>NW_027249094.1:0-1200000 GCF_030848795.1 Temnothorax nylanderi | reverse complement strand
ACTTAATTTGTTTTTTGTTCAGAGCCTTATTATACATTTGTTTATCTTAACAAATTGTAAGACAATTTAGTTAATGCTAACATTAATATAAGCTGAAGATATGAGATATACCTGTGTACGTATGTTCCGTAATAAATCCTCAATGTGTTCCCTGATAAAAGGATCATCCATAATATTGTTCCTATTTTGTTTTAGAATTAATTCAAATTGATTAATATCATTATTCTGATAACTGACAACTAAGTTCGTCATTGCTAGAATTTCAGGATCGTTCTTGTATGGTTTTGCCTCTTGTGAATCAAAAGGATTAATACCAGACTTCATTAACCTAATAACATAATCATATAAATATATATATTTAATTGTATAAATATAATCTAGATAATAATCATAATAATGGAGAATACATAATCACACTCACATATTGGCCAAAACTAAGTACTTTAAACATGTTGTACGTCTCGGTGAACCAGACTCGTCATAGTTTTTAAAGGCTTCGAAAAAGTCGGTGTGAGCTCTTTCAAATTCACCTTCTCTTAAATGCATCTTACCCCCACATTCTGAAAAAAGCACTTTGTTACCCTTTGCATCTCTAAGCAATATACATACATCGCAAAATTGTCGCGATAACGTAAAACGTTATAAATTGTTGTATGCTTCTGGAAAACATTCATGTTATTACCTCTAATAACACCCATAATTAGTGGATGGGGAATAGCACTTTTAATATGAAGGCTCTGTTCATAAAGTGTTTTCAATTTCTTATTATTTTTTTGTGCTGTATACATCTGTATCTCTAAGGCATAAATTTCTAATAACTGCGTTCCTTTTTTCAGATCATCTTCTCCATCATCAGTCTGAAGAAATATATATGTAAACTAAGTTAAATATATGTATAAATAATATGTGCACATGTGTGTTCAATCACATGTTACTTATATGATAATAAGTTAAACATATGTATAAATCATATATATTCATTCACATGATACTTATATACATATACACACCTGACAACTTTGATGAAGCTGTTTTAGTATTTTCGCCAATTTATTAAAATCTGAACGATCGTAATATAGTTTTCCCAATTTTGTATTTGTTTTAAACCATAACCTATCATTCTTTGCATCTTTTAATGCGTCTAATGTGGTTTCATAGAAGTCTTGCAATAACTCCATCTTAAAGAACATATTCGTTACTTTTTTAAATGCAGAAGAAATTTAACGTAAGTAAAAAAAGATTAATCAAGAATAAAACAATTTATCGAGATACTAAATACAATAACATGCTTATTCGCTGAATGTACTTACATTCTTTGATGTACTAATATAGTCCAATATGGAATTTATTGACTTTTCCGAGTGATTTCTAGTAACTGCACTTTTAATGTACGTTAACAATTGTTTATACCTCGACATCATCTCTTTATAATTGGACTGAAAAGGAGACGTTGCGTTTAACATTTATGTACAACCAGAGAGCTACAAGTATGTCTAACACATTTTTTTCTCAGGTACCAGTTTAAAATTAATTTTGATCATTTGTTTGAGAGCCTTGAAGCCCCACTCTCCCTTCTCGCCGCCTTCCAGATCCAGTACTTTCTGAAAACTTTGTAAAGCAGCTTTCGGGTCATCCTCCTTGAGAGCTTTACTATTATAATATTGATTTTCTAAATCGACGTCTGGCTCAGAGTTGGAATCCTCAGAATACTCCTGGAACAAATTAGGCGATTAGGGATGCTGGGCCGAGGACGTCTAAGGGTGCATTCCGCTTCACCCAGCATGATGCGTATAACGCATTATTTATCCTTGTTGTTCGCTAAACGTTAAACAAGGATAAATGATGCTGTACTATTATAATACTGATTTTCGACATCTGGCTCAGAGTTGGAGTCTTCAGAATACTGCTAAAACAAATTAAGCGATTAGAGATGCCGGTCCAGTCAAGGACGTCTAAAGGTGCATTCTATTTCACGCACGATGCGCCTAGTGTATCATTTATCCTTGTTGTTCACCGAATGTTAATCAAGGATAAATGTTGCACCCTGCGTGAAACGGAATGTACCCGGACAATAGAGCGTGCTTAATTCAACACCACCGAAGATGGTTCCTAAACATAACCTAACCAAACGAAAAATCGGAAACGTTTTGCGCACGATACAATGGAAGATTTGTCGAACCCGTTTTGACGGGCCCGTTCGTCGAGAAGAATCCTTCGAGGTATCCCTCGGACTATTTTTGTATACCGGACGCGAGTGCTCCAGAAATTCTAACCTCACCCGCGAGCCGGAACGTTCCACGAAAACGACGGCCGTGCGATCCTCCGGAGGGAAACTTACCAATCCGTAATCCTCCTCTTCCTCGCACATGAAATCCTCCTCATCTGACATTTCGCGAGTTTCTCTCCGCCCCACGTTAGCACAGATTTTACGCGGTCCCCCGCTGACAACGACGGTTATGTGCGAGTATGTACAGCTGTACCCGCAGCGGAGGCCGAAGCGTATTTTGAAACCCGCCTCTTTGCGCTAGCGCGGTTAGCGTGAACGCCACAAACCACCACAAACGCCGCTGCCGTTGCGCGATGCAGTGGCGTAGCCTCAGGTCTGTTAATTCCTTTGTAGCATTGGGCCATGTAATAATTTTTGCACTTAAAATGATATAAGTATATATAATAAAGAATTAGACGGAAAAAGAGAAAGATATGAAAAACGTTCGAAAGGTTTAGTTGCAAAGAACACAAAGTGCCCATCTACAATAGGTGTTTTAAGCCCTAAGTCTTAAGAAATTGTTCAATCACAGTTGAATTTGAGGAGAATAATTGACTGTGATTGGTCAATTTCTTAGGGCTTAGGGCTTAAAACACCTATTGTAGATGGGCACAAAGTACGCTGGCTCTCGCCAGCGATTTTGAAGTTCAAAATTTGAACAAAGAAATCTTCGTCCTTCTCCTTCTGATTGGTCGATTGTTAGCTTTTTCCCAGGTGCATCAGACCCCAATCTGATTGGTCAAGATTCAGCTTTGATCTTTGATCTACGATCAGAGTGCCATTACAAAGGCCATCCCGGTGGGGATGTTTTTCGGTGGGACTGTCGAAAGTCGAAAGCCACTGTACACTACCGCCAGTACATCCATTTTCGAAATTGGTACTACGTAGCCACGTTCATTTTCCGACACTACCGATAAAACATCATTTTAGTGCGCGTCCGTGCTACATCTGCAAATGTATTGTATATACAGCGGGACATAAGACGTCTTTTAGCCATCTTTTCGTAAGACATCTAAAAGATATTTAAATGATGTCTTATGTCCCGCTTTTGGACAAGTGTGCTGTCTAAGTTATTTCAAATAAAAGATACGTATCTCCTATCAATTTAAAAATCCGAATACGAGACAATAGGCCTTTATGGAAAATTTTGTAAGCAAAACGAATATATAATATTTGGGGAACAAGTAACAGAGAATGTTTTATAATTTTTTAGTATCTCGACGGTTTATCGTCTTTTATGGTATGCGCGATCACCGCGCGCTGCAAGAACGATCGCGACGAAATTTTCACAAACGATACAATTTAATGTTGATTTTTTATAAAGTAGAAGTTAGGACGAATAAAAAAGCACATACAAATTAATTTGAAACATTTGTAAACGTAACGAATTACGTGAACGAGCGAATTACGTGTCTGTTTTTGAACGAAAAACGGAATTGTATTCGAGAATGCACATTTCAGCTGTTCGCACTCTCGATATTCATTACGCATTTCGAAGTAAGCTCGCTCTCTCGTTCGCGATCGTTTGCGAATTAATTTCCCGCACTTATAACGTGAGAGTTCAAGCTATTCATTGAAGCGTGCTATATTCTTCCCGCGCGATTCACTCATTCGAAAAAATCGAAACGGAGACAGGAAACGTGAATTCCGAGATTATTGTTTCACTGCGACACGCGGAACAACGATTCCATTAAGATTCGGATGTATCGCGCTTCGAATCATTTATTTCTCACATATGTACATATAATTCACTCACCATTCAATCACGGCGCACTGTAGGAGACTTAAGGAGACCCGCCAAATCACAGCCGGCAGGGTGATATGTATGGCGTCCAGCACGGCATTCGACGTTCATTTCGTCTAGCGACGGCATCATCTCGCTCGTTTCAGTCAACACGAAGAAGGAACGGAATATTCGTCGTACATTCAGCTTGCAACACCCCGTAACCGAATTTCTTTTCGTTCACGAGAAAGGAATTACACGACCGACAACGTCCCACACCGTCGTTCAACGCGTTACGTAGCGTTGCTTGCGCGCGCGGCCGGTACGCCGTTGCCGCCGCACAGTAGGGAGAGACATCGAACGCGATTGGCTCGCGAGTCGAGCCCCCGGATCTGACCAATTACGTTCCGCCGCTCCGAGCCGCCCGCGCCGGCGCGGCGCGGCGCAGCGGCGCGGCGTAGGCAGCGACATACCAGACGCCATACTAGGCGCGACCGTTGAACGCAGAAACGGCGTACCTTCTCGAAGTCGGCGTGCGATCGATTGTTCTTGTCGGTGAGCGGCCTTGCCGCTTGTTTTCTTCGATGTTTGGAGTACCGTTACCTGCGGAAATCATTCGGTCATTCTCCCGGTAAATTTCGGACAGTTGTGAAGTGCTCCGTGCGCCGTGCTGTAGCTGTGGGTGCTGTGTGTTTTTTTCGGGACGCGCTTTTTCCTGCGATTGGCACTCCTGCTCCTCGTTTTGCGGGAATAATCGACTACGCGCTCGAGAATTCGCAATGTAAGTATCAAGATCAAGTGTCTGTCGGACAGTGTCGGAATATGAATGTGTCGTGTGAATCGCTCGAGACGGAGACGTCAAGGCGAAGGTACGGCAATTGTGATTATGTGATTTGTGAGTGATTTGCAGTTTTGTTGTGCATTCGCGGGCGATAATCGTTCGTCTCGCGGTCTCGCCATATATCTGGACTCTCGAATAAGTGTCGTGCTTTGAACGCTCTGGCGGAATTGTAATGCTATCTCCGATTTTTTTCGAAAGGGGAAAAGAGTGACAACGTGAAATCGTATCGAGTGATTCGAATAATAGCACGCGCCGTGATACAACACCAGTTCGTTAATATTTTCGTGTATTTCGTGCCGCGTAAGTTAACGACTCGCGACTTCTCGTTGTGCAAGGTATTAATAGTGCAGTTTTACATTCGCGAGATTTATCGTGCTCGATCCCGTACTGCGCGTGCGATATTTAATTTTTATTGTATTTTTGATTAATTAACTGCGTGTCTTTACTAGCCGTCTACTTGATTCGCGTGGTGTCGCGCCAAGTTACCGCGCGACATCTTCAAACATTTCGTCGTCGTTAACGTAACGCGGTGATGAACTCGGAACGAATCGAGGCAATCGACGTCGCGATTCTGTCAAATTTTCACGAAAAATCCGTGTTAGATAATGTGATAATATTTTGGGAAATATCTCATATTTATATAAATTAATTTTATATTATCTGCTTTTATACTACAGAGTAAAGTACTTCCTTCCCCATGGGTACGACCTTGGCGAGGTGGGAAGGCCCAGTACCCCGAGGATGTTACCCAAGCAAAACTCTCGTTCTGCTTGGATAAAAATCCAAAGACGGGCTAAACGTATTCTCCGTCCGCCGATTTAATTGAACAAACGAACCGCAGCCGGTTCGTCGCGTTTGTTTCGGGAGTGCCGTACAGGTATTCGGACTAAAAGACTTTTTCAAAGCCTATTTGAAAAATATTACGGCGTACTTGACGGAATATTCTTCTCATGGGCTTTATAAACGGGTGTGCCGTACAGTATCGCGCGAAAAAGAATTTTATTGATAAAATTAGTCCGCGGGCGATTGTAATTTATTATCCGCGAGTGTTTCTCGCGAGTGTCCTGTGCGGTGAGAAGAGAAGGAGGAGAGACCTGACGTCCTGAGAGGAAGAGAAGGTCCGAGAGAGATATCGGGCACCGGCGGAGCAACCTTGGGGTAAGTATCACCTCTTAGCTACATAAAATTAATAAATCGTTTCCATTTATTCGAATTGTTACATTTCGATAAGTTAAAAGTAATTAAAGACAGAGAAATTATCTAAAATTTTATTCTTGTAAAGATCTTTTTCGGTAAACAGATAATTGTATTGCTAAATATTTTATTGAAAGATGACTTAGAGGCCAATATAATGAATTAAGAATTATCTTTTGAAATGTTGATTATTTTGAGCGCTTCTTTAATTTAAATCTTATGTTTGTATGTTACAGTATCATCGTAGCTACGTGGCTGATAACTCCGCCCGTTGCGCATCGGTCGGTGAGTGACGAATTTTTTTTTTATAATAGGGTAACGAATCTGTGTGAATATTAGATTGTATATTTATGTATTATTCCCATCTAATAATGCAGATATATGCGATTTGTCACAGATCCGTTGCCCTGAAATGGATAGACTATAAATCAGACTAGGTTAAATAATTAATCCTGGAACTCTATCATTTATCAATTTATTGTGCTTACGCGAGAATGCTCTCGCATTAGCACATATCGAGTCCACAACAGAGCTCGTTATGTCGATGCATCATTTATTTGATGCGTCTAATGTTTATCGCATAGTACACTAACCGCCAAGTGTACCCTATAGGTGATTCATTGGAATTTTGAAATATATATTTTATTGTCAATTAGTATCTATATTCGTTATCATCAATTAACTAAATTTATTAAATTAATTACATTTTCAAATTTGTTTTTAAAATAATTATTGAAAAATAGACATAGAAAGAGATAAAGAATAAAAATAAAATTTTACAAAAAATAGAATATTTTTTTTATATGATCTCATCACTTGAGTTTTCCCTTGACGTTTATTTTTCGGGTAATAAGGTTTTAAAAATATTTCTAGATATTTTTTAGATATACAATAATAATAATAATTTTCTATAGATAGGCAATAGATAGAGGATAGCTTGCATGTAATTCAAGAAATAAAAAATAATAAGAGAAATATCTGTAGATAAGGAATAAATAGGTTCAATAAAATGAAATAAATCAAACCGCATTACATATAAAAAAAAGTTAGTTACAACAATTTGTATTTTTTCACAAATGTATTTTTTTCCTTTTTCTTTTACTCCAGGATTAAATATTACAAAAATTGGTGCAAGAAAGCAAAATGTATAAACAAATTTAACATGCATGTATCACGGATGAGTGAAAAAGATCAAAAGATATTTTAGTTCACGTTTCACATATTCTTCTGAAGAATCTTATTATATATAAATTAACAATCACATTAATGATTGTTAATTGCATATTTATTTTTATTAATATATACATATATATAACGCGCCAATTTTATCCTAATCTTTTATAGTCTATCCATCTAGTAGCTTGAGTTATTTTCATCAATAAATGAAATAAAATGACATGAGATCCAATAAATATTCTGTCGTTGGACAGAATAATTTCTTTATATAGAAATGTCTCAAAACTGATAGTTTTTATATCAATTATACTAAAATGCATAATATAATGTGAGATGACACATATTTCATATATCGTATTAAATGTAATTTTAATAACATTTTGCAATAAAATAACGAGATGTTTATATGAATATACATGATATATGTGAAAATTTATAAAGACAAATGTCACATGCGCGAGAATACGATAAATTCATTATATTGATTATTGCTTGATACTTTTTGCGTGAATATTGCTTCGGAAATTATCGTCCCTTTTGGATCTCACGTCATTCATTCTCGCGGTTCGATTCGCGGTTCGCGATTCGGATTGTACTAAAATTTTTTTGTTTATTTATTAATTTATTGATCAATTCATCGATTAATTTTTAAATTTCGGTTGTTTCATGTTTCTACATTATAGTATTTAAATTTATATATTCGCGCTCGAGATTAAGGGAGAAGTCTGAGTTAGAGAGGTTTATCGGATATTCGGTATTAAAAAAATCTTTATTTGACCTTCTATTCTTTTTCTATTCGAAATTTTGTATTAATATAAAATAGAAAAAAAAAGTATTATCGACTTTTTTCGATACTACTTTTTTTCTATTTTATATTGATATACGAAATTTTAAATAAAAAAAGAATAGAAGGTTAAATAAAGATTCTTTAATAGTAAATAAAAAAAATTTTAAATCAACGATTTTATCGAAGATAGCTAGCTGTAGATAAATTTTCGTGATTATCAAGTGCAGCTCAGTAAGTCTGAGATTAATTGAAGTGTAAGGACATTATCGATTGTTGATGAACATTTTTTGACTGTCAGTAAAACGCTTTATGCGCATAGAAGACGATAACGCGAACTTGAATATTGAACATTTAGAATAACAATACGTGTGCACGTATATACATATATCTTTTTATTATAAATATTTTTTTATATTACACTCGTACTTATTTTAGTAAATGTTTAGAATAAAGCGCATTCATAGATCTTGTTTTATGCATTATTTTTAAACTTTATTTTTTGAAACCATTCTAGAACGTAAAATATAATAAGAGAGTTGAAAATAATCCTTTTACTTTGAAAGTCTTTTTATTGCCAAAATTTGTAACATACGTGTTTTATTTATTTCCATGGTAATATCATCAGGTTTTACATTAAAACGAGAATATAAATTATTATTATTATTAAGATATTTATATTTGATATAACACTAGAGATATACGAATTTCGTTGTTTTCCGTTTATGAACGGAACAATCGTTGTTTTTATTTAAAAAATAGAAAAACGTGCGGATTACTATCAATTAGCTCTGTGGTAATGATTTATAAGTTGCTATGATTATACTGCAAAATATTATTATTTTATATATAATATTAATTTAATTGTTAATTATCATTACACTACGTGTTCCTAAACCATAAATAGACATATTAACAGTTAACTAAAAAATGATAAATATTAACGCAATTGTGATTTAAACCAGTCAAAAAATAAATGGATGGTTCAATCGATGGTTTTTGTCAGTCGTTTTACGGAGACGATTTCAAGGATTTGACGCATGCTCGTGACTTCATCTATCATCGCCACAGTCCGTCATAGTATTTTGAATATGTGCATATTATAGTATTGAATATGAACAGCTGATAATAGGCACGTGCACTACCTTTTGACATTGTATTTTTATATTGTATTGATATATGTGGCTCGATTATTTTTGTAACATTGTGTGATATGCATTGTCAGTCTCCCACTCTTCATATTGATTTTATGCTTATTTATAAGACAAAACTAGCTGGTCATCAAAAAATACGATCGTGCCTCGCGTCAGGTATGCACGCGGCAGCAGAAAAGCAAATCTAGCAAAGCAAACCGATTAATGGTTTTTACGGGAAACCACTATATATGTTAGTACTGTTCGACCTGTCGAGGCAACAAACTCTCCTAGATCAACAATCCAAATTTTATCATTAATTTACACGAATCGCATATTCGAAGAAAATGTCCCACGTCTCCCACGTCGAAGATTCTCAGAGATGGCTTGACCAGGTGATGCCGAGGATCATCGAGAATCTTGGATTGGACGTTGACAAAGCTCGATACGAAATCTCAAAATCTATCAACTTTATAATGACAACCATGTATTACGTACGCCTGCAGTTTAAGAATAAAGCAAACGATCAGAACGAGGAATTGTCTATGGTGCTAAAGAGACCCATGAACATGCAGAACTTCATCTACATAGCTCGCATCGATCTTCAATTTGACAACGAGATTCTGTTCTATCGAACGTACGTCCAACCGAACGAGAGGCATTTTTACGCAAGATGTTACTACGCCGAAAAACGGTCGCCCACCGATTTCGTGATCGCCCTGGAGAACGTTAACGAACGAGGATATCATTCTTGCTCGTACCCGCACAACGCTCCTTTCGAGTACACGTTGGCGGCGATGCGCGAGTTAGGACGATTTCACGGTAAAGGGTACGTCATGAAGGAACTGCAGCGGAAAAGTTCTTCGACGTCGTGGCGCGACTGCAAGAGTCTAGATACGTGAAAGTAGGAAACGTGTATGAAGTCCTATTCAATGTTAAGGCGACGCGATCGTTGGAATATCTCTGTAGACAAGGCCACGATGTAGCTTTCTGCGACAGGATGGAACCCTTCCTCACGAACGCGTTTGACGAAGTGATGATGAAGATAATAAAGCCGCTTGAACCTCTGGCCACGATGTGCCACGGCGACTTTCTATTGAACAACATTCCCTTCAAGGCGGATGAGGGTGGACGATATCGCGC
This sequence comes from Temnothorax nylanderi, assembly GCF_030848795.1. Taxonomy (NCBI): domain Eukaryota; kingdom Metazoa; phylum Arthropoda; class Insecta; order Hymenoptera; family Formicidae; genus Temnothorax; species Temnothorax nylanderi. The sequence goes on along the minus strand of NW_027249094.1, from coordinate 1,189,740 downwards.
GATGCTGATCGATTTCGCGCTTATTACATATTCGACGCCCGTCGTCGATCTCTCCACGTATCTCTACAACTGTTGCTCGAATGAAGAGATACGAGAGAAATTTTTCGACATCATGCGGGCTTATCACGACGCGCTGATGGAGTATTTACTGGACGCTGGCGTTCAAGACATTAAGAAATATTCATATAACGCTCTATTGGACGATTTTAGGAGGGGCGCTCTCTTCGGTTTTATTGTCGCATCCCATTTTTTACCGGCAATATTGGGATATCTCAAATCAGAAACGTTAGTACAAGACATAATTAGTCTAGATTTTTTGAGAAGTGCAAAGAAGGAAAAATATGTCGGCGGAGACGAAGTATGTAAAATACTTGCTGATATATTGCTGCATCTGAGAGATCTTGGCTGCTTGAAACATATTTTATAATGTGAGATAATTCACATAAAATGCATATAAGATACAATTTATATCGATTAGTAACTATAATATGAAGTATATATGTCGAAAGATTTTTAAGTGATCAGGTGATCAGGTGATCAGGTGATTCAGGTAATATATAGATTCGTAATTATATTAAAGGCAAAAGATTTATTTTATAATATTGTTGTCTCTCTCTCTCTCTCTCGTTGTCAATTTCTATACGAGAAACAGTAGTTACATTATAATACAAAGACCGAATTTCAGGTGTAATTAGAGGCGAAATATATTGAATCACATCGACTTTACAGTGTCTTGTGCGATATATTACGGATAAAATTGTATATCATAGTTAAAAACTTCGATATCGCAATAATATTCAATTCAAAGGAAGTAATGCAAACTTAACTAAAAAATGATAAATATTAACGCAATTGTGATTTAAACCAGTCAAAAAATAAATGGATGGTTCAATCGATGGTTTTGTCAGTCGTTTTACGGAGACGATTTCAAGCATTTGACGCATGCTCGTGATTTCATCGCCACAGTCCTGTCATAGTATTTTGAATATGTGCATAGTATTGAATATGAACAGCTGATAATAGGCACGTGCACTATCTTTTGACATTGTAGTTGTATATTGTATTGATAAATGTGGCTCGATTATTTTTGTAACATTGTGGATATGCATTGTCAGTCTCCCACTCTTATATTGATTTTAGCTTATTATAGACAAAACTACCCTTAAGAAAAAGAACTGAGCAGTTGCACCAGTAACTGATGAAGTTGAATCAGTACTTGTGATGTTCTATCAGTGACGAATACGAGAGTCAGTTACTGGTAATGCTTTTCAGTTGACGTCCAGTTTTATAATCAGTTTCTACAATACTGGTTAGACACTGAGTGTTGTCATCAGTAACTGATGACTGGACCTCAGTTTTTTAACGGTTTGTCAGATACTGATTATATTCTTCCAGTTGACACCCAGTTTTATAATCGTTTCTACAGTACTCTAAAAACTGGTTAGACACTGAGTGTTGCCATTAGTAACTGATGATTTGGTCCCTAGTTTTTTTAACGGTTGTCAGATGCTGATTATGTTCTTCAGTTGACGCCCCATTTTAATAATCAGTTTCTATATTAATCTAAAAAACTGGTTAGACACTGAGTGTTGCCATCAGTAACTAATGACTGGTCCTCAGTTTTTTTTAAACGGTTTTGTCAGATACTGATTATGTTCTTCAGGCAAGTTTATAGAACTGGTGAAAGTTCAATTGGATTCAATTGATCAACCGAACAACAGGGAAGGTCTATCAGTTACTGATCAATATAAAACTGAATAAAAACTGGACCAATATTGACCAGTTCTTTTAACAGTAACTGGTACAACTGTTCCTTTTATCAGTAACTGTTTCAATATACTGATCGTGCTGTCATCAGTTACAATAATCAGTTATCTCACCAGTTATGCCCAGTTTTTTAAATCAGTAACTAGTATAACTGTTTCTTTTATCAGTAACTTGTTTCAATAAACTGATCGTGCTGTCATCAGTTTCAATAATCAGTTATCCACCACCAGTTAGTGCCCAGTTTTTTTATCAGTTTTGACTGCATTTTTTCTTAAGGGTAGCCGGTCATCAAAAAATACGATCGTGCCTCGCGTCAGGTATGCACGCGACAGCAGAAAAGCAAATCTAGCAAAGCAACCCAGATAGCATGCATGTTGCATAAGACGTCGTAAAGATATTTAAGATCATATCTTAGCTGTCTTAAAGATATCTTTACGACGTCTTATGCAACATGCATGTTATCTGGGAAACCGATTAATAGTTTTTACGGGAAACCACTACATGTTAGTACTGTTCGAGCTGTCGAGGCAACAAATACTCTCCTAGATCAACAATCCAAATTTTATCATTAATTTACACGAATCGCATATTCGAAGAAAATGTCCCACGACTCCCACGTCGAAGATTCTCAGAGATGGCTCGACCAGGTGATGCCGAGGATCATCGAGAATCTTGGATTGGACGTTGACAAAGCTCGATACGATATCTCCAAATCTATCAACTTTATAATGACAACCATGTATTACGTACGCCTGCAGTTTAAGAATAAAGCAAACGATCAGAACGAAGAATTGTCTATGGTGCTAAAGAGACCCATGAACATGCAGAACTTCATCAACATAGCTCGCATCGATCTTCAATTTGACAACGAGATTCTGTTCTATCGAACGTACGTCCAACCGAACGAGAGGCATTTTTACGCAAGATGTTACTACGCTGAAAAACGGTCGCCCACCGATTTCGTGATCGCCCTGGAGAACGTTAACGAACGAGGATATCATTCTTGCTCGTACCCGCACAACGCTCCTTTCGAGTACACGTTGGCGGCGATGCGCGAGTTAGGACGATTTCACGGTAAAGGGTACGTCATGAAGGAACTGCAGCGGGAAAAGTTCTTCGACGTCGTGGCGCGACTGCAAGAGTCTAGATACGTGAAAGTAGGAAACATGTATGAAGTTCTATTCAATGTTAAGGCGACGCGATCGTTGGAATATCTCCGCAGACAAGGCCACGATGCAGCTTTCTGCGACAGGATGGAAGCCTTCCTCACGAACGCGTTTGACGAAGTGATGATGAAGATAATAAAGCCGCTTGAACCTCTGGCCACGATGTGCCACGGCGACTTTCTATTGAACAACATTCTCTTCAAGGCGGATGAGGGTGGACGATATCGCGCGATGCTGATCGATTTCGCGCTTATTACATATTCGACGCCCGTCGTCGATCTCTCCACGTATCTCTACAACTGTTGCTCGAATGAAGAGATACGAGAGAAATTTTTCGACATCATGCGGGCTTATCACGACGCGCTGATGGAGTATTTGCTGGACGCTGGCGTTCAAGACATTGAGAAATATTCATATAACGCTCTATTGGACGATTTTAGGAGAGGCGCTCTCTTCGGTTTTATTGTCGCATCCAGTTTTTACCGGTAATATTGGGATATCTCAAATCAGAAGTGTTCCTACAAGACGTAATTAGTCTAGGCTTTTTGAGAAGTGGAAAGAAGCAAAAATATGTCGGCGGAGATGAAGTATGTAAAATACTTGCTGATATATTGCTGCATCTGAGAGAACTTGGCTGCTTGGAACATATTTTATAATGTGTGATAATTCACATAAAATGCATATAAGATACAATTTATATCGATTAGTAACTATATGAAGTATATATATGTCTAAAGATTTTTAAGTGATCATCAGGTGATCAGGTGATCAGGTGATCAGGTAATATATAGATTCGTAATTATATTAAAGGCAAAGGATTTATTTTATAAATATTGTTGTCTCTCTCTCGTTGTCATTTCTATACGAGAAATAGTATGTTACATTATAATACAAAAACCGAATTGCAGGTGTAATTAGAGGCGAAATATATTGAATCACATTCGACTTTATAGTGTCTTGTGCGATATATTACGGATAAAATTGTATATCATAGTTAAAACTTTGATATCGCAATAATATTCAATTCAAAGGAAGTAATGCAAACACGTATAACTAACAAAAACATAAATAATAAATGTACATCTTATTTTAATAATAATTAAAATTCACATGAAAATATCTTGAAACATAGTATATATATATATATATTATTCGTTTATATAAACTTGCCTTCGCCTCATTAACGTCTTTGTAAAATTTTAAAGCTTAAGCTGGACATCTGGACAGTCATTTACACATATGTGTCTAAAAAAAAGTCTTAAAGCATCTTTACGACGTCTTTTAGACATGTGTGCTGTCTACACTGTTAAATTCGTAGTGTCAAATTATACTCAATTTGAATCATTTTTAACAATTCCTATAGGTCGCCACTGCTCTTACTCAATATGTCGTTAATTTAACTAAATTAACCAATCGAGTCAAAATAATACTGTTTTGTGTTAAAGTAATAAATCTCGACATACACGGTAGTTAAGAATAACAAAATGTTATTTAACACATAAGGTATTGGTTTAAATTTCATCCTTTTAACAGTGTAGGCAGTATTTTACAAGCGACTTAAATATTCTTATGTATACGCTAATAATGGTTAAGAATATTTTACTTTTAAAATTTGCATTTTCTGCATGTTGTACTTTTAATACCTACTTATCAGTGCTCGTTTGAGAATAATTTATACTGTTGACGCAAGAATGTGATATTTACAGCAGAATTTTACATTATAAATTTGCATTATAAATGTACTTTATACATAATCACGATAGTTGTACAGTCACAATAGTAACGTAGACTTAGTATTTGTTAGGGCCTGAGCAGAATAGCTGACTTATAATTTTAAGACAGTGTTTTATGCTTTAAATCTTTGTTTTTAGCAACGCACAATACTGTCTTATGTCTCAAGTCTTACAATGTTGACACTTTGTACACTCGTTTAAGACTTGAGACACAAGACAGTATTGTGCGTTGCTAAAAACAAAGATTTAAAGCATAAAACACTGTCTTGAAATTATAAGTCAGCTATTCTGCTCAGGCCCTTACCTACAGCTAATGATCTTATGCGTTCGATAAAACTATAATTTTTTGCAAGTTTCTTTGATAACAAAACTGGACTTGTGTAACGATCATTTCTTTCTTACAGAAGAAACAAAAGATATTTTACGAAAAATATCAAGCAACATAAAACCTAATACTATATGTATAAATAGTCATCGAAGATTTTATCAATAGCTTCCAGACTATTAATAAAATACTATATATATTATAAAAATATTGACAAGCATTGAAAATTATCAAAAATGAATAAAAAATTATTAAAAAACGATATTGATAAATAAAATTTGTATTACATTGAAAATTTATGTAGGTAATTGTGAGTTTTGCATCACATTTGGTATTTTTGATTGATTGAATCAATTGGTTACTTGAGATTAATTTTTCCCAAAATGCTTTGTAAAAGTATCTACGGACTGTTTAAGATTCCTTTATGCCTTATTTTTATCATGTTTATAATGGTTAACAAGTGTCTGAATCTTGATGAAAATAAGTTTCTGCGAATTTTTTTACCTGAAACAAATTAGTTGCAGATGTTTATTAATAATAACTTATTTTTATGCAGCGATTCCATAAAATATAATATTTTTAACATAATAATAACATAAATATATATGTTATGCACAAAAATATATTTAATCCCTTAGCTGCGGAAGTATACAGTACCAGTTAAAAGTATTGCATCGCTTATGGAAAGGGAAGTCGTTACTATAATGAAGAAAGACGTACATAAATGTTATAAATTTTTATTTTAGTGCTATTATTGTATGCTTTGATAGGAATACTTTAAGAAAAATGAAACAAAAATCACAATGATTTAATTGAATAATTATTGTTGATGACAATTTGAAATCTTAATGATTTATCTTATGATTTATCTTAATGATTTGAATCTTAATGATTTAATTGCGTTGTTTCAAATTGTCATCATCAATGATAATTATTCAAAGTTAATCAAATTCTTATAATCTTTGTTTTTTTTTTCAAAGTATTCCTATCAAAGCATATAAATAACAATACTAAATAAAATTTGGCGCTGCTTTTTTACTCCCGTCGCATTCTTCCCTAAATTATGTATATTCCCTACTTTTATTGTTTTTTTTATAAATTAAAAATTTTAGTATTTTATTAAATTTCGAGGTCTGGCAGCGCCAAGTTTTTTTACAAAAAAAATTTATTTTATTTTGATTAAATATTTTTATTTCTTTGTGATTAAAATGATTCTTTGTAATATTATAACTTTGTTAAAGAGAATTAAAGCTACTATATACCACTTGGGTTGGAATAAGAAGATCCTTGAATGGGAACACAAAGATATGTACCGCTTGGGTTTTATTTTTTTAAAGTAGTTGCACAACAATATTTTTTAAAACAATATAGGTAAAATCTGAAGGAGAGCTCACTACTCTCCGCGGGACAGAGCGACGCTTTTTTCTGCCAGATTCGGTCGTTTTGAGTAAAAACACGTCGAATGAGCCTAATTTCATCGAAATCGGAGAGGAGTGGGATAGGTGCCAAAGTGCTTTCTTTAACCTATCTCCATGCATCTCCGAGTTTGCTAGGTTATGTACGTGTTCGTGGTGACAAGATGAGCAACGTGGACGAAACGTCAAACGAGCCGATTCTGTACGAACTATTGGAATATTTCGTTCGCAAGCAGGAACCGGAATTGATAGTAAGTCTGAGACTTCGATATTTTAGGATACGCGTTCGGGAAATCTCAGGGTTAAAGAATATTACCGTTCGAAGTCTAGATGTTAATTGTGCTATGTAGAGTTGGAGTTTTAGAGTTGGAAGCTACTTGAAAAAAAGGAGCATTACCATAGCTGTATTTCTAAAATGTTCAACATTTCAGAAATGCAAGAACGATGCGGCTATCCTTCCAGCTACTGGTACCATAAAAAAATGCTCTCAGGTACTTCAACAATAGGTACTCCCTACCTGAGAGCATCTTACAGCAAGTCAGTCTTACACTACCATGGAAATTTGCTGTCGGCGATCATGGTCGGGTACTTGCTATTTTACAAGAGAATATCATTGAAATACGAAAGGCCAAAGATGAATATTCCTCCATAGTAGGAAAGGCATCTGGTAAATGACACATTAATATTATCAGTACCGTTAATATTTCTCGATAGACATCTAATTTTTCTTAGTCATGCTTTATATGTGAAATGCTTGTATTATCTAGCTCCAAAGGATGCCTTTCCTCAATGGCGTAAGCTTGCCTGAGTCCCAATGGAATGATCTTAGTATTGGCGTCTAGTAGCGGCTATACATCCTTTTACAATGCATTGGGAAATAATATCTTTAACATAAGTCCAAAAACGATTTCACAAAGTCCCCCATATTCTTGAAGCTGGTGATCGCTATAGCGTCTATGTTGTTCCTTAAGCCAAGGACAACAAATGAAAAATGGGCCTACGAATTTATTTTAATTTCGTATAGGCGGGTTGCTCAGGTCTTATCACATTTCTACAAGTGGCTACAGTGTAAATTATGACTTTCTTTCGGCAATTTTTACAAAAACGGTGTTAACGTCGTTGCGTATGATGAAAAACGTAGCTTATTCTATGTTGCTGGAAATATGATAACACAAAAATTGACGGTAAATATATCTACATATATCTAATAAGTATTATTTATATGCATGATATGTAATCTTGCAAATGTAATATACTTATATATTGTTTTAGTCCACTGCATCTGAGTCTGGATTAACTTCGTGGCGACTCTTTGAATGATTATCCATACTGCAAATTATCATTTACGTTTGAAGATTCTGCTACCAGCAATTCGCGGTTTTCTATATGGAATTTGATTCCCATCTTTAGCTTTCAATCAGAGTCGATTATATTTTCGATAAAAATTTCACCAAATGGCGAGTTTCTGGTATGCTTGCATACGGATGGTTCAGTCTCGCTATGGGGTTTGCCAAACTTAATACTACAGAAAAAATGGAAGTTGCCTGAGCAACCGGAATATAACGTACCTAATCCTCTGGGACATACAAAGTCTAAAAAAATTTCCACCAGGGTTTACAGAGTTTCATCCAATAGATATCGGTTGGTGGTCTGACCAGGTAACATATCTATCTCATTTACACATATATGCTATAAGTTAAACATCTTTCAAATAATACTAATGTTTTATAAAATAATTATTATTTTAAAATAATATTCTTTTTTAAGACTATCATAATAGCTCGATATTCAGGTTCCACTTCGGTCTGTTCTACATGGAACTTAAAGAATCTGCTAGGTGTTAGTCCAGAATTTCTAGCAGGACAACCACAAGTATGCGAGCTTGGTTTAGAGAAAGGATTTTTATGTTTAGATTGCGAAACCTTTATTACAAGTAAAAAACGAAGTAGAGAACCCAACGATGGTCATTTGTCAGGTTTGTAGCATATTTATGGTTTATTACTCTTGCAATTAATATCCTGGTATGGTAATTATTAGCTAATTGTATTTTATTTATGATATCTTATTAAAAATGTATGAATTATTAAGTGTATGTAAAAGAATAAAAATCTTTTTCATTTTATAATCAAGAAGCATCATCTGAAAGCGAGAAAGACGATGATGAGTTAGAACCTCTTACTATATTAAATTATACCACGAATTTGGTACAAAGTACGTTGTATTCAATAACCGATATTGAAAGATTTCAACCAAAGAGAAAGAAATTGAAAGTATTGCATCGAACTTATAGAATTTTGGGCTTGAAAAGCACGACTCCAGAAGAGCTCTATTCTAGAAAAATAGACATTGAGGTATATGTATAAATAGTTTTATTGAATTATTAGTTAACTTTAATATATCAAGTAACTGAGAAGTTGTATGGATGTTTTAGGAATACGAGGAAGCTTTAGCTTTAGCAAACACATATAATTTGGATACAGATCTCGTGTATCAAACGCAGTGGAGAAAGTCAGAATTATCATTGAACGCCATTGCAGAACATTTAAGCAAAATAAGCAAAAGATCTTGGGTTTTAAATGAATGTGTTGTACGTGTCCCTGATACTATGGAAGCTGCAAGGGAACTTTTGAATTTCGGATTGAGAGGCGCAAATCTAGAAACTTTAATAGCTATCGATATATGCGACAATGACAAATTTGTAACTCCTGATATAGAGGGACGATTGGCAAGCACTGGATGAAATCACTGTAAGTTTAAGACAGGTAAGTAAGAACATCTTACAAAATGCACATGCATTATATTATAAGGAAAAATTGTATATAAAGAAATGTAATTTAATTTAATTTTGGAAATCATATTAATAGGTGCAGAAAGTTAATGAAATGCTTGAAAAAATTAGACATAAAAAATTTATCTGAGGCTCAGAAAGAATTAATTAGGTATCGGAGGAAGCTTCTAAATCATTTAGATAAATTGCTTACGTATGAAATATATTAGAGTCGCCACTCAATATAAAAAAGAATTTTACGAGGAGTTTCGAAGGTTATCACCTATTGAAAATGCAATTAGGTATTAATATACTTACATATTTATTATCGATTAATGAAAAATACTATGTATTTTTATTTTGTCACGAATTATTTTTAAATTACAGATTTGCCAAAGATAGTGATTATCGAGCTGTTGAAATTATGTTTACTTATTATGGAGAAAGTTTGTTGCCTCATTGGCTGGCAATTATCAGCTTTTTTCCAGAAACTTTAAATACGTTGGATTATCAAAAACTGCTACCAGAATGTGATTCAGAAGGTCAACTATTTTTGTTAGATCAACGTGAATTACGACAAAAAGATTGGTCAGAAAAACATGAGTTTAATGAAATAATAAATTTGATTTAGACGATCGATCAGAAATATTGTATGAATTGGATCCCTCATTGTTAATATATAGGTAAGAATTTTGTTGTTACATTATTGTCTGTATAGTATTTATATTATCTAATTATTTATATCGTCTAATTATCGTTATTTATTTTTAGAAATACACAACTTACACCAGATTTATTACAAAAATGGTATAAGACACGTGCTTTTGAAATTGAAAAGAACAGTTCTTTAGTAGATAATGCTTTGCAATTAGTTAAAATCGGAAAGTCTCATATATTAATGGCCTGGTAGATTTGTTATTGGAATTGGAAACTTTAGACAATCTCGGTTACACAGTACATTGGAGGATATGTCATTAGATAAATTAGAGAAATTGAGTAACATGGAGAAGATAAAACTTTTGATGAGTACATCAAATAAAATTAATTTTGTTGAAAATATAAAGAGCCTTTTGTTACCTTTTATTAAACGAAGGCATCAATATTGGTATGTATAGCTATATTTTAAATCGCTGAAATTACATACATATATACAATAATATACAATTGATATTGTTTATAATTTTAGGGTGAGATCTTCAGAAATGCTTACTAAGCGATTATCTAATCTGCTTAAGCAAAGATGATTTGACATTTCCAGTTAAATTTTTCAAGTATTTAAAACAGACGCAAGACATTGAGATAATTGAAATGATAGATGATGTTGCTAGCTTAGCTTTAGATTGTGTATATGCCTGTGATGATCCCGACATGTATGAAAAAGCTAAAGATATCTTAGATTCGATATCAAAAGATGATGGGAAAAGGACAAATGCAATATGCATTCTATTAGAGGAGTTTGAAGGAGAACTTGATTGCATTAGGCTTTTAAGTAAATATGGTGTAAAAACAACGTTAAAATTTATACGAAAGAATAGAAACGATCCTGATGTTGCTAAATCACTATTAACCCAAACGGCAAGAAGCTTGAATAAAAGGTTGTGCTAAATGTATAATCTATATAAAGATTAAGGACGTTCACCGGTCCTTATACTAGAGTCCTTATCGAGTCCGTATACCGGTCCTTATCGATTTTCTATAGATTTTCTTTAGTATAAGGACCGGTGAACGTCCTTAAATGATTTTCGTAATAGACATGAGAGACAATGTTTTTATTATTTCAGTTTGTTACCTCCAGATGAAAGGGAATGGGCGCAATTATTAAACGATATGTTAGATATACATGGGCTAATTTTTTCGTGTATTGCTGTTGAAACCTGTTTCGAAATATGTGTTTCAGCCCGTTTACTTTCAAGAATTAAATGTACCATTCGTAATTGTGCTACCTTAATAGAAACCAAGAAAAATGAGAAATCTTTGTTAAAAGTATCCTATGAGAAAGCGGTTGACCTTATATTGGAAGTGTCCAAAGAATATTTTAATGGTTCAAGGACACTTACTGATCCACATATGGAGTTAGCTAAGTAAGTATCTCGTTAACATAATAATAATCATATATAATAACTTGTTCTGAAACGTAACGTATATAAATGATTGTTCCAGAACTTGCCTTGATCTTATCGAAGATGATAACGTGAAAATTAAAGAAGAATATGATCTTATCAAGTCGCTCCAAATATTGAATGAATTCAATATTGATATATTACCTCTTCAAGTTAGATTAACAGTGGATAAATTAACCTTGATCGAACACTGTTTAAATAACCAAAGAGATGCTTATAAAAATCGACAGAGATTATTAACGTTAGCAACTTATTTACGAATTGAAGGAAATAACAATAGACTCCGCGAAGGAAAAATTTCAGAACTAATAGCTAAAAAGGCACTTGAGGTGAGATACATTTATATTTTCTACATGTATTTCTTACGATCTAATTTCAAGAGTTTTTTTTTCTTTTTTTTTTGTTGAAACTAAAACAAAGATATGTATATCATGATTATATTTTTTATTCCGCAGACTGAAGATTACAATACATGTGCTATGATATGTTCGCAATTAGCAAAAAACAATTATCTTCCTGCCTGGGAAATTTGTTTAAATTTAGGGCGTTGTGATAATTATCAGGATCTAAAAGTTAGGCAAAAGTGTCTATGGTTTGCAATAAATAATGGTCCTAGTGATATATTGGGTAATGCTTTAGAACACATGCACTTGTTAGAAATACAAATGCTACATAATAATTTGGAACTGTGGATGCCCTCTGCGGAATTTGAAAGTTTAAAAGATGAAGAAAGTGATACAAGTGAAGATGATTTTACAGATGCTATGACAACGGTAAAAGAAATTTATTTTAATGAGCAATACTAATGTTAATATTTTTCTTATAATGCGAGATATAAAAAAATTAACATTATTATATAATTTACAGCCGCAGATAGAAGTAAAAGAGTTTGTTCCAAAAATGTTGGAAACTTCAACAGGAATTGTAAAAAGTTCAGCTAATATCATGAAAGAATCTACATTCAGCTTGCTTAGAAACATTAGTAATACTAATTTTTGGAAATCTAGATTGAATCTTAATTTTAAAAACGATTTAGAAACTAGTGCACAACAAGAATCTGAAATGGAACAAAACGAGGAAGATATCAATCTTCAAAGTTTTCCGTGCTATTATGAATCCTTACACGAACTGTGTAGAATAAGCGTTAATGAGACAAGATACAATAAGTATTCTATGACAGAAATAGAAAACACAAAATTAAAATGTTGCCGAGCGCTTTTAAGAATAACCATACTGAGTGAATCCTCTTGCTATGGGCTAGAAATAAGTGACATTAATCATTGTAAGTATTGTGTGTTATTCAAAAGTATTTAACAAAAAATTAATCGTAAACGAATTACATTTATATGACGAGAATTATTTGATTAATTTCAGTACTTCTAGAATGTGCAAAGCACACTATGTCAGACGATTGGTTACTTGGTATGGCGTATCTATTGAGTTTAAATAGAAATCACATCTTGGATGCTCAAGCAATCTTTATGGATTTATCGCAAATTGAATTATATATACAAACTGCGCTTTATTACTATTCATTAGAGCTGTACAAGAAATTGTACACTGATTGTGAAAAGTTATATTTGTACAAACCATTAGACTTAATGAAAATCATGATGGTTGCAGCACAAAAGTCTGAAGAATGTGATATTGTTAAAGCGTTACAATATTGGCAAAGTTATCTGCTCGGTGGAGCGCAAGTTACTAGTATGAAACAAGTGGAAATAAAAGATTTAAGTGCGTTAGAACTAGGACAAAGTAGTACTCGTGTACATTCTGAAGAGACTGTGAAAACTTCGAAATCTATAAATGAAGAACAAGAATCTGTAGAATATTTCGATGTTAATAATATTCTACCATCAAAGTCTACAGCAGATGAAGATCTAAAAATGGCTATCTCAGATGACATTGATGCCGTAGAATGGACAGATGATTGGGGTGATTTTTCTGATGATAGCATGGAAGCAAATAATGATAAGAAGGATAAAATCAGATTCAAAGAAGTTTCGCAAGAAGAAATCATTCTTCCTCTTAATCACGCCATTGCTGAATGTGCGACAGAGGAAGATCGATTTAAATTATTTCAAAAACGGTTTAATCAAATCAATAATTTAGAGCAATATCAGGAAGTAAAAAAACTAATATCGCAATGGCCGAAATTTAATATGCCAGATCATATCACAATAGATAATCATCCAGTTTTAAAAATGATGAAAGTGATAACTGCGCTTACAGAAACAAATACAGCTAATTTTGAAAAAAGGATATTACAAGAGCACGAACAACTCATTCGATTATTAACGTCTGAAGGGGTACTGTAATGAATTACATTATTTCCTTTTTTCATTATAAGTAATTAAATATTATTTTTCTAAATGCTTTTATAATACAGATCCTCAAGCGGTTCTTGGAGGTTGAGCAAGATCACATTAGCTTTGTACAAAGCGTTTATATAAGATTATGCTCCCAGGACTTGTCGATGCATGAAGAAGCAGTAAATCTCATTAAAGAACAACAGGTTAGCCGTTCGTTTATTTGCGCAATATATATGAATAGTTATATATAAATCCTGAAACGTATATAACACTATAATTTTATTTTTCCAGACTATTGTGCTACCACCATTAGTACTGGAGAAACTTTTCCTAAATGATTTAACAGCGTTGTTCAGCCCAGATCATGTTGTATATAAACAGATAATCGAACATGTCTTCATAAATGAAGCTTTAACCGGCATTGAGGAAAATGCAGAAATACTCATACATGAATTAAAAAGACAGAAATATATACTAGAGGCTTTGCATATTATAAAGTTAATGAAGAGAATACCGCCGGCCTTATGTACATTCGATACTTGTTTTCAGCTATTAATACAGGAATGAATTTATTCTAAATATAAAAAAAAACTGTGATGAATGTTGTATAAGGGAAAGTTACAGAAAAGGTATTTATTATAAGTAATCTCTTTGTTTTATATAAAAATTTTTTAGATGTGCGTGCGTGGAATTTAAAATTGCTTTAGTTATTACAAGTGTAATATATTTCGTTGTAACGAAAAACGTAAAAAGGACTAAAACAATTTTAAATCCTCCCACAACAAAGCTTTCTGTGACCATATTTTGAAAGATTTATATCTCTTGTATATATAAAAAAATTTATTTGTAAATATAAATATAAATTGCGTTGTAAGAAATACGAATGAATTTAATGAAGAAATTCATCTAACAAGCGTATATCCTTACGCTCAATCCCTTGGCGAAAGAGAACGCGTGTCGGCCCTACCAGTGTTTTCCAAAGCGAGTAAGCTCCCGCGGTTCAATGAATCTCGGAGGTAATAACTGGGTCCGTAAACGCTATCTCCGTTTTATCAGCTTCGATAAGACTGAGTCATTTAGTCACCACGATACGCTGTATCGTGCTGCATCGTGTTGTATGCTCAATTACCACTGATGTAAATATCATTGCGCGTTTGTACCCTCCAGTTGTGCTGAACGATGATTGAGCGTGGACTACGCTCGCTGCGCACACGATCGCTCGCCTAGCTCGGCGAGCTGCTCCGTCCGTCTGAGAACTTAGTTTGCCGCTTCCTTCGGTCGAATAAACACGTCCTTCAGTCGGGTAAGTCGATATAAGTACATATATATCCGCGGCCGCGAATATTCGCTTGTTATCGCGTGTATTACTTACAAAGATGCATGTTTTTATTTAAAATACTTAAAATTTATTATTGTGGTCTTTATTGCACAAATTACACACGGGAAAAATGTTTTCTCTTATTTTAGTTTGTAAAAAAGATACGTAATAAGTTGTATATTACTTCTTTTAAATAAGTTCCTTATTTGCTTGATGCTAAAATTATATTTAAAGTGCATATATGTATGTGCGCGAATATTAAAATATGTTCTAAATGAAATGAAGTAACGATACAATCCCAATTACCGCTCGTAAAGAGATGAATATTAAGCAGGCTTGTCACTTTGCAATCGTAACAATATCAGGCTTCGATATAACTTTTATTAATTGCAATTTATCTTCTTACCCCGCTGACGTTGCTCCAATCAATTGATAAATTGTTCTCACACTCCCACGCTAACATACAAAATTCTATAGCTGTAGCTTATATCTGTACAGTTTAACAATTAATCAGCCGAGGAACAAAGAAGATATTCCAGCCACAGCTTTACTCACCGTTTCAAACGCCCTTCCTCTCGCTCTCTCTCTCTCTCTCTCTTCGCCGTGCAGGGGACATACATTTCTCTTTTTCATCGACCCGGCTTCCCCCTTAATAACTCGCGGCTATTTTTGCGCGCCGTGCACCGCGACGGCATGGAGTACAACGACACGCTGCTTATCCCAGGCCAGCATATACGTCCGCCCGTAACCGAGGAAACGGCGGTCGCCCTGCTGGAGCGGCTCTACGGCATGAGGGCGACGAGCGTGCGCGAACTGAACGCTTACGACGACCGCAATTACCACGTGGTGTGCGACGGGCCGCCCGCGAATCCGCACGCGATCAATCTGGAGAAGACCGGCTATGTCCTCAAGGTGATCAACTCCCTGGACTCCCGCAAAACCGACGTGATCGAGGCGCAGACGGAGCTAATGATTTTCCTCAATCAGCGAGACGTCTGCTGCCCGTTACCGGTCAAGAACGTGAACGGCGCGTACTTTTCTCTGGAGACTCTGAAGAGCGAGAATACCATGGAGAAGTATGCCGTGAGACTGTTGGTCTATCGTCCCGGTGAACTGCTGTATCACGTAAAAATAACTGATGAATTGTTGCGCAAGATTGGCAGTTTCACCGCCAGAATCGACGAGATCCTCACGGGCTTCAATCATCCCGCCTACGACGATCACAAATCACTGTGGATGTTGACCTCGGTGCCGCGAGTACAGCAGTTCACGTACGCGATTAAGAGCTCGTTGGATAAGCAGCTGGTGCACGACGTGATCGTCAGCTTCCAGCGGGAGGTATTGCCGATCATGGATCAGCTGGAACAAACAGTTATACACGGCGATCTGAATGAGCACAACATCATCGTGAGCCCCGACGGCAAGGATATTGCCGCCGTGATCGATTTCGGTGACTCTCACAGGACTTGTCGCGTTTTCGAGCTAGCTATAGTTCTCTGCTACATGATCCTGCAAACGGCCGACGTAGGAATGGGTAGACACGTCGTGGAGGGTTACGAGAGGATCAAGAAGCTGACCGACGTGGAGAAGAAGACCCTCAAGATCAGCGTATGCGCCAGGATATGTCAGAGTCTGGTGATGGGCGCTTACTCGTACCTGCACGATCCCGAAAATCAGTATTTGCTGAGCACGCAAAAAACCGGGTGGATGTTACTAAAGAGGCTGTGGCCCATGAGTCAAGGGGACGTGATGCAAGCTTGGGGATTGACTAATTCCCTAAACGAGTAATATTGATGAATTTGCCGAATTAAGCAACGGCAAATAACACAGATTACTAGCTGTTTGACTATATATTTTTGTATAAAGGTAGAGTTGAGAGATAAAATTATAATTAATAGATCGAATGGAAGGAAACAGAGGTATCAAACTTGTAATAATCTGTTTTAGCATCACATTTGATATATCTATCGTTTTTTATTAATTGACGTTTTAATGGTATCAACGAGCAACTGCATTATTGGTCATTTTCAATTGCAATCATTTATAATGACTCTGCATATCGTTTTATCAGTAATATATATATCTAAAAAAGAGTAATATTATAACTATCAATCTGTAGAGTTTTGTATTCATTTAATATTTTATTTCTGTCGAGACTGTGATAAAAGAAATTTTTTTTAAAGAAAATTATTATACAAGTAATTCTTCTACTTCTTTCTGGAAAGCTATACAGTTTTTTAGTTATAATATTTTGATTTTATAATATTATATTACTTAGGTTCATGTCCGATTGTGCATTATTATGTTTTTTAAATATAATAAATATCGCCTAAGACAGTGGTCAATTATGAAAGCAATAATTCTATAACACATTATCAATTATATGCATAATAATGTGTAAGATATATTTCAAAATATAATAGAGACTAAAAGATATTTTTCTGTAATCATTGTTCGTTTCGCTCAAGTAACGCTTCTACTAGTGTTAATAAAAGAGTCTACTGAATACTTTGTTGGCATACCCCGCATTCTAGCAATTAAATAATCAAATTCTATAATTAGATATGTGTATATTAGGAAGTTTGAAATTAAAATTCTAAATAAACTTTAAGAAAAATAACTGCGGTATTGTGCAGTGATATATTCTCTTGTTTTATTCGCATTTAGGCAGTTACATATTTACATAGATATCATGAACAGTAATGCTTACGTACAATACTAAGTGTGGAGCCATTTTACATACCTACATCGTGATATATACAAAAATGTACGTGTCGGAATTTATTTCCCTTTCAAGAATTGTGTTATCACGTTGATTAACCGGAAAATAACTTGTTTCTTACCGCATCGATCGGTAACACACCGCGGTCGTATTATTACAAGGTAAGTATTGATTAAATACTTACTAAAATGTAACACAGTGGTATACATGACGCGCCGATGGCAGTTACATATTATCGCATTTGCTAGCTGTAATCATATATAGGATGCATTAAAAGGCGCCGTATCTTTCCTCAGTTAATGAATGCGTGGCTGAGGGAAGTATCTCGACTTTTGATGCGTCCAGTATATTCATGTTATATTTTTTGTAATCTTTCCCGTACCAACATATAAAGTATTTATATGCGTGCATCTCAATAATTTATGATAGCTCGTAATATACCTTTTATCTCTTGTCTTTAATAATATTCTAATTTATATTTACTTTTTCATTTATGTCAGCTCGTTTTGGCAAACTGCTTAGCTGTGTCGAGGCAAATTCGTTGATAGCGAAAATCTGTTCACAATCTTATCAAATCATATACCGACATATGTATAAATCACATAGGCGCCGCGCGCCGTAGAGGTGAAATGCAACGGAATGTATTCGCACATTTATATAATGATCTGCCGTCCATGTATACTGACTATACAATAATCATAGGAGTTAGAGATATTTTATATATATATATACTTTAATAGACTTTTAAAAATATTCCCGCTGGTGTGCATGTCTCCTACGAAGAATTCCGGCAGCGCCTATGATGTAATTAAACGTTTAATATGATCAATCATATATAAGGGGGAGGACAAATCCTCGTTACATTTCACGTATAATCAATATCTGTTCGAGATATCCTCTTATTGAAAACATCGAATTTCTATGATGAGTTCTAGTGAGTGACAATACGCGACAAATGAATATTCGTAACTACTAGTAATATCTAGGTAGTGAGAAGTGATTAGAGGCACATAAGTAAAGTGTCGGGCCCTTTAACCAACAACGGAATGGTCATGTTCACGAATTTTCGCCAGAGATTATTAACAAAATATTATATTACAATACTTATGTATTTTTTTTTTATTGCTTATTGGATATCTATTGGCTTAAGATCGCCCGACGGGACGCTTATAGGCGCACAATAATTCATCGATAACTTATATTCTTAAATAACTTTACATTTTACATTTTCATAATAATTTATATCGGGATCTATAAACATAAAGGAGAGAGGAAGAGATAACATATTAATAAATATGTTTAGAGATATAGCGCGAAGAATAATTTCTTCCTGATTATGACGGAATATCAAACGATTCTTTGGAACGTAACGAAACTCTCATTATATTAATGCCCAAGAATGATGATATCCGAAGAACGTTTCAGTCTTAAAGGGATGACTTTCTTTCGCTTCAGAAATAAATGAAGACGATTATTATATTTACGTGGGAAATAGATATAAAAAATAAGCATAAAGAAGAAATGTATTTAATGTGCTTTGCGAACACAAATAACGTACGCTTCCCAACCTTCCAGACTTAGCGTTTTATTAAAATTTTAATATCATATTCCGGTTAAAGCCATTTTCCGTGCGACCAACATTGACAACATTTAATAACGTGTCGATTTCAACGGTATGTCGCAATAACGATCTTCCCAGGACGTAGCAATAAATTTCTACTCCCCTTTCTCTCTTTCATCGAACTCTATAACAATATATAACGCTCTTAACTTTTTTGGACGAAATGCCGGATTTCCATTTTTCTTCCTTTTTCTTTTTTTAACTAGGGGCAATATGAGCGCGCACAATTTATGAGAATCGCGCCCAACTACGCGTGACATACGTTATAGAAAATTATGGTTTAATTAATTAGAAACTGTTAAGATTGGCGGGTTTCTTTCTTACACGAGGAACGCTCGAGGTGAGGAGGTGAGCCGGCTTTCGCGACGATACGACGAGGAAACTATTACAGCGAAGTAGTTTTGGTCAACTCCTTTCTTGGATATTCCCTTTTTTTACTCTATGACTCGGACATCGTAATTAATACTGTGCAATTTTATTCCACAGTGAACACGCTCCTTCCGCGTGCATTACGTAATTTACTAACAACAGGCATCCCGGGTGCGTTTATATATGTTACGAAGTAATTGTCCGACTAATCACGATTTACACTCTCTGTCTCTCACGCGCACTCTTCATTACCGCTCATCTTGTCTAATCCTCACAATGAGTCACTTACAATCAATATCTCGGATCTAACGACACGATGCGCAGCACTGTTTCTTGTACAGCGGCACCTTACATATGTTCATCGTTTTCACTCTGCTGCACAGTTGCGAGTGGTCCTTGCAATCTTCTACAAATGCTAAAATAAAACAGCATGTTAATCATGAAGCTCTATTTTTGCGTTAGAGAACTAAGATGGAATTAATTAATAATGTAAGATATAAATAATTATATAATGTCACGGTTTGCATAAAGACTAAACCTTCAGATTTAGTATGTTTCTCTTGCAGAAACCTACCGGTAGATTGAGGACAAGGCGGACCTCTGCACGTTTTCATTACGGGAGGTCGTGGTATATCTCTACAAGCGTTCCCCGCTGGCTTCTTCGTACCGAACCAGACGCATTGTAAAATCCTATACTTGATACCATCTTCTTCGCAAGACGCAGTGCACTGTGCGAAACGTTTTATCTTAGCATAAGCGCCATCATTATCGTGTCGAATTTTTAAATCAGTTTATTTACCTCGGTCCACTCGCCGACCCTCCATACGCCTTTGCAGGCGTCGTTGTAACATTCCTGTCTTTGTAGCGGCCTCGTGGCTTCGTCGCACTTGCTCGGGTCCAACAGCGTGACATTCTCGCGACCGTTCTCCACGTCGTGCACCAAACGACAGCTAATATCCCGTTTCTGCATCGCCGTCTTCCAATTGAAGCATCTGGACGTTTCGCACGGGGTCCATTCCGTGGCGTGCCATTGAGGACACTTGCCCGTCCCGCAGGGTCTCACCTTTTGTGGTACCGGATACCCGGCGTCCTCGCACAGCGTCTGGCCGATGACCGTCCTCGGCGTAACCTGCGTGGAGTTGCCATCCGTTTTCGTCGATCGAACTGTACACTGTGCACCTCGCATCTATGGAAACGAATAATTCGTAATATAGTTATTTCGTCGAAATATTTTTAAAAATATATTTTGAAAATATATTTCTATATGAAATTGGATGAAAATTCTTTTAACTTTTAAATATCTTTGTTAGAATGTCGTGATCAGTATTTCTTTAATTTCTCTCATATGAATTAATATTGATAAAGTTTATAGCGTTTTAAATGATAGCAAGTAGATGAATGAATCATGATGAAGTAAATAAATGAATATACAATCAAATATCAACCAGACGTTCAAGTCTTCTAAAGTTTCTTATCGCTTCAAACAGTTCTTAGACAATTGCTTAACAATGATAATAATTATTTACAAAATATTCTTCTTTTGAATTAAGAATTGAAAGAATTGTAAATTTTCTAATTCAAGCTAATCACAGTTAGAAAAAATGGTCTTACCTGGAATCCACTTCCTCCGCAAGTTTGAGAGCACTTCGACCAATCGGTCGTAACCCATTCGAACACCAGAACATTATCCGCAGCTGCATTATAAGTCCTTCGTTTAATTATTGAACCGCTTAAACATTATCAAGACAATGTAAATTATCAAATACAATCTTACCTAATACAGCGAGTGATTCGACAGCGGGATCTTTTGTTGTATGAGTTGTATCGGCCTCTCCCGTTACGGTGGAGGTCAAAACGTTCGTAGGCTTATCTCCATCAGTTGAACGTTGCCCTTCTCTGAACACCTCTTTTAGATTGACTGAGAAGGCCTTTTCTATGAAGCCAGCGTGATCCTCTCGATTGCGAGATAAGTTTCTTACGTTCTCGTCAGGATTCTCCCCAACAACACTCGACCTCCGATCATTTATCAACGTCGAGTCTTCTCTCGCTCTATTTTCCAGATCTCTAGTAGTCGGAAATCGCGCGATTGTATAATCCGCCGTGTGATTTTCCACATACGGCACGATTTTCCGCTTATCCAACTCCTCCTCGAACGCGTCGCCGTACTCGATTGTCCTGTTCGCGTGGCTCAAACTACGATGATTCGACTCCGGTATCCTTAATCGATCTTCAAGACTTCTAGATACCATTGTGGAGGTGACGGTCGATAGATCTTCAGTTCTCAAGTTCCTATAAACGTCGTGATTGATGGATTTATCACTTTCGTCGGTAAAACTGTCTGCCTCCTTGAGAATTTCCTTTTTTGTGCTCGAATCTTCAACATAATACACGTCCATTCCGCCGTTTTGTGAAGATGTGACAGACTCTGTCGTGGCTCTACTTTGGACGTGACTTTTGGACGTGGTACTCCACTGATCTCTGTAGTCGTGCCTCGACTCTTGCCATTGTCGTTTCACATTTTTTAACGACTCCTCGATATAATCGATATCGGGCTTCGTGGTAAGCTTGGTATCAACTTTATCCATTATATCCGACTTGACGCCGTCGCCGTGCTGTAACCCGAATAGAGACTCGTCCAGATCGTAGGGATCGACATCGATAAATATCCGCTCCTCATCTGGACCGAAGGTCTCGTCCGGAATGGCTGTGTTACGATATAAATTGTCAAAACTATTCTCTACACTTTGATACGTGAAGTCGGCTTCCCTGTTAGACATTCTATGCTTCGTCGTCGCCGTCTTTTTATGTCCATCCTCGACAAATGGCGTGGAAACGGTCTTGCGACTATCACTCGTGGCTATTTCGCTGTGAAACGGCCAATAGGCCTGGCATAAAGCGCGTTAATATTTAACATTTAGATTTCATAGTACGTAAATCGTCGATAATTTAGCTACGGTGGCAGACAGACACAGGCCCGCGCGTTATGACTCCGTCAAGTTATTCACAAATTAATGTCTTACCTTCAGGCTCGATATCAAGTAGCTCAAGTGCGGTACAAGAGTAGAAGCACTTGATGGAGCAGGTGATTCCACGGATTCGTGATATCCCGGCTGATTGATAGTCAAATATCGAATAACCGACACCGAGGAAAGTTAGTCCAGGAGTGCAAAGCGAAATACAGAACCATCACCAGAGAATTAGTTTGACGAAATTCATGCACCATATCATTTGTTAAGCAATGTCAAGATACACGCAATGAATTATTGTAGCGAGAGACAATCTTGACAGTAGAGTGTTTTTTCGCGTACCTGGTTGAGAGAGGTAACAGTATGCTCTTTGTGCATCATCGTGGCGTCCGATGGAGTGGGACTGGTTTTCTGCTTCTTTTGATGCGGTTTTCTTGTTGGTTTGCTCGGAAACGCACGTTCATGGCTGAGGTCCTCACTATCAAAACGATTTCCGTAGGCTGCTACAAAAAAGAAACAAAGTTGCGTGTGAAGCTAAAATTATTAATTTAAAAAATTAATAATAACATTCATTATTTTTAAAATCTGAAATTGTAACCTTAGAATTTAAAAAATCTATTAGATTTTTTAAGTTCTAAAGCTAAAAGTGATTAATAACATCATTAGTTCTAAAGCTAAAAATCTTCAAAATCTGTTAGATTGTTAAAAATCTGAGATTACAACCTCAGATTTTAAAAATAATAGATATTAATTTTTTTAATAGAAAAAAATTTATTAAAAAGTTTGTAAAACTCTTGATTTATAAAATAATATTTCGAGGTTGAAACAAATTGAACCGCAGTTTCCTATATCTATATTTACAAATGAGAAATTCGTATAGGTAAACAATTTTTTCGATAAAAAAATACGTATTACGCTTACCTGCGTGATCAGTGTATGGACTTTCGCCAGAATTCGCCGGCGCAGAGTCGAGATTCGCGTTTCGTTGTAGGTGAACGGAATTGCCGAGTCGTAAATATTCCTCGCTACTTATCTGCTCTTTAGAGCGAAATTTCACTATCAACTGCGTCTCTGCGTGCGAATTTCCCGCTGAAAAAAAAAATTATCAGCTCATTTTTCATAGGAACATGTCGAAATACGGATAGGAGCGTGGCAGGCGAGACAGATCGCTTACCAATACAAGCGTAGACTCCCGAATCCGAGGTAGCTATATCGATTATCTTCAAAGCTCCCTTCCTACTGATCTTGTATTTTCTCGACTTTCGTATTTCCTTGTTGTCTTTCGTCCATATAATCTGCGCTCTGACAATGATATTGCATTTGTAATTATCTTCCCCGATTCGCAGCTGTACGAGATAGCATCGCGCGTCTGTACTTACTTGTCAAACTTTCGAACGGGACAGCGAATTTTGATAGAAGCCGTCCCTTGAAAAATCTGGGCGACTCCGCCAATTTTCAGGTCCACCTTCGCATTGATATCTGTTTGATTGTACGTCGTGTTCAAGGTGGTGATGATCGGTAGTGTGCTCGAACTTAAGTCCGAATCGTGGCAGGCTCTGGTGTTACAAGGTTTCTCGTTAGCTGGCTTTTGAGTCGGGCATTCGCGTTCTTCGCGACCCTGCTTGCGACCTTGCGCCATTATCTGCTCGCAAACTACATCTCGCTTCTTCACCCCGCCGCCGCACGTTTTCGAGCACTAAAATTATTCATTTAATTCAGGCCTCCTCGGAGAAGTTTAGAGAATTTTAGAGAGCACGCACTTTCTAAAGTACAATACACATACAAATTAAGTTATATACAGGATATATCGCTATCAGATACTTCAAATCCTGGAATTTCATGCGGACAGCTTTAGTATATACAAGCTTCATTGATAGAAAAATGTAAAAATTAATGAAAAAAAATTACTTTTGAATTTTCCAAAATGTTCATGCATAATTTCTCTGGGATAACTATCAAGTTTTACAATCTTTTTTCAAATCAAAATATACAAAAAGTTTTTGACTCTTTCGAGTGGATTCTTTCGTGTTATTTTAAAGTTTCGAATGAGAGAAATGATTTAAATCACTCCGCAGTTCGTGTGTAACAAAAAGCTTTTTCCGCCGAGATTGTTGAAGCCTCATACAAACGTGTACAAACATACCTTCCCCCATTCTCCCGTGCTCCATTTGACAGGACAATCCAGTACATTGCAGTATCGTCTGTCGGCGGGCGGTGGTTGCGGACACATGTAATTTGGAACGGGCACTGCTTTGCCGGTGCCGTGTGTCACCTCGTGGATACAGGTAACGTCACGTGTCTGTATACCAATACCGCAAGGGCTCATGCAAGTAGAGAATTCGCTATAATTCCACCTGCGGGCACAGACGATGACACATTTTGTCAAGAAAGATCGCGCAGGGAATTGCGTCGTAACATTAATTAAACTTTCCTCAATCGCGTTTCTATGACAAGTCACGAAATTGCACAGTAACATATCTTATAAACAATATAAACCGTATGATAAAAAATTATTCGTATTTTTAGTATTTAAATAGATAAGCCGATAAACAATTTCATGAATTCAAAAAATAAAACGAGCAATTTTTTCAAATATTTATCGTTTGTAACGTATTATTGTTCGCATTTAACAAAATATTCGTAAAATTGTGCCAGATGTTTTTTGTTGTTGAAAAGATTACATATTTAACGAGAAAAAATGCTTATTATGAGAAGGCATTAAAGTTGATATATTTAATAGTGTAAGTACTGTAAGTAAAGGGTCCCCAATTTACGACCCGGAAGCCGGATCCGGCCCCCGCGAAGTTTTATCCGGCCTGCCAAGAAATTTTGACGAATTTTGAGCTTTGGTTCTGCAGTTCTATTGTCGCTGCGTCGAAATTTTATAATATATAAGAATTTTAAAATAAAGATGTTTTGTTTTTATACGAGTTTCAAAAATAAAATTTATCCGGCTCTCTCTCTCCCCAGTCAAAGATTTAATACGGCCCTCTTGACGAAGAAGATTGAGAACCTCTAGTGTAAGTCATTAGAATATTATGGCAGTCCAAAGATACCTGGTGATTAGGCTAATCGAACATTACGTAACGCGCGGTATCTCAACATTTAGGCATTAAGCTGATCGATAACACGGAGTTATAGCGTTGCTGCTTTACCTCGGAGGACACGGATGGTCGTTACAGACTCGTATCCTCGCCTCCGGCTTCGTTTCCGCCGAGCATAAAAGCGGCATCACCGTTTTCCCGGTGTCGTCCCGCACGCAATTTATAATAAGATCTTGAACACCTAGAGAAGAGAGAAATATATGTAGATATATAAACACGCGCGCGATTCGCCATAAACGATAGATAATCCGTTCAGAGCATACGCTCGTCCCTTTGTATCGCGATAGTCGACACAGAGTAATCTTAATACGATTATATCTGAGCGCTGTTAATTGCACAATGACATCGGCACGATTTTGTCGGGCTAATTAAGAGCTACGTCAATGAATTAAATTCGTTTCGCTAATCCTATTCAATAAACGATTAATATTGGCTCTACACAGTACTCTCGTTTACAAATATCATGTCAAACATTGAAAAAAATAAATAGCAATGAGTTATTAAATCGTTCTACTTGTTCGAGATGCGCCTATAAATTAAACGTACGAAAAGAATGTTCCGAA
The DNA here is from genome assembly GCF_030848795.1 of Temnothorax nylanderi. Lineage (NCBI taxonomy): Eukaryota > Metazoa > Arthropoda > Insecta > Hymenoptera > Formicidae > Temnothorax > Temnothorax nylanderi. The sequence continues at coordinate 1,163,472 of NW_027249094.1, read as the reverse complement.
TAACAGATATAATGAAATGTAATACATATAATAAATATGATATAATAAGATATAATAAAAATGCATATGCTTTACTACAATAAAAATATAGTAGCGATTCTTTGATTCTATCTGAAAACTTAATAATTTAAACACACAAAATCTTGATGCGCAAAATTAAATCCTACTCGGGGGTAAGATATGAGAATTCGCGTATACTTTTAGAATTAATTCGATGATTTTTCAACATAAATGTTTATTAACGTAAAATTAATGCGTTCGCGACGAGCTTCAGCGGAAGCTATTCGTCATTTAAAATCCATATGTAACGGATTAAGAAACCTGAAATCCCGGACCGCCCGGGGTGGTGAAGCCCGGCCTCTTATCCGTCCGGTCCACCCCGGGTATATTATCAAAAGCAATCTTGGCGAACAATGGTCGTTCGATCCGTTACCTCCTAAGCAAGTTGCGCTGCAGGGGGTGTAGCCAGTTTCCTTCCACGAGTACGTAGTTTGCACGTCGCTACCCGGGGCGACCTTGATACCGCTGTCGTAGCCGCCTCCGCCGGAACTACCGGACGATGATCTACTGTACGAGTCGGTCAGGCTCGACTCGGCGTATCCGCTCGTGTCGCCGATCCTGTAGGATAGGCTGTTCTCCAGCAAACCGCACGGCTCCATCGTGCACTTCTCCGTCTCGACCGGCTTCGGGCCGGAGCACTGGCTGTCCGGCAGTTTGGCGATGGTTTGGCTGAACTCGAGGAATATCTTGCAGCGCACTTCCCTGTGCCTGACGCCCTCGCCGCAGGTAACGCTGCAGGGGGACCATTCCTCGGCGATAAACCTGAAAACCGAGGTCGCGATTGAATATATCCCGGAATTCGCGTAAGATAATACGATGGGCGGACGCGAGCTCGTCCGGAAACTCCGGTAACTGGGATTTTGGGTCACCAGAAAGATGAAAAATGCGATGGACGCCTAAGATTTGATCATCCATTTTCGGTATGAGCACTTGAGAGAGATTTAAAGCGTATAAATTATTCTTTATAAATATATGACTATAAAAAGGTCTAAATCTCTTTCTGTGAAAAAAAGATATCTTCGTGTGAATGATATAATCCAAATTTAAATTTTATAAAATTGGAAATGCATATGTTTATTTATTGTGTGTGTGTGTGTTAATTCATAAGTAAGTTTCGCTATGCATAATTACTGAATCATTTCCTCTGAGAAACTAATAGTATCCACGATATTTAATTATTTTATCTATTGCAAGTAATTAAGAATCACTTACGAATCAATACTTATCCTGTTATAACGTTTTTTAAATATAAACATTCAGTTTGTTAAGTAAAACGGAACTTATTCATGATCTATCTAATACAATAAATATATTTAATAGTAAATAATTTAGGTGGCTTTTTAAATACAAAAATTTATGATATCACTGGTACTCATAAATATGTATACAGATTTTATTACAAGATTTAATATGTTCATTCATACTAAAAATACTGAAATAAAAAAAAGACTATCATGACTATGTGTAAGTGAGCGCAATTAAACTTTTGTGTCCTCGTTTATCCTCATATAAAATAAATCTGTGACAGATGAAATCGGATTGTGATAACGAAAAAGTAGAATAACGCGTTATGGACGCGTACGGGGGAGAATTGTCAGATAGTAGGTGCCATATAGAGAGAAAGTTATAAACGCTGACTGAAGGGAATCTAGGTCTAACATCTTATGGAATTTCGCTACGGTGGTAATGGCTGTTCCAAAGCCGCTGCCATTGTTCTCGAATTGCGATCGATGTTACATATCCCGCGAGGATTGTAGCGAAACGGAAAGTTTATACGAGCCGAGAACTTGATGAATTAATCGTTTGGTGGCTGCCCCGCGGACTACCTAAATTGGATTTTAAATTAGATCAAACAAGATAGTTATTTGTTTCTTCACATTTTCCATAGGTTACATTGAAAAATAAAATAAGAGTATAGTTATCTATTTATAATCAGCAAGATAAATTCGCGTAACGCTATTTAGTGACGCTATTTCGATCATAAGTAAATTATCTTATATCAACGTATATCTCATAGATGTTATTATTGACTAATGCTATTATTAAGACATTCAATTCTTAATTTACCAGAAAAACTTAAAAAAAAAAGATATAATTTTACATCAATGTGAAGATCAATTTAGATCACCCCTAATTCGAGATAAATTCATTAATAATTTGATGTTCTAAATTAGAATTATATAACAATAACTAAGAGAAACTTATGTATATAATTGTTGCACTTCAATTTAACTATAGTTACTATCTATATGATTAAATCATTTCCGTCTAATTTTTTTATTTTTGTATATCCGATTGGTTTATTGTTATATTAAATTATCGTTACATCAGATTGTACAGAGCAGTTATTTAAAATGGGATTAACAAGATCTGTAATGTCGACACATTGCAAAACATTCGAGTAAGTTAAAGATACTAATAATAAATATAGACAGTATACATGTATTACAAGATGTATGAGAGTACTTACGTCGATTCGGAAGGTATCGGTTGGTCCATCAATTTCTCTGACACTGGGGATAGCGGATATGGTTGCACTAGGGGCTGTGTCATACCGTCTCCATCTAAATAACATTTCGTATGCCATCTCATTTTCTATGCATATTCCTTGAGAACGCGCGATAACGTCTTTCAATAATTTCTTGAGCTTGGCTTGACTTTATAATTTGCTTGACTTGGCTTCTTACGTTCTTTTCGTACAATGAAAGACATCTAATCTTACGAGAAAGTTTCCGCAATCCGCGAAAATAAAAAAAAATTTGCAATTTTGCAGAAATGTAACGCATGTGAATCTAATCACATAGCTATTTTTTTATTTTGTTAACAAAACGATATAATAAATATATACAAAATTTCATGGTTTTTTAAAGTATAATAAAAAATGTCAATAAAAAAATATTGATACTGAAACTCTCTGGAAATTAGTATTCCATTCCACGGAAACATAAGTGAAAACTAAAGGCTTAAAATCTGTTTATCTCGAAGTATAAGAAACCTAAAGAAGGGTTAAAAATATATGCCCTTTTCATAAATCATATTTAATAGATAAGAGCACTGGCAAACGTTTTTTAAGTTAGTTACACGACTTCTTAACAGCTTGGGGTCCGAACCATAAACATACAGATATATCTCTAATTTCGTGTAATCAGCTTTCATATCGCGTATGAATTTTCAAATCGTCGCTTAAAGGACGTTAAATTGCTGTTCGATCCAATACGAGTTCAGACATAACGCAATTACATATGGGACATGCGACGTTCGTCTTGCATTCCTGCTCGGTATGAGGGCGTTCCGCGGGGTCGCAGTCCCTGGAGATGGCACCAACACCGTCTCTGCATTCGATCGTCCTCGTCCGTATTCCGGTGCCACAGGTCACGGAGCACTGCATAAATAAAAAGTTAAAATGCACACTTCGCGTAGAATTGTAATAAGATGCAATGTGGACCGATAAAAAGCGAGGAATAATGCACGCGGCTTATGAAAATTGTAGTAGAGAAATTCACACTTAAAGAGATCAGTTGTATGTTAAACAATCACGTTTATTTTTGAATGGATTGAAATAATTAATAACATAATAGTATAAAATATGTAATAGATATAATATATAATGTAATTGTAATTTAATGATATGAATCATGTGAGTGATTTAATGATACGAGTTTACATTGTTCACGCGCGCGAAGACAATATAAACATGAGATATTTCCATTTTGTATATTCTGTTGGTCCATTTAAATCCTTTTCTTATCAATATTTTCCTTGTAATTTAATAAAAAGCAAAAGATAGTTAAAGAAGTTTTATAACTTGTAATTTGTTTTCTGCGATTTAGTGAGAAAACAAGGTAAGGAAAAAGTCCGTTTGACAAGGATAAATCAGAGGGACGAAATTCGAAACTGCGTTTTACTCCGAAAGTAAGGAAAGATGCAATCGAAACTACCCGCGGCGCATTAACGACGTGGCAACTTCGCATAAAACACCACATTCCAAGGTGGATTAATGCCGAGGCGCGGTCTAATTTAAAATTCCGGATTGCCATTTTCGGTTCTCATTTCAGTAAAGTCGAAAAGTCTCGTTCGAGGCATATTGTGTCCTCGAAGTTTCTCGCTCGCGATGAGATCTGCAAAGAGAGGCGAGGAAGGAATAAAAGGAAAGTATCGAGAGAGAGATGGATGTAAGAAAAGCAATCTAAGAGAGAGAGAGAAAGAGAGAGAGAGAGAGAGAGAGAGAGAGAGAGAGAGAGAGAGAGAGAGAGAGAGAGAGAGAGAGAGAGAGAGAGAGAGAGAGAGAGAGAGAGAGAGAGAGAGAGAGAGAGAGAGAGAGAGAGAGAGAGATGGGGGGACGGAAGGAGGAAGGAAGAGATGTAGAAGAGAAAGACAATGAAGAAGGAGCTTGAACGTGAGAGCTATCGTTCAGGAAGGTGGAAAGGTGACACGAAAGGAAAAGCGGAAACCTACTCGACTTAGGTACCGCACTCTTTCCTCCGTCTCCCTTTATCCCGTTCCTCATTCTGGGTTCTTCACCTTTCTTCATCCTACATCTCCCTCCGTCTGTCTTTGCTTTTCACGGTCGGAGCTATATAACTCGGAAAGAGTCTCGATAGCGAGGGGGGAGAGTGCTTTAAGGAGCCTTGTGCTTTCAGTTCAATATTTGCATGGCTCCTGGGTGCTCACAAAAGAGAGAAATCTATCAATTCCTGTCTTCTAGCGGCGCTACCCGGGCTACCCCCCGCGTCCCGCAGCTTCGGATGAAATCATTATCGTGCCACGCTGACGGGCGCGCGCGCGCGAGAGCCTTTATGTATCGCTATCAGAAAGAGCACCATTCCGTGATGCTGTTCGGTTTTCGAGAGCGGACGGGCACGGACTGTATTGTGTATCGATCAGAAATGAAGCGCCGTAAATCATGGGCCGCGCACACTTTTACGTGCACATGACTGGGAAAATTTACTCGCTTTACCTGGTATTCTACATTCATTGGTCTGTGTGCGAATGAACGTAATGGGATAGCGATTCGTTATTCGCACAAGACAAACAACGTTCTTCGAAAGATAGAGATATATGATGCGCCGCGATGCATTTATACTAATCATGCAAATATGCTCATTGTACACATCGGCCAAGACCTCATGATTTTAAATAAGCGTTAATTTATCTATTTATAAGAGAGTCTATGTTTATTAAAAATATAAACATTTTTGTGTTAGAGTTTTCTTACTATAGGCAAATTTGATTATTGTAGTATATTAAAATTTTACGAATGTAATATTTTTAATGAAACAATATCATAATTAACTTGAATAAGATTTTACTATTGCCTGATACTTTCTGGAATTTAAAAAAAATTTATTATTCAAACAGGTTGAGGAAGAAATGAGAAACTTGAAAAGAGCTCATACATGAAACAATCTAATATTAGTATCGTAGTACATGATCAGTGAAATATTGCGTCTTACGCGCGACGGATACCGCAATAAATACACATCTAGTGCAACGGGCCGCATTTAGCGACCTCATGAATAAAGCATGACGTCTACATTCCGCAGGGAAGTTGCGGAGATTTTTCCTTTCACGTATCTGCCAAGAAACTTTAGTTCGCTCAAGAGACGGAAGCGTTCACGAAAACTCGTACGAACGCCATTCTTTACTGTTATCTTCCTGGACGTTCATCGTCATGTTCTTATTTATGCAACAAGATTGCATTCTCGAGGATCATGAGAGGCTATTTTACCCCGGAGCGGGAATTCGCAATGCGTAATGGACGCGAATGGTTTACAATTCGTCGAGATCTTCCAACACAGAAATTTGTCACCGAGAACAAAAATCTTTCCCCGACATCTTTTCAAACTTCCGACACTTCCATATCCGGGTCTTATTAAACTTTTTCTATATTTCATGATGATTAAAAACATTATCTATATGTATCTACAAATATAATCTCAGTAATTTAACGCGCAAAGTGGGCGATCTTGGAAAAATTATAACGCTTATTTAATACGGACAACTGATGGACAATTTGGAAAATAACAAAGACACTTTGACCTCGATCCTCGAACTGAATCATTTCGTGCAAAAGCACCGTGATTCAAGGGCCGAAAGGTGCAACCAACCGTCTGGAGTTGGACGAATTCCAACTAGATAAGTACCGCACGTTGTCAGACATGTAAAGACGCGCGACACTTTTATTGCGGAATAAATTTGAATAACATTCTGAGAAAGTGAAAAATGTTTGATGGGGATTCTCAAAGTATATCTTTACGGCGGCGGCGGCAGTTCGTTTCGTGTGTCAAAGCGTCCGGCAGCACAATCGTCGTAAAGTTCGACGTGTAATCCACGGCCCAGGTTTGTTACAAGATAAAATACGAGGTAGGCATGTGTAACTTTCAGAACGTTCTAATTTTCGACGAGGTTTTCTTTCAATTTGAAAATCGCGTTGCTATTGGTTATTTCACGGAGCAAACTTTGGGGCAATCAGAGCGACTCTTGGGAGGGAACTAACGGCACGACGATTCGTACAATGAAAATTCTGGAAAGCTTCCAGGCAGTGTATCGATTTTCGGAAGAGGAGGAGGGCGTAAGTGTCTATCTCGACAAGAAACTGGACCAGAGAGAAAGAGAGAGAGAGAGAGAGAGAAAGCGGTCTGTCGAACGTTGTGCCAGAAAACTTGCATAGGTAGATGTCAGCGACCCGTTCGAATATGAGGCAATATGTACCGCATAGGTATATACACTGCGTACAATACGTGCCCGTTTCAACTGCATGCGTTCGCACGCAGGCTGCGACGAAACATTGGTAAACGAAACATGTATGTGCGTTCCGGTTACCGCTGCATAAATTTATCCCGAGCTCCCTATGTTTTATGCAGACGTTTTATGATAACTCTGGCACATCTGCTCTCTATAGATCTTTCCTTGAATGTATCTCATAATCTGGTTGGTTACATTTCGCGGTTGATAGACGCGAAAATATTACTTTTTCATTCTTTTCAATTAAAACAATGTTAATTCTAATTTTCAAGTCAAAGCAGGGAAAATTTGTGCAGCTCGCTCGCGGAAACAGATCTAATTTCGGATAGATTATTCCAGTTGCTAATCTAATTTTATCCTAAATCAGATCGATTCTCTTCTTAAACGCATTTATATTTTTATGCCCCCCTACATTTATGATGAATGAAAATGAACACGAAAAATACGTTCGTATCGAGAGAAAAGAAAAGAGCAAAAGTAAGTTCTAGCAAACACACAAGTGACAGGAACAGAATAGAAAAAAGGTATTTTTGGACCTCTTCTTACAATTAATTAATTTAATTCTCTCATGTCGTTACCAGAACAATTCAAAATTATCTGACGAAGCAGAAGTATTTGCAATTCCGTTACTGACCGCCAACACGATAGGCGTGTATTAAATCTCGAGCGTGCCGAAATCAAAGTTCTGGAATGCCTCCAGAAACTATCTCGATTTTCGGTCAGTCGAAGGTATACAAGAAACCACGTCCGAACATCGTGCCAGGGACCGAAAGCGCTGAAAACGCTCCGCGGGCGCCGCGGAGTCGTTGCATTGGTAACGCATCGTGCTGCAGCGCAGCCCCCCCGATATCTGAATCGCATTCGTTACGAAAGATCCGAGGTGATGTGCAAAGCGTTAGCGCGCTTTCGGAGACGGTATTCGAATTCGCTTTCGGATGCGAGCTGCAACGACGTTGACCCTGCCGCGATGCGACGATCATATCGACGAGGGTCGTCGATCGAGCCGTCGATCGCGAGCGTGTGTATACCTACATATGTATACTATTCACATACGCTGCAAGTGCACGTGCGCATGTTTCGCAAGTAACTTCATTGAGCCACGTGAGCTTTTTCTCGGCAAAACGTTATATGGCTTCCGTTTCCGTTTTTTTCTCTCTCTCACTTCGTTTCCGTTTTTTTCTCTTTCACTCGTTTCCTCGCGCACGCTCCTCTCCGTTTTCTTCATCTCCGTCCCTTTTCGAGGCCACGCTCGAAGATATAGCTCCTCGAAGAAATGCTTGCCGGCAAATGTGCGTTACCTGTTATATTGTCTTTCTCGAAAGTGGTAATTTTATTTTATCCGCGTAACCCAGAATTTAAAGGGCGACGAACTATGACGGAGAATAATATGGAAAAGAGGATTTATCGACTTGTTTCCTTTTTCCCCTCGTTTCTCCGTATTACGACGTTGATGTATAAAACAAGGAATTGTTCGTGTAATTGTGCCACGCACTTTTCTCATCCTGCAAGAAATGCCGCTGCTCGTTTCTCGCAATCGCTCTTAAAAGAAAGCGATATCTTACTTCTTACTGCGCAAATAATGCAGTAAGAAAGATTTATCTCTCTATTAAGTAAATTAAATAAGATAATAATTTCTCTTGTATACAATAATAATAGCTTAAATTATTCTGAAGCATTCGCGAATTGTTCGTGTATCCGGAACGAGTATTTTCAGGGAAGAATATGTAATCTTCCATCTATTTATATCTCTCCATCTATCACAGTATCTCAATTTTCTCCTTCAAGCCGGTAAGAAAGCTCTTCACACCGGTACAGCGTCTCCCTTCTTTTCCCGTTAAGTTCGGCTTTGCTATGGAAAGAAGGGCAACGCGGTTGCCTTTCACCAGGCCAGCCGAGGATTTTGATGGAACGGGGTGGGTCGGAAAAGAGCTGGGGGAGGGAAAAGAGAGCGAGGAGCGCGGGGAGGCAGTTGTTTGGAGACTAAATTGTCCTGTTTGATGTTGGTGTCTGATGTGGCCTGAAGCATCCTCAAAGAACTCCGCGTGGAAGAATATGGCTGGCCGCGGGCTTGGGCGATGCCGATGGTAGCTCGGAGAAGACGTTTCGCGCGCGGAGAAAGAGAGACGACGAGCCTCGCGTATATGCTCCCCTTACTCACGCGGTTTAGACGTAATTCGTATACACGGTAGGAGGCAGGGCAGTTTACAGTCTGGCTCCATTTTCACGCCATATCCCTGAGCCAAGAAACGTTACCGCATTCTCTTTCATACCGCTGCCTGGTAGAGGGATTCTCCACCGCGACGGTCGATGTTCCGCTCGGGCGATTCGCGATTCCTCGGCTTCGAGGAAATCCGATTTAGTCGTCGGGCGGACGACGCGCGGCACGGCGCGCGGCAGCGCGAATGAGAGTGCCGTTTTATCCACGTGCTCGTCTGCCGCTCGATACAATCATCTGTGTTTGAAAAAGAGCAAATGCTTTCTCTTTCTGTCCGCGCGGAGCAAAAGTACGGAGCCTGTTATTGAGTCATGATGCTCCTTTTGAGAGCATCTTGAACGTATATTACAGCCGTTCCTGCCGAGCTAATAATTTTTCTAGTGCATGCTGATATTAATGTGTATTTTACAGATATTTCGTCTGTACTTTACGAGAATTTGAAAGATGGTATCTCTGACTTGGATTAAAGCAAACCGAACGTGAGAATTTATTTAATACAATTTAATATAGTGTATATTATTAGTTTTAACACCCACGTAACGCCATGTATATTTGTTTTAAACGTTATAGAAGAAAATAAAAATGTGCAGCGCGAAATGTATGTAAAATTCGCAGAACTCGGTTTCCATTTATTTAGACGAGGGATCCATGCGCTACAAGTGGAAACTTTCAGCGTGTCGGTAAAGGATTAAAATATATTTTAACGAAGGCATCTCTCTGACGCGTAAAGCGGTAGAAACAAACAAATTGCCTTAATCAAGAATGAGAAATTTATCGCATTCCGTGTTACGCAAACGAGTTGTTTGCTCAAAATTAAACGTAAACTAGATTATATTTGCGAGTTGATCCATAATTCACGCTTGAATAACATACTTAAATCCGATTCCATTCGGATCCAATTCGCATGTTGTTCCGTGATTTTTAGCAAGTATAATTAAATATCAAAAATTATATCGCAGATTTATTAAGAGATTACGTTGCCGTAATTAGTGACTATTTTGTTAAAAAGACGGATTTAAACAATGCAAGCGTACAACTAATAGTACAAATATTTTGATCTCTTGTAATTCCTTGAATAGCTTTAGAAGCAACCTAAAGTCATTATGCGGAATAAGAACGAATAATTAAGTTTTCTCTTAATGTTTAATTTAAACCGAAGAAGAATGGGGTTTATTAATATGTTAGGCGATTTATTCTACTTATAAGAGAAAGAAAAATAGATTGTTCAAGCAATAAATCGTTAATCGATCCAATGCGAACAGTAAAAGAATCAAGTATAAGAAAAGTATCAAATCTGACGTCTTTTGTACAAATTAACTTCCGCTATCTCTATCAATGGAAAATCTCTACGAGCGTCATCCTCGTCGGACGCAACTTTATCTACCACTAGCCAGTCCGTCGTCCATGTGCAATTACGACGGTTATACACACGTCCTTTCGAGAAAATCGCGTTCTCTCCGTGGAGAAACGGAGATACGTGGACACGAAATCGCGATTGCGGCAAGAGAAGGGTCGCGTTCTCGTGTAATTCGCGTTGACGTATCCATCGCCACAAGCGCGCATCGTGCAAATCGCGCGCAGTTGTTAATTTGCTTTATACCCTTAAACGGCCACGGTACGTTGTAACTTGTCGAAAAGGGCAACGGATGGAAACAGAGTTTTATAATTAGAGGCTTCCTTGTCGCGCGCGTTTATGCCCCAAACGTGTAATAACGCCGCAATCTGGATTCACAGATAAATTAACGCGTGCTTTGAGTAATGCGCGCACCGCTGTGATTATTTGAGAAACCTTTAATCTGCTAATTGTTAGATCTTCGAATGCATCAGTATATATTCAAGCTAAATCCACTGATCTTAGTGGTTTCATCATTATTAGTTAAAGTTATTTCTATCTATTGCTACTTTTAGAAAAATCGATAAATAATCAGATTAAAGCCGAAATAAATCTACTTCAACCAGTCAGCAATTAAGCGTATTTAATTAGAATATTCTGACACTTTTTTTAACCATTAAAAGTTGTTATTGAAATCGCACACAGTATCGATAATTATGATCTCTTTCCCTCTATCTAAAGATTAAAGGAACAGATTGTAAAAATTGTTTGAAAGTCAAATAATTAAAGAAGACAAAATCACGAGATCAATTTATGAAAATCTTACATTAATTTAGCATCTAACGTCTTTGATAGGTAATAAATGATCAGACAAGTGCGGTAAATTTAAAAGCACAACTTTGCCAGGCACAAGTTATTCGAATCGGTCATTTCGTACGCGTAACAACCTAGTAACATTTACGCGGAGGGTAAAGGGAGCGTGCAAATCGTGCACAACCATTAACCCTGTTTCCATCTGGGCAGTACGTTTTGCAGTAAAACTCGTAGTTGAGATAGCAAGCTGTGCCGTGCTCTCCGCACGTGTGTGAGTACGTGCACACGGGTGGATAGGTGCGTGTAGTGTGTTTGTGCGCTTGCGACTGGACCCTGCACGAGTGCACCTAAATCCGTGATTGTGGCGAGAAGGCTTAACGTTTTCGCTCTTAAATGATACGAGCGGGACAACGCCGTGTCTCCGCTTGTATTCCAGCGCGTTTTACTCGCGTAGAATCGTATGCACTCTCACCTCGCTCCATTTATCGGTCTCCCACATCGGGCAGGACACGGTGTTGCAGGTCTCCTGAATGCGCGGTTTGTGCGTGCTGCTACACTTGTGGTCGGGCAGCTGTAACGAAAAGGATTTAATATTATTATTAAAATTTAATATATTATCGCTACAATTTTAATAATTAGATGTGAGACTTAATACAAGTGTACAAAAGTAAAATATCAGAAAACACAGAAATGAGATATTTCTCGTTGCGAATATTATACGGCGAGGTATCGACAATTACAGAATTATTCATAAGTCTTTATGAATTAATAAAAATGAGAATTCAATCGTATCTCAGAAATTTAATTTCGCAGATCATCAAGATATTTGTCGCTAATATAAAAAAAAAAAAAAAAATGTAACAGAAAAGTTTCGTTAGGGAAAAGTCAGTCGTAAATATTCTGCATAAATTCTCGAAAGATGTCTGAAGCTGTAGGCTGCGTAGGACGTCCTGCATGTATGAAAAATGAACGTACACCGCCTACGTACGTTATGTACGTGTGCGTGAAAGCTGTCGGACGGGGGAGGTTTTACGCGGTGAGCGACGACGTGTACTCGCGAGGAGAGCAAGCTCCTCGAGTTTAAACGAACCGAACTGGGTTAGGGATCGTGGGATCTTCTTCCGTAGACCGTCGAGAAGCGGGACAGGGCTGCGTATGTAAATGCGACTCGCAGACAAGTACGAAAGTACGGCATAAAATTCCCTGAGATGAGAGGAATGGTTAACGTTCCGTCCGCGCGGAAGCGCGACGGAATTACGGCCGTGTCTAACGTCAGTGGCGAAATGTGAAAAATGTGGCGTTTTATCGTGTGCACGCGTAACGCTGATTCCGTCGCGCCTGGCAGATTTATTCCAGAAAGATTTATTTGTCTTTACACCGTAAAAAGCGTCGACACCCTCTCTGGGGGGTGGGCAGACGCAAACACACCCCACGGGATTTTCGAAACCGAGTTACCGTCGGCATGACTGTATTGATTTCTCGTATCGGACAAATATGTATAAACAATTTAATTATGATATCTCAAGCTTTGAGCGCTTTGCATGAATAACGTTTATGAGAAGTCTCATCCCTCTCTCCCGATAATAGATTCTTTAATAATTAGGGAGAAGAGATGGATATATATAAAATTAATAGTACATTCATTGATTGAAATAATAAAGAGCAACAACAACGGTGTAAATAACAGTTTGTTAAATTCAAGACAAATGCCAATAATATCGACAGCTAGGACTATTCTACAATGTGAAATGTTGAAACACGGTTGAAATTCGAGCGTAGCTGTACGTTTCATTTCGCGTTATTAAGAGATAAGTAATATCTCGAACTCCATCGAGATCATCATAGAGTCTAGGAGAAAACTCGACTAAACGAAAACTTCATTATTGAAGAGCCTTTCTCTCTCTCGGATTTACCTTCGTGGTTTCGTTCCCGTTCTCCTCGGTACAGAAGACGGACCTCGTACGCGAACCGCCGCCGCAGCTCGCGCTGCACGCACTCCATTCTCCGTTCATCCACCTGAAAAGATTGAGAAAGGAAGTTCGCTCAAGGTGTGCATATCACCAGGAATATCTTATAACGAGATTAAGTTTGTTACGAAGTTACGCGGCCGCATTCGCAAAATTGCGCGTGCTAATGATTAACATTCCACCTTCGTCGGTGGAGGAAAAAAAAAACACGACTGCACGGCAACGGTCCTTACGGTTATTTAAAGTCGGTGTAAAAAATGAACGTGCCGCGTCAACGTCGGCGGATGTAAAGTTTATGATCCGGGGATGGCGACATGCTGCTTGAAACGCGCGCGCGCGTTTAAAATGCGGCGGGCGCTCTCATCGATACGTTTCTCGTTCTTTTACATCGGTGGATACGTTCATTTTTCACGTTCGGTACCCGTGGGTTGTCGAGTTCCAAAACATGAAATAGAACCTCGCATGCGGCACTGCCAAAATCTCGCCGCCGCACTCGCTCCCTCCATTTTCCATTCGTAACAATGCGGAATTGTTCATTCCGTAATACGACACAATGTTTGCGTCAGTTATACACGCTGAACGTGAAGGGTAACGCGGCGAAACTTCAAACACGTATGTAAAATAAAATAGTCCCTCCAAGACGTGTACATTTTCTATTTCAATGTGAAAATAATCATCCCGAAAGATGTTTTATATCAATCTCACTTTTTCCACAAATAACGCATTTCGCGCGTTTCTTTTATCTCGTTGGAAGCTTTTTCGATTTACGACGTTGTGAAAATTTCCGCAGTATCATTCATCGAATAAATGGTAGAAATAGCTTCGCTTTTTTGACGGTGGATATTTTGATTCTAAAATGCCAAAGCGTTTCTCTATTAAAACTCATGACTGATATCTTTGATAGTTTCCCAGCCTCAACATATCGGCGGGAGAGAAGATACCGATTTGCTGGGCATTTACCAAGTAATCCGGGTGGAGTGCCTTCCATCGACGTAACGGGCTTTTTATGAAACTGTCAAAGTCACTCTCGGCATTTTTCATGCACGACGCCGTAAAAATGTTCCGTGTACGAGCGATTGCGCTAAATGACAAAGTGAAACGGTAAACTCTCTCGCCCATGTCTCTGGGTTTACGTAGCGGGATATCGATCATCGATTATACCGCCGACCTTGCCGATCTCGCCGAGCCTCGACATTCTTTCCGCGTGATCTTCAAAGTCATCTTTGATGCGTTCAATTTCCGGTGGCAAAGCCGCGCACGCATTAGATATAAGGCTGTTCGGTGGAGAAGCCACGAACGCCAAGTGATCCCCGAGATTCGAAATTAATTACCGTCAGTCTTTTCAATTTTCCTCCCCTTACGCGTGTCTGTTCCCCAAAATTGCACCCGACGACGGACTACCGTGTCGTGTCAACGCGCTACTTTTGACTTAATTTATAATATGTTAAGATCCGTTCACGGCCTAACACGTGTTACCAATATCCGCGATGAATTCATAATGTATATATGTGTCAACATGGCTATATCTTGCGGATTTTCCCCGATAAGCCATCTACCGTAGTGCTTGCTTATGAAACTCATTATAAAACACGTCTCTCTTGCCTGCGTCTTTTAATATAAACATAAATTATACCATGCATTATCGCAAGTATCGTAATACCAAGAACAAAACCAAGAATTCATTATAATTATTATTTCTGTAATATATTTTTCTATAATATACGAGATCTGAGCTATCGCTATCTCCCGCTTGAATGCCAGCTAGATAGACAATTGAATTTTGATAAGCATTCATGATTCGCGGTCGGATGTATATAGAGATCGCTTAAGCCTCAGCGGTAAATAACCAGGGGATAAGTCGTAATGTGCGATTAAATCATAACTTCCGGATTGCTACCTCAAAGCCGTGCGGTTGCGGCTTTTCGCGGCGGTCGGAGTTCCGTTCCTCTCTGGGGAGGGAAAGGTGGGCCCGTTTAGTCGGTTTCAGTCGAACTAAATTCAAACTAAACTCGCGGCCACTCCAATCAAGCATTGACCGATTCGCAGCCGTTGACCGATTCGCTGCGCGATCGATGCCGCGCTGCTAATTTATCAACGGAAACGGCTCGACGGTAATCGCGGGTCCGCGATAATCGTCTTGTCGCGCTACAGTCGCCCATCTTGATCGTATAAACGATACGATCCGATTAGTGACACTGTCGTCGCAGGCACGCGCGTATCCCCAAACCGGCAATTTTCTCGCGTTCTCGCCGATCGATTGATCGAGTGACGTGAGATAGATCGAGTGAGATATATTACAGCGCGCGCGAGAACCGTCCGCTCGACGAAACGAGCTAATACGTCTCCCAAACGCAATTTTACCACGTGCAACTGGCGCCTATTACATAGCACGATTTCTACTAATTTCTCGCCGAGTAAAAGCTCGCGATCTGACCGTTTAAAAAACACAGCGTTCTCCATTACTTTGCTTTTGGTCGCAACCCAAAAGCAAATCGTTTGCGGAACAGCGGCAAAAGACAATCGGCAAGGGTTGGTCGATCGTCCCGCCGAATATCGAGCCGTGAATTCGAACACAAAGAAGAGAGATTCTGTATACCGGACGGTAAACTTTCGACTCCACGACTTCCATCCATAGTGTCCGCTGGATCCAGAGAGAGAATAGTTTGCGGGAGTTTTTGTCCGGGAGTCCCCGTCGACTCGCGGCGCAGTATCTCGTCGTTGGTCGGACGATTTCCATCGCGAAAACTCGCTTTAAATCGCAGTCCCGCAACCCTTCCGCGAAACGGAAGAGAAATATTGTTGCAGGAACAAAGATCGCTCGCATACCGAGTACCACTCCTCAATTTCTTGCTCGCTCCTCGCTTACTTTCTTGAAAATCCCGAGATATCGTACGAGAAATGCGATTTGTTCGCGAGTTAATGCGAGATATGGAGTAATATTTTCTACATAAACGGGAATGGATATTTTATTGTTCGGCGGGCGAAATCGCGCGCGTGCAGTTCGCGGGTTGAGGCACCTATAATATCTACCTCTCAATTGTACACGCGAGTGTGGCCTGACGTTTCTTTGACGTATAGAACGTGCATGCAGTTCTACCGTAGATAGTTTAGTCTGTCCGAAAGTACTCACTTCGTTGTGCAAGGGTGCGTGTTGCACGGCATTACGGGCTTCACCGAAGGTCTGCTGTTTGCATCGCAATAGCTGTCCTCCACGACGCTCTCGTCGGCCGATTTGCACACCGCCATCCCTATCTTGAAACCTATTAGCGCAAAAACGTGACCGGCAAATTAGCCCTCCAATTTGATGGCGAACGTTCATGCAAATAATGCTCGTGAATTTCACTCGTTATCTTCTTGTTCAACGACGTGCCTTTTTTTTTAGCTCTTGAAACAGTTACATGACATACATTTGGGAATTATTGAATATAATAAAAAAAAATCTCAAAAGTATGAGAAATACTCCTCGAATTATAAGAATCACAGTTTGATATATCTTTATGTATAAATTAAATAAATATATGGATACTTCGGAGATGATACCTTCGAAAATCGATAAACTTTCGCATAACATTGAGTTACTTTGTTCGTGTAATTGTTTGCATAGGGAAATATGGCTAAATTAATTCAGTAATTACCGACCTCCACCGCAGGACTTGGAACAGGCGGATATCGATTCCAAACTCCAGGAGTATCGCGATTGGCAGCTTGATCCATTCCCTCCGCACACGCCACACGCATCTGTGTTCTTGTTGCTACCAACTCGAAGGTCGCAACCAACCTTCTGCAACAGAAATCCACGCTCGATTAATGAAACACGTCTTCCATATAATGGGTTTCAGCCGCGGTTGTCGTTATTACTTCCTAACACATTGCCAGAGACAAATAATCTTGCCTTAAAGAATCGTTAGGAACACGTTTATTTCTGTTCTGCCATTTTGTGATTCGTCATTGATAAAAGAGTGATGATAATGGCAATTGAAAATGTTGCTGGCATTTTAAGTAAAATCAAAATTAATAAATCCAAATTATTATCTTTGCATGAATTGAAAGAATTTCAAGGATATAATTGTGTGAGAGAGGAAGAAGGATTGTAGATTTTCTCTCGTTTGTCCAAAGTTCTGCCAGATTTCAGCAAGTATTAACAAATTGTCGTTCGGCGACGAATACAAAAATTTTTACAGAATTTTATTGCCGATTCAGAAGTCGCATCGCACTTATATCGATTTACTGTTTACGTGACAGGAAATTTTTCCCTGTTACGGCTCTAGTTGGAGCTGAAAGAGTTTCGCAGTATCGGCGGCATCCCGGACACATTAAGAACGTTGACGAATGCTGGCGCGTCATCGGGATTCATGCGAGAACGGGAAAGGTCCTGCGAAAATTCCGGATCTTTGAGGTGGAGAAGATGGTGCTGGAGGGAGCTGGAGGAGGTGAGAGCTGACGTCGATTCGTGACCTGGCTTGGACGGCAAACTGATTTGTCATTCAGGTTGCATGGGAGGTTTGCTCGGAGGTCGGGGAGTACATTATTCATCCCTTATCCTGGGCGAGAAGAGTGAAGCAAACTGGAAGGCGAAGGCGCGAGCGAAGGTGGGACGCGCCTCGGTGATGCCGGGAGAGTAAAAAGGAGAGGGACGTGAGCCTAACGAGGGATCTCCCTCGTACGATCAACTGCGGTGGCGCCCGAGATAATCCGAGATTTCGTCGCAGTGACCTGCGACGCGAATAAATCGTTCGTTCCAATTACCTACGCGCTTAAACTTCCGGAGTCGGCAAATCCGAGAAGACGCGCGTCTGTTCGACGGCACGAGAGTGGAAAACGAGGAAATAGTAAAGTCAATACAGAACGTGATTCATGATTGCCCCGTTTGTCTTCCCTATATAACACGCGAATGTCTGAGAACAGTCATTATATAGTCTGCTATTTTGGCGTCTTGATTTAATTATATATTTGTGCGCGTCGAGATACGATAATTCTAAACTTGATTGAGGATGACATTTTTTTATTCATTTATTTATAAATGCAATTTATGCAATTACACGTTCTTCCCGTTTAGCTTATGAGATAGTTATAAACGCTGCTTTTCTTAGTTGCTATAATCTCGAATCGCACAAATTATCCATCCGCTACGATGCATTCATATCTTCTTTTATACATACGATTTCGTGTAACGATGTCGTTTAATGAGAGCTAGACATTGCCGAGCGAAAATTGCGCGCTAAATTCGGTACGGCGCGCGGCACGACGGTCTCCATTTCGGCCCAATTGATCGTTCGATTTGGCTGCAGAATCGAAATCGGGCTCGATTATCGTTCAAGTTTCAAACGCTCTGCGAAATACTTCCATTAAACATTGGTGATCGTCATTCGGCGAATTGCGGCCGTTACGAGCGCAGTTTTATTCCGTGCACCCCAATGCAGAAGCCAGTTTACGTAGATACTTTATTTCTACGTTTTCGAAACGAGAGATTCGGCTCTCTAATAGCCGCGGTCGGCTTCACGCATCGAGAACGCTACACTAACGCGAGAGTGAAAATTGGCAAGAGAATGGGGATGCTGGACAAAGCGGATTGACATATTCTCGCCGGCTAGCATAAACGGAAGAAATACGTTCTAATGTATACTGCCATGAAATCCAATCTTCTGCAAATAGCATAATCGTGAGAATATTTTCCTCCTTCTAAGATAGCTATATGTAGTCCTTATTAATCTGTTAATCAAAACTTTCAATATACGATTGCTCTTGAAATAATAAATAATAATAATATTGTTAATTATTTACTGGCGAAGTAAAGTATCTCTGATTTAATATAAATTATAATAAAATAATGTTATAGTAATATTAAAATAATTTATAAACAATAAAATAATATTAAATAATAATATTAATTCAATGAATAATTCAATATACAGCAACGAAAATAGTTCAGCTTATATAACTGTAATTTCTTTTTCATTTTATCCGCCACCGCGAAGATAATTCATGAGAAAAACGGAAAAGCTGGAGGATCAACGTTCACCGGATAGGACGGACGGCTGGCATCCGGTAGACCTGGGATTTGCCGAAATTTAATTTCATACGAGAATGAATTTGTTTCGCATTTTCTCTCCGTCGTATATGACGACAGGATCGAGAACGAGATATCTTAATGGACACGTATGTCTCTTTATGTAAAAGACACGGCATGCGGAGATGCACACCAGATTAGGTTTACTTTCGCGAAAGTGAAAATCAATGATGGGGCCCGATAATTGAAAGATAGGGTCATCGAAGCAACCCGTTATTTCTGTAGGTAAACAAGACGGGAGAAAACGAGAATTCCTCTGGGCGTGAGAAATGAAATATCGCGCGTCTTAATGGTACTCTGCGACCCTCCTCTGGGCACAAATAACCGCTGTAATACGTGACGGCGAAAAATAATAAAGTTGGTGTTATTGCACCATTTATACATACAAATTGCTGTTATTAAAAAATATGCTATTACTCAAGATTATATCGTGTATTTAATATCAACGATAAGAGAGCATAATTTTGAAAGAATATTTTCAGATCAACATTACGTGATTTAAACAGTCCAAGTTATTTTATATATCAATGTAACGAAACATCAAAGACTTTTATTTCGCGTTAAAGTTCATCAAGGAAACTTTATTACAAAAGAGATTTGCAGAAAAATAAGACAATACTCTTTAGTACTTCTCCGGGGAATACTTTCAAATTCGAAATCGATTACTGAGCCAAAACACTCTCTATTCAGATTGAAATATCAGAGAGATTAGCAAGGACGATAATTGCTAATGTCTCGCGATTTTCCATACCGTAGCGATTTCGTTACGCAAATTTGACTGGCATTCAATTATTCGGCCTCGACATTCTATTCGATGTTCCATGTACCTTTCTGGTCCTTAGCACCCCCGCTGTCGCTATCCCATTAGGATACATCCAGCCTTTTCTACCAGCACCATCGACATTTCCCCGCCATCGTGTCTCACCTTCCTTTCCCACTACACTCGTTTCTACCTTTTAACATAGTTTTCTCGAGAATAGGATTTACAGAATGGAGGAAGGGGTGCTTAACCCCCGGGCACTTTATTCGCCTTCGTGTTTTCACTGGCACGATGAAATTTATTGTGTACCTGTCCAGGACTACACAGCTCGGGGATTCAATATGTACTTATCATACATCTATTTTCTATTATGCAGGGCGCGTTTTCTTTTCCAACTTTAGATATCGAGGCTAATCCGAGAGGAAGGGCTCATTTCAATTTTGGAACATCAATTACTTCCGAGATAAGCAACTGAAAATAGAGAATTAGGTTTCAGAAGGGGAAAGAAGGAACCGGGCGGCGAAAACTAGAAGATGGAGTAGAAAGAAATGGGCAATGGACTCCGAGTAGCAAATTTTTGCCTCGTATGGTTACTTTCTTCTCCCTTCTTTTTATTCTGCGGCATTAATCATGGTCAAAATCTTTTCAGAAAATAGCATTTCGACCGAAAGTTAAGAACAAACTTTAATAAGATACTTCAGCATACTTCGTTTAAAGAGTACTTTTTGTCTCATATTTATTTTAAGTATTCTCTTAGTTTCTTACAGTTTAATAAGAATGAGAAAATTATCTGCCCATATATTTCTAAAGGATAATTTTTTTTTACTGAAAAGGAGTAGTAATGCTTAATATGATTTTGATAACAATATACAAAATACAAAATTTGCAGTACGTAATATTCGTTTTTCATAGGCGACGCGAATATTTATATATACTATTATATAAATTAATATATTTTGCATCTTGGCTGGAGAATCAAAATTTGCTTGCAGCGAAACAGTCAAAACTATAGAAAGAGGTTTTAATTTAGACTTGACGAAAAATGTCGAAGGAACGGTCGCAGAGTGCTAATATAATACGTTATCCCGGAACACATAGGAAGAAGAACGCTAATGCCATCGCCGCAATTTCCGATTGATGTAATTTCTGAAAATTCGCTGTTCGCGCATCACAACGGGGGAACGGCGTAATAATTTTTTTCGCCCTGAAGATACATTTTAACGAGTGCGCGACGTAATGAAAAAGCTCGACGCGTCCATCGGGCGTGCCCACAACGAAAGCGGGGGGACTCGGCACTTTTAATAACGCAAAGCCAGTTTGCGTTTACTGGAGTTTGCTTAATGCTTAATTACGTGGACTTCTCTGCTGATTAGATATTGTCCCCGCGACTGCGTCGCCCGACGTTGCCATTATGAGAATTCGTTAATTATTTCCCGGCATACCGCGAGCGCGCTTTTCCCAGCGTTATTGTTAATCCGATTTCTTTCTGGTTGTTTTGCGGTATCACGAGTCTCATTTAATTTAGGATCAAACAATTAAGATTTTAATGCTATAGGTCGAGGTCGCGCGCTATACTTCTTGGGCGACTAAAATATAGAGAGGTGTAAGATATATATTTGCGAGGTTTAAATTTACACGATAGATGAAATAATTTTAAAATAATTTCTTATAATTTAGCGTGATAATAATAGTTTAATTCGTATCATAATCTGACTAATCTTGAGTTAACTATGTAAACATTGTAAACGGACAGATCGTGCACGGAATATAATTAAATATCCGACTGTAGTATATTTAAGAATACTGCTTAATTAAAATCTCATTAATAATTATTAAGAAAGTATACACTTCTTAAAATATAGTTTTCTTTATTAGATAAAATGATCTGATAAAGAACGCGCGCAACGTTATTGTACAATAATACTGGCTGATTATCTCACGTTACGCTTTTGGAATATACGGTGTTTGCATACATGCACCATCTGCATATACACGTGTGACGTTGATCAAATTAAGTTAATGGACGATGAGATCGGGCTTCTCGACGCGCCCATGTTAAATATTAGCAGAAGACTGACCTGGCTGCTTCGTTACGTTACGTTTTCTCAACGCGATGCTCGGAGCGTGCTGGCGTCGTGGCGATGGCGGAAAGCAACACGAGTTGCGAATACGTTTAAGGCACTACCTCGGTACATGCCACCTACGCGCCGACATTCGCGCGAATCTCTTCTCCGACCCCGTAGTTTCTCTCTACTAACTCCAGAAGTTTCATCTTACAAAGTTTCGACAAGAGACGTGGCAATTGCGGTTAAATTCTTAAGTAACGCCTTCAGTTTAATCCTCGGGCTTAAGACTAGCTCCGTCAAAGTATTTAAGAACGCTGCTTTTATCTACTTAATTAATAATTTGTCAAATTCTTCCTGAATCTTACTTATTGACTAGTAAAGGGAAAAAAGTATTTAAAAAACCAGAAGCACCACGTGTACAGAAATAACTCTAATATCATCGCTCTTTACTTTCAGCTGCTCTGTTCTTTGATTAATATAAAATCAACTTTTCATATTGAATATATTATCAATAATTTAATATAATTTGTACGTACGTTAATATAATTAATTTCAAACATAGCTTTTATGCACCTGTAAAGGTTATACTCCAATTTATTGTTCCAGGCAACGTTTTGGGGAATATTGCTCAGCTCACACGCGACTCTTGATTAATTAATTGAGTAATTATTCGATCAAAATTACAGATCGGATTATATCGATGTTCAAAACGCGGTGACCAAACTAATGATGAATTTAATATGTAAATTCCCAAGGTACTAGGCAAATCGCGATCCATCGATTTAACAATGCGAACGAGTAGTTAAATGGATTAATAAATCAAAATGTTATTATGATTCAAACATCATTACTTCGAATTATTTACACGTTTCAGATGCATTTCCATATATCTAGATGATCGATCCGAACTACTCGATACTCGCACATGGAAAAACGTAATAGTGTTTCCTATAGCCTATAGTAGTCAAACTATATTTTCAACTTTATATTATTTATTTGCAAACGTGCTTTTTTAACAACCGATTGTTTCTTAATAATTAATACAACTATCTCGCGTGAAAATATAAACAACGCATCGAGATTACTGGCCTTAATGCGCCTCGTTATCAGCTAAATTACGGTAAAATTAATGGAATGTAAGTATATCGCTATATTTCGATAATTAACGAGTAAAGGCCTTCACGTGTTGATCGACCGACAATTTATAGTGACTGACAAGCGGCGCACTGTACCTATCGCTTAATGCTCCTCGCATCTAATATACTGCGGTCTGCACGTGACAGTTCCATGGTTTCCGATAATGCCGCGGTTAAGAATCGATAATTATCCTCTTATTAGAATCAAGAGAGTCAAAGAATAGATGATCACTTTTGGCGATAATACTTTTATGAGGAACGTTCAATTGCAGTCTTAAATTATAATATCTTTCCGGCCGTACATGAGAAAATAAGAACAATATTAATAGAGATTAATTTCTAATATATAAATTCAACTATCTGTTCTTTTTGTCTTATTACTCTACGTAAATTGAATTGTTTAAGAAATACGAATGATAAATAATATTAAGGCAATTTTTTATATTAATTTTTATTTTAGTTATCAATAAGAGTCTCGCTTTGATTATTTTTTGGAAGAATATACAACATCTAACTTATGCATTGATGTGCGATGCCGTTTATGAAGTAGATGCTATATTCTCTCTCACATATAATACCGCATTGTGATGGACGTTCGAGAGCATCGGGATAAAGAGTCGAGTACGGTTGGTTTTCAATTCAAGCGTCGGATCAATCACGGGTCACAATAAGCGTAGAATAATGACGTCACGGACCCAGCTCAATCCACCTGTCTATGCTAAAGCGTAAGATCTCAAAAATATGATAATCCTGATTTTTCCATTTTGATTTCAATATTTTAGTTGGTAATATTAGACATTTGTAGATAAAATATTGTTATTTAATCATAACTGATGTATTTCAAATGTGTTATGCATTATAATCAAATTTTCCATTAAAAAATTTTTTTTTTAGAAACGTTAAAAGAAATGTACTGTTTTAAAAAGCAATAATATAGTGCCCCAGAATTGGAGATATATACATTCTGTATATGCAAAAAAAGAAAAACTCGGTTATCTCGATTTCTCGACATATCTATTATTATTCACGAATCTAGATTGTCTTTATTTATAAATTTAGATAGTCAAGTCTGTCGACCACAGATTTTGCAAAGCGTCTTCAAATTTTATCGGCAGAAATGCAGCAGAATTTGCTAGCAGAATATTGTAGAAGATTGACTATAAAAACCACTATTCAACTGCCATTTTAGGTAACCATCTAAATGTTTCAATTTAAAGAATTTTGTTTAAATAATTCCGAAATGATAGATTCTGCTCAGACTCCGTTGGCAATCTACTGTCGGATTACTTCGATACGCTCTGCTGGCAGAATACAAGTTTAATGCGGATGCAGTTGATGTCAATCTGCCGCAATATTGTGTTCGAATTTGCTGGCAAACCGCTGGAATACTAGTAGCATTTTGCTTGCTGAGAATTCTGAGAATAATGCAGATTATATAACATTTAATTGAATATTGTTTAACAGTTAGTTTTACAAAAACGCTTTGTTAAAAATGACGAAATATGCCGAGTATCGTATCTCTCTCTCTCTCTCGACAAAAGCCGTCTATGACGATATAAAGAAATTTCACTCACCATACACTCGCCGTCTATGCACACGTCCGTGCCCTCCGCGTAACATCTCGTGCCATCCTCCACCTTATCCGCTAGTTGCACCACTATCGTCTCGTCGCTGTCGAATTGCAGGCTATCTGTGGAATCGCGCGGCATCGTCTTCTCGCTCAACGGCACTTCCTGCCGCGACCGTCTAATGCCGTTCTCGAGAGTCTGCTCGCCGCGACAGATCAAAGCGCACGGCCTAGCCGGATCGTAATGGGGATACCATTTGAGCAGTTGCCCGCTGTATGGCACATTGTTGAAGGCGGCGCATTGTGCCGCGCGAAAATCGTCCGATTTCTCGCAGGGCTGAAATCATAGAAAGGAGAATCCGTTGTCAGGCACCGGGCTCATTAAACGCTTCTACGACGTCGTTACGTCACTACAAGTGTCGTCGAGAAACCGCGTCGCTTCGCGGCGACGAGCGACCCAAGTTTTTAGCATCAAGACTTGATTGTTCATAAGGATCTTATTCTTGGTTCATAAAGTGCTATACCTCGGTTTGGCAATCGGTTTTTTTTTTCTGAACAACAATTTGATGACAAGCCGTCATTGTGTTAATTTCAAATATGAAATATAACTTGGCAATATCGATTATAACAAATTCATTTTCCAATTCCCTCCTCGTCCTTCATTGAAGTTCTTTTAATTACAAAAAGAACATTTTCTCGTCTCAATGATAATTCTGTTAATATATAATAAAAATATTTTGTTACACGGATTCGCGTCGAAGTTACTGCATGGAGAACAAAGTTTCCCAATTCCCAGGGATAGCTAATTAGAACAAAATTATATTCCATTTATACTTCTCGAACTCGAGGTTGAGATAGCGAATCCAAAGTGAAGGATCGACGCCTAAGAGCCTAGAGTTACCATCGCAAAAGTGCCCGCTAATTATCGTTATAATTAACCATTCTACAGTCGGACCGCGATATCTCTGGGGTATTTCTATCGACATTTTCGCCTCTGTGAGTTTACCTCACTTCTCGCAAAGTTAACGAGCAATGTAAGTTCGCCATGGAGAAACGTTCATTATCTTCCAGCCCCTTGTCTTCTTACCTATCTTATTCGCATTGTATTTTTCGTTTCTCATTACAGTGACAAGAGGTTGCACAATTCCCGAAATTCGATTCAATGATATTTGAACGTAACAATCCGAAATATCACTTTACTACAATAATTATTTTATTATTCTACACGAATTAAGCTATTACTTTCGGAATATAACTGTAACGAGATTCATCATCATTATCATTATTATTGATAGGTATGCTGTAACATATATATATTTTTTATTATTAAACCAGAAATTATATTACATATAGTGTTAATGTAATATAATATAAGTAATTTTTATGCTATATTACAATGTATCACGCAATTTATACATGTAATCAGTGATGGATTATAATTATCAATTAGGTATATTAATCTCACAATTAACTCTTTATACATAAAAGCACCACAAAGTAGAAAACTCTGATGCTCATTAAAATAAAATTCTTATTTAAAACTCTACAGAGATTCTTCAGTAACAACAATATCTCTAAAGAAGATAAAGACACATAGAAAGACACATATAGTAAGATTATTACATCGTTATCCATATATTCTCGTATATTTGTTATTTCAGATTACATTGGAATATGGATTACGTTGAAGTAAATAATCGCGATTAACTTCGCTTCTCAATGAGAGAATTAATTGCGGTCAGTTACATGCCGGGGCAAACTTTTGGTATAAACAACGCCGAATCGTATTTCGCTGCGCTGCCGCCGTGTATGATAATTATTCGCGGCGTCACATGACGCGCGTCAACTCTGTCCGCGGTAATTATCAAATTCGATGGAAAATATGTAGGTGCGAAATACGCACGGCGCGGCGCGGGCCGACCACGTGAAATTTACACGTTACGGGTTCAATATATGACCGGCTGCGCAGCAGCTCCGGTCCGAGCGACACGGACGGCGAGGATAATGTAGCTAAACATTCGCCGCTACCATTGTTAGGAACAGTGTTTGTTGTAATGAATTTGCTGGGCAGCGCAGTAATTAATTAGCGCGGATCGGCCACCGCAGAGTTCAGTTTCAATTGGGTCGACGTATATTCCGACGATATGCTGAGTTTACGAGCAGCATAGCGTTCCCGTAAGATATCTACTCGATAACAACGAATCATTTTCGCGAGAGCGAAACTTAGAATAACGCTCTCAAACACTCTCCAGCATACGAGTATTTACTAGTACTTTTACATCTCAATATTTAACTTTACTTCTTAATTTAAGATATCAATCGGTTATTCCGTGAAAGGATCTTCCGTAAATTTAATTTCGCAAATTTAATTCATCTTTGATGTTCTCAGCAATCCGAATTCTTGCAAATCGGGAAATTATGCGACGCAAAGAGAGGCGTAGCTGGTAGTTTGAAACCGTCGCTATTACTACTACCGCTGTTTCCTTCGGTCTTGATTACTACTAGCTCGCACGAACGTGACGATCCGCAGCTTGCTGAGTTAGTTTGTCGTGTTATAGAGAGATGATATATAAAACAGTTTGTAGCTGTGAAGCAATAACCTTCTAAGACATTTATCTCTTTATTGTTATAGCTATCGCGATTACTTTTAGCATGATTACATATGTTACGTGCATATAAAAGTTGTTTCTATCAAAAAAAGAACCATCAGATTAAAGAAATAATTTTAGTTATTTATGGTATAAGTAATAGAAAAAAAATAAGATGCTATAAGAAAGAGAGTAAGCTTATTTTAGTATATATTACAAAGTTGCTCGCATTGTTTTATATGATATTGAGAAAATATACCTACTATAAGGGCCAGTTTCACCAACGTCGATTAACTGTAACTTTCGATTAAACTCACTCTTCATCTCTTTCTAACTGTCCCCCTTAGAAAGAGACGAAGAGTGAGTTTAATCGAAGGTTACAGTTAATCGGAGATGGTGAAACCGGCCCTAAATATATTAAAGATTTGCAGTCAATGTGCTTTTAGATAATTTGGATATAAAAAAATAATCAGCAAAAAAGAGTGACAAAAATTTGTGTTATCTTATATAGAGATGAATCTACGGAATAGATTATTTGTTTTACTGCTGTGCAATAATGCGCAATCGAATATACAATTCATTGAAAGCGAAAGTAAAAGAAAGTGAATGCGAAATGTATCTTAAATACGTTTTTAGCTCGAAAAAATTTCTCCATTCAAATTTTTCTTCTCTCTCTCTCTCTTTCCATGAGTAAACGACATCACCAATTAATCATCTTTTTCTGGTGCAGATATACATAGAGGAGCATTATTCTGCTATATAAGTGTAGACACGACCCCCGGGCATCCTGAATTCTTAATTTTCCGTCGAATTATTCATTCACAGAAGCTTGCCCGATATGAGATAGCCGGAAGAGGATAAAGGGCACAGATATTATTATATATTCATTAACACGAGAGATAGAAATGCGAATATTCTTCAAATATCAAATAAATATGTTTCAATTTATGTTAATAATATTTTCAAAAAATTCTCGGAAGATTATTTAAATGATTTAAACAATTGTTATAGACAAACTTATTATTATAGATAAACTTTTACTCGTAAAAGATTTTCCCAATTATCTCCCTTCATCTCTTAGAACAAAACATTAGTTTACGACGTTTATGCGAAATAACCATAATTAATTTGTTATTATAGATAAAACTTTTATTCTTCGTCTTCCAGATTTTATAAAGGGAATATTTTTAATTTTCGGACACAAAAGAATTCGAAGTCAAAACATTTATTTAACAATATAAAGTAAATTGATCATACAATTCTATTTCTCACTGCTCTTTCTTCATTTTTTATATATATTTCATTGCATCTTTTTTAGAGAATACAAAAGTTTAAGCAATAAATTTGTTTTCTCAAAACACAGTACCATTATTCATACGCTGTTTGAGGAGATTTAATGAAATCTTTCAATTAAAGCGTGTTACTAATTATTTGGAATGCTAGAGAGAAAGTTACGTATTACGATGTTTAATTCGGAAAAGAGTTTCGTCGAGTAATTACGTGGTTTACTTCTCAAGATAACATGTACCGAGATCGACTCTACGGACTGCAATATTGGGATGTATGCACTCTTCGCGGGATCGGCTACGAAGTAGGACCGGAGGAAGAAACTAGGCGAAGCGCCGAAATCTGTTGGGAACCGCGGAAGCCGCAGCGCGGAGTTCGAGCGCTCCTTAACAAGGAATCTCAACTACTCATTACGCAAAAGCGTTTCTACATCCAACACTCTTGCGCCGATGGAAATACCCATGGGGCATTCGCCAGACGTTTCAGCCGATTACGAAACCCCGTGTACTCCGGGAACAATGGATAGTACCTTTCGCGCAACACCACAGCGACAACTTACTTCGTCCTTAAATTGACGATACGGGGGTAGATGCGGCGAACATCGATGAAGGCTCTAACATCTTAAGTTTTAAGTTCGGGAGAATTAGTTTCACCCCAATTATATATATTTCAACACTTGAACGTATAACGATAATACGGATAAACAAATGTCGATATCTCAGACTAATTTGCTTAAAAGCTACTCATTACTTTTTAATAAAGTTACTTATTAATAAGTAAATTTAAGTTTACTTATTAAAATAAAGAAATATTTCATCAAAATATATATCTTAAAAATTAATCACCTCAGTATCCGCTGGTTTTTTTACAATTATACATTAAATATTAATAATATAGTTTTAATTGCTTTTAATTAATTAATTTACTAGGTAACACTTGTCAATTAGCAGCTAATCAAAATTCTTTCAATTTGTGAGGAGTATTTTTACTTGTATAGCTACTTATTTATACATTTTATGGAATAACAAAAAAAGCAATGTACGGCTTTGCTGTATATCGTACTATTGTCTATTAGCGTCTACACACAGATATTTTGTTGGAAAGAACTCAAGAATGCGCGGAGCGTATGTGCGTTGCGTGCGGTTATACAAATTTCCGAATTTTGATGTTTACAAAATATCAATTTGCCGACGCGCCGCGCCAATAAACCGAACGCGAACCGTACAAATCGAACGCGCGACATTTCGCCTATTTGCTATACGAAGTCAGCGTTCGGTAATTCAAATAGTTGATGAATATTTATTAAATTATATTTATCTGAATTTTTCGTTCTGCTTCTAACCAATGTATAAAAATTGCGTGGAACCACGAACAGGTGCATGTGCCATGTTATTTGTCGCATGCGATTCGTCCGTTTATTTTCGTTGATATTATAGTCCGTAAAAGTCCACACGAACGAATATTAAAATAACTCATAAATGTTTAATCGAGCTGTTGATTATTTTAACTGGAATTTATTACGCTTAGATATACATGGTAATCGAAGGTTTACCGAGAGCGCATTTATCAATTTGTTTGCGCTTTTTCAATACTCGGTGCAAAAAACGATATTAGATAACTACCTCCGAAATTGTTCAAATACGTTGTTAATAATTTCAATATAAATATTGCTGTTTAAAATAAATTTAGCATAATACAAATTAAAATTGCTCCTTGGATGTATACATGTATATATAACAATTATTATTCTTTGTCCTGTTTCACAATATTTGTTAATTAAATATTTTACAAAATATTTTAAAATATAAATAACATTTTCAATATTATTGCAACTTACTTATCCATTTCAAAAAATTCGTTAATGATGATTCTTTGTTTGAACCAACAATAAATAGTTTCGGAAGAAATGAAAGAGATGTCAAATTATAGCAATTAAAAAAATGTATTCTTTTTTGTTATAAAATATGCACGACAATACAATATTGCATAAATTTTTCCGAATCACATTTATTCTAATTGATATTCATCTGTTTAATCGTAGTTATATACATGCCACAATTTTCATTGCATCGGTGTCCAATTATTGTAAAAGCGTACATATGGAAGCACGCATCAATTTTAATTTATCAATGCTCATTTATTTGCCGATATAATAAACATTGATTGCATTAAAGATGAGCAGGATCATTAATAATTTAAACAATGGATTCCACATAAACTTGGAAATAACGCCATTTTTATTATCAAACATATATATATATATATATATATATATATATATATATATATATATATAGTCAGTTTCATATTATATCAAAACAGAGATTTGTTGGCAAAGAATTCATGGCATAAAAGAATTTCATTTTAATATGACTTCCGTCTTCGGTGATTTATACGAAACATTTATTAAAAACGCATAAATCTGTCTGTAATAAATGTTAAACACTAAGTTTCATGTTTGATATTCACCGCCGGCGAATGCGTTGTCCGTTCCACCCATTTTCGGCGAGGACGGATTTTGAAAGAAATCCCATTCGTCGCGCTCCGTTAAAATGTCTTGTGAATAGTCCCTCATTGAGGTCGTTTCGTCGTGGATAAAAAAGGAAAAAAAAAGGGCGCAACCCCGGGTGACGTAATGTCGCGACGCGAAATACATCTCGAAAAAGTAACACGAGCGAGAGTGTCGTGAGCCCATTTTCTTCATCTTTCCGCGAAGTGACGTCCCCTTGTGGACGGAATAAAGGAAAACACAACGGTACCTTTTTCCACCGTGTCGACGATTACGATAACATGCCGGCCTTTTCCACCGGTAAGAATTCCAGTAAGGACAAGAGAGCACCGGAAGTACAGAGGCTCGAGGAAGTCCCGAGCGAAAATGCTTGCGAAAATAACATTCTGAAACGTGTCTAGGATGCTAGGGCTGTTTCAAGGGGAATAGTATTTCGCGAGACAATGCGCGCGCTGGGCATTACGATATTTAATTAAAGGTATATCTATTCGTTGAATGCAACGTTGAAAACGTGAGAATCGCGACAAATAAAATGTAGACGATTCATCTTTTGACAGATCCTTAAAACACAATTCTTTAACAAATTATTTCACGGTTATTACTCGCTTACTACTTATCGAACTGATCTTTCTATGCCATTATCTGTGTTAATATAATATAACGAAAACAATATTATCTATGCATTTCTTAATTTGCATATTTCTGCATGTTTATTTCTCTTATACATAGCTCTTGTACATAGCTTCCTGGTCTCTTACCCTTGCAATATTTGCTGTCTAAAATAATGCACAAGAGAAAGCATCATATCAATACAAATAAAAATGTTCGTTTTGTTTGCATCACTAGTGACTGGCAAATATCAAAATATCCGAAATCAAGTTCGACACCGCTTTGCGCCGTTCACCGATTTTTTCCGTTAACCTGATTTCTCGCGGCACGTTTCACTTTAAGTCCTTCCAGCCAACGAAACGCCTATCGGATTCGCGGACAAACGCCCCGTGAAATTTTATTTTGCGACGTACCGCACAACATCGGTCGGAACGTTTTCTGCGTGCGCCAATCGTTACTGGCAGCCGTGTAGCATCGACCGGAAAGAGAGAGGGGTGGCGCGATCCCGAATCGCATCTGCGAGAGCTGCGAGCGAGGCGGTGCAGCCCTGGGATGCGACGCATACAGAGAGAGAGAGAAAGAGAAACAGCGCGGCGGTGGCTGGCACGTTTCTCGATTATCCGTATTTACGGAAATTCTGTGCACGTTACGCCCGATAACTTTCGTAACGGATTACTCGACGAAAGTTTCACACCGCGCGCGCGGGCGGAAACTTACCCCGATAAACTACACCGCGCGAATCGTCAATGCAGTCAAATGGAGCCCGAGGCGCGCGCGAGAGACTCTTCAAACAGCGAGCGAGCGGCGCGGCGCGGCGCTTGCGGAGATCCCACGATCGACGCCCAAACGTCTAAACCTGTCACTCCGAGTTTTCCTACCTCTCGGGAGGGAGGACCGATTTAATTGAGTGCGCGCTACACGCGCGAAAAGGTGGACCCTTAAGTACCGCGTGAAAATACGCTCGCACCAAGGCGCGAATTACACACATGGCTTAATTAATATCCCCTTGAAAATAAATTCCGTAACCATCCTTCATTATCATCAACATTCGTTATCAGATAGTATTTGAATCATAAAAAGAAACTCAAAACAATAAAATAGCTACATATGTACAATCGCGTCATGGCACCTATACGGGATAA
This sequence comes from Temnothorax nylanderi, assembly GCF_030848795.1. Classification (NCBI taxonomy): domain Eukaryota; kingdom Metazoa; phylum Arthropoda; class Insecta; order Hymenoptera; family Formicidae; genus Temnothorax; species Temnothorax nylanderi. The sequence goes on along the minus strand of NW_027249094.1, from coordinate 1,130,609 downwards.
AAATCCGAAAAGATATACGAGACATAATTATGAAAAAAATTATTTCGCATATACTTTTATGTCCGAACATACTTTTTAGTTAGTTTAAAAAATATATCTGGTTAGTTTAAATATATATTCATTATATCTGGAGGCACATTTGATAACAAGTTTTCGATCAGTTGGGAATTATTCATCGAAACTTCGCAATTTCCAATTTGATCTCGTTGTTACATTGTTTACTTAAAATTTAATACAGCAGCACATGTAATAATTATACAATGCAACTTTTAAACGTATGTACATATCGATTTGATGCTACAATAATATTTGCAATGTGCACCATCGGTTTTTGTGACCGGGAAATATATAAAAACGGGAATTTAAGAAAGAGAAACGGATCGGATAACAGGAAAATATGTTTACAGAGTCATGTAATTTCGTAGAATGAGACTGTACTATCGATCAGAATCTAATGTTCCGTCCTTTTGCGTTTCCGATATTACGTACCAAGTGGTACCCCCGAATACGAATACGATACTCGAATTGGATATTCCCAAATAATTCATTTCAAATTGAGTCAGACGATATCTTCGTGGTTAATTATTTATTTCAGAATGGTCTATTGTACCCCTACTACTTTCGATTAAAAAATACTCGTCCTAACTTTAATCTCGGGGTATAAATAATTTCTCGTTTACGAAAAGATTTTATTCTTCTTGGAGAAAATTTCAAGTGAAAATCTGTTATCTTATTATACGTGATTAAAACAGTGTCGGTGTATAAATAACTTTAAATCGCGAATAGACATTAAATACACGTAGGTACTTCAACACTCGCAGTTTTATAAATTCCGGTAAAAAAAATCAGAAATTATTGTTTTCTCCGTTTTTCGGGACAAAAATTAGGAATATTCTTTTTCTCTTTCTCTCTAAGCGTTCGCTTAATAAAACAATTGCGATAATCCAAGCGACAGATCTTTTGGACAACTGAAATCACCGATGCTACCGCACACGAGTTGCATGGCAGTCCTTCGAATGCGCTCGGAGATTTCCACCCGTTTTAATTCCGCGAGACCTAAATTTCACTGGATCCTATTCCTGCGAGTATTCAGTTACCGCAATGCAAACACATCCGACCCCATTCTGAATCGCATTGTAATAGTTTCGCCGAATGTAGTATCTGATTTCATTCAAGATTTTTCTTTTCCTTATCTCTCGTTACTAAATGATCATGCAGTCTCGACTTATATACTCATAAGAAAGTTGCATAATCGTGTCGCAGTCTATTTATGTTTATATTTGTACTCCGTTTTCGCTATCTAAAACTAAATAATACAATTTTCCTTGCGACGTATTATTAACTAATCACACACGGAGAGAATTTTTTGTTATATTTTACCCTTAAATTCACTACAAACTTGGAACAACTTGGCAACCAAGGAATTTTTAAAATATACAAAAGACCTTTTACAAACAACATGGTAAAAATTACCAAGCAGATTGGTAAATTTTGAAAAATTATTGAAATTTCCTAGATATATTTTAGTAAAATTAATCAAACATATTTTATATTTTAATGTAATAGATATTAATATTTTTTATTATGGTGGATATTAATCAGAATAGCACGTATAAAATTCTTGGTGGTACATGTTGTCCCACAACTATCATGATTTCAGGGTAAATTTTAAGAGAAAATTCTCTCCGTGCAGTTAAGTAAATTATATTCTTTTATTCTATTTTTTTAATTATTCTTTTTTTAGAAGTCGCCTGTCAAAAAAGTAACTTTTAAAATAGAAAGCTTCAGATTAAAACTTTATAATTAATTTGAATGGTAGACATGTGGATAGTAGGTAGTAAATATTTCATTTTATTATTTTTACAACGAATTTAACGGGTACTATTTCTCGTGCCCGATATTGAATCGCAGCTTCATTAGCGATATCGCTTGCCAGGTGGATTTAGGGATTACCGTCGTATATAGATGTTGCAACGTGACGATGTGTAACTCTGGCACTAACCGCGTCGTAATCACCCACGGTTTCGTCAAATTTGCCCTGATTTCACGTGGCCCTCTTCGTCAAGTGCAAGCATCAGATAGCCTTTCGTTACGCAATCGTTACATAATGCACACAGTGCACCGACACGCGTTTATCGGCCGTAAATGCGATTACCATGACGGAATGTGACTTCCCTTTGTTGATACCGGCTGAAAAGTGCATCAAATTTCGTCACAGTTAGCGACCTTTTCGCTTTCATACCACTTCTGCACTCTCACGCATGAATAAAGCTGGGGGTATTATCTCGCATCTCGCTCGCGTTCTTTGAAGTTAAGTTCAATCGAGAGTAATTGCAATAAATTCAAGAATATATATGTTTCTCCTTACCCACATGATATATTATTTTGATAAATTATGTGATAAGAATGTTGTATGTAGTAATGTTTTATTAGGAATACGTTAGGCTGCAAAATTTTATATAATCAATAAAAGATGTAATCATTAAATATTATTTTTAAAAATGTATTATTACTATAATTATCCTGAAAAACAAATGCTTATAATGATGAAAATTTGATTCTTCTGTTTGAAGCAAGATTTAGAAATTCCAATTATTCTTATAATTAGGATCTATTCCTCACTCGAGGTAAAACTTAAGTAATGAAACTAACATTCACATAGTTTGCTAAAAATCTTATTTTACGTCAAAACAAGAGAGTTTTAGGTTTCGATGCAAAACCAACACTTGCGTTTATCTCAATTGTATCTCGTACGCTACTGCACGCTAATCAAAAGATGAGCCTACGTAACTTAATCTGTAATATATACGTGCTGTAATTTACAATCTGATTTTATAATACATTACATGGATGCGCTAATTAGTCTAGCCGATCCGAGCGTCGAATTTAACCCAGTTTCGTGCATAGATTGTCATTACCCACTGACAGCGTATCTTCCAGTGCATCCGTTGCGTGCATGCGTATGTTGTATACGTATGCATCGTTCTTCGCTAGCAAAAGCTCTACGTGGACGACGGAATGCATTTCCGTAATTATACGTTATACACGTTTTTAGTGACAGAATTTGCGCGTATACAGATTCAAGAAAGCTTAATCTCTTATAGTCCTTCTAAAGACTTAGATATTAATTATAAAATGTATTAATACTCAGTAATCTGCAAGGAAATATGTTTAATTTTGGCGGAAGATTTAATATCAGTTTGCACTTTTCTTTGCTTTTCCTTTTTATTTTTCAAATAATGTAACGATATTATATAAAATAACGGATACGAGATAGCGTCCTGCTCTTTAGCTGCTGTCGGATTATTTATTTGATATCTCTCCCTTTGTCTAACAATATAAGTTTAAGCACGTCTAAAGTTTCCTGAGCACGAACCTGACGACAGTAGAGCGAGATGGGGTTAATTGCAACAACCATCACAAATCTCACGTCTCAGTAACATGCTATTATTGACTTCACAGTGCTGGTACAATAATGATAGACAATTATAAATTATTACAGACAAGTAAAGTTGTAAGAGTTTAGAGCTGCGGGGCACGCGATGATATATTCATCTGATTAATAATGCATTCGAGATTAGCGCTATATCTCGGGAATTCTATTCAGTCAAATTTCGATTAATTTTAGCGGAAGATTCTCTTACTAAATGTTGAATCGTATCAAATGTTATAGTTTAATTCGTGATTCCAATTATGGTGTAATTTCGGTAACAAACGTCCTCTATTTCGGATACGTTGATTTCGAAACAATTCAATGCAAATTCGTAGGAATCATTATCGTTGTATTAATATTAAATATCTACGAATTGTACATATTGCGCAAACAGTTTTGATTTAATTAATTTATTAATGCAAATGGTCCTATTAAGTTTTAACAGATATAAACAAGCAATATTTGTAGCGATTTGAATATCGCAACGATGCATTATGGAGAAAAACTTTTGTCATATTTTATTAGTATCTTTATATCATATCAGTAAAGATATATAGGTTAAATATCGTATTTATAACTAATATGTATTTGTAGAATAAGGACAATATATCTTAAAAATATCTTGTTTATAACTTGTGTCGAGCCTGAGAAAGAAAGAGAGAGAGAGAGACAGAGAAAAATTCGTTTCTTAAAATATTTTAAATACTTAAAAGTGATTTATTAAATTAATTTTTTTCACACAGTGTGTCTCTTTACTGTATGTACATCTTCGATCGATTTATGCAGTTCTTGAGTTTGAAGATAACTATTTCAGTACCTCGTCACTTTTATAATCTATTAAGAACTAGAATAATCTACACTTTTTTCGGGTTTAAATAGAAGTTTAAATTACACTTTGTTATTGCATGATGATGTTATCGAGATAGTTCTTAAAATGAACGCAGAGTGAAGCGCAATGTCGTTCACTATGTGGTCATCGAATTACGTACAAAGTTAGCGCCGCTCCGATCTCTGAAACTGTACGCGACTACTCTTACGGCTTAATTAATTCTCGACTACTGTTGGTGAGTTCAAATTTGATACAGGAGAGCGGATATTTTATAAAATATATAGAAGAAAAAGGAAAAAAAACCGCGTTATTGTATTATACATACTCGAATCTCTTTCTCTCTCTCTCTCTCTCTCTCTCTCTCTCTCTCTCTCTCTCTCTTTCCCCTCCTTTTCTCCTCCTCCGTCCCCCCTCTCTCTCTCTCCAGAGAATCGAAACTCGTTTTGAGGCGAAAGAGAGATTATCCGATAGAAACAAAATTTTAATGATAGTTTCCTTAACTTTAAATTTTCCGCGTACGCCCAACATCCGAGTTTCCTACGCTTCGTATTTTTATTCCATCCTGACGTAACGATATACACTAGCTGAAACACGAATGCGTAGCGCGGATTTGGCAATGATTTCGTTCTACTATATCGAAGCAGAGCGCGGCGACGACCTGAAATATCCCCGCCAGTCCGGGGCGCTATACACACTTTTATTGCCCTCGTCTTGCGCAGAATGCAGTTCCGCCCTTTTACCGTTCACGTTAATGTTGTTATCAGCAGATATTCCAGTACGCAGATCGTCCGTCTTGCTACGTGGCTTGTGTATTTCGCACATGTCGCGATACTAGCATTTTTTTTTTAAATAAAATAAAAAATACGAGACAGCATGACTGATCGGCTTCATTTGAGCGGTTCGCATCCATTAGTTTTATTTATTTACGCACCGAACACATTGGCATATCCATCAATTACGAATACCTGTCCTGGATTTTTCTCAACAGTTCCGGCTTCGGACCATTATTCTAACTGCTAATTTATAGATATGTGTATCAATTTGCGCTACCAACCAATCTCGGTCTGTTGAAAAGAAAGATGTCCTTAAAATATGTGGTATAAACAGAAATATTCTTTAGTCATTGCAATTATTATTATCATCACAAAACAAAGTTGATAATTACGTTGCGATAGTTTCAACGCGCTTTCATTGTTGACACACCCTCAGTGACTTCCACTTTTAATTGACTACGAGATAAGCGATCTGATAATTTAGGTATAACAATGTCCTTCATTATTAACAAAGGCGGCCATTGATTAACGATAGAAGTGACAAAATGCGCGCTAATTGGTTTAATAAAATGGTCGGCGAGATGTAAATGGAATGTTGATACGATCACCGTCGTTCATTATAACTGGTTACGCGGATCAATATGTTTATCGCAGTTTATTATTAACTGTCGGTCCGGCTCCAAGTTCGCGTCCCGCGTCATCACAATACGGTCAGTAAATATTGTCACTATGAAACAATTGGCGAATAAATTACTCGCGTGTTAATACCAAAACGCGAGGTGTATCACGCGCGGTAAATAAATTATTACGAATTACGGATTTCTATTATTTTACGCGTCGAGAACTTTACGAATTTTTCTGGGATGACATGTATGTAATTTTTTCAATTTAAAAAATGTGAAACTTGTTCGGTATACGCGGTGAAATGTTTAAAATACGCAAAGTTGTAAGTTGCGCGGATTTATTCTTCTTGCTTTTGCGAGAGATTTGCGACTGCTTTTATGTTAGCATTGAGGTTTCGAATAAATATACGCAGAGATTACAAGTATGCACATTCCAGCCATGAAAATTTGTCTAATGTACAGTGTGCTTATGCGACAGCCTTCCAAAATTTATTTCACACTATGTTATACACAAAAGACTATTAAATGCAATTAATTAAATTTAACTCCTAACTGTCGCAGACCATAATGGAGAATTTGAGATACCACTATCTACATAATCTTCCGAGAGTAGAACCATTACTTTCGTAGGAAGATACGTATGAACTTCGCTTTAGCTCACTGTGACATACATGAAAAAAATCAAATCTTTGTTAAATTGGTATAAAAAAATATCTAATAAATAGAGAAAGAAAGAGAGTACTAGAAATATAATGTACTATGTAAATCTAAATCAAGTTTGTAATCCATTCAGGTGCATATTAAAGAAATAATTTAAAATAATTTAAATAAAATATAAAGAAGATGAGGATATTAAGATTTAATACTTATCCGTTATTTGGATAAATTCAACTGATTCAATCAATTATTTTTTAAAGTCTAAAATCCTCAGTTTAATATGTATATATACTAAGAAATCCTTGTGGAAAGATCTTATTATCATTTATTGCTTTATAATAATAACGATGAGGTACATTTTTAACTTGCAATTTCATAAGATCTTCTTAATCTATATTGGGAAAATTTGGATATTTATGCAAATTATAATTCTAAATTATAATTGAACATTTTCGACCAAATCAAAGGGAAGATGATCGGAGTAAAGTAGATTTAAATTTGCATCAAAATTTCTAGAGAAGCTTTCATAATCCAACTAATGGCTAACGAGCATTTTAATCTAAAAGGAAACTTAATTTTAATCAATGACTGCTTTAGCCATTTATTTGCCGAATAATCAATTTTAATTTATCTTTGTTGGTATATTTTCAATTTACTTAATTCTTTGTAAATGAATTAACGGATAAATATATAAGACAAAATTATTATCACCTACTGCGTGATTTAATTAATCTGTAATAGATTTAATTTATCTAATTTGATTCATATTTTAATCCAAATTTAAGCTCGTTAATAATACCACATTGGAAAATTAGAAGAATTTAATTTATTGATTTAATTATTTAACTATTATATTGCTCATCTAAACCTAATCATTGTTTGTATTTCCAAATGATTCTTTCAATCAATTTAATCTAAATAAAATTTTTGCTTTCTTACATTTGCTACTTAATATATATTCATTTGTTTGCCTACAAGCGTTCACGTTTGTGGAAATATTCAGCTTTGTGAATGGCGGATCTCAGTTCAACTTCGGCTTCATTAGTCTCCTTCCGTCCTTTGGAATCCCAAAACCCTAAATTAATTTTAATCACTTGGCACGGCCGTCTTATCGACCGGGGTGCGAAACCTCTCGCCGTCTCGCCGCGTTATCGCGTCGCGGTGACGACGGCGGCGGCGAAATTTTCGTCTCGCTTCCGCAAATGAATTTCCCCTGTTTTCGTCGCTGGTAAAACGTCGGTAGGGCACAACCTCGCTGAAATACACACCGCGCCATTACGAGTGTTAACACAGTGCGCCGAGGGAAACCAAAGAGGACCCAGACAGAGACACCGAGAGGGTAAACGCTGGAAGGACGACGCAGTTGCGGAAGACCGGAATCCTGAATTCAGTGCACGCCTCCCCGTTTCGTTATACTAATGGTGTTGTGTTTCCTTTTCTTCGCTCATTTTATTCGCCGTGATTCTTCCCGACCGCCGCAATCGCGGCTAGCCTCTGCTCCGGTGTAATTCGCGTAACTGGCCCGCGCTGACGAACTTCCTTCGGACCGTCGACAATTCATCGTTTGCATTGCGCATTTTTTCGCTCGCGGTTAACTGAGATATTGGGATGTACGCCGAGAGCGCCGAGAGAGAACGAAATTAGCGTCGGGAAGAAATTTACCCAGGGTGACGAGGTTCGTTTTCTAGATGTGTTTTTCAGGTTGTATACCTAGAAGTAATTCTTTTGAGACGCGACCTCGAGTCGCCTCGTACGTAGCACGAGATTCGCATCGCCTCTAATTGTGCAAACCTGTTCTTGACATCGCGAGAGCGCGATTTACACTAATGAGATAATAAGTAAATAGTCGTCTATCTATTGCACAATTGATCGTACACTGCATCTCTAAAGTAGCCGTGATTACGTGCAATCATGATACCTATGCACATATCTGCTTAAACGCGCAGTCACAATGGATACGTTGATTCAATATATACTATTTGATATTTGTTTAACGTAAAAGAATATTTCAAGCCTTCAATGATTGTTAGTGGAAATGCACGCGTTTTGCTTTGATGCACAATATATGGTGATCTCTTTAACAGTAGTTTGAAATCTTGTATGTTTTTCTTTAAGTGACTAGAAAAGAGATAGTTAAACCACTCGTTTCAGAAACCCCGCTTTAAATTGTCCTGTAATGAAATATGAATGCGGACTGATGTATAGAGCACTGTTGCGCGTCGATTTGAACAAAATTTTTGCGGAAGTGGATGTCCGTTAGTAAACATAATAATTTGTAATTTGTTAATTATCCGGAGATCGTGTCTCGTCTCTCGCGTTATTTTTCCCCGAATTGTCGGGTCACGCAACCGCGTATAGTGAATTATACGCTGTGACCCTAAAAGGGAACCATTTGGCCGTGCCACATGCTTGTCGCAGCGATGTATGCATCACAAACTGCAGCGAACGGTGAGTGTCAGAATTGTCGTACCACTGGGACATGTCAGTCACATGTAATTCAATCCAACGTCGACTGTGTATCGTTCAACTTTCGAGTTTTGATAAATAAAACGAGACAAACGTGGGAGTAACTAACGGTGGCTCTGATATTTAGAGAACAGCATTGCGCGCAGCAAATTAACAAGTTCGATGCCGATAACAATTCGAAAAGGCGAGTATCGTATGTCAGCCGTTTTTAAAAATTTGTGATAATTTAATTAGGACCGTAAACATTTATCTTTCAAGTTTACATCGTAATTATTTGTAATATCGTCATGTTCTTAAAAATATTTATTATAATTACCTTAATTAAAGAACGTGATATTAAAAGTCAATAAAAGTCAAGAAATTATCTTTGATTGAGAAAAATCTGCATATGTCATTAGAAGAAGATAAGACATATGTAGAAAAGACTTGATGTTAAAAAAAATTGTTATTAATGCGAGACAAAGATAAAAGATATCCTTATACTGTAGCTGGTCTCAATAAAAAAAATTAAAAGATAAATGTGCCTGAGATTTTCTTGTACCTATGTTCTACAATTGTTTTAGCTGTCAAACGTTCATTCAGTCTATGTAAACCTTCATTTAGTCTATATAAAGATGTAATAATTTATGCGATCTCGATAATAATAAACCGGTTAATTGTCGCTATGAACATTCACAGCGCTGTCATCAATAGTTTCTAGTGGCAGACACTACCTCGAGAATAATAATTCACCTAACTCCTGTCGTCCGCAATTACTTGCGCATCGTGGAATTGCAAGTAATGCATTATGCACGAGTCCGGCGCATTTAGCTCCGTAAGGAAGTTCCATTATTTATCTCGGCGACGTAACAGGATTCATCATTGGCCTGCTTGCACTAAACGCGATATTAATAGCCTTGTAAAACTGCAGTTACAGGGGGGGGGTCTAATAAAAGTTGCGACGGCGCCGACTGCATAAGCAAATACCCCCCCGCAAACGATCAAGATATTTCAACGTGATTGCTCATCCGCTTTCTCGATTTGTACATTTTCTTAGCAACTAGCGCAAGCAAACTTCACACGTGTTATATACATTTGCCGTAATTTAATAACTTATATCGCGCGTAATATCTTAGATCGACAAGTCTTTTGAAAAGAAAAAAAAATCATTTCTTTAATTGTAAATATAATAATTAAATTCTGTCAAGAATCTAGATTAATCTGAAATTAAATTAGCTTCTTATATTGGAGAACAATAATGTCATTTCTATAGAAGATTAATAACCCATTAACTATCTTAAAATATCCGAATTAATAATTTCTATTTGGCATTTCTGTTATTTCTATGTATATTTTCGCGCGTAAAGAATTATCGCAAAGCCAGAGTTTGCCTGCCTCCGAATCAGAAAGGAGACAAAGGCAAGTACGTCGCTTCCGCGGGGATACATTACAAATGTATGTATGTTGTAACGTATTACGCGTTAATCCGGTGTCTCGTTTCCGCAAAAATCTCGCGTAACGAATAACCGACGCGCGGCGCCAAACGCGACATTAATATCCCTGTAAAGTTACGGTCACGGTGATTCTAATAAAAGTTACAACGGTATCGTTTTCGCGCGATGCGCGCTACGCGGTTTTACCGGCTGTATTATTCGAATATGTGCACGCGAGCGGACGCGCGTTAACCGTTGCGGATCTGGTTCGGACACGATCGCACATCTATGTCGCGAGTAAATCACGTTTCGGTTTCACTTGGTTTATTCACTTTTCTCTGTGCAGCCGGATTGCGGATTATCGTTATTGACGTTATTAAGTACGACATACGAATTATCAGTTGCAATTTAACATTTCTCGAAAATATTGAAAGACAATACTTAAGTGCTGGTCTACAACCTTTAAAGGATATTTAAGCTCTAAGCCGTAAGAAATTGACCAATCACAATGGAATGTCAGGAGAATACTCGATTGTGATTGGTCAATTTCTTACGGCTTAGAGCTTAAATACCCTTTAAAACAAGGTTGTAGATCAGCACTAATATTTGAAAGCGTTGTCTTATTTAATAATGTTTAAATGTACGCTGTCATATTTAGTAATATTTAAAATTCGTAGCGAGAATAGAGACCAGAATGCGCGAGATGTACACGATTCCTTCCGGGATAGAGACTTTTGTGCTCTATTTAATTTTATTATGTTCATCGAGATACTATTTCTATGCAGTAGATGTTGGAAGATGTAACGCAGAAAGCTTCCATTATAAAACTTACGGCCACGTCCCTTTTCAGAATATTTCACTGAAAATAATATTGCTTCATTTTCCTGTGCGCATATGTATCCGCATAAATGCTATGAACAAAGAGAGTCTGATTATCTCTTTCACGAGTATTCCTACATTTATTATACCTAATAAAAATATCAGAACTTTCACATTTTGAAAAATGGTAAAGCTTAAGAGATGGGTTGTGGAAATATAATTTATAACATCGTGATGTACTTCAAAATAAAAATAATTGTCTTGTGGCAATATACATCTATATATTCTTTGCACAGTTAAAAATATCAATAAAATTCCTTTGTTCGATTGATTTTATTAAGCAAAATGTTTTAAAATTAATGTGATTATTTTACAATTGTCTCATATAATATAATTGGAGATAAAATTACTCTTTATTTTTAATTGATTAATAAACTTGAAGTTTTTGTTTTAAAAACATGTTATAGAAATTTTTTGACATATGTATAGATATACAGATCATAACAATAAATAAATTTGAGATATGCGTCAGCAAAGGTATTTGCATTTGTTCCGAAAACAATACATTTCAAGGCTTAATCTAATTTCACCAAATATTTAGAGATAATTACAGTTTTATTAACAGGTAATTACATTTTGTAGTATACTTGAAGTAAAAACTATAAATATGTTTCTCTCTCAAAAGCGTTTCTGATAACATATCATTGTCTTTTAGCTACAAGCTATTATCTCAATTGTATATTCTCTCACATATATAAAATTAATTAAATCGTAATTAACTATGTAACCAGTTGCTTTCTTTCATTCTTGTAATAACGTTTCATGTAGTCTAAGCGTACTAAAAAACGTCTCATTTTAATGAACTCAGTCATGAAAATATTCAGTATCGTTCGTGACTTGATACTTATGTGCGAACGATGATACATTTAGCAAAGCTGCACACTTGTGCTATCGCTATGTTTCATATATTGTGTGTGTGTGTGTGTGTGTGTGTGTGTGTGTGTGTGTGTGTGTGTGGTCAAGGCACATGTTTGTTCAGTGAAACTAAATTGAATTCTGGTTTCCGCATTTTGCACTCACCGGAAAAGTATCCGAGTTACTACCGGATTTAGAATATATATATATACTAGAACTATGGGTTACCATTTATAATGCGTTCGTACTCTGTGTATGTCTGTAAGCTAGTGATTAATTTAACACGTTTTAAGTATGCGGTTAATTATAAGTGAAAATAAAACTTGACATTTTACAGATGTAATTTATGAATTTATCTCGTAGTTTTATGCATAAGCGGGTTTTATTAAGAAGCGCATTTACGTTCACAACTTTAATTATTATAATTGTAATGTACTTTTTAATAAATTTTTGCTTTAATATAATATATATAAATCAGATTTTAATTATTTTATAAATATTTAAATCAGAGATTTTTTAGAGATTCTTATTAGGTATATTAAGTCACATTAAATGTCAGTAGAAGAAATATTTCAGTTTTTATTTAACAGCACACACAAAAAAGAAACAATAGTTAACATATAATATAAATTCGATATAATGTTCGCTTCAGTAAATTAAATAAACCATTTTGCCAAAAACTGTAACAGAATGGTAATTAATTGCACGAAGGAAAAATTACAACATGTATACACGTGCAAAGAGGAGCGCTGAATACAAACGGAATAATTGCATAGCGCTCTTTACGAAATAGTGAATCTTTAAATCTACATTTGTATGCGCTCTCGCTTTGCGCTTTTTTTTTACTGCCGTACGCAAAGAGAAAATGAAAGAAGTAGCGAAAATTTGGAGTAAGGGTTGAGACGAAGGAAAAGTATTACGAGGACGTAACTTCCTTCCTAGTTGGACTTTAACTTGAAATTTACAACATTCCGTCCCTAAATTATTGTCTCCGGCCTCTCCCCAAGGAGACCGCCCGTTAAGCAAAGACCTCTGAGTCGAGCAATTAATATTTGGCCGCGGTAACCTTCGATTACTTTGCGAAGACCTCTTGGAAAGGACTTGTTCCGTGACGAAACCTATCAATTTTCCCCGACTGTCTGGTGGGTCACAATCACGACCTGCGAACGATCGATTTAAAAGTTCTACCTTGCCATCTATCGACGATAAATCACCAGATACATTTGGAATTGCACTGGTAATGCAAATATGACTACTCGCGATCGTCGCGCGGTCGTAATCATGATAAAAGTTTGAGATACACGAGGGATTAATAACGCAACTGTGTTTATCCCGATTATTTCCATAATGGAATTTCGCTTACGCCTCCGATAAAAATCCATGGAAAAACTCTGTGAACGACATTTTTTTTTAATTAAAAGAAATAATAATTTTGTTAAAAGCAAGGAGATTAAAATTTCTGCGAGAAACATATTCTTCGTTAGTAAATTTAATGCTATAAAAAGAAAACTTTGTAGGGGGAGATTTTGTATATATTTCTTTTATATAATGTAACATCAGACCGTCAAATTTATATAAACGTTCGTCTTGTAAAAATTTTTTTTGTTCATCTGTGAGCATAAGTTTCTTTGTTTCTTGCAGCGCAAAATTGCCGCTGGCAATAATAAATCAAATCTTTTTCGATAGCAATAGCTGCAAGGCATCGATAATATCAGAATTGTCGGGATCACGGACGGTCATTTATACAGAGGGTCGCGCGCTATTGACCAATCATGGATGTCGATTGGATGTGACATCATAAAAAGCACAGAAGCGAGGCAGCACTTATGGCTCACGGAAAATTGTCCATCAGCCTGAATGAGAGATGCCTCACGGATGAGAACAAAATCCATGTCATTTTGACACAGGAAAAAATGCGACAAATTTTAGGAACAAAGTGTCGGAAAAAATCTCACTCTCGTAACATAAATTTCATCTATTCGTAATCACGAAAAAAAACGAAGATAATGATATAAATGTTTCTCTTTTGTAACGTTCCAAAAAATTTTTACATTTTTGGTACTCCGTCAATAATAAAAAATATATTTTAACAAACGAATATTTTATATATTTAAATATAATTTAACAAGAAAATACTCGCGACGCGTAAAGTTTGCAAATGCTTCGTTATTGTTCCTTATACGCAAGAAATCCAAAGGGCCAGTGTAAAATGTAAGAAAATTACGAGGCTATCGCATTTCATAGGGATAATCCGGAAAGATTAATGCAGCAAGCGAAGAATATTTCGCGGAATCTGCTCAAACCTAGTGCCGCTAACGTTCATCGTGCGAACGGAATACCTGACGAAGGCCGGGACTCGCGTTTTTCTTCCCGTCCTTCGTCACTTCCGTAGCTGCTTTTATACCCCGCGCAAAGCCGAAGATGCAAATTTGTCAACAAGTTTGTCTTGCGGTATATCGCACGGTGTATTTATGATTACGCGATATGCATACATGCGCATAATAATATTGCGTGTCGCGTCGTAAACTCCTGCATAATTGTAGCCACCAGTATGTGCATGCTAATATTTTATAAAACACTATTATTGTTGTCAAAGCTAACGTAAAGCTAATATATGTATGCTCTCTATAAACCCCAGTTATATTTATAATAAAGCGAGCTGCAAAAGGAATTATTAAGTACTTTCTTCTTTCTCGGCCACTTTTTTAGAGCGCGTTGATATAACAGAAAATAATAAAGTGATGAGAAGAACAACAACGACAACGTACACGTTTACATTGGGCTGATTGTGAGTATAGTCTATCTATAATGTAGTTCTAGAACTACAGATAGTAATAATACACGGTATTTCCGCATTATCCGGAGATGTAAGTCTGCGGAGTGGAGTCTCGTCGCCGTCAGCGAGAGGGACAATAAAACGTTTCAGTTACCGGTTAAGTGAAAAGATATTACGCATTACGTATGCGGACGGAGTAAGCGCGAAAAGGTGAGAACGCGCGGTCGATGGCAAGGCGTCTCGGTAAGATCGACGCGGCTTTGTAGACGGCCACCGATATACCTTTGTTGCGCCGTGCCTGGTGAACGCGTGTACGAACATAGGCGAGTGCATTTTCTCGTGCAAGTCAAGCGTCGGGGCGAACATCGTCCCGCAGGCGGAATGTCACGTCGCGTCGGTCGCGCAACCGCCCGGCGACAAAGGCCGTTCCCATCTGGGACCGACGGTGCTTTGCACTTTTACGATTTTACGAGAACTCGGGATACGATCTCTCGAGAGAGATCCCGCGCCGTTGTGCTGAGCGAGTCAGTTAACGACGTCAATTTGGGTCGAGCGTCGTCGCGTTAATGCGACAAGCGTGTTAATCGGTCTGAAAAGTGGCGTCGCTAATCGCTCTCTGATGAATCTGAGAAGTTTAATATACAGAGCCGGTACCTCTAATGGCACGGCACTTCGATGTGCGGCGGCGATTTTTCGACGCGGTTTACTTTACAGCGCGGCAAATCGATTGGAAATATTCTAATTCATATTTTTGATTTCTTTTACGCTTATACGGAGAAGCTCTATATTGAAAGTGGCTTTAGGACGTACCTATTCCTGTATATGCGTATTATCGAATTGTTCCAGCAATTGATTGATACGTGACGCGGAAACTAATACATAGAGCTGCAGTATCGTGAAATGCACTCGCGGGAAGAAGCGCGTCGCCGTGCCATCACGTCATGGTCACACACGGAATGAAGCCGGTGCCTATATTTCTGATCGATTTCGACGTCAGCCTCGATCGACGTTTGATTTATTGGAAATTTCAAGCAATACGAAAGGCACTCGTCATCTTGTCTGGAATTAAATAGATTAAGGGCAATGGAAATTCCCCCACCCCCCTTCGCCTTTCTTATTTCTCAATTGTGGCGATTGAGGGCAAGGTGGAAAGGCAAATTACCCCGATAATTAAAAAGTAATGCTATAAAGATATCGTACGTAAACAGTCACAATTCCTAAACGAGAAGTATTGAATAATAAAACGAAACAGGAACAGAGACAATGCAGAAATGCGCACGCGAAAATATGAAACTACTACTAAACACGATGAAATTTACAACGAGGCTATTAACAGACACGCGAGTGTGGTTACACGATTATGAACATAATTGCTTTCTCGCGAAATAATAACGATAGGTTGTTAAACTTCTTGATTCGGGTTACCAGCGATTTTCGTGACTAACATCGATCCTTTCTAAGTATGTTTCCCTCCGCTACAAGCCATTCGAGTTAAGTGGGGTTGAGAATAACGAAGAATATCGACTTGGGAGGTGGCGATATCGATCGGATAAGACATGCGTCAAAGTGGAGCTGTTTAATAGTACAGCCGCATTCTCTCCGAAACTTGCCCCAGATACGGATATAGGTCGGGTCACCTGTATCTATATCGTGATGTCGGGGGGTACCCCGGATAACTGCAGAGCGTGCGTATTGGTTTTCGCCGCGATGCAGAACGTGCTTACACACGAGGAACGCTGTTGGCTGTTATGCACCAATATCAAATTCATCATGTATCCAATTTGCATCTTGGTTGGTGTAACATTGATGCCAGCAGATGTTCAGCGCGGGGCTAAAATATTTAAGAACGATTTGCGACAATAAATGTCATTTAATTCGCAATCGACGCGATCCGTTTGCATTATTGCTCGTCATCAGGGCTGCATCACCTCTCGACGGTAATATCAGTAATCGCGGCGCTCGTGATAAGCGTAAAATACCGATGTCTGTTAAATGCACTGTTAAATGCAACGCGATTGAACACGCAATTTATACGCGAGAGTATAAGCTGAAGTTATATATAAATTGTACGCGTCTATATGTATATTTCAATATACGCGCGATATACGCGCGATGCTTTACTGCGTAGACGTGTTATTTTGAATTTTAGATAAAGTCGGTTGTACTCGTGCTTCAACAGGCGCACGTAAAAGAATCCCTAAATAAAAAGCTAGTAGATCTAAGATACAACCTATACATTTGCGTAACGGAAAATCAATAGCGGCCGGTTTCCCACATCATTGCTTGATAACATTCGCTTTGAATGCGCTAATACGTATAAAGCGAAACGCTGTTCTCCTTATACGTTTCTGATATATTCTACATCGTTAAAGTACAACAACAAACCGAGAATCTTCTGTCGTGGAAAATTATCGGCTACCTTTGAAAATTGCATGATTTAAGAGCGGAATTAACTTCGTTATTGGCAACATTTGCTGAACCTTCTGCTATGACTACACATTTCGCGTTTAAATATAATATTTTATCACTACTTTCTTCTTTTGTTTGCTCTATTCACCTTAAGATTCTGTTAGTGATGGAACAATTAATTTTTTAAATAACTGCTCACTAAAATTTATTTAAAACTCGTTTCTTATCTTAGCAATTCATGTATCATTATTTTAGAGCAAATTGAGTTATGGCGATAAAATTTATTATACATATAAGAAAAAGATACCATAAAGCTGAGAATTTCCATGTGATACACGAAACACGACGCGATAAGTTCTCGGACAAATTAGACGTGGAAATACTCACCTCCGGATTGCAGATTTTATATCGGGTAGTCCAGATTTTCCCCTTGCACGATCTACGCCTGCATCGACGCTGTTGTCGCGAGATTCCGCCACCGCACGTCCTAAAAGAGCGGAGAAATTTGTCAGTAAATTAAGTATAATGACTTTTTTAAACGTGTTTCGGCCGGATGTCTTTCCTTTAGGCACGCTTATTCAATAAACTTTTCATAATCCAGGCGCGCTGAAATCGTCAAGAGTTTAATTGCATTTCACCACTGCGTGCCGTCGCGACGCAGTTAGTTAATTCAATTTACTACTTCACGCTAATTTCATGAGCGATCTTTATTCGCTGGAAATTGCGTTACCTTAACAAGTATAAGTTGGCCTCGCTCGGAAGTGCAAAATACATTCGCACATTTAAATAGCAGTGTCATTTATGATTTGAAGTGTTTAAGCCAATTATACGATCATATATAAGTCAAAAAACCTTTACTCGAAAAGCATTATATAAATTATTTCTACATTAAATATTTCGACTAAAGTTAACACAATTTTTGTGAGTTACTCGTCGACGCTCGAGAAGATACGTGGATATTTTTCGGAATTTCTTCTTCAGGTTATTTTTCTCGTAAGAGTAATACGGAATTCTCCGAAATAGAATTATAATTCAGAAAAAAAGCAGTTAAGATGTCGGGAAATTTTTAGAAGTGCCAAGACACGAGAAATAAAAGATAAGCTAATGGAGAAGGGTCATTAAATATGGAAAAATGAGCCCAAGCTAACCGAGTAGGGTAGA
The DNA here is from genome assembly GCF_030848795.1 of Temnothorax nylanderi. Taxonomy (NCBI): domain Eukaryota; kingdom Metazoa; phylum Arthropoda; class Insecta; order Hymenoptera; family Formicidae; genus Temnothorax; species Temnothorax nylanderi. Next base: position 1,112,336 of record NW_027249094.1, on the reverse strand, counting down.
GCGGGGTCAAAAGTAACAATTTGACTTTAGAACTTGATTGTGGAAGAACTATTACAGTAAAAGAAAAGCTCTTGATACCCTAAGTTAATGTGATCATTTCACTTTATGGAAATCCTCCTATTTAAATCTTGTGATAAACCAAATAAGAATTATTAATCAAAAACATAAACGAGGGAAAATGTTACAATCGCCCCCGACTCCGGGTCGGTTGCAACACTATAGGGGATCGATAGTAATAGTTTTAAATAATCAAAATAAAAAATATTTATTCAATGAAAAATAATATAATTTCTCTTATATTAACAAAAACAAACTAAAATATTCATATTCTCATACAAAAGAAGTAAAATAAAATCTTATTCTATTAAAACATAACTTCTTTATATCAATTATAGAAAACATTAACTTTGTTCATTTAATTATAAACATTTTTTGTTCTTATATTTTTAAATGATAGGAACACAATATCTTTAAGGACTAGTACAAATAAAAATTACTTTGAATCACAGTTGTTACAATCGTCCCGAATATGTTTTTGAACTTTGACTTAAAATTTTTAATAATAAAATGCCAAAAATAAATAAGTAATAATTATTATAATAAGCAAAAATAACGAAACTTAAATATAACCTAAAAGAAAAAGTACTTACTTGCAGTGGATATGTTATATTAAAAGTTTAAGATTGTCGGAAGAAATTACTTTACGGCCTCAAAAACATATTTTATTTATTGCACACGTCCACTCAATACCCAGGCCGCAGGCGTTCTGAGACACGTTATAGCTTGTTCAGCTTCATCCGTTAACCAACAGACGCATTCGCATCTATGCCTATAACTATAGATATTTGAGTTGTTATTTTCGCCCCGCGTTACTTTTTATCCCGCTCTACCCTACCCTTAATATAGCGGTATGCAAATAATATCAATGGATAAATGATTACGTGATGAAGTAGTTTGTATTCTTGTTCTTTCCCCCCTCTCTTTCTTGATTTTTAGCTATATGTATATGAATCTCTTAGTTGTACAATACGTTGAAACGAGCATCGCATTACCTAACTATTTATATAGTATAACCATCGTTATTAAATGGGCTCTGCCGATTGAATTGATCACGACTTGGCTCTAGTTTTGGAGAAGTCGATATCGATTTATCGCATTATTCTACACGGATAGTAATTATCTGCTTTGAACAATAACCGACGCACAAACAATTAGTTAATTGGAATAATAATACGTGGCATACATTACACGTACAGATTAATTCCAATTACGAAGCTTTGTAATTACGTAAATAATGTTGCGGATGGGTTCATTTTTTAAGTGACTATAAATAATACACGCAATACGCAATAAGTCTAATCTCTATTATTCAGTACTATTAATTTTGCAACACTAATTAAATTACGTTAAAGACGATATATTATTACATGGTCATACATACCTCCTACAGGCGGTATTATCATTTACAGTAATAAAAAAAGAATCATCGCGACGTAATCATTAATTACTGCACCAATAATAATAATAATTATTACACATTTTTTATTAATTTGGTGATATCAGAAATTCTAATAGAGAGAAAAGCTCTCTAAGGTACGTGCAGATGGTGTAGAAACATCAATAAGTAGAGCGCTGTAGATCACACAATAAGGGTTTCCCGACCAAGTGCAGTTCGCAAGTTGTAAGTGCCATAAATTGCTACGTCTCCTAGTTTCTGGCCACTTCTGTATAACTGAAAAACGAGCGGGGTGAGTCGGGAACAAACTTTATTGCCGGTGGTGGCCGCCAAAATGAGTTCCGGGACGCTTAACATTCTGGTTGTGTTACCGGTAGGACTCAATATTAGAACCGCACGAAACAGACGATGAGAAATCGCGGGATTGGATCATGCCTTGCATGCGGAGGAGGCGAGGCCACCGTCAAGATCGCCCTTTTGTCGTACGACTACCGGAACAATATGTGTACGCCGGATGTGCCATTCTCCGTGTCGCAGAATTTCTTCTGGAATACGATTTCTTCATCGAGAAGTAAGAACTTCTGTCTCGTATGTGTACATAGACGGGCATATTATTACAAAATACGTTATCGCGGAGGAAATGTCGGACGGAAGTTCTCGAAATGAGAATGATTTTCTTAGTGTCCTCTCGAGCTGAACATGGAATTAAAGCAAATGTCATTCGCGGCACTCCCGTAACTCGTCTTTAGTCGTAAAGAGACGGCGAGAATAATTAAAGAATAATTAAAGAATGTTTTATAACCATAATTAAAAGGAAATGTATCGCGACACACTTTAGACATTTGTAAAATTAAAGCAACATTCATAAATTCATGAATTATTATAATAATTAATGACTTACTTCGTACACGGCGACCACTTCGACCATGGTGACCATTCTCCCCAACCAGCGTTCTGAAATACAAAAGAGTAACGTTACATTCGGATTATTGTATGTTGAAAATGTAAATAGAAGAGAAGGCAAATAAGCTAAATTGAATAACCGATATTAATTGTTAAATCATGAAATCATTTCGCGTACTCATATCCTAAAAGCCTACTTTTAGCTCATCTAAAACGTATATCATGTCTTAGTCGTTAGCGCGCTCATTTTCGCGCGACCTCGATTATCTCGATTATCTTGATGTATATTTAAAACAATTTTTCTTTATAACGACGTATTGCCTACGAGACATTATTCCGCGGGCTTGACTTGTCTCCCAACGCACTGTGCTATTGACCCCCATTACAGCCTCTCTGTCCCCTATTGTCAGACTTTTATTTCGCTCGTAAAAGTGTCATACGAGCCGACTACTAGCAGTAATCGGCGTCTGTAATGGTCTTCTCTCTGCAACGTAAAACGCGCTTCAGACGCCGTGACGCCTATGCGCATCGATCGCCTCATTCTGACCAGTAGGTTCGCGAATAAACGTGATAAAAATTTGACCGGCTAGCAACATCCAGTCGTCGCAATTCCCGGCACGTTTTCACGTCTGAGAAACAGATTTCAAAAATTCACTTTCGCCACGTGGTCCGAAAGCCGAGGGCCATCGTGACGAATTCATGTTCTGGTGTTTTATGATAAGCAATCGACGGTATACGCGTGCATTGATTTCGGTCACACTATCTAAGAAATTACAGAAACGAAATGCGAAAATTTAATGAGAAGAGAGAGAGACCTGATTTTATCAATATATGATATGATGTTACAAATGTATATATTTTACTCGACTTTACCACTTTCAGATAAATTTCTTGTGTCAATATACGTTTTAAAAATATAAGGATACATTCATATAAAAATTTTAGATTATAAATTTTTAGATTACATACTAAAAGAAAATAATATACTTCCATATTTTCAACGTAAATTGAGGCCATAAATAATATATTTAGTGCTTTGGTAAAAGATGAACGGGGGGGAGGAGGGATGCTGTATTAATATGCAAATGTATCTAATTCACATTTCTCATATTTTTTCCGCGTTCGAGACAGTTAACGTCCTCACGTGCGAGATGTCGTGAGCGAGCGAAAAATTTTCAAATTTATAGAAGACTATATCAACCGCGGGTCGTTAACGTATCCCCTCTCAGAACAGCGCGCGATATGAGAGGGAATATTTCTTTCGATCGATCCTACCTCGATCCGCGCTCGTTCCTTACGTAAAAATCTCCGATAATGAGCCGTTGTACCGGCTTTTTAGCGGTTTAGGAAAAAGGATAAAGATGGAGGGAGCAATTAATCGTTTTTATTCTACTTTCCACTTCCCCTCCTCCCTCCCACCTACGTCCTGCCGGCTCTCGTTGCACTATCACATACGGAAAGAACGAGAGAGGCATTTCGATGTGTTACGTTGCCGGCACTTTTCATGAACTGCGCCGTGAAATTTACTTCCACGGTGCTTCTTTCTGTTTCATCCGTTTGCCCTTCTTTCACTATCCCTTTCGTTGCGCTCACGTTCACGTTTTTCAACGGAACGTTGGAAGAATGTAGAGAAAACCAAGGTGATGGATAAGAGCGAGAATAGCGAAAGAGTGAGTACAAGGGTACCTGGTAAGAAAAGAGCAGAATAAGACGATAAGAAGAGAAAGAGAGAGAGAGTGAGAGAGAAAGGAATCTACAGGCAGTAGGCAGAAGGAAACGTGGAATCGTTTTGGTGGAAAAAGACAGAAAGCTTTTAACGTGATTCCGCTCGGTTGTTTTTTATTCGGAATTCCGCACGATGAATAATGTCGGCGAGTCGAACGAGCTACGATCGTCGTAGGAAATTATTGACGCATCGATCTCGCGGGAGCCGGGTTCGGTGTAGCGAGCTGCCGCTCGCACGCTGCACGAGAATCACTTTCAAAATGCAGACCACCATCCGTTATCCCGTTTATCTTCGCTGGCTCGCAGACACGGCAATATTCATCTGCGATCAAATAGTTGCGCTCCTACGATCGAGTTGCCACAAACTAGCAACGATCTCGTAGAAGTTATTACGTCGCTCGTACATTATTTTCCTTTACAAAAGAAGCTACATCGTCAAACGATATCAAAGATTGCCTCAAAATTATAAGCCTGTTAATCGCTTAAAAATAATAAGTCCTAAAAAATAGCTCGATTTTTGTGCAGTCGTGTATATGTAATGAACAATCGCCGGGGAAATAATAAAGGAGACAATAAAAGTAAAGTAATGACAAGATAAATGAAAGATAGAAGAACGAGAGGAGATCGTGGGGTAACCAAATTAAAAATACCGAGCCACAAAAATTTCGTAAAGTTCCGTAAATTTTATGAATACAAGTAATGTCTGGGTGAGTGGAAAAAGGTATCGATACCGGTGTTGTCTCGAAAGGGTGTCTGCAATGCGGTGTTCCGGTCGGCGCCGCTGCAGACCTGGGTGTCATCGCTAGTTACGATATGACACAACGATACATCAATACATATATTTATTCTCCGCCATTCTGGTTTGTCCAACGGTAAATATCGGTAGACATTAGACACTTTGAAAATTTTAGTTCAGTTTTATTTCTGTGCAATACATTTTGTAACTAAAGCGTCTAATTTTACAAGTTTTTAATGAGTACTGCAAGGAAAAGATTATTCTTCTAACAGACGTATTTCAGCGATGCAACTCAATCTTAAGTAACACAACACTAATAATAAACGAGCAGAAGACGGAATGCACTTGATTTAAAATAATCATGGAACGGCAAGCCTTCGGAGAATGTGCTGCAGTCTGATAAATATACTACGGGCTGCAGGATATTTTTGTTGTAAATTAAACTTCCCTTACACTGGAAACTCGCTGGTAGAACTTTTCGAAAGCGAGAAATGAGAATAATAATCAAGAACATAGTATACGTACAAATTGTATTAAACGATGCGTCAATTATTAAATGTCGTCGAGGACGTAATGGGTTCTGTGAGGACTGAATTAGAATGAGAATATAAATGACAGTTTCTGATTCGCATGTTCTCGCATCATCTGGAATTGCGATCTCTCGCAAATTGGCATCGCGAAGGATAGGGGGAGCAGTGATAGCCCGATAGGCGATCTCTCATTCCGCAATGCGGGCTTTCGCCGTGCCCTATATAGGCACGGCACTGGCCCAGTCGCTGTACCACTCTAATTTGGCACTTTTATACTCCCCTGGGAGAGTTGATCGTCGGCAGGATAAATCTCGCCCAGAGACCGGGCTTTTATATACGGTCACGTCCACAAAGGACGTCCTTTCCATAATTCCATCGGTGCCGGTGGTGATTACAGACGCAGCGAAATATGTAAATTGAGCGTGAAAGCGAGCGATAGCCGCGAATGCGAAATGAATGCGACGATGAAAATGTTAATATCCATTGTACGATTCTTAAAATGGAATGCAAAAAATACGAAAATACGACGCAAAAGTAGTAGATAACAGTAAATGAATAAAATAGTAAATTATACGAAGCGAGATCATATCAAGCCAGATCATCAACTAGATCATACCGTAAGTATATATCTTGTAAACTTTATGTAGTGTTATTAGTAATTGTCGTTTTATAATCCGAAAACTGACTCTTCTATATTTTCTCTCTATAATCGCCAAGGTAATAAATCTCAACTGGAATCGTAAATATAGCGCATCTTCAACGCCTTTTCCAGTTACATAAACATATTACGCCCGACTATGTAAACGCATGTGTACGTATGTATATCGGGAGGAAACAGAAAAGCAAAGAAAATCAAACCGACGCGACGAAGGAGAAGAACGAGAGAGAGAGAGAGAGAGAAAGTGAGGGGGGAGGGGAGGGCTGCTACAGAGTAACAGGCTCACTATTCCCAATTCCCATCCAATCCAAAATCAATCTTAGTTCGTACTCTTAGACGAACTGGGAGTGAGATTCTAAAGGGATCGGTGAGAAGAGAGGATAAAGGGGGTGGGCGGAAGGAGGAGGGTGGACCGATCACTTTTAAGCAGCGTTGTGCAAGTCTGCATTATTCAAACTCTATCGTCGAACTAGGCAACCCTGCGAACACCCTCCAAGGAGCACCCTTCTGTCTTTCCCCAACGCCGACCCTTCGTTTCCACGTTTCACCCTCTCTGTCGGTGTTTCATCCATTATCGTCCACGGTGATCCACGGAATCTACCTTCGCGCCCCGATTTTTTTGACCGCAGCAGCTGCTTCAATTTTGATGTCTCACACCTCTAATAACTTATATATTCGCCTATTTATTCTTTATAAACTTCAATTTAGATGTGCCTTTAAATTTTGCCTTTGATATATAGTCGATGTGTTTCTTCTGAAATAGCTCATTCACATATTTTACATTCAAGGAAAAATGGCTCGGGTAAAAACAAAATTAAACATCTTATTAAACATTCTGTTAAAATTTTACAAAATTCCAGAATGATTCAAAAGTAAATCGATATATTGTAACATAAAACAAACTATTCAAGATACATCACGTTATTCAATACAATAAAAGGAAATATGTGCATGTAGAAAATATGTTGAAAAAGTAAAAAAGGTAAAAAAGTATTTTTGTTTAGATATAAACTTTATCGGGAAACATTAAAAATAGTGCTTGTATACTTTTACATATAGTGTGTCCGTATACTTTTATATAAAATATAAGATAAAAGCAGTATTTTATATTAAGATCTAACAGATATTTCTGACAATATTTTCTCCAAAAATAAGTTCCTTTATTAATTTCTCATCATATCCTTGTTGCTAAACAATAAAAATTTAAAATTTTTTTGTGCGCAGACTTCTTCGATTGTTTCTTTAACTCAATTCATTTGCCTTTCTAGTCATTTTCCAATGGCATTTGATTTATGCCGCTGCTGAAGTCAATATCTACCGTCAATACTCGTAGAATCTCCGGTAAAAGGGAACGCTTTTCTCGTTTTCCCTTAAGGACTCAAACGAGATATTCACGGATTTCGGTTTGGCGCATTTGATTTTCTCAAAGTACATACATCATCCCTTCGATGTCGGTCACCTTTCATCGGGCGCCGCCCGCTCGCGCAAACTCGCGCATCTGCAGTTTTCTCGGCGCGCGTTTCTACAGCTCTGCTGACGGAGCCTCTTGATTTTCTCAATTTCGGACGCTACGTAAACACCCCCGGAAACAACCGTAAACAGCCGTAAACTCCCGGCTGTGAGCTGCTCCCACGTTTTCCGCCCCCGTAATCCTCGCCCGTACCTGCGACCTAGTCTCTTAATTTCCCTCGGCCTGAGCGCAACGCAAACAAGACCGCGCGTATAAACTCGCTCATACGCGCGTATGCAAGAGCATCGCATAATGAATGCCTCGGCGCCTTTCGCGCCCATCATTTTACATGAAGTGTTGGAGTGCATCGAGCTCGTTGCGTCTCCCGCGCGATGACGATGTATGACGGTCGCTTGTGACGCTACGCTACGCTAGAGCGAGAGCGCACGTACCCTCATTTGACGCGTCTTTAAGACAGTTTAGCAGGTTAAATTTGACTTATTGTTGGTATAAATTGAGAAATTCCGTACTTTTCGTCCGGAATGTTTAGCAGCAAAGCGTTGTTTCTCGAGAGAATACGTGTGCGCGGATCAATTTTTTATTATAAAACAATATAAATAATTGTATGAATTAATTGCGTGCTGCGTTTTATAATACAAAATTTCCGTACGATGTATATGCATAATTCATTAAAGTATGCACCTCTCATAACTCGTGATTTTTCGATATTACGATTTAATGCAGCTCGTATGCTAAAATAACTGTGATTTGAGAGAAGTATTGACCTGTACTTATTTATTCAATGCGTGGATGCAATAATATAAGCGAAAGGATTTACAAAATGAGATACTGTCAGTGACGTGACAGCGGATTAGATCGCAGATTTACTTATCGCTATATTATGTCGTATGTGCGACAGCCAGCGTCGTTCTCAAGATACGGATACGTTTTCGAGATAAACCGATTCGCGTGCGTACATCATCCGAAAGCTATTTTCAAAGCAAAATGTTTATGGCGGCAAATTATGATATACGGAGCTGCCATCGAATTCCGTCGTTTATACGTTAACGCCGACGGGCCCGCGAGACATCCAAAAGGAAAAGAAAGATGCTATTAAAAGGGCTGCGTAATAGGCTTAAAAAGACTGATGTCTTAAGTGGGATAAGAAGCCGTCGAAATAAATCTCGGGGAATTCTACTTTGGGGGGCTGAGCAAAAGTGCCGTATCTCGAAATGAGATGTTTCGCGGTATCAGCATAATATACTACGGCAGTGCTAATGAATCTCTACTTGCACAATAAACTGCAGCGTGAGATAGTAACTCGTCCCTTCGAAGAATAGCATAGATACTTAAGAGAGATTTATTCATGGCGAGAATCTATCTGCATTTCACAAACGAGAAAACCGACAACTGGGAAGTAACTTCTATAATAATAATGATCAATGTAACTAGTCGGCATTACTTATATAGACAAGTAAAAGGAACAAATGTTTCTTAACGGTATATTTATGTACGATAATATATATATAATACTAAATCTCTTCACAATAATTAATATAAATACAGTTTTAGTCATGCCTATTTATATTTTCTCAAATCGTAAGAGTTAATTATGATTTACTAAATTCTATTAAAATGTCATCTATACCTTTTATTAATATCATAATAATATCAATTATTTTTATTATTTCTATAACAAATAAATTGTGCTATAAGTACTTATCAAGTTACTTCAATATTTAAACTCGTCTTCAATACGTAGAGAAAATTATTAATCGGCGTGTCTCATTCTGCTCTATCGCGCTATATTCTAATTCAATAACGTTATAAATTACACCGTAAAACTCATAGAAAGTTAGAATTTGCATTATTAGCCGATTTAATATTTTCGGCTAACCACGGTACTCGCTGATAATATTGTCGGCTGTCTTCTTTCTCGTGGGCAACAATTGGAGAATGCAGACTGGATGATCGGACTTTTAAGCAGATTCCTCACTTCTCGCCTGCATTATTCAATCGTCTCCCCATCGCCTTCGGCGGTGCTTTCGTTCCCGTCACAGCCCCGAGATTCTATTCTCGCGTGCAGGTGTCAATTTGTTTTCTCTCTCGCGCCTCTCGCCCGTCTTCTCGCCCTGTTCCAGCCTTTCCTTTCCCTCTCGTCCCTCTTTCGCCCCAACCGGATCCCCAAAACGCTTCTCCCGAATGCCGAGGGGGCGAAACATTAGACTCCCAAATTATCGAAAGCAACAACGGGGGACAGTTTCTCTTCGTCGCGCGTCGCGTCGGTCGTCTTCCTCCGTCCGCCTTTGTCACCCTTCGAAATCCAAGCCCGCTACCTGCCAAAACCCCTACCCTCATTGTTAATGGAAGCCCCAGAACCACTTCAACCGAATCTCAGATACGCATCTTAGAGAGGTACCTTCACGGCACGTCACCGAGCATTCCCAATAATCGTCTTCCCTCGTTGTTTTCGGAAAGATTTCGATTGAGAATGGCACTCACTTAATACCACATCGACGATGGATGCGATTATTTTTGTTGGTCCATTTCGAGAAAATAATGTCACTAAGAATGTTTATTGAGTTATCCATATATTGCGTATTAATTTTGCCTTTTTTATTAATATCGCGTCAGTATTATTTGATCTAAAGTCGATCGTATTACGTGTGATTTTGCTAAAAAATTTACCAGAGAATGGTGTTCTCATCCCATCATTTGTACAACATATTTTTCTTATAATATTCATGCATGTCTCTCTCTTTCTCTCAGCTCTCTATATTAGCTAATTTAGACACAGTATATGTATACAGGGTATACAGTATTCTATAATTAATGTCTATCAACATGTGTTGAGTGAGAACACAGTCACAAAGTTTAATGACTTTGGCGACAGCTTGTACATACAGTTCAGTTCGAAATAGTCTAATGCAAACTACAAATATTCGTAAAACCGATAATATGAGAATATATCAGTGACGCATCAAAAGCGTTTTATTCATTCTATTTACAGATGTACCACCGCATGAATGCTTTCGCGAACCGCCGTACATCTAAAACAGAAGTGAGAATTCTCTCCTAAACATTAACGTCTCAACAGATTTACTATCTTAGCGTTCTGAAATTTATGGTCGGGCCGTAATTACATTAAATTAAACGCAAGTTGGCGACATAAAAAAAGGTCAAGCCGATAACTCACGGAATTCACCGAATTCGGGATCTCGAGATCAAGATTCTTATCTTGCGACGAAATAAAAGGTACTCGACAATTACCCGCGCAAGCAATTAATTAATCCGGACGGATAAAGGGAGTGTCGCTGTTATCTGTGAAACCCATTACTCGCAATTACAAGCATGATATGGGCGCCGCGCGCCGCGATGATGATTCTCGATGCAGACGAAATCATCGGTCGTCTTCGACAACCGATGAAATCAGCATGTAACGATTATCGTGAGTCTAGCGTTTCGCGTTTCGTCCTTCACGAAATTATCTTTCGCCGGTGCGCCGTGCGTAAAATACAAATTTTTATTCGCCGTAATAGAGCGTTACGGAACGCGAATGGCTCGTTCGAGTGTACGTTAAATACAGAATGATTCCCCGGGCGAATCGCTTTATGGGACGATAAAACCGAGAGGGAGATCGTTGGCGCTCGCGAGTCGGGGTTTCTAATATCCTCCGATAACGGGGAGATGGAATTATTCTATATATTTATGATTATTCGCGGCCTCCCGCGTTTTTGTTCTACCTGTGTGATTTCGGTTCGGGTTTCATTAACTTTGTCATCCGATAATCTCCCGAGATCAAAGAATTAACAATGTTACGGGGGAGAGAAGTCATAAAAGTCAACGCAGTCGGAAAAATAACTTCGTCCGAAATTGAATTCAAGTAGAAAAGCATTCGCCTTGTCGGCTGAGACACACTGTGATATTCCAGAATTTTAATTTAATCGCTTTTTTTTCTTCAACTTTTTACGGCCATTATAATTCCCGAGCGTAAAGTTCGTCCATTACATTCACATTATACTTACGAGGCTCGTACACGTCACTAATTAGATCAGTAATGTCGATGTGATCATTTAATTATAATTCGTGTTTGCATAATCGATAACTATTTAATTGTGCAACGTGGTTAGATATATGCTTTTGGTCTGGTCTATACGTAGGCTCTTTTGTTTCAGCCGATATTTCTATTTCATTTTCGTATAAACTTTCGGAAATAAAAAATTGAAATATAAATATACGAATCAACGAGAGCGCAATGCGAAAAAAGTTAACGTTCCACTTTTAACGTAATATTAATAATCGATATCGGCGCAAGTACGTACGAAGTGATTATTAATAGTAAACTGATTTGAAATTTCGAAAAATTGTAGCCGCAATTCCCTAAAACCTACTAAAGCATATATGTTTTCGTATGCACGCTATTTCATATTTATCTATGCTGTGTGCGATGGGAAACTGGGTATTGCACCTCGGAATTAATAGTACTTCAATGGCTGAGACTGTGATGCGATACCAAAGCTCTGCACGAAATGCAATCACCGTTTCGATACATTTTCGCGTCATTACCGCGGCTGTTAAAATGGCTAAGCGAGTTTCGCGGCGTGCCCATGATAAATATCAAAACGTCTACCACGTTAGGTAAAAGCGCAGGTTTAATTTCCCGGAAATTCATTAGCGCGGCCCAAACGAAACATAATGAACTTTTCTATTCCTGCGTGTCCTAGATTCGTCCAGGCATGGAGAGCTCGCTCGTAATATCGACAAAAAGAAAAGTACGCGTTATAAGCAGGAATAATATTAAATATTTATTCTCAAGTAGAATCTAAGGTAAAATCGTTGATATCTATCTTACAAGTTTGAGAAATCGAATCAATTAAGTACTATAGTACCTCGTTATATTTACGCAGGCTAATACTATATGCGGATCAATATTAACTTCAAATTTTCAAACTAAGCATTTATGTACAATTTCATAAAGTTTACATATTATATATTCATATTATATATATAACTTGCATTTTTAATAAATTAAATATAATTTCATTGCGAGTCGATCCTACTATTATTTTTGAAAGTATTTTACATCCTTTCGACATGTTGTTCATAAATTTGATCTCTTTCTAATTACAACCTTGTATCCAATTTAATACGTGAATGGCTAAATATTATTTTCGCGTGCTGTCGTAATTTTCGCATCAAGTGAAACGACGTTTGCTTGAAACGGCGGAGCGGAAGAGAAAGAAAAATGGCAAAATGGCTAATTTAACTTGTCCATACCCGCGGATTCGCGTTCACGGATGTGAGAAAAAAAAAACGGATTCCACTTCGAGTTAATTTGTGAACGAAGCTTCGCGAATCGATATCGCGGGGTTATGAAATCCGCGGTGGCGGCGACCGACGGTCGGGGCCGGAAATCATGTCCGAAGCCATCGCCGACGGCAGCACGGAGGTTATTACACGTCAGTCACACCTCCCTCAAAATTGCAAAAGTTTTATAAGACACAACGATCCTCGCGCGATTACGTCCCGCGCGACTTATGGCCGAGGCTTTGTTATTGCGCAAGTCGACCTGCGAGCGGCTATATTGCACCGTGCGAAACAAAGTACTCCGATTTCTAACCCGTTACGAACAACCCGGGGGAATGCCGGCTCGTGATTATCCAGTTGACTAAGAAATTGCAGGATAATTAGAAACAACGGAAATTGAATTTTTCGTAAGGTTGTTTTGATAAATAATTGCTTAAGGAGTTATGCAAAAAAGTATAGATTGCTATTTCTCATAAGTAAGCATTATTCTTGTAAAAGTGTTTGAAGTCACGTGTGATTTACATGCTACATGCTACAATTAGTGATGGTTCTTTCAGCCACAAAAATATTTCATAACATATCTAATATTCATAATTATATAATAATTTTACGTTCATTGTATTTAAAAAATTGCTGAGTTCATGTAGCATAAGATGAGTTATTAAACAACATTTGCAATAAGTTAATAACTGCAAATTAACCGGGTGCATAATATATTCTATTGTAACGGAAGAGAATTGTAATTTTATTGGAAAAGCTCGGAAAGAGTTGCCTTAGAGGTTTGTCCCTATATCAAAATGTACATTCAGTATATTTTTCGTAAAAACAGTTTTTACGCTACGCCATTTCCTGTTAAAGGTAAAAAAAACCTTTTATTATATAATTTAATAGTAGAAGCTGCATGAAATCTCTCTCTCATCTCTTCTCTCCACTCTCCCTCTCTCTCTCTCTCTCTTTCAGAATTTCAACGAATAATTCTATTAAACAAGTCTCGACCATTTTGCGTTAACTTTAATCAAATATGTGCGTAAACGGAACGGAACTCGTTGTCGAGTATTAAAGCAGCTTGGCAATAAACAATGTAATCCACATTAAAACATCTGCATGAATATTACAACGGTTGTAAATGCGGGGATGTATGTACCCCCGTCTATGTAGAGACAAAATCCTCTGTAAAGCAACAACGCTTTTGTTTGTCTAGTATCGCAATCAATTCTGCGTGAGAACAGATAATGGTATCGGTCTTCGATTAACGGATATTGACTAGATTGCAAAGCGGGAAATATTTATTCAGACCTTAGACAGAACTCGCTCACCGGTAAATACAAGGAAAACGGATATCGGCAGTGTGGATTCGGCGCTGCGAGTGGCGTTAAATTAACAAATGCGCATCCAATTGATACGAGTATCTGGAGCGGAATTTCAATTATTCCGTTCACGGCGTGACCACCGTATGATTCACGAAATTATTAGATTGCGGATGTAGCTCGCAATAACCGCCGCCGCGGCGTCGAAATATCATTAACCGATTGGGTGTCATAGGTGAAAATTTTCAGACTAATCATGGGATATCGTTGTTAGCCTTTCCATCCGTTTAGGCATTGTTTAGGCACAATATGGCTTACGTAATCTTTTATGAATCTTAGATATCTGGACAAAAAGAGCTCAAAAGAGAAAAACACTATATCAAAATGCAAAAATGTTTTGTCAAATGTATAAAATGTGACATTAAAAATAAACTAAAAATAAAACTCTAACATTTTCATGTATAAATGTCATCAACGACCATTTTAGCGAAATAAACTTGTACAATTATTTTTATTTGTACTATTTTCCCAACTTTTTTTTCTTCGTGAATTTAGGTTGAAATGATTTTTAAACGTTTCGGTAGCTGATGTCATGGTGTTATCAAATTCTATTCCCATTTCTATCCGTTGAGTTAAAAAACTAATAAACCAGTAAGAACATTTTGGTTATAAAAAATAATTTAATTTAATTGACTAGGATCTAACTCGAGATGGAACGCAAAACGGTCGTGCATTCGCGCAGTTGCAATTGGAACGACGGTACAACGGCTTTACAGGGCGATGACGGATAAAGCGGTAACCGGGCGAAAGTTCGCGCCGCGAGTTCGTCGGATGAGAATTATTCAAGGATTTTCCGGATAATGCAATAACGCGGACTGCACGCCACCTTGAGAAATTAGCGGCATGAATTATGAATGAGGCCAAGTTCTCGCCTGTTTATCTTCTTTAATGTCTCTTGGCGTTTCGTAGATACGTAATATGCTGAGCGATCTTGTCACGTATCTTGCGACAGAAACGCCGCTTTAATGTTATTCAAAGGTCATGATTCGATTGTTAAGTTTCAGTATAGACATTTTTATCTTTATGCGTGTCTTCTATCGCCTTTAACAGTGAGAAAAAAATATTATCTAAAACATGAGAGCTTTTAAATTGGATATAAATTTATGAGAAATTTATAACAGACAAAACGAAAACAAATTGAAGATTTGATCTCTAATTAATTTTTAACAATCACTACAATAATTGTCTATGTTAAAATGGATACAAAACAGTTTATATCTTCAGATCAGTATTTTCATCCAGTTAATGCACAAAACTTCAAGAAACTTGCTTTCTGCGATATTACAAACTCGTATATTCCTACATGAATATTTCATATTTCATCGAGCAGCATTTTGTGGATGTATGCTGGGAAATCGTGCCTTAAGTACACGATCTGCTCGAAATGTCATTAGTATCAGTTACGGTGATTGTAAGCCATACCTTCTCAAGTTCGCCTCTGCAAACGTGCGTCGTTAAGTACGACGGTTTCGGGGACAGTCCGTGTTAAGTCGCACCGTAACGTGTGTAACCATGATAAAATACCTTCGAAACCGAACACCCGTTAAATGCAATTAGGCTGTTAAAGCGTAGTAAAGTCGCGAGTGCCCCGTCGACAGTTTTCTACCCTGTTCATACTTTGCGAGTACCACTAGAAGGGTATATGAGCGGCGACGTTCTGTGCGATAGCACGAAGAAAGAGATTTGGATGCTCATTGTAACGGCACGCACGGCCAAGCATTAAAAGCGATCGCTTCGCGTTACGAAGCCCTTGTTGGTTTTTTGTCGTCAAGCAATATACGTTTTGTGTCATAATGTATTTTACGTAAATAGTTTTATATCTACATTTACTCAGTTCTTTTGTTCACAAAGAAACGTATACAAAAATATTTGTTACAAAAATTTCAATATTATTTTAAGTTAAAAATTAATTGTATCACTTTTGGTACGTTAAAAAAATGTTATGTTATTCCCCCTTCTCTCATATAGCAATGTATTATCAGTATAAATAAATGACAAAATTATTATGACAGTATTACGAAGACTTTATAACATGGGATTATTACGAAGACTTTTATGACATGACATGGGACTATTACGAAGACTTTATGGAATATCAGGATAATTAAATTGCGTAAAACGTTAGCCAGAAAAATTGCTAATAATCTACGTTTAAATTTGCACGAGACAAATTAATTAATTTGATAGCAACAAGTTATTCATATCTCTTCAAAAGTGGATCACAAATATAAGAGAATAACTGGGGGCAATTCACAATATAGTGCTATAAAAAATAAAAATAATTTATTAGCAGTCAATTACATGTAGATACGCTGTTTTGTGATAATCGAGCAAACCGTATTAATTATTAATATGTTTGAGAAAATTTAATCAGCGGGGAGTGATGTAATTATCGTTTCAGTGATTCATGATGCACTTTCAAATGATCTTCTTATGGTAGAAAGTAATTATTATAGATCAAGATTATTATATATAAATTTATATTTACGTATAATATATTTTTACGTAAATATCTTGACAATGTATATAACGTTTTACAATAACAATCGTAAATAACGTGCATGCATGCCCCATGTTCGGGATGTCTGCTCTCCATTCGAAAACTAGATATAATAGAGATATACAAATTTTTATTTTAAATTAAAGTGGGTTTTTTCAACCAATTACTCGTACAAAATTGTCTACCTTGGAAAATGGCTACAAAATTTATCAATTGCAATCTATTTTCAATTTGCCATTTTTAATCACCCGCGAAAATAAAGCTGTGTAGAAATATACGCTTTTCGATTAATGTTTTATTTAAAACGTATTCTATGAAAGATTTCTCGATTCAAATCGCACCTGCGCCCTCGGGACTGTTGCATTTCAAGCCGCGCGTAAAGAAGAATTCATAAAGTCCGTAGGTCAACGCTCGTATGTGCGGGCAGGCACGTTCCGTGGGTTATCCCGCTGCATTTTCTTATAAAAGCTCGACTATACTCCTTAGAAGATAAAGGGTTGGCACGGGTTTCGGGTACAGACTGAATGGTTGTCTACCGCGCACAATGAACTTCGTGCGCCTTGAGAGACGAGAAAATACTTCTTGGAAAGTCGCTGTTTGCTACGGGCTCCAATGCGAGTTCTCTTTTTTTTTTCTACATTCATCTAAATTAATCAGCAAATGGTCGACGAAACCTCTGGAATTTTTTTTAAATTTATAATGTGGGATCAATTCCACGCTCGTCAATTTCAACAACGTCGGAATCGTGCGTGAATATAATTTAAATAACGATGGCCTAAATAAATTAACCAATCGGTCGCATGAACGTCTTTAATCGATGCCATCACCATCCCCGCGCGAGGTAATTCAGTTTACAGGCACTCGCAATTTCGAAGCTGCGTAAGCTGCGTTTCGCGAGAATTGCATTAGGAGAAGGAGGGGATCTTCTACGTTACTACCAAATTTTCCGTATTCGGCAAAACTTCGTGGGACACGCATTTCATCGGGTATTCGCGAGGTATTCGCGGAGGAACTCCTGAAAATATACGTCGAAAACAAACGATATTTCGATACTGCCGCGACATCCTAATTCGCTTTTCAAATCCGCCTTATATCGCCGCGGCGGCGTATTCGCAAAGTTAGTTTTATGTTCGCTGCCGCAATGCAATCACCGAGAAACAGTGAAATATCCCGTGGAAGTACACACGATATATGCATCGTGTACAACTTCCTGTACGGAATATGACCTTATTTTCCTTATCCGCTGCAACTTCGGTTATCGTGAATATCTCACAAAAGTATAGAGTTATCGTTATCAGCTGAATATTTGATATTAATTGAATGAACTTGTACGCGAAAGCGCGTACAAGGTAAAGTTGTATTTTGCTTCTGGATTACTGGAAATATTTGGCAACAAAAAATATGGTAATTTGCTCGAATAATAGCTTTCAAGTAAACAATAGCTCTTTCTCTCAATGTCTTATTGTAAGATCTTGTAAAGAATAGACTCCAATTAAGAACTAAAAAATTATATTATCTCTTCAAGACTTCTTAAGCTTAATTCGTCCAATAACGGAAATAAGTATTTGCGTACGAATTTTACAATGGCGCGAAAAAACCTTTTGTTCGACATGATTACATAATCACGATGTGTTCATTACCATCACTTATTACGTTGTAGTACTTTCGTCGAAATGGCACCTTTATAAGAGCCGATCCATAATCATTTATCTTAAGCTACTCAATTTCGCAACGTGCAACGCACTTTGCTAGGAGAAAGCGATTCTCCTGTAGATCCCTTTTCATTCAAACCAGCCATTAGTTTGTCCGATCATCCCTCAATCTCCGTAACCGTAAGACGCGGTTTGAGCCTGCGAGAGGAAAAAAAAAAATCTATCGGAATGAAGATAAAAATGAGATAGGACAGAATCGACATCGTCGTACGTGCGCGATCAGTGGCTCTCAGCTTATTTAGAGCGCTTCGGCAAGTGTGCGCGAAACTATTCGGGAAGTCGCGATAACGAGGAGCCTCTGGTAGTTTTGCAAGTTTTACACGCGACAGGCGGCTTCCGGTTGTCGAGAATAGAATGACATACGGAAGGAAAGCGACGGTTTTCACGTGGGAAGCCTGTCTCAGGTATTCCGGCGTCGCGGCGCCAGCGCGATCGTGCCGTAAAACTGATCACATATTTTTCTGTCGAGCACGCGACTGTATTTTACGAACTTGTGCGGCACAGTCTCCTTCCAAGGTGTGAATTATGGGCTGCGCGAAATTTGTCGGTTTAATCGTTCAGTCGAGTAGTCGCTTCCTGCGCGCCGCTAAAATGCCAGAAGCACGTGGAAGTAAGAGACTGTTTTACGGAAGCGCACTAATGAAGATTCCTTTTCGGTAAATTGATATCTTTCGTCGCAACGACGGAAATATTTCGGAACTTTAGTCTCGCAACTTAAAATCGAGATCGATTAACTGATATTGAAAAATGTTATATCCCTTAAATATTTTTTATACAATTCGGATAAAGTTTTCAAGAGTACGCTTTTTCCCCTTTCTATCATTCATATATATGGTAAAAGAAATTCGATATTGATGCATTAATTATACTACGGGTTTCTATAATGGCTTCTCGCGCGGCGATGTGGAACTTTGATTCCGTATCAAAAAGTTTCCCGAAAGTCCTAATATCTTGCGATATCACCAGTGATCGCGAAAGAGAATTTTTTACCCGTAACAACCGTTGGTGATAAAGTTACTCGAACGTAACCATTCGAGTCTTCTCGCGCAGGAAAGCCTCGAAGAATCATTACAAACGTAGCGCGTAACAGCTCGTTCGAAAATCGCTTCGAACTTTAAAGTAACGGTTCGTACGTAAAGTTCGAGAACGTTGTGAGTTCTACAACGGTGTGTAATGCGTAACGTAGAGATGAAAGATATTTCTCTTTTACCTCGAGGCCCGCGCGACGAGATTCAGCGAGATACTTTCCTGTTTCGCGTTATCCTTCCCGGCTTTCCGGGAAGATTGCGATTACTCCGCAAGACAGCGGAATTTACGAAGTGCGTTAGGCAATTTACATGTACTTTGCAGTTCCGCCAGACTCGCGCCCGCGCCGGCTACAGCCGTATACAGCGCGCGTATAATCGCGTGTAGAAGTGATTTAATGTCGGAAAACGGCGCGAGTGCATCCATGCAAGCACGGCTCTAACGTCGCCTAAGCGTATCCACCGAATGGGTTGGATTTCTAGCGGGGAAGGAGCTCGATGCTACGCGCCACGCTATTCTTACCGTACGTTACTGCGGTCGAGAAGTGCGCCAATAATGTTTTCTCTTCCACTCTCTCGGGCTACTTAAGAAAGGTAAAATCTTATTTCTTCCGCTGGGAAAAAGAGCGAGGTCGCGACAGCGCCAGGAGTTTCGACCAGAATTCGCCCGGCGTACACCGAGTACGTTTACATTTGAAGTTAATACGTATATAGCATGCGGCTGCAAAAGCCCCATCGTTTCTCTCTAATCAATATTTTAAATTAAATTTTGTATTAAATTTTAGATTTTACGTATAAGAGAACTCAATTACACGATAAATAATTGCTTCTACAGATATATTTACGGAAGCGTATAGATTTCTTTCTCTCTTTCTTGTCGATAATTGACAGTTTGATATTTTCCATTTGTTCGAAATTTACGACAAGCATTTTATTAGAGTCGAGACAGTCAGCTAATATATGGTCAGCTAATATTATTCCGATATCCCACGGTTTTGCTATCATGGCAGCGATAAAGATATACATATATAAAAGTGCAGACGTGAAAGCGCGACGATTTCATGTGCGGAAATCGAACAACTGTGATGTACTTTTTGAATCAATCTGAGCGCGGATACGTTGAAAATTTACTGCTTAGCTGGATGAAATCCTATTTAACTATTAGCAGAATCCACGACAAGCGACCAATTATAGGAGTCACGTGTGATCCGCGCTAATTGAACAGTCCGGAGCCAGAAAAGCGTGACCCATTAATCATTCCAATGCCAAGGGATGTAGCAAAACCGGCCGAGAGCAATTTTTCGACTTTAATATTAAGTGAGCGATTTTCATTACACTCTGTCTACATTTCTGTAGATACGTCCTAATAAGTGAAATGACAACAAAGATTACCGGGGATTAAAACACAGTGCGGGAAATCTGTTCTGCGGTAATTTCATTATACTTCTCTTAATAATAAAACAGCGAAACTTCTGGTGCACAAAGTTTCTGAATGAGAATGTTACAAAAATTTCATGATTTTTCTGTCGAGGTAATGTTTTAACTTTGTTAATTCTCCGGTGTATAAATCTTTTTCGTAATTTCTCAGAAAAATGTAACTTTGCCGTATGTCTTCATATATCTAGGCGTGAAAAATTTATACAAACTTTTACTTTCTCTACTGTAAAAATTTATGCAAAGTAGAAAATTATTCGCAGATCTAAGAATTTACAGCACAAAATTTAAAATTCTCAGTAATTCATATTTTGGCTTCTTTTCAATTAAATAGAAAATAAATTTTATATGTTAAATGTTCAATCGTGGATGCTGATCCTCGGATATTCACTGACTGCAAGTATTTGTCACTCCTGCGAAAGGGATTAAATTTGGCGGAAGGAATTTTCGATGCTATATAGAGCGTTAAATTCTGAAGAACGAGACGTTTGACCGTAACGGGTAAGTCTCGCGAGTTGTGGTCATAAATTTCGCCGGAAAGTCTCTCGCCACAGTATTCACACGCGACCCGGATGTCACGTCATGCGTAATAAGCAGTAACTTACAACGGAAACAACGGGAAGCGCATTCCCCGCGCGTTTTCGATCGGTATTTAAATGCAGTCCAGAGAAAAATATCACAGGAGGACATCAGAAAGGATCCGGTGACGTTCGGAGGTCCCGGAGGATAGTAAATACTTAAAACATTCTTCACGGAACTGGGAGAGGCACCGTATAAAACTCTTCGGCGAGTTACCTAGAGGCTAGGTAAAAGCACGCTTTGCGAAAACGCGACAACACAGTTGTCCGATTTCTGCGACCCATTTCCGTCGAGCGACCGACGTGAATAAAGATGTTTATTCTTGCCGGAGCTTTCGGTGACATTTTCCCCACGGCTCTCTTTCTCCATTCTCTTTCTATCCCTCATTCCTACGTGAATTTCGCGTCGCCTGTCCTACGTGCGGTTGGCACTTGTACACTACAGTAAGAACACGTTATTCTCGAGTCGCGGGATCGAGCGTGCGGCGTGCCACTTTGCCCTTTTCACCGCTCCTGTGTGAACCATGACCGCGATTCTTCAAGTTTCCGATCCAATAGGAAACGAAGGATTACCTTCTGAACCGGTTTCGAAAATCCGACCGCATACGTCACGCGGAGCGAGGCAATTGCGATTGGTAAAAAGTGAAGGTGAGGAGAAACCGTTTTACCTGATCTACGGCGTCGACCGCGAGATTGTTGCCGATATTGCTGATCTCGGAAGTGTCCTCTGTGATCGAATGATCGCCGATGGTACTGTTGTCGCTCACGACGAGGCCCAGCAGGCATATCTGTAATAGAGTTATCAAAGATCAGGTAAATTTTTAAAATTATTTCAAGTTTTAGATAAATACTTATTATGATTTCTATATTATATGATTTCATATTTAATGACCAATAATGGCACAAAACATGGCGATTTGTTCCTGCTCTGAGATATGGCGCTTTCGCTCTTACAATAGATAACAATGAGGGGGAGTCTTGTATCCGTAGAAAATAAATGTCGAGAATTGCCGAAGGGGTAAAAAGTTCTGCGGTTTCAGGTTTCATGTCGTCATGGTCTCGAATAATATACGAGATCAGGAAGCCGAATTAACAACGCGTTGGAGAACGACACATGTTGAAATGTCGGAGAGATGAGAAGTATAAATGTATAGTATTCAATTATTACGAAACCACTACAAACTGCTATGTATATTATCTCGTTTCATTTATTAGATTGTAAGGCTGGTATCTCATGGAGCGGATAACGCGGAAGCGCAACGAGCGTATCACCAATCACGGGATCGTTTTCTGATAGAACCCTTTCAAAGATTCCGTCGAAACGGTCTCTGAATAGGCTATCTTAGAGGTTAAGTGACTTCTTCAAAGTAATCGCTGTAAAGCAGTATTCCCCCCCCCCCCGATTGTAAACCGTATAAAGAAGCAATGTGTATTCTCATCGCAAAAAAAAGACAGAAAGAGGGAGAAAAGAGTGACATATAATATAATGCGCGATATACAAGCACGATAATATCAAAGAATTGGGACGCCGTTCGGACCGTTCGTGTACTCGTGCGGAAGCTGCAGCGGCAGAAACGCGCGGTTGCACTCTCTCCGTATAGCCATCGTCGAAAGACGCCATCCGTTTCCGCGAGCCGATTCGCCGTGGCGAGGTACGGCAAAGTAAATCTGGTCGGTCGGTCGTCGCAGAGACAAAAGAGTGCGCGCAAGAAGAAGCAATTTAATTGTGGCCCGAGTTCCGCCCGAAAACGGATATCCACTTTCTGGTATTACGGTACAAGGAGGAACTTTTGTAACAAGCCACCGTGCACTCGCGCGTCCCAATGACCCGCCCTTTACCAGCCGCACGTAGCGCTCGTTCCGGCGAAATTTTCCAACCGGAGGAATTCATATTTTACGACGGGAGGGGTCTCCGCCGCTGCCGGTGCATAATACATTTTTGTTGAAACAATCGGCTGTCTGCCGCGGAAGCGGCATTAGTCATGAGGGCTCGCAAAGCGTATAACGATTCAATCTCGTTGGGTTCCGACGGCATCGGACCACAATTCAACAAGAATCGCTCGAAGAGAGATAAAACGTACAAATTTAACAAAAACACAACCGATTAAAAGACCGAGATTATTCGTAACAATCTTAAAGTAGTCCACAAATTCTTTTTATTTAATATAAATTTTAATGTAAAAGAATACTAATCTTAACAATTATTTTTTAAGGCCAATATTGAGATCCACAACGATCGACAATTTTTGTAATTGTTAGGGGAATATTTATGTGCCAAGTACATCTACCACTATCTCCCTTTTCTCGTTGCTTCGAGATGCATTGAATGTCAAGAACGTCATGTTGCTCATATTTAGGATACTCGGCCCTTTCGTGACTCACACAAAGAGATTCCAGCATGATGAGAGCGCGTTGATATATTTTATGGTTACGCCAACTTTCTCTTCCCGCATGTTTCATTAAAAGGCTCCGCGCGCGCGAGAAAGGATCGCCGGAGTAATCAACCGATGTGTATATTTGACCGTTCGCACACGTCCCGCGAACGAATATATTCGCGCCGCCGCGCATTCGTTTAACGTCGGCGCGTGACATACGTACGGCGCATACCCGTAAAGATCCGTCGACGATGGAGCTTAACGTCCGCTGCAACGTTATTAGCGATAAATTTAGAGGCCTGTGCCGCCCTATAATTAAAGGTAAACGGTTGGCGTCTCGGCGTCCCTAGAAAATGAACTCGTACAGATTCGGAATTAACACAAAGACGCGTACTCAGACGTAATCCGTTATGGGCTCTTTTATTCGGAAACGTATAATGTTTTTCAGGCTGTTATTAAAACAGTTCTGTTTAAAATAATGAAACAAATGAAAAGTAGTCATAAATCGTAAACTTATCGTAATAACATCGTATCAATATCGTTAGATGACGAGTTAAGTCGTTCATTATATTTTCGTATCTTTCTGCTTTCTGACTCTTAAATTGTACATATTTATTATTTTCTAGTACATTCGAGAAGAAAGGATATGGAATTGATCCTCCTTTTATTCATCTACACGCACACGCACGTACACACTTTTAGTCATTTTATTTTTATAAAACGTTCTACTTTTTACGTTTGAATATTTCAACATTCAAATATAACTTCGCAGTCGACAGCAAAATTTTCCTACAAAGGGTTGAACTTTTTCAGTTCGGATTTATTTTAGTAATGGTAAAAGCCAGTAAAATCAGTAGACAATAATATTATGTTAATTATTAACTAATAAAAATTTGTATATTTAATAAAAACAAAAACATATAGTATTATTAATGATTGACACCGAATAAATGTTTAGACGTAATTATCAGTTTCGCAATGTTGTGTGTATAACTGTTATATAATAAAAAACTATATTTTAAAACTATAAGATGTCATTAACTATCACTTAGGAAAATCATAATTATCGATCTTCAGCCGACCACCTATACTCCTCTGCAATCAACGTCTCTCTTGTGGCCTCGACAGCGAGAAAATTATAGTGATCAGGAGTAAGGCGGTCGAACGGATTAATCACGACGATCGAATTCACAGTAATTGATATACCTAACGACTGATATAATTTACATTTAACGGTGCTTATTTGTACTTATTCAATATATGTATATGAATTCTTCTAGAATATAGAACTTGCAAAAAGTACCTAAATGTTTTTCTAATTCAAAATACCAAAATTATTAATGTGATTAATATGCCTTTAAGTTCTAGGAAAGCATTTTTGCGAATATTAAATTATTGTATTAAGAATAGATTTAAAAAGTTCTAAAAATAAACTAGCTCATGTGTATTTACATATATACATATATTAGATTAAATCGATCTTAGAAATTAATGAAAACATAAAGATGAATCAAAGAAACACCGCTGATTGCATCGTTAGAACTTGGTTCACTCATTTTCCTGTACATGTTCAAAAACGGAAAAAGTGGACGTTGAATCCGCAAACCATCTTGTATAACCATCTTGTATGCTATCTGCACATGTAACAGCGCAAAGTAACACGTGCACAAGAACGCGTGGCCAATTTGTAGTGGAGCGATCGTGAAAATGAGATTCTCTTCTGTCGGCGTGAACCCCGGTCGAACGGTGAACCGCGGGCTTAGCGTAAAATTTATGTCCGACATGGGACGGCTAACGAGGCGTCGGCCCGATGCCATTTAATTCTTATCTGACCTCTTGATTGGCTCGCGTGCCGCGCGCGGATTAACGCCGTCGGACCGCATTAATTCCAGTAATTAACTTGGCCCCGCTTACGCTCGATGAAAGTTCGACGTGGGCTACCCCTCCAGGATCGAAACCGTAAACTAGCGTGCACGAGTCGTCTCCGATAATGCGACGGCATTGCATCGAGAATACAAATTTCTTCATAGTTTTCTCGCACATTTCCTGTCGATGAAACAAGTTAATCGAAACATATCGCCAGAATCAGACACGATTATATCATGTAATGTAATATGTTACTCGCAATGGTGTGATCATATATTTTAATAAATTTATAAAACGTCTTGAAAATATATAATTTTGACATCGATTATAATTCTATCAATCTGGTAATTTTATCGACCTTTGAAAAAATAATGTTCTACGAAATCATAATACGCATCTAATTTAATCCGATTATAAAAAATTGATTTGACACGTTTTACACGATTTTTCCTCAAATGCTTCTTGTGCCATGTAATATACATAGTATTCATAACTGTTGTGTAAACTGTTCAGCTTAACGATGCATTGTAATTTACATGCGCACACGATTTATGATACGGCAATTAGTGTTGAATTGTATAGCATCAGGAGATACATTTCAACATTGTATCGCAATTAAAACTGATCATTCGGTACGACGACTTTTAATCCTGATTAATGGTGAAATATCTACGAGTTCTGATTACACGTTATAAAGCTTTTTTTTATCGGAAAGTACACGTTTCAGGTTTCTTCATGGTGTATTTATCTCCTCGCAAACGAACTCTTAAAATCACGCGAGAAAAATGGATTCACGAGCGCCTTGTCCACCGATTATCAAGGAATTTCTATTCCCGTCCATGACCTTTTGGCATCACTGCACAAAAAGAAGAGGAATGTGCTTCTACCTACAGGAGGAGAACACGGGATTGTACTTTACGTCACGGTGTGAATAAAATTAATTTTCGACCGAAATCGCATCCGTGCGCAACTATACAAAGGTGTTTCAAAGGCACGTGGCGGCGTATTGAGAAGCTGCACTAAAAGGACCGTCGT
Organism: Temnothorax nylanderi; assembly: GCF_030848795.1. Taxonomy (NCBI): domain Eukaryota; kingdom Metazoa; phylum Arthropoda; class Insecta; order Hymenoptera; family Formicidae; genus Temnothorax; species Temnothorax nylanderi. The sequence continues at coordinate 1,085,679 of NW_027249094.1, read as the reverse complement.
GTTTCCAGATTAGAGCCTCCGCCTACCTAATCTGAGTACAGTGCATTTATTTATGAAGGAACGTAACGCGTGTAGCGCGCGTGTATTCACGTGTTCCGATATTTAAATAGAATCAAATATTTCAAATTCCTGAAATTGAAATTCATATTGAAGCATAACAATGCTATTTCATGTAAATATTTCATTCTTGTTATTAAAAATAAATTTTTTTTATTAAAAATCATGGATACATTTTTCATTATTCGCAAAAATATTGTTATTATATATATTTTTTCCTCTCCTGCTATTCCCGCTATTTCAGTTTTAGTTGTAAAAATCATACTATGTTATTAAAATCGTATTTCGTTTTAATTATGATAATGAAGCATTTATCGTATGAAACTAGGTTTTAATTAAATTAACCTTTTGGCGCGAACTATTAAATCCAATCATTATGTGAGCACTATTATGGACATCACTATACACATTCATGTATATTCCGCAAACTCCAAAAAAATTCCTTTTTTTATTTTCTTAAATCTAGAAAAATGAAAAAATTAAGTACGGCAGTAAAACGAATTTACAACAAACGACGTCAGTTTGCAATTACCGTGTATGGCACATTTATCGTTACGACTTGCATAACAAGAAATATGTGAGCATACGTAATCACGTATAGAACTTTAATGTCGGAAAACAACTCGGATATAATATGAGAAATGGATCAGAGCAGGCAGCGCCTTAATCACCTGCGGCCGAGGATAGCATACAATGTATTTATTCACAATGCATCTTAATATATCAAGCAATCATATAAAGCTCATTTGTGCGCCCGTTTGTTATAATCAAGGCTTTTATCGTTGCGAGAATCGAAAGGAGCAGCCAAAACGTAGTAAAAAAACGATTCCTTCGTATTTCCCGCCGATGTATTCCTTCGGATTTATTTGAGATAGACTATTGATTTAATGCTCCACCGGCATATGGCATATATATTCAAAAGGTGCATATGCCGGTATCCTCATAGCACGTCCTATTTTCTCGAGAATCATAGGATATAGTTAATAAATGGTACGCGAAATTTACCGCATTATATTATCGAACATTTATTTTCATATATGAAATTTTTATATTTTTTATTATTTGATAATTTCTGGATGGATTCGGTATGCGTGTGTATATGTATGTATGTATGTTTCATTATAAATGTAAAAACAAACTTTTTCGTTGTCTACTTCCAAAAAGCTTAAGAGAATATTCTTGGTCATTCTAGTTTATATTTTAACTTTACGATCTCTATTATAAAATAATTGTATTTTTATATTGTTTCGTACAGTTTGTTTTTATAATATTATAAAAAATTTTTTTCTTTATGTAATATTCTGCTACATACTGCTAGGTAAATTAATTACATTTTAGAATGGTATATAAATCGATGGTATAAAAATTATAAGCAACAAAAATTATTATAACAATCTATTGATAATGATTCGCCCAAACGACGGAATATCGAGTAACACACGTTTGGCTAATAAAAAAAAATGAAGCTTTTAAGTTAACGGAAGTCCATTACCGTGGACTAACAATCTTGAAAACCGTTATAAGACGCGTTATAAAGATTTTCGGAAAAGACTTTCCGCAAGAAGATTGTTGTTTAAGAGCGGGCTCGCGCTTCGATATCGGCTAGTTCCAAGGAGCACTTCGGGACCCTAACACAGTATATTATTCAGGAGTCTCGACAAAAGTGGCGGTTACGAGTCGATCAAACCATCCGAGATGTAAGATGCAGTCGCTTTCTATACATGCATAATATATATGCGTAACATTTTCCGATGTTTTAGATAAAGTGGATAAAATATTACGATCATCTTCGCGTATTACAAACCTTTGATTTTACTATTACTATCAGATGTAAATTATCTCATGTATATGTATATATAGAACGTATATTATGTATATAGACCGTAAGATACATTATATCTCGTGTATCTCATGTATATAGAACGCATTATTAAAACTCATTTGTATGTATCTTCTGCGAAATATATATTCTTGAGTTATACTCGCAAAAGCATGTACTTTATATGTATTTAAACACAATGAGCAAAAAACTACATTTTACTTGCGCTAAATTTCAAAATATAGGGTCTCACAAACAAATTGCCTTTTATCTATCTATATCGTGCCTTTATCAGTTATATTATAACTACAGTAGGGACAGCTGAATCTTCTGGACTGCTTCTAGCTGCTTTTAGACACTATTGATAAGTATTGTAAAATCTAGATTTGTCTAGAATTCCGCACTCACATTTAACCTAAGGAGAAGGAGAAGGTAACCAAAAGGGAGAATAAGGCTGACGATCACGATCGAAATCGCGATATTACGTGTAAACTGCGCTCTGGGACGAAGTTCGATTTTATGGCGACGACTACGAGCGTCCATAAATCATACTTCGCTTCTAATAGTCCGGCGAAGCCATGAGTCAAGCACTCGATGGCCTGTGGGCACGACAGTCTGTTTAGATGCCATATAATCGGGAAATCGTTCAGGACGGATCAAACGTAGCATGGACGTTTAACTGAGGAAAGGACAAGATTTTATTATGAAAGAATACGACAGTAATGCGGTGTTTTTATCCTATTTCGTTAAATCGAATTTAGAGGAACTCCAACAAATCGCGCCTTGTACAAAATTGAGATCGGAGATGATCAAAAAGTAAAGCGAAATGCATTTAATATATAAATATCGCACAAAAATGTGTAGTTTTATTCTATACATTTTGAAGCGTGACTAAATAAAATATTTCTAAAGCGCTATATGTGCTCTTTATTCGATATATGTCAAACCATTCGATTTCATAACCCATAAGAACATTTATAGACATTTTATTGAATTATTTATGAAGGTATTTTTACCTCGACTGCGTTGTTTTGCGCAGTATTTAGTAATTTTATTGACAGCAGCTTTTATTTTTTAGCAGTTTTGTCGATATGCTTAAGAAATCCAGGACGGAATTACACAATTCAATGCACAGAAAATAGTAAAAAAAAAATTGATCGTCATAAAAATTCTATGTTTTGACATCTGATAAATTTTTTAATTTCTCAAACGTGTAAAAGCTGTAAGTATAACTTCAATAAATTTTAATTTGAGCAAATGTAATTGTTAGGGAAAGAAATCGAGAGGAATACTGGTATTTTTACAGACATATATAACGTATCACTCTTTATTCCAAATAATTTGCTTAGTTAAAAATTCAGATATACCGAATCTCATAATATAATATACAGTAAACTACCTCGATGTTCGTGCTGTATATAACCGCCCAATAGTTAGACGATAGAATCTCTATGGACCTCCCAGAGCTGTTTTTCTCTCGTCTACGACCGGTACGCGAAACTTTCTCGCATGGCTCTCTACAAATCTGAACACCTCCTACTCATTAAACAAAATTGAACCTCTCTCGCGAATACGATTCGCAATTTGTCCTGCAAAGAACACCGTTTTCGTATTGTGCTTCATATTTAACTGGGTGTAAAGTTCGATACCACAATTTCGATATCCCGATTTGTTAAATTTCTTTTTATATTTCAAGCTTTGTAAATATTTTTATTAATTTTAACTTTTATTTATTACCTTCTGTAAATGTTAGTCTTGTTCTTTTTATTTAATTTTCTCATTTAATATCATAAAGTGATTGAAAAATATGAAATTTACTAACGCCACGAAAAACTGTAAGTATAATCACGTGCAATCAGTTAGAATTATAGTCAACGTCGTCGTTCAACGCCGCGGCTTAGCATCGCTTGCCTTCAAACTATCGCAATCAGACTATCCGGAAATTTTCCAGTCAGGCAACCCGCAGATCGATGTGAATAATGCATCGTAGAGGCTCGCTGTCAGTTCACTGTCAAACTTCGCACAATTCCAGCGTCTGGATCCATTGGAAGCAAGCCGTGTTCGATATGTTTAATGTTGGATCAATGTTCTCAAAATCATGCTGATGTAAAATTTATTTCGCGCACGGCGAGTAGTTGCCGTTGCACGTACCACACGAAACCGTCGTGGCTATGTTCGACCGAGCTTTATGGAAAAATGTTAGAAAGTAGAGGGGGGGGGGCGGGCATGACTAGTAACGACGTTCCTCCGTAGTACGAAGCGGAAGAGGAAACGTCTGACAACTCTGATATTGAAGTTAACGTTCACGACGCTCGTATCGCGCTCGTATGACGGCGATGTGTTTGGCAAACCCTCGTTTGCCGCGTATCAAAGAAGTGCATGTTATGCGCGGGAAGAGTAGTAAGAGTTGAACGAATAATAGTGCGCGTAGAGGACGGGTATCGAAATAAAATTCGGAAACTGGATTTTCCTTGAAAAATACTGGGAAAAAGCGTCCGGTATCAAAGCGTAATAATGAAAAATCAGGACGGAGAATCTGCAGCCTTTGACAATCATATATCACGCATGGAATTGGACACGGACGGGTTTTATCAGCAATATACGCAAGCAAGTACGCTTTGATGAATGCAATAATAAATTCTTCGTTATCGGGGAATAAAATGGCATAAGAATGGTACTATTTTTCATCTAATACAAGTGTGCCTTTATTGTTACTTACAATTAAAAAGATTAGAGAGATTAAATTATAAGTGATCAATATTATGATTAATTTCTTTTTAATTAAATCCAGAACCGTTAATAATAGAGCTATTAATAATATATAATTAATGATTAGAGTTTTTATGAGTTTTAAATTAAAAATTTAACTTCAAATGAAAACAACAGATAATCCTGAATGGTCGGAGAGCAGTCCCCACAGGAAGAGGTTGATAAATGTCTTTGCAGGATAAGATCCCATCCTTCCGACTCGTTCGATCTGTTCGAGATATCCAGCGACATTCAGCGGGAACATCAACGATTTTAGAAGTTTCAGACCATTCTTTCGACTATTTTTTTTTACGTGCGCGAATTGCCTTTATCTCTCCTCGACGACGTTTCTCTTTCGCGGCGTGCAGAATAAAAAAAAAAGCGATTTCCACGGTAAATTATTTCACCAGCTGGCTAACACCGTGTCTTCGTCCCTTCTTGCTGGTCGATTTGCTCCTCCGCTCGCATTTTTCAAACCTTCAACCTGTCAGTCGGCTATTTCCGCGCAAACATGTCGGCGCTAGGGACGATCGAGAAACTTTTTTTTCTTTATTCTTGCAAATATGCCCTTCGTAGCCAAGAGTAAAAATGAAAAATTTTATTCAGATTTGTCAACGTATTGAGGTACCTTGATATAAAGCTTATAAAGTTTTTTTTTAAAGATACTGAAATCTCCTTGATTGTATAAGAATGACTCATTACGCTCGACTAGCCGGCATTTTTTACGGTTGTCTTATTTACGGCTGTCAAAGGCTGATGACAAAAGAGTAGAGAGGTTGCATTTCACGAAGAATATTTCCTCGGTCTTCAATCATCCCTATAGTCTACGCGCGTATTCACAATTGACCGCGGATATGAAAGGAAAGCGTTCCGTTTAATCATGTCGGATCCCCGCAAATTGAATTACCTCGGGGTTCGAAGAAAAAAAAAGTAAAAGTCCGCAGGGGGTGGAGGAAGTGTCTGTAAGGGATACACGTAAGGGACGCTCGGAAATCCCTTGATGGGATCGATTCACTAATAATAGGATATAATGAAGCGAGTTCTGCGGTCCCGCAGCCGCGTAGGGCGAAGGGTCCGAGGCGTACTTAAGGATCGTAAATTTTTTATATCTAAAAAGCGGTCAGTGGCTACTCGTAAATTTTTCAATACATGTTTTTTTTCCCGAGGGAATGTTGCTTTTCGATCAAAAGGGATCTCGCTGTCCAATTAGGCAAATTCTAAAGCTGATCGCCCCTTTCTTGTGGCTTTGCCACAACAGGGCGGAATCCCCCTTGTTTTTCGGCGGATTTATTGACGGCTCTCTCGGTGTGAAGTCGGGTCGTACGACCGCGTGGGCACGACGTTGCCTCCTTCGTTTACAACTTCTTGGGAGGCAGAGTCGAGGGCGTGGTACGTGGAAAAGAACCTCCTCGAATAAACCTATATAGCGGGTAAAAGAGGACCCCGGAATTTATAACCCACTCGTTTGTCACTTTTCATCCGAATCCCGGGGAGTTCGTGAACCTCGATACGAGGTCGCCCGCGCGGAGCGTTGCTCGCCGAAGCGTTCCTAACGCCGAACGAAATCGCGCAATCCGGAAGCTTAGATCAGAATTTACCGCTGACATTTTCGATTATTTGGAGAAAATAATCCTACTCCGAGGAAGATAATTTATCGGGTCTTTCATAAATAATAGTTCCCGATCAAATTAAAAAAAAAAAACCAGACGAGAGTTTCACCATCCCGATTTAGCAATGGTGCAACCTCCTAACGAGCGAATCGGCGGCGAGCGATGAGAGTCACGGAACGGAACGGCTCGTCGAAGAGGAGAAACCGATTTAAATACCGAGAGGCGTTAAAGTCGCTTAAGTCGTCAGGTAGGCCCAGCCGGAATCGTCGGGGCCGGATCCAAGAGCGTTTTGTTCGAGCTCCCTTCATCAGATAAGCCGCGACGATGAGCGCGGTATTGCTTTCAAATTGGTTTCCGATTCGAGCGTATGATAACGACAACGACCCACGCCTCCCCCGGTTGCAGCCTCGTCTATTCACCTACTCAACCTCGTCTCGCGTTATTAGAACTTGCTGCGGTTGGTTTCTGTCCTCTTTTTCTTTTCTCTCCCCCGTCTCGGTCTGATTTCTCATTTCTTTTTCCCGTGGCCCGCTGGCGAACCCCAGCGATGATTTGGTACCTTGCGCAGGTCGATTACACGCAATTGACTCCCTTTGACCTGGTTAACCGTCCATGTAACAGACTTCGCGAATAGTGAGATATTCGCACGAATGAATTCACCATTCTCGTCCGGCGATCTTGATCGGGGAGGCGCGCGCAATATAGCATCGAGAAAGTCGCGCGATTCTTGGCGAAGTGATCTCAATCTAATTGGGCCGGGGCGAGAGGCTACGGGAACGTTGAATGACGAGAAATTGAGACTAAGAGGTGATTCATTGAGAATATACAGGGTGCTCCGGGTACTCTTTCTTCCATCCATGGACTCTTTGACCAATTTGGAGTCGATTTTTCTCTATAAAAGATCCCCTTGATGGGACGCTTCTTTTCACGTTTTAACGTTCAACATTAAATGTCTCTTTATAGCTAAGTCTGAAATTAATATTCTATTCAAGTCCGCTTGGGAAAGATAAGAAGTTTATACATCTTCGAATCTTAACTCGTAACGCGCTCTCAACTTTCACCACAAATTTTCCTTCTTATACATTGTAGTTCCGTATCATCTCGCGCATTACTGTCGCGCCGCATTATTTCGTATACTCTATCTCGCAGCGGTGTTAAGTTATACTAATAGTTGAAATTGCATTCGAGAATATCGTCTCGATGGTATCGCGCGTTTGCGAGGGATCGGGACTGTGTGGATTGCGTTAACGCCTCCTTCGGGAACCGGCGGATACACATGTACACGTGCGTCGAGCGATGTAGACATATGTGCTGCAGTATTTGTGAATGCATCATATACGAGATGGCCCACCTGTGAACGTCATTGTGGATAATTCTCTTCGAATAAATCGGCAACGAAGGTATCCATATACAAACGTGAGCACGAATTATGGCTTTTTGAGTTTAAAGTTAATAATTTCTGAGGATTTCAGCACTAATTTAATTTCAACCTTCTAGTCTACGTAAGTCTTATTCTCTCTCTATTTCTTTTTTTATATTATTTTAAAAAACTAAAAAGCAATTCACAAAATTAAACAGGATCTTGAATTATTTTGCAATGTTTCCTGTAGGTAAACTTAAGATTTATTAATTTAAATATAACAAATATATTAAATGCAAATGCGATCTTAAAAAAGTTAGAATCCTTTATACCCTTATTTGAATCGCTTGTTTCGACACAATGTAATTACATCTGTCGATACTAGCTACTATCGGATACATTTACGAGATTAACGAACATTTTAATTGCATATCGATCGTCAAAAGATTGAAAAGTGTGAGAAATGTGAGACCAACCTAAAGAGATCCTCTAAAATAGATATCAATATCAATTTGATTATGGGTTTAAAAAATTACTTTTCTCTACAGTATCAAGAAGATGAAATCTTTTTTAACCAATTGTGTATAACAATCTTGTCATAAATATTAGTTAATAATAGAGAAATTTTTAAAACATTTTGCGTTTTCTTTCCATTTAAGTACATATATAAACATGCGGAAATAAATTTATTATAAATATTAATTTCCCTGTTACGCTTGAAGCAATAAAATTAATGGCCGCTTAATATATTCGTCGACAAATAATTAATAAAAGATTTTTAGCATTGCATAAATAAAATATTGTTACAGAAATAAAAATATACGACATGTCGGTACAGAATTGTTAGCGAAATTATTTCAATTTTCCTGCTCTACACGCACATGCGCACACAGTGCACACACACACACTAATATTATTTTTCAAACCGGATTTCAGAAGCTGAGTGTTTTGTTCGGTACAGACATAGCTCAACGTAACGGAAAAAAAACTGTAACCCACGTGCAGCAATCAGTTGACCATAAAAAATTCTCTATAGAGAATCTCACAGCTGAAGCAACTGTTCTGTACTTTTCTTTTTTATCTTCTTTCGCAAAGTTGTCGGTAAGAGCAGCCGGGCGTAATACAGCCTCGTCGAAAGTCTTAACGATCTCGAAGATTCCACAATCTACCTTTCACAAGATCCTCGTAGATGGTGCATGTATAAAGCCTCTTAAAAGCTAAAAGTTTTCTATCTTCTATTCTCGCAGCATGTTATGATAAAACGTCGTTCTCTTCGGAACATCTGCTAGCGCTTTTAATTAATTATATTCGATTTTCTTGCCGCATGCATATATAAACAGACTGTGATTTTTTGATAGATTTGGAGTTCACTTTTACTCCGCGAAAATTTTGTCAGAGCTTGCTTTTTTGTCACTTCTAAATTTTTTAAGTGCATACATTAGCGATTCAATTCTCAATTAAATAATCATCCAACCAAAGCACAAGAAACTTATAAATCAATTTTTACATTTACTTATTTATAGTCTTTAACTATTGAGATAACCTGTTTCACTGTTTTTTTCTACTAGTTAAATGCACACGGAGATATATTTAAACAATAGATTATAAAAGAAATATGGTTGCATTAATCGTTTCTAACAAATCGTTTTTCGATAAAGTAATTATGCCATTCCACAAGGTACTAAAAAGCTAATAACGAATACATTATATCCCATCCGTTTTCAACAGTTCGTATATATTTTATATCTTGCAAAAGCTTCGGTGTATAAAATGTTCTCGCTGTATTATTTGTTTCTAGTTTTGTTAACCGATTGATTCGATAGCTTCGTTTTGTCTCTATACGGTTTCATCGTGTTGAAAAATCGATTTATTGACTTATAGTACACACCGTCCCAAAATGTGCTGATGCAGATGGCCACAAAATTTTGAGATTGACAAATCGGCATTACATCGTGGATAGAAAAATTGTGACACATTAGGCAGTTCTGTTTATACAGTTTTGTATCGGACGTCATATAATTTCTACTCAGCTGTCGCATATTATAGCTAAAAATGTTATATGTACGGAAGAAACGGTTTTGCTGAAATATCTAAAAATTTAGCTAGAGACACAGATTTAAAAATAATTTTGTTGGATCATCAAAGTAATTATATAGAACGCTCAAGCATAATGATAATGCTGCAAAAAAGTTTTGACATTCTAGTACCCAGCTTGAGCGTCCTAATTATTTTGAGATGGTTCAACAAAGTTATTTTCAGATCTATATCTAGCTTTTAAATTTTTAAATACTTGAGCAAAACCGTGTGCTAAATGTTACATGTTATGCTAATAAATGTTATACATGTTTTTTCCCTTTCTGATCGAAATTATTTATCATGAACATAACAAATTCTGTCATTACTTACAATTTTAAAAAAGTGTAAAGACGTGATTTTAATTTAATTAATTTTTGTTACATACCGAATTGATTTTTTGAAGAAAACGTACGTATCAGAAAATGACAGTCTGAAGCTTGGCGAGATAGAAAAATCATTAAACGGAAAAAATTGGATGTCCTAATTTAGGTGACATTTCGCTCGACAATGGTTGCACGAGCGGATGGTTGAAGCTTTCTTGTTGAAACGCAGAGTATGTACGAGAACATAAAGCAAGCAAAAATAGTAATGTTTGCGCAACCTGTGTGATGAAAACATGTTGCGGCAATTTTTAGCTTTTAATTGAATCGTACAGTTTGATGCGAGGTTTGATGTATATCCAATAAATACTCACGTCCGTTTAATTAATCCACTATTCCTTTTAACGTTTTTATTAAATATATGTAAGATATCAAATATATTATACATATTTGTGAGAAAAGTTCGGTATGTGTACTGTATAAATTTTCTCACAAATATCTATAAAAAATATGAATTTCTTAATTTAAATACATTATCGATTAAAATTGAAAATGAAAGGGCAACGGTTCTAAAATGTCGCTTTATTATTTCACTCTAAAATATGCAATAATATTATTATAAACACGGCATTATTCTTCCATATTCGTTACATTTAAAATTAGAGATTCACGGAAACATGATCTATGATACTTTTTGTTAGTCCCGTCCATTGAAAATAATGCGAATAAAAAATTAGATCAGACAATCATATCGACATATCTCTCTCGAAATACCGATGTCATTATGATGCCACTTACCCAACGTGAAATAACGCAAATTAAAAAGCGAGTCGCACACGTCGATCAGTATTAAAATTTCAACCTGTCAGTTTCGCGCAAAAGTCGAAACTTTAATTATTCGCTCTCGCAGCTATCCACAGTAATATCTCCACTAATACCATATGATCAACGCGTGACGTCAATATTCCGTACATTTATCGAGTTCGTCGAATTTACAAGGAATACGTGCGCGTATATACGATTCCACTTTATCTCGCTCGCCGAAAATAATGGCGCCGATAAAAAAGTTACGTGCCGCAACAAAAAAGGATAATGGCGACGGGAATAATTCCGCGAGCTTCAGGACGAGCCATGTCGTTATAGTGCCCGTCCGAATAGCGGACAACATTGCATGATGTGCGGAATGTATAATGCAATCTTGACCGAGCTTATACCGAAGCAACCAATCTTTTTTTCCTCTCCACGCGTTATAAATGGCACATCTCGCCGGTATTGCTGACTGCTAGCAGTTTCTCTGACTTTATAATACACCGATATTCGTTTGACAGCAACCGATTTTGCATAGAACGTCTCCATAAGCGCTTTTCGGCTTATGCCGGACAGGTCCGAATCTCCGAGCGTCGCACTCGAAAAGAGCTTCGAACCGATTGCACACACGTCTCGAATTTGATATTAATCCGAACGAGAAACCACCTGATGACAGAATTGATCTCGCGTTAATCAACGACGGGAATCACGGAGGAAGAGCGTACCAACGTCGATGTTGATCCGATTGCAATAACGTGTGTACACCGAGCTCTACATGTATATTCCGCAATAATCAGCATTTAACCCCTCGCCCCCCTGCATTTTCGTCTCGTTCCGCCCGCTTCAAAGAACCGGAAGACTAATGTACTGATAATGTTGGACGCGGTTCACCATTATACGAATGCTCGAGAGCAAATTTAAGAAAGAATATGAGATATTTATGTTGACTCGCGTTGATATTTATACCTAGTGATATTATGTATGATATTATGACCCGTAAACTTGGACGTTTAATTTTACGGGTAACATTCGTTTCATTTGAGAGAAAGAGGAAAGTAACTGCACGTACCAGAAAGAGTACATATATGTTACGTATTACTGTCCGTTCATAATTTGTTGAGTATCGAGGGTGAACGACAGTAAGATATTTTTTACAGTGTCCGGCAGCGATGTCGCGTTGATGGGGATAATTTAACGTTTGCAAACACGGAGATACAGTACACTCGAAAGCGCGTTACGTATTTATGTTTCGGGAAAGCGGGTATTCGCGCAAAATATTAACGCCCGGAAATCGGGTCACGCGGGTGATAGCACATATCGACGTCTCGTTATACAACTCATTTATAATAATTTTGCATGATATTATGTTTATACGTCGCATTACTCTGTGTGAATTAGCAATTAGCGGTAAACAGCTCGCAGCCATCGGGGGCTGATTATTCCCCGTTTTACGATTATCATTAGCAGAGATTGAGTGAAAGTAATTATTTATCTGACGAAGAAAATGTATACAATTTAAAAAGTATAACGTAAACTAAAATCTTTACGTAACGTACATGAGCCAGCTAGAAACAGTAGAATCTAAGTTTTGCAGAAGTAGGTCCAATTTCGCCGCTCATCCTTTACCTCAACTAGGATTACATCCTTCTTATCGTTATGATATAAAGAAGAAGTATCTAGCAATAAGTAAAACCTGCGGAAGCCGTTTTAAGTATGCGGAAACAAAGGGAAAAACGAGGGAAAGAATAAATAAACGCATTGCATTTAGAGTTCATAGATCCGCCTGTCGTCGTGTATCTTGTTAGAAACATACTACTTGAAACGGCGCCAGCTATAATGAGATTTGCTGCGGTCGAGATTTTGCAATGACTTCTCGTTTTTTTGTCCAGGTCCGGTCGCTTTTTCGTTACAAATAACTCGTTGGGGTGAATAACTCAGGTTCGATTAGCGATCTAATCAGAAATGAGATCTTTTCCAAGGAGAAGAAAATGTACACGGATACGTATCGGTAAGAAATCCGCGTACCGAATATAAATCTGAGCACAATGTTGTGAGTCACGAGAATTTAAGTTAACATGTGCTAGCGAGTACTAGGGGTGTGCTGTAAAAATAAAAATGGCAATAAAGTAATAAAGCAAAGAATGCAGGCAATGCTATTACAGTTATATAAATAGCATCGCTATTACTGCGCCATTACTACAACAATGCAATTATATTTGTTGGCATTGTGTTCATTTCCAGAGGGAGGAAGGCAACAACTAAATCTGTATTTATACATATATAAATATAATGAAAAGTCGGAAAAAAGATATCTCCTGCATTTGTGTAAAGTAAATGTGGGGTGATTTTAGTTTCTATATTATCGATTTAAAACTGCAAGTAAAACACATATTGTTCCTTATGTGTAATAGTCTAACAAAATAAATTAAATCGTACAGCATCTGAATGAAGCTGGCGCGACAAAACTTTCAAAAATAGCAGAAAATTACAGATTGTATCAGCATGGAAGAGACAGAATGTGAGATTACATCGTATCCTGTGGATCCTGTGCGATTTAGTAATCGTATTTCCGTAATCCCTTGCATCCACGCGGAAGATCTCGGTGAAAATCTCCGGAGAGCAGTCGAAGGATGCCGTAAATTAACCCATACATGCATTTGGAAAATCGTTCACGTAGGACAACCGTTCTGCACATTTCCGGTACGAATGGAATCGACAGAGGCGACAGAGGCGATGACGAGGACGAGAGAGAACGGATGGCGGGAGGCGCCCGGAATCCCGAAAGCTTGGGAATCGTTTCGCTCACAAGAATACGCCATCTGGTCCGCGTAAGTAGAGCGAGTACACCGATAGGGAGGAAGACAGCAATTCCGGAAAATTGGGCCGAATATAATTTTTAAGAAATCGAGGAAATTCTATCCGCGTATTCGCTCGCGCGCTCGTTGCTCGATAACTCGTCGACGAGCGCGAGTTTCCGACCCGTATACAAGATATTTCGAAACCGTCAAAACGTATCCTTTCAATAAAGACCAAAAAATGAACTAGGAGAATGATAAGCGTCACAATTACGAGAAAAATCGATTATTTGAATCACTTAAAAGTGAAAGAACGAGTTAAATCATTATAAATAGAGCACAAATTTTGCTAATTTTATCTAGTTTTTGTTTGTAAAATTTATAATTCAAGACTTAAGTAAATAAGAATATTTTCTACATTTTGAACGAAAAAATTTGAAATAAATAGCCCGCTTACAAAATTTACAAGTAAAAAGAATTTGCCTTCAAATTTATCACGAAATCTGTAACCTATAAAGAAATATTCATCATGTTTTGAGGTATCCTGTGTACATGTGTATGTGTTTGCATGAGTATGCTCGAGAACGCATTACGCGTGCAAGTGGAATGGGAAGGACGGGAAAAGGAGGAAGTTTCGTGCAATCGCGATAGCAAATTCACGAAGGATATAATACAAGCCAATTCGGCCAATCAGGCAAATGCTGCGCAACGTGAGTTTTCCGAGCTACATCAACATATCCGTAGATTTGCCATACTTGCAAGATATGTGCGAGAATCGGTGAAATTGAAATAGCTTGACAATATGATCAAGTGAGTCGAAATCGTTGCGTAATTCCCATAACATTCGTTTCGCGCGCTATTCGTAATATATATTTACGACGCATCGTAATTGTCACGTTACGACTTTCGATAATAGCTAGTGCAAATAACAATCGGAATATAATTATCGCCGTTGTCGATCGTGTATGCAATAAACAACTCGATAATGGGTTGCTAGCTGTTGACGTCTCGGCAATGAAGCAAGCAAGTGTATTCTGCGTAACGTTTCAAAAAGAGAAAAAACTGTACATAGGATTTCGTCACAAAAATGCGAGATAAGATAATCATAATTAAATATTGACAATTCATTCCGTACATTTTGCGCATTATGATTTTAATCGTCCGGACTGTCGTTAAAATTCCCGCCAAAATATTCCTGCTAAATGAAAACGAACGACAGTGCTTTTAATCAGCACAAGCTGTATCCTGTATTAATCAAGAAGTTATATCTACCTGCGGGAGGAGTCGACTGAGGATTCGCATTCAGCGAGCATATCCTATCGCAATAATCATGACGCGCGGTCTATATGCATAATCTCGCATTGATAACTGCGCCGGTGTGTACCGTCAGACAGCAGCCGCGTGTATGCGCACATGTGCACATGTGCACATATGCACTACCGAAGCGGATAACCGTGGGAGCACGTGCATCACACGAGAAACTGGAATAATAGGAAGGCAGTACTCTCTCCGTGCCACAAAAGTCGGTACCTACTCGACTCGTCTCGGCCGTAGACGCTCTATATTTTTATCGATTTTGTGTAAATCCGCCGAGACAATGTCCGACCACTCGTAAAAATCGCGGGTGCCGCCGTTACGAGCTTGCCCGCGTACAATATATCGAGATTTTATCGTAAAAATGCAACATTGTCGTTCGCGGAAGCTTATCTTGTAACGTTAGGTTTATCTCGAGTTTCAACGCGCTTTCTGAACTTGATTTTATTTGGGGAAACAAAAAATATTAAGAAGCTTCGAAAAAAGATTGTAATATAATAACGAAGAAATCTAATCGATATAATTCTCATCGACTATTCGTGACGATGCGTAAATATTATTCGTAGAAAACCAATTTGTTTTATATGTTATAATTTCTGTACAATAATATCGTAATAAATAACATATTGTCCTAAAATGTTTCACATAAAAAAAAACAATTATTTAACGTACATACTTGATAAACCTAAGATAGCTCCTATTATATACTCTTTTCTCACGCAAGAAAATTTAGAAAAAATTTTTCGGTGTTTTTCTCGCGGTTATACACAATCTCGTAGTGTGTCTTCAAGAATCTTCAGTTACTGTGGAAACCTTTGAACGACCTCCACCGTTGAACGAAGTCGGAATGGTAAACGGTGAAGAGGAAAAGACATCAGGGAAATCTGGTGAGATGAGCTGGCCTTTTCTGAGAAAACCTCGACGAGGGTGTATATGCAAAGACGACGACAGTGTAAATTCGTTTCTCCCTTCACGCTCCGATAAAACTAGCACACGTTAAAATCGAGTTTGGGAAAGTTTTGGCGAAAGTGGATTTTGTCGGATTTTTTGTTTCTTGCGATGGGAAATTGCGATCTGGTTGAAACGAAATATTGATTGAAAAGTGATTCATAGTCATGGAATTTTCCAAAGGCATTATTATAATTGATAGGAAACCAAGTATATAAGCATTAACCGAATGTCACAAAAAAGATGTGTATTAATCATTTATGTATATTAACATTTATTCTTTTGTATAGATAATAATTTATGTCTCTTATTTATTACGTCATTTGTCTAAATTTCAATGCAAAATAAACTACTAATTATTTAATTGCGTACAGTCCAATTTGAAATATAAATCATCTAAAATAGAGTATCTATCTCGTGAATGTATGCTATCTCGCGGAGGTTGAAACATGCATTGACGATTTTGTTTAAAGGAACGCATATATACGGACATATTGTTGCACCTGCATGTGTAGAAACTCGCGGGTACCTCAGGTTTCTTTTACAGAGAAGGGGATTGTCTAGTACTTCCAGGGATACATTCACCGATAGTTTATCACGCTTGACCTCTCCTGCAATTGAATTGCACGCGGTTCCAGTTTCGGGCCACGATTAACATCCTTTTCAAAGCGTGTGAAAGGGGTACATTCGAGAAGGGCGGGCAGATGTTGCACGTAGGATGGTGGACACGTAGGAACGTGCGCAAGGTGCGTATTGCTGAACACAATAAATGCTGTGTGGAATTAATAGAATATAATTCGAATCTATTGATAAATAGTATATGATGAACTTTTCAGTGATAAAATTAATAATTTTAATGTAGTAGAGCATTTTAAGATAGTTAAAAAAATTTTTTTTATGATTATTGAATGCACATGCATATATATGTTTTTGTGCTAGAGATTGAATTAAATTTGAATTAAATACAATAATAGAGTATAATATGTACTACTAATACGTCTACTAATACGTTACAAAATTATAATTACCTACTCGTTACTTTTGCCACATTGGAAAATTATATTGTTCCATCTATCTTATTAACTCTAATTATTTTACTTAATCCTCATATCATCGAAGATATTTATAGTATAAATTGATAAATTAAATAAAGTAACAGAAAATTCTATTTTAAAACTTATCAAAATTTTATTTCTTAAAATTTCATTTTTCTTAGCTGCTATAATACATGTATAGATTTGACATATATATTTAGTGACTTATATGTTTGTAATTTACGAATAAGATTTTTAATCCACATTGTTTTATGCTGTATTTTTTTAACATGCAGGATTTCACACATAACGTAAAGCAATAAAAAATAAAAATTTTCACGTATCGCCGTGCAGCATCGATCTTTGGAACAGCGGAGAGACGACCTGTTTCGATTAGCTAAATAATTACCTTTAACGACTAGGTTGAATGTTTAAATTGCTGGAGACAATTAACGTTCCATGTCTGCTCAGCAGTTTTGTGAACACAATGAGACTTCTGTTACAAATGTGCTCATTTCTATTCCCATCTCGAGTTCTTTCCCATCGACCGAATTCTTTCTTCGTACTAGATTCTTTTTTCGACACGTGTGTTCATATACCTTTAGAAATCTGAAGTCGATCAGAGCGTTAGTTTGCCCAACAAAACGTTAAGAGAGCAATATAAACGAGGGGTCGGCAGTCTCTCGTCTGTTGATCGGATCGGCCTCTTTCTATAACTTTCTCTCTCTCTCTCTCTCTCTCTCACTTTCTTGTTGTCTCTCTTCATCTTCAATCTCTATTTGGAACGGATTGGATTGGATTGATTCTGAGCAAAAGTGGCGAGCTAGCAGAGAATGCTTCACGAAGTCAAGTTAAGCACTACTCATGATTAGCTAGATAGGTATCTTGATTTATCCATGCTTGTCTGCTTGTCTGCTGCTATGATCCAACTACAAGCTGTTGCGGTATTATGCATCGGATAAGCCCGCTATCGTGAAATATAGACATGTGACAGAATGCAGTTTATTGTATTATCTACAAAAGAATTCATTACACGATGCTCGGAAAATGGCTCTCTTTCAATACTGATTAAATCATTATTGGAAAACTGATATTTATAACATTTGTAAATATCTACTTTATAAAAGCATAAAAAAACGAAAAGCTCGACGAGATCGTTACATTTTCTTTTGTCTCGTTATAAACTAAATAAAATATATCGATGATTTTGTAAGCTTTCCTTGCTGGATATATGTTATTTTTATACAGATATATATCACATTCATAGCTGCGTGCTCGTGCAGCAAAGTGATATAAATACAAAATAAAATATAATAAAAATGAACAATTATATTACATAATTCCATTTATGTCTACGAAAAATAGTAAAATATTCCAAGAAAAAAAAACTAATAAATAAAAATAAAACCGAATAAAATTAGAAAGGGTAAGATAAAAAGAGAGAGACTGCCAAATGGACAGATAAAAAAGAGTAAGCTTCAGAGAGTGTAAAAATTCTAGCCCACCGCCACCGTCGGGTCGAGAGAAAGACTTTTGAAAATGAGGACGTTTAAATGCCACCCCCGAATACGAGTTATTTTGTTATCTTTAGGAGTTCGCCTCGCAGTCGTCTGTCTGACGATGAGAGTATGCATATTTGAGAGGGTATCTATTTTTAAATTATGTTCCCGTAATTTCTACGTCATCATCACAAACAGTAAATAATTTTTACTGCAAATTAAGAAAAAAAAATTCTTGGAAAAATTTAGATATTTAATATCTTCGCAAAAAGTGTTCAAAAATACTTTCTATATGCGACACGAGCAATAGGAACGCTCTAACCGCTCGCGGATTGGTGATGTTGAAGATTATATATCTTTGGACTTATATACCTGCCTATACATCTCTGTGCCTAAATTAAATATCGCTCGAATGAATATTCCCCTGGTTAGTACACAGTAGCTTATAGTAGCAAATAAAACTCCACGGGCTGAAATTTCTCGCTGTTGCCTTACGACGAAAGGAATGTTTAAGGGGGCGAGTTAATGAGTTCAAAAATGGGACTAGTGATTAGGATTTCCATTCTTATTTAGCAGATGTAAATGCAAATAACCACGCTTAGTACTTCTACAGCGAGAAGAAACATTTACTACAGTTAGAGAAAATAGAAAAAAATATTTTATGTAAAATTCGTCTAATACTGTATAAAATTGTAATAAAAATAGCAATGTGTTTTATTAACCAAATTCTCCTACTATTGCCATGTTTCAAATCTTTCATAAAAGAGTTATCAACATCTAAAAATGTATTTTTTTAGAACAAATATTCTGGATTTTTTACTAAATTTGTTTAGATAAACCTTATAAAAAAAAAAAGAGAGAAAGACAAAAGTAATCTTTGCGACTTATGTAGGTTGCATAATTTTTTCGATTTGCCAAAATGCAAGATTTCGTCAACTCCGCCATTTGGATCTTTCCAAGCACGTGCGGTCCAAGGAATTTAGACGTTCCTATGCAGAGCGGCATGCATGCGCATTTTCTTTCGTCCTTTCATTCTCTTGCACCCACCTCTTTCTTTTTTCCTCTGCTCGATATCCCAAGAACTGTGCGGCACGAGCGGCTAGATTGAAATCGTGGACGAACCATTCACATACGACGGCAAATGGCTGTGTGTGTGTCGGTTCGATCGACACGAACGACGGCACGGATGAGGACGGCGCCTGATTAGATTAAGCCCTATGTACGCGGTGCCAAGTAGTTACGCGAATAAATTAGGAAGGAATTCGATGTACATGTATTCCTCTATTGACAATGCTTGATAATTGAACTAATCTGATTATCGATACGATAATCGCGAATGTCCGTGAGAAACGGTACACGGAGAAAATTTTCTCTTAAAATTTACCCTGAAATCATGGTAGTTGTGGGACAACATGTACCACCAAGAATTTTATGCGAGCTATTCTGATTAATATCTGTCATAATAAAAAATATTAATATCTATTACATTAAAATATAAAATATGTTTGATTAATTTTACTAAAATATATCTAGGAAATTTCAATAATTTTTCAAAATTTACCAATCTGCTTGGTAATTTTTATCACGTTGTTTGTAAAATGTCTTTTGTATATTTTAAAAATTCCTTGGTTCCCAAGTTTGTAGTGAATTTAAGGGTAAAATATAACACAAAATTATCTCCGTGTACAAATGATGTTTCACGTAATGGAAAACCAGATAGATCTTGTCACGTTTGACATTAATTGTTAATTTGCAAATGACTAAATTTGATAATTTTTTTCTTTTTATTCATTTAAAGGCGATATAATAAATTATTTTTAACATAGTATATACCAACATAAGCTTACTAACACATATATTTTACTCTTATACTCTTTTACGTTACATTTCTCTCTCTCTCTCTTTCTCTTCTTACTAAGATTAGATATCGTACATTTTTTTCTTGCAAAAAAAAAAACAATAAATCCTGTAATGCTATAACATAAAAAGTATCATAAACTGAGATCAAATTTATCCCATTTTTATGCTTAATAAAGTCATCAACATATTACGTAATCCAATAATTTATTTATATTCAACACGATTGTATTAATTACTATGTATAGCGTTTAATTAACTCCAAATTATTTTTGCAAATTTTATGCGGAGGTTAGAAGTACTTTTGAACTCGAACAGCGTTTACTACAGTCACATTTGTAAGTTCATGAAAACAACACGTTTTATCGAAGGACTAATGAGTCGCGATTCGGAGGTTCTGTGCTTTCGTTACGAAGTCTGAATTCTGCCGATACGTAAATCTGAAAAACAAAATCGCCATCGAGTCGCCGAAGGCTTTTTACACGAATTAACTGGCGCCAGCGTGGCTGCTTGAGTGTGGGTGGAGGAATCTCCAGGAAGAGAAACGAGGAAATTTGCATCTGACCCTCTCCGTGAAAACGCGTGTTAAGGATACAATGGGATAAGGGAACGATACGAGAAGAGGGATTGAGAAGAAGAATCGAGTGGAAATAAAGAAGATATATAGCTGCTAATAGCAGCTCTAGTCTCGTTAGTGTGAAACCGCAACCTTCAATCTTATTTTGAACCAATAAAATGTAAATCAAGCGCAATGATCTTTTAATAAATTGTTATTATTATTCTATTATTAAATGTTGTTATTCCTTATGCAATATTTATAATTTTACTTTACTGATAATGTGACATTTCATTCTTTTATAATAAAACTTTATTGTACAAAAACATTTTATTATATCGGTTAATAAAAAAATGACTATTTAATCATAATTTATATTTTCTAACTAAAAAGGTGTAGAATAAATAGGTATGGAATGAATGGTAATTAAAGAATTAAGCGGTTTGCCCACAATAACAAGAGAAGATGCAAATTATTTTTTTTTTTTAATAAAGAATATAGGTAAGTAAAAACTGAATTTGAGTCTTTGCTATTCTGTTCTTATATTAAACACGCAATAAAAAGTATATGGATCTTGTTTTTATTCCTAATCTGATTTTTCTCATTATTTTAAAAATAAGCTATATCTTGCTTTTACTTTTCCTCAAATGTTCATTGCCCTCGGGCAATAGCCGCTTACAAAAATGTGTGTATATAGGTGTATATAATGTGTAAATACATGAGAGTGTCCACGGTGTCATTAAGCTCGGGTCCGTGGGTGCGCTGAGCCCAAATGACTGTACGAATCAATCATCCCTGCGGGATCACAAATCATAACAAGCGAATTCGAGAAAGCGAAGTCTATCGGTGATTCGTAAAATAATGTGCCTTTTTGTACTAGGCTACATTAAAACACTTAATTGCAATTGCAATGATATATACGAATCTCATCTCTAAAATAATCTCACATCAATCTTTGCGTCGCATATCATTGTCATAACCGCGAGAGATTATATCGCTGAACAATATCGGTTTAAATGCAATAATCCAAACGGAGATATTCCAAGTATTCTCTGATCTTCGTTCTCGTAATCTCTGAATGCGAATTATTAGAGGCTATAATTAATCGTACGTCATTAAGTTTGACTCAGAGACAATAATAATGCTATATAATAATGTTATTGATCGTAAAAGTGAGACATAGGAATGTTTACAACAAATATATGGTGAAGAATTTAATGTTCTGCACTGCGGAAACTCATCAAACGTAGCTTATCATAATCTCGGACTCGGTAAAGATATCGACAGACAATCTGCGCCAAAGTTAAATCAATTAAATTTCAATTACAAATAAATAACGTAACACGTTTCCCAGTTAGTTACAGTTAGCATACAATAACTTGTATTGCGACTTCGCGAAGGATTAACGAATCGCAGGAAAATCGATTCAATCTATAAGAAACTCCGTGCTGAGTTTTATTTCACCAAATCCCAATAATTTTGTAAAGGGCACGCCATTTTTCTATCCCGGCCAAGGAGAACGAACCAGACATGAATAAATGTAAGAACCGTACAAATCTTTTCGTGCCGCAGCAAATCTTCGGTGGTGGACCGCATGCGCGCGCTTCCGCGAACCTTGCAATAACACTAAAAGTTCCCACGTTTATGTTAGCATTAACTTTGAGTAATTCGAGAAGTTCTTATCTCGCTGTACGAGCCTGCACACGCTGTATCGCGCTGTACATGGTGCGTAACCAGACGACAGCGCGCAAGAAAGCCGGATCTCACAGTGTTCTGCAAATTAATGCTCCTACCAGGAAAACAAATTTTCCAGGGCTACAAGAGGAGTGTTCTCCGAT
Source organism: Temnothorax nylanderi (assembly GCF_030848795.1). Lineage (NCBI taxonomy): Eukaryota > Metazoa > Arthropoda > Insecta > Hymenoptera > Formicidae > Temnothorax > Temnothorax nylanderi. The sequence continues at coordinate 1,063,041 of NW_027249094.1, read as the reverse complement.
CTCGCAATTAGGTTTCGCGGTAGTCTCGATAGCATTTCTGGCGTGCTGCGATTAAACTTCTTACTCGTCGTTGGAATTACAGCCGGCATTAGTTGTTGAAAATTAAAGACTACAGTGTCGTCGGTGCGATCGTCTCTACAATTAATTTAAGGTTAAGCTTAACACATTAAATACCATTTAGACAAAAACTTTACAGCCTGCTTTGCCCGAATGTAACATTGTGTTTATATCACTATGAAAGAAACATCGCTTAGGTATTTGTAGAAGTTTGATTTCATTGAATTACGCTTATTCCGAGACTTTTTAGAATTAAAAAAACACGACAGAATCTTATTGTTTTAAACATATTCGTAAAATAAAAATTAAATGAGGAAACAACGGGAATGTATGAAATATTTAAGGGGGGAGCCTCATGTAAAACGCTGAAAACAAGGCAATTTTGTGGAATTTTTTTTAGAGACATTAAAATGAAACTTATTGAAACTTGGGTAATGGTTTTAGCAACATTTGTAGATGTAAAAAAATATTTTTTCATTGCAAAATTCTTTATTTATAAGTAGCAACAAAGCCTATTCTCAAAGGCCGCGGCGCCGGACTTCACAATTGGTGTGCAGCATTGCGCCTGCAATTCATCACTGGGTGCGTTCCACTTATCGCTCGCAACACTCGTGGAATCATTTCATCCTTGTTGTTTGTCAAATGTTAAACAAGGACGAAATGATCTCGCGAGCGTTGTGAGCGATAAGTGGAACGCAGCCATTGAAACAAAAATACAAAATTTTTTTACTTTTATTATAAGTTACCATTGTCGGTAAACCTTTTTGTTCAGTAAAAAATGCAAAACTGAAAAAATAACAGGACTTAGAAAAAAAATTCGATTTTTACGGAAAAATTTTGGCTTTAATTATACAATAAAAATTATTTAATTTGATAAAATGACTAAACAAGGAGGTTTACATACAATGGTATATTTAGTTATCTACATGCATGCCAAAAAGCAAGTCGATTGGTCGAATAGTTTATGAGTAATCTTGCACACCAATTTGAAAAACATGGTTTTGAGAAAAACGCGTTTAAAGTTTCAAGTTCTCGGAGCGCGCGCTTTACTTGCGTAACGCTCAGGTATAAAATCGCCTATTTCAAGTTCGAATTTCGCTCTGAAACTTTGGGAACATATTCTAGAGATATTATACTAATAATTTATGCAATAAAAATTTTGTCGATTTTTTTGACCGGTTACATGAGGCTCCCCCCTTAAGTTAAGATTTGTATTTTCGAAATTAAAAACCAGACGAACGGCAGACTCCTTTCACGTTAATTTTGCGTTAAAATGAACATCTCGTGGTCTCCTCATCGCGAATGCAATTTCATCCGTTGCGGGGTTATTGCTCCGTGCACTGATCAAAACACGGCTCTTCTTTTTATACCAATGTGTACACTGAAAATCCAATCGCGCGGATAGTTATACTGTTATTGGTAAACGATGCGATAATCTCGCGTATGCTGCAAGAACCACAGACGTAAAACAAATGGACATCGCGGAGATGCTTGTTAGACGAAGCGCCGACGGGACGTTTACGATATTATTTCGAATGCACGTTCACGCGAGCTATTTATACAGTACGATATTTATACAGTACGTCGCGCAACAGATTTCGAGAACAACAATATAAATCCACAATATTCCATCGCACATTCTCGATACCCTTATCAATCCATAAGAGACGAAGAGAATAATTTTGCCAAACAATTCGCTGCTAGCTGTTTTGAATCACTTCATGCATCAATAAAATGCATATTTTCGTTCACAAATTCTTTATATATAGAATACGCAGTAAAAAATGACACTATTTAAATGCGATTTAATTTGATTTAGTCTTATTCGAACTCAACTTTAATTATGATCGAAGATACATCCAATAATATTAGCACATATGAGAAGAGAAATCAAGAACTATTGCCTAGCGGATCAAGTAATTCAGCCAGGGAAAGAAGAAAATAAAAAAGATCTATTACGTCAGTGCATTCATATTTTTAACCGAACCCATGTTGATTAAAAATAGGAATTATAAGCATGAAATAATATTTTTCAGAGCAAAATAAACATAGGCGCGAACGGGGTATGAAAATTCATTCGCAAGCTACAAAGCTCAATGCGGAAAGATGGAATTGATAAAACGCGCCAGCATTTACCAGGAGACAAATCTTGTGTCAAAGGACCCCGCACATACCTTATGGAAATTGGCTGTTTAAAAATAGATATAGTTTATGTGATGCTGATCAAAAGTCACAATGGGCAAGATGAACAATAATCAATCATTTAGGCGCTATCAGCGTTCAAAAGTCAAAATATTATGTTATTTCAGTACCTACTATTGTGGGACAGTGGACAATGTATTATTCTGCAGAATCACACAACTTATTATTGGCGCTTAAGGGGATCCTGGAGTGACGGCCGAACTCCGACGGGAAAGCGCCCTCATCTAAGCGGAATTAAAAATATCGATTATTTTGATCATTCTGCCCTTATCCAACGAGATCCTACGAGATATCTGTCCTTGTCAGATTGCAACGCCATGTACACTGCGTGTGTGTACATGCATAAAATCTGTTGGATGACAAATCTTTCTTATTAGGCTTTTAACCTTAGTTTCAATAATGTCACGTTGTTCTTTGATCTAGTCCGAGATGCGGGACATTTTCAATTTGTACACGTAAGCTATATAATTTGTATATAAGCGAACGTTTCCTTGAAGTGACAGCTCTAGGTACAAAAGGTGCAACGCACCAAGTAGTATTAAATATATATTTTTTAAGTTTTTAGTCTTAAATTTACTATCCCGCGCATGATTTCTGTACGTACTTTAAACGTGTAAACGGGTTTTCCATTCTGTAAAGCCAATTCGAAGAAAATTGGTCCAACTGAAATGTCGGTAATTGCCGTGACTCCAGGATCCCCTTAAACGGTCGATTATTGTGAATCTCTCTATTATAACTTTCGATCAGCATCACACAAACTATCTATTTCTAAAGTTTCAGCCAATTTTCAAGGTATGTGCGAGGTCCTTTAATATCGTCGGATATGTATATTAGACAGATGCTTAGAGTAATCTCTTCCCAAAAACATGAATAGTACGCTCGTAAAGCACTTCAAAGCAGACGTACATCATATCTCAAAACTGATCAATTCAGTCAAGTTGCAAGCCTCGTAACTTGGCTTTGATGCTAGCACTGAAAAGCCGGAAATTAGGGGTAGTTATTCATATCTATTAATTCGAATGTCGTCGGATTAAGATATTCAAGAGATAAGATCGAATATAACATATTTATTATTTGTAAAGTCGTATCTGTAAATTCGATTTTTACTAAAACTCGAGCCTCGTGTTGAATTTATAGCAGTGCCACGGTATAACTGTTTTTTCCTTACACATGGTTTATAAATGCTATACTCTCACTATAGGCTTGTATTTGTTTTTAAATTATTTGAAAAACTTACCTGTGTGATATCTGTGTGCTATACCCGCAACTGCATTTAAAGTGTCGCGTTGTGATATGATAAATTTCATGAGTTAAATAATTCTTGAATAAGTTTATATTATCAGGCGTGAATTTACATTGTATGGCTACCAACTTTAACGAAAGGTTAGCAAAAATATAGGCCAGCTATTGCGATATTATTAATTTCGGCGACATTAATGCATTTATTAACAAAAATTATGTCAGAAATTATTCTAATGATATGTATAAACGTACATACGAAAATATTAATACGATTTATCTCCAAAATCACAGAGCATTAATAACGCGATTCATTTTCCGATTGAATGCATTTTGTGGAGGGATTAATTTAATTTGAACTAAAATGGAAGAGAATTTCGAATAATATTTAGATGCATGAATTAGATGATTTAACAAAGAAAGAGAAAGGGAAAGAGAGAAAAACAGGAAGTATAACAAATTATTCATATTTTCATAATCAAAGTATAAAAAACAGATATCTCTTTCTGCTTCTTACAAACAGCATTCAGTATGCAGCAGGATTAAAAGATAACACGTTATGAATTATATGTACATATTAAATTCCCGATATCGCAATTTCGTGCGAAGATATTAATAATACACTTTTCCTCTTTGATTAAAATAAGAAATTTATTCCTGCACGCGTGTTACGGAGCACGGAAGAAGAACGAGCGTAATAAACTGAGGTTTATCTTCAGCCTAGCTTGTAGGAAAACAATTTTGCGTGGGTGGTAGGTGCTCGACCCTGATTACGATACAAGCATAACACTACGCTTACATGAATGGGTCGTTCTAGGAAACGGTTGTCGACCGGAGGTCGAATCGATAAGTCGATTTGAATATAGCTGTGTTGTTACGCATGAGCACCGTGCAAGTGACCGATCGTGAAGCGTTCAATTATTTTAAAATCTGTTAATTTGGCGCTATTTTGCATGCAGCCGTCAATTTACAAGCATCGTTATTGGTAACAGGTCAATTATTATTTCTTTTAATCATCTGAGTACTATAAATCATGTCATGATATAGAATTAATAGAGATAAATCACTGAATAATCTTTTAATTGCTAAACCTTGAATGATAAAGAGAAAAAATAAAATAAATAATAAAGTAAGATAAAATAAATATTACAAATAGGTATGTTTGTTTCCATCACACCTAAAACTCCTAACAAATTGTATATCCTTATTCAAATCGATAAATCTTAAATAATAAAATAAAATCGGAATTACCTTTGTAACAATAAAATATATGGCGCTTAAAACTTATTTCAAGAAAAATTTGCATTATACAACAAAAAAATTCCCAGTTTCAATTTCTCCTCATCTTCGGGCCTTCGCGAAATGAGGTCTTCTCTATATCTAAACACTCTGCTCTCTCAGCTTTTCTCGCCAGCACGATCATCACGATGATCTTTTCGTATCGAGGTCACAACCCTACCCGAGATTTCGAAGACGACCCTGAACACGGACAAGGATAAGCTCCTCGATAACTTTGCTTCCGTGGTCAATCCTTTAAAGCGAACGTGCAGAAGTATCCGCCGCCGCGCCGCGCCGACCCGTTCCACGATCCTTACTTCTGGGCGTGCAATCCCGCAGCGCTATATCCGCGAAATTTCTTCCTTCTCCATTTCCTTCCTCTTATTTCCCGATTGTTACAGCCGCGGGCGGGCGCTCGGGCGGGATTAAATCCTCCGGATCTCACCGTGCTTTGTCGGATACCGGAATAAATCTACCGGTAATCGAATGACAGATTCCCGATCGTTCGACATTTTTTAATGAATCCAATGAAATACCTTCCGCACACCGGCGTTACGCGTTACGGCGTGCAATTGAATTTGCGCCGGTCTCGCCGACGACGTTATAGCGGCGTTGCGCGCCAGTGCCCCGCGACGGCATCATTTATTTATGTCGCACTCGTATAATGCATGTTCGAGCAGGTCGTGTGCAAGGGATAGCAATTGGATCGAAAGGTCTTCAACACGACAAACTCGTTTCCGCGAGCCTATCTGCTGACCCGAATGCAACGGACGTCATACGTTGCGTATGTCTCTTCTTTACACGGTAAAATTACACGATTAATTTAGAATCGGTCTTTTCTTAGTGAAAATACTATTAGACGCTATCGTTTTTCAATGTGTAGCGTACAAAATTTAAGATTCTATTCTTCGTTTCATGATATAATAAAGCTAACTTATAGAATAAAATTTAACTGACCGGATTAACTGTGATAGACAAATGGAACTTCAATAATAACTTTATTATGTTATTTCTGATAAAAAATAAACTATACAGATTTAGATAAATCAATAGATGAAACACACATTAAGTGCAGCAAACTTGATATAAATAACCGTTTTTGGTACATAAATATTACATTGATATGTACATCATAAAATGTTCGAGTAACTTTTTTTATAATTAGAAGTTAAAAGGAAAATTAAATCTATAATATAATTAATCCATGCTTTAGCAATACTTTGTAACACTATATTTTTTAAATGAAATGATTCTATTATTGTTATTGGCTCGACAATTCGAGATCACCCAATTTAGATCAACATATCTTCGTATTTTCGCGATTTATTATACATGACTTTGATGTACCTACACGATAATGGTGTGACGAGCTAAATGCCGACATCTCCTGAGTACAGACACTATATTTCCAGACAATTAGCAGCGAGAAATGATGTGCAATTAACATTATGAGACTCTATTTACACGACCGAGTGAGTTTTGTCAAAGATAAAATTGCTCAACGTCGTTATGATGCTCGCCCAAGATAGCTGGATATTAATTAGCCCCATTTTCCTTCTCTCGGTATGTATTTGTATATCTTCTATCGTTGAGAAAAGGAAATTTTATGCGTCATCCGTCAGCTGCATAAAACGCGTATTATGCAGAAATACGGTGCAGGAAACGAGGATGGTCATTCTCGTCGGGCTAGGCAATCGACCACGAGCCGCTACCCGATTGTCCGGACGCGAACAATCTTTTTTGGTCCACTGGACATATCATTACGCTTACATAGCTCGCTCTCGCAATGCAAGGAAAATAGATTTGCATATAAAGTGACTAATTCATCATGTCCGTCGCGAACTAGCCGCTAGCTTTGCTTTTCTAATCGATTCCAGGTCATCGTTCTAGATCATTTTACATTCGTTCCAGAAACGACCTTTTTGATCACTTTATTTTACGCACGCTATGTTTGTACGCTACGTATTTCGTAATAATGTTGTTTAATTATCCGTGGCAGTCTCTACTTTGTACTTCGGCGAGGGAAAACATCAAATTTTCATTCGTTTAATTAAAGTTAAATTAAACATTAAATTAATGAGTACTGCAAATGTAATGTATAAAATATTTCCTTTCTATCGCAACTCAAGGTATTGTTTTTGGCACTTGGCTGTGTTCCGCGCGGTCCATCCTTTAATTGTCAAAAACACGATTTGCCTGGAGGCATCGCGAAACAAAATATAGAAATAACTTCCAAAAGCGTGCAATCAACCGTCCTATTTTTTCGCCGGACAGATGTCGAATGATATACGCTGCACTCTACGCTGTCCTCTCAACTGATAAACCGTCGGGCTAACGAATCGAGAGGAAAAAGAATAGGAGGACACAAAAGAAGCAGGATGACGTCGGATACCGCCAAGGTATAAAAGTGCCCCGGGTCCAGATGAGAAGATAGCGGAAAGCGGGAGGCGGAAGCACAGCAAGAAGAAACAGATTCCCGGCGCCACGACGGCGACTTCCTTCGTGCGCGCTGCCACCAAAAGCCGAAGGTGCATTAAACTTTGGCAAGCATGCCAGGGTAACGTCACCACTTTCCCTGCATCGGCTTCGGCCGACCTACGAAGCGGAAGTAAATCGCCGCGTTAATGGCCGATTTCGAGCTCGAGCGGCCCGAAACTATTTTTATCGATAACGAAAACAATTTTCATACTATTAAAAGCTGTGTCTGATGAGATTGCAACACGAAATGTGTTAAAACAGAAGAGAAACCGTTACAACACGCTGCGTTAATTACGCGGATATTAAATAAATAATAGAAAACCGAATTGACAATTTAATTAATTTTGCAAAATGTGCAATGTATAAATTTTATTATTCTTTCTTTTATTTTATTTTATCATTCTATTTTATCACATTTTATTAATTTCGTCATCTTTCTCATGACTTCGTACAGACGTATCGAAACAAATCTGATTTAGATTCGCGGACAGATGAGTATTGGATGAATTCAGTCTGGACGAAGAAGAACGTGCACTACGACCAACTATCTGTGGTATGTACGTCGGTCAAGGGTCGTAACGCTCTTTTGGGGTGTCATGACCCTCGGTGGCGCACGACAACGATCCGGTAGCTTTTGGGGGCTGTGACCCTTCCACCGTACGACGACAACGATCTTGCCCCCTCGACGACAGTTCGTCTGATACGACGCGCAGAGTAATTCCGTGGTTGGCCGCGTACATCCGTCGTGCTCGAACAAGGATACGCCCGGTCGAGATGTTCGAAGGGTCGCGAAAACGAAATTTCCCGAAGGATGAGCATTTCACTCTCGACAATCCTCGAAGTAAATAATGAGATAGAACACGGTTAGCAGAATCTTTTTGACAGACAATATTAGTAAGATGATAAATAGGAAGTTAACAGGCTATTAATAAATCAATAGACATACGAGAGAGAACAGAATAAACAGGTATTATAGCTTTTTCTTAAAGTCTAAAGATGTATCATGACGAAGCGTTTATAATATTTCATACCTTTTGTGAGAAGGGAGTGCTTTTCTTGATATAAAAGGAAGAGAAATATAAAGATTAACAATTACAATACACAGACCTGCGACAGGTGTCACGAAGGGTAAAGCAAATTTGGGATTGATCCTAGAGACGCTATTACGCGGAACTGTCAGGCGATTGGCAAACGCCTATCAAGAGGGCTATGGAAATTGCCCGGTTCGCTCTGTCTGACATGCGGTCACGTGATAGGGTGTTTCGGTGTCTGGTACCGAAGAGCGATCGGAGGAATCGATGCTCACGCGTGTTTCGGGCTCGACTTACATAGCCGCGGCAGGATGAATGTTCATGCTGCCGTGTGTGGGCAAGTATTCGCGGTATCCTGACACGAGTATCGAGATGCCCGCACGCTCCTCGAAGGCGTTCTTACGCCGCGGTGGCACGTCGAGGGCGTAAATACGTCGCCGATAACGAAGACCGCCAATAATGATGGGTTGTCGCGCGGTATTAAAGCGATCGTCAATTCCGATAATCCGTTGGCACGTTAGCACAAGAGAAAATTTTCTTGATAAAACTTAAAGTCTAAACCGACTCAACCTCTTTGAATTAAATGATACGATCGACGATAATAACGATGCAGTCATTATGGCGTAGTAAATCTCAAATATCGCTCTTTATAATACAAACAATGCTAAAATAAAATTAAGAGAAACTTGGGAATACTTCCAGATTAAATCCAAGTATTTGTAACTACAATTTAAGATGTTTATGGATTAAATGTGTGTGTGTGTATATATATATAGGTCCAAATATACTATATAACAATGTCTATTTTATTTTCTTTGAAGATTTCGAAAGGTTGTTATACGTTTCTCGAACTGTCGTTTCTATCTATTTCCCTGCTATTGTTTATTATTTGATATTTACTAATGCGTGCAAGATAATGATTTGGCTACTTTGCAACAAATGTGCCCAATAATTCATTAAGTAAAGGCAATGTATCGCGATATCTTCTTATACGAACTGTATACAAATGCAGACATTACAAAGCTCTTCGATTGTACTATCAGCCTTTTATTCGCTCGGACATTGATCAAGCACAATAATGTACAAGAACCGCGTAATAGTTCTCACACAATGCCGATGGACCATAATATATCGCGTATTGTTAACTCTTGCGGAGGTCACCGTTGGTCCGTTTCGGATCCATGGTACTCCGGGGACGTTTACTTACTACGCAAACGAAAACGAACGTTTCCGCAGAGATTTGAGCGCGTACTTGTGAATTTTAGAAAACAACAGCATAAAACCAGCATTTGTTACCTACGCACTTTGCCAGCGAGCAGCTTCACCCTTGCGCTATATGCCGGTGTGCCAGCTTAATAAAAAAATCAATTAAAAAAAGCGCTTTTAAATTCCAAGTGCGTCGATTAATTAAGTAACGATTGTCGGAATATATTTGCTAATTAAATTATTGTATGTTTAATTCTATTCTTTGATATCATTTTATCTTCCTAATAAAATCTTTGTCATTATATATCGTTGATAAAGTTACTGTTTGCATTTAACAATTAACTGCGATAGCTATGTGCTTTCAGCCGCTTAATGCAAATTAATTATTCTCTCGTCTATTTAAGTAGCTTCCTTATTACGATCGAAATTATTCTGATCCAACATTAATATGCCGTTCCAACATTTTTGTGAATATATGAAAAGTATCAACAGCGATTTCTAGTATCGCCAAAATATCGCCAATAGCAATTTCCATTGCATATGCTATCTAGCACCTCGTTTAACCCTCGGGCTAATAGTGATAACCTAGCCTACTAAAAGTGCATCAAAATTCGGTCTAGCATATAAAAGTGATACATGTGTAATATATATGTCTCTTTCATGATGTATGTGTAATACTTTTAGTAAATAAGATAAATTTCATTCTCAACGTAATTTTATTTTAAAAAAAGGTTAAAGGATATATATGAAGGGGTAAAAATCAGAGTGGTGTAAGTCAAATTTTTTAAAATATTTTCTCGTGTGGTTAGATGCAATTTATATATTGTAGAGATTGCATCTATGCACACGAGAAAATATTTAAAAAAATTTGACTTACACCACTCTGGTTTTTACCCCTCCATATACGTTTGAAAATATAATGTAACGTGGTTACGTGGTTCTCGTAAACGTAGGCATTCTCTCGATTGCCTGAAAGATAATTGCACGCAATTTTCGAACTTCAGACGAACAGTCTAGCACAGCTCGCGCGGAAAATATAACGCGGAACGTAAGTTCGTAACCACGGCACGAAAGACAGCGGCAACCTCCGCCGTATTACGGGTCCGAGTACTGTCAGTCGCACCTTCCGGCTGCACGCGATTCGACGACGTTTACAATTTCCGGCAGACGTCGCGCTCCTTGGCGCCAACGCCTCCGTTCCCCGTCCCGTGCCTAGCGACATGTCGTGCGCAAACGGTTGTACGCAATCGTGCTGCAATAATCCGTGAAGCCAAATTGACAGGAGATGCTGGCGGTTTAGTTAGCGTACCCTGATGACATCGAGTAACAGAAAGGAGGGAGGAGAGAGAAAGAGCGAGAGGAAAACGAGTGAAGGAGAACGATATTGCTTTAGCTTGTCATAATCATAGCTTTCATGCTTTGCCTATTACCTTAAAGTATCTACAGAGTATGCCACAAACGTTGCTCTTGATCTTAATCACAGATTTTCTGGAATTGATTTTGTATCAATTGAAATATCGCAGTATCGACAATCACAAGCAAGAGAAAATCATTTTCATATTTATATTTATGAAACATGATATTTTGAGATACTAAACATATCACAAATATTTTGTATTTATTAAAACAATCCGTAATTTAATTTTAGTGCATTAAATAGATGTTTATATAATATTGCAAAGATAATATATCACGTGTAATCAATTTATGCAACGATTTGGCATAAGTGAAGCATATTTAAAGATAATCGAGTTAATAGAAAGAAAGGGTTTAAAAGAGAGAAAATTCGACATACATTGATCTTATATGAAGAGTAAGTAATAGATAATAACCAAGACATGATATAAGCAACGTGGCTATTTACAACTGACCAATGCAGCTCTAGGAATTAAACGCACGATTAGTTACAGGCTCAAATCGACAGAAGACGACGTCTGCTAAGAGCAGACTCTGTCGACGTTGCAGTGCACCAGCAACGATCGATGAATCATTAACGCACCGACACATGTCACATTGCCGCAGGCGAAACCTTTGTCCGTTGGTTAATTGAAAACCATCATTAACTAATGAAGATCAATATGAGACTGAAACACTAGACTTATATGACAAGCTTTCGCAACAATGATTCAGAATGAATGACGTGCAACAATATCGTACAATTTATGCACTGTGTAATTATTATTAGTATAGTAACCTCATTTCAATAAAATATACAAAAATTCGCCAACAAATATGTAATTGACATTAATTTTAATTCCAAAAGCGAATTATCTTATATGCAAAAAGTGTTAACACATTGCTACACATAAATTGATTATATAACGTGGTATATTATCTTTGCAATATTATATAAACATCTATTTAATACACTAAAATTAAATTATGGATTGTTTTAACGGATACACAATATTTGAGATATATTTAATATCTCAAAGACTTATTATTTCATGATTTTATCATACCGGTAAAAATTTGAGCGTAATAAATAAATAAACAAATAGTAAGATTACCCATTGCACAGTGGAAGACTTCAAAGGCGGGGAAACAATCAATTCTGCAAATGCATCACATTCCCGTAAGAGAAAGTTCGTGTTTTTCGCGCGGAGCGAAAAGCACGGGCGCTGTTCTCGACGCGTCGCTACTTTTACTGCGATGCAACTTAAAAAGCACGTACGAAGGGAATCTAGCCCGTTTCTACGTGCTTGAATTACGAGACGTTGCTCGCCTCGAGTCTCACTCGAGTCATTGAACCTGCCGGGGGGGGGGGGAAACTGGAAATCGCAATAAGTCGACTGACAATGTACATTATCAGCACCAACTCATTATCGGTACTGCAACTCGAAATCCGTATCGATTTGTGTCGTGCATTTATTGTTACGTAGCTTCCCTACCTCTAACGACGTTCATCTGTCTTTGTAAAAAGCGCTCGACTTATGCACGCGTATCGCACTCTTGTTGGAACACGGGCTCCAATTACTATACGTAATTGACATAAAATCAATCCTGCCAAATTGTACACGTTTCGCTTTTGTCGTTTAATCAACTTGAAAAAAAATGTGTTATCAAGATTATTATAAAATTAGATCTATCATGACCTCCTGGATGTAAACGATATAACGTCTTTGATCCTCGTCGCTATATCCTGCGGATAATGATCAAGTCACTTCGCTTTATTCAACATCTGGATGCGGACTGGAGCATAATTGTTTTCCTCCGCTCCCGCGAGTGAAACACGGGAAATGCGTGACGCCGCGACATTCCTCCGTTCCGTTTCCCCCCTTTCTACCGCGTCGCGGAGGAGAGCAATCCTCTCAAAGAGGAGACGCTCCGGCGCCAGACTCCGGGCAGATATAGTTATATACGACCGTAGGCGGCGCGCGCGGATTGTCCTTCCTCCATAAACTCGCGGGATGCTGAGCAATCGCGTCGAAGACAAACGGCCAGGAATTTTAACCTCGCGATTACACTACATCTATCTCGTCGCCGTCCTGTGTTCCAGGCATAGGAATGTCTATAACTTGCAAAATGCAACGCGCCGTCGCGAATAAGATTCCGTTTGCCTCGGCAAACACGGATGGTTGTCATCGTAAACGATAGCACTCGGATGATGGACGCGAAAGCACTATAGCGCACCGTTATCTTTCTTATATCGCTCTCTTCGCAAATTCTATTTTCAGAAATTTAATCTCCTAGATCGCAAATGGAAAATTGCCGTATACCTTAATTATTCTGATTATTCTATTATCAAATAAGTGAAGATTTCAGATAGCGAAGATCTACTATATTCGTGAGATTACAAAATGGTTTTAACACATGCTGCAGGATATATAAAAGGTAATGAAACTCAATATCGAATTGAATTCATTTACCGATGGTTTGTAGTGATAAATAGATTTTTCCGATAATGTCCGTATTTACTCGTTTCGCAGCACTGCAACCTGACTCCAAATCACATCACAGAACGGTAAAATAATACCGTCGGATTAGTGTAGATATTCGCGATAGCCGACGCAAACATTCGATGAAACATCCGCTTTTACTTCTACCAACCAAGGTATCAATAATGCACAGTAATCACAGCAATTACATAATCTGCATTACGCAGAAATGTATCATTTCCACGAGAAATTACTAGCCATTTGCTGTTATCTGATTTTCATGTTATCAAGCAGTGGAGGCAAATGTTTCCGTCTAAGATTTCGAGAGAGCTTATGCAATTTATGCGCATCCGTGCATTCCACGACCGTCATAATTCAAGGAACATTCGCCGAATTTTTTCAAGGCTGCCACCGCGCTGCTCGGCCAATCTCGGAGTAATTGTCCCGACCTACATCCTCGACGAGGAAGCGGCCGTCGTGCCGCGAGGTGCACGAAGTCGGTGTGCGCGGTGCAAAAAAAGGGCGGTGGGAATTATGCCGTGTGATTAATGGAGCGGGTCACGATTTTCGTGGTGTACAATATGCCTTACGGAATCTTCGGGGCGTCGCGCGAGCGGTGGCGGAAGAATGAGAGACGCGAGAGAAACGGCGTTTCGAAACGACAACGAGGCGGACGAGATTGTCGTGCAAGAGGCGCGCCTTCGTCTGCTCATTTGAATAAGACGGCAGTTAGTTGTGTTTACCGCGTGTACAGAGAGAAAGAGAGAGAAAGAGAGAAAGAGAGGCTGACAAACGATTACAAATCGTTCCGGTGACAAATCGCCGGGCATTACTACTCGCGCACTTTTGGCGCGGCTGGCTGGCTACCTAACGCCTCATCTACTTCGCCCGTTGTGTCGCCCACGTGAGCCGCGACGAAGCACGTCGACGTGTCCGATCGAACGAGATGAATACGCCAACGACGTGCTAGCACCTTATCCCTGTCATTTTTATAGACAAGAGATACAGCGACAGCACATCACTCGATACGATTTTTATTTTACTTTAACGCTATTGTGATCCTTCAAATTATGATTATGTCACGTAAGTACAAGTAATTTAGCACCGTGATAAAAAAGAGATTTTATGTTTTAAGTGTTTTAAAACATTAATTAGCGTACAACAAAATGATCTCATCGCGATCATTAAATTATTTCGTGGACATTAAGGCGGCGTGAGGTCATACAAGTTAAATGAGTAGTTCAATAAAAATATTGAATTGTAGGGGTTGACACGTCAATACTAAGAAATTGCATTTTTATACTCAATAGCTCTCCCATCGTATCGCGACTGAGAATCGCTTACAATTTCTCAAGCGCAATTCGTCAGCGTGAGAGCGCTTTTTGTGCTCGGTAGATAGCCTGATAGATGTGCTACGATATGCAAACGCGAATATTCACGTCCCGTATAGCGCGCGAACATTTTTCGCGATGTCCGCTGATGCTCGTTTCGTTACATTGACATGTACCACCCACGTAATCCATCGTTCACGATACGTTTAACAGAATGGTTGAATGCACGATGCCCGTATATATGCACGTTCTCTCTGTATGCAAAATAGTAAAACTACTGATAGCACGTGCCATGCTATACGTTTGTATAGTTATTATTGCCATTTCCGTCGCACAATTGCCACAATTTCCGGAAATCATTATCGCCGTTATCGTCGTTAATACTAAACCTGCATTAATGAACAGTAGTATAATCACAACAATATATAGACTATTATTATTTATGTACCTCACATACTATATGTTTATTAATATTGTATGTTGTGATATCATTTATTATGTTACAAATAAATTACGATCGAGAAATATCAACTAGTTTACTGTACACTGATGTCGACTAGTAATTTTGCACTGTTAATCATATTGATCTTTTAAATATACATCCCTTATTCATTGGTAACCTAAAACGCCGTGAAACGAGAGCTATCGACCTCTTGCGAGGTCGTGTAACCCCAGGGTAGCCATCGTGGCGCCTAAAAGAGCGTCTCGACGCCAACGGAGTCTGGGGTGAAGGCTGAGGTCGGTTACATCATCAAACATATATCGGTGACGTCCTCGATTGTTCGTTAAAGCGATAATCGCAGAGTTGCTTCTATACACGACACGATAACTTCAAATATTAAAGTATCGGCTTTTAAAGAAGTATACATTTGTAAACCGCTATACGAACACTATTCACTTATTTCAATTTATTAGAAACAGTTTTAAATAAAAAGTTTTTTAAATACAGTTTAATCCAATAAAATTAGGGAATATTAAGAGAAACAAGACCATCATGATATACAATCAATTTAGAAGAAAATGCCATTTACGGTCCAAGCTGGATCTTGGTAGCCTAATAATATTTCTATTATGTATTTCTGTTATAAGTACACAAATTTCCGTCACAGATTTCAGGTTCGAACCCTGGCTGAGGTGATATTTTTCGCAATAAATTCTTTACACTAACTTAAATAGAATGCTTATTAGCATCAAAATTAAATCGATTATTGATTTAAGTAGGGAAGATTTTACTGTTCCAACAGAAGCTGTGTTTTAAAGCCGATAAACAATCGGCACGCAGTTTACTAGGTTGGAAATATGTGTATGTGTATGTAAAATATATACAAAAATATTATTAGGCTATCAAGATGCAGCTCGGCCCGTAAATGGTATTTTCTTCTAAAAATTAAGGAATATAGTAATCAAAATTAAATAAGCAACGTAGAAAGTTAAATATTTGATAATAATAATTCATTAATATTTTTCGTCACATTACTATTTTGTACAGGACATACAAAAATGTTTCATGCAATCACGTTCACATAATTACTCAGTAGTGTACGTCACGGGACTGTTTTTCCTAAAAAGCGAAGTTTCCTGTAAACTTTGTAATCTCAAATGCACAGTCCATCTTATCTCCTGTTCTTTCCGACAAAGTACGGCCCACCAGGACAATCGTGATTTACGTTTTGATTTAGGTAGGTACTGGATTAAGGTAGCGCGTTTGAAGGCACCGTTTTGTCAGATTTATTGGAATTTCTCCCGGATGAGAGAAGGAAACGGAAAAAATAAAGAAGAAGCTCTCAGGATGTACATGTTGGACACAGTGAACTCTGTTTATCCGATAAAACGGATTATAAATTGAAATGGAGATCCGAAATGGTAAACGTAATGTTAAGAATATCTACTTTTATCAATTGTTAGTGAATCGGAAGCAAGACAGTCTGAATAAGTACTGCGTGCGAGATTTTTATCTTTGCCAGAAATAATTTATAAAAAAAAAGGATTCCTTTACCGATCATAGGTCACAAAAGTTGCTCTCTAAATCTGAATCAGTGAATAGTCACTGATATCAGTGACTATTCACTGATTCAGCAGTACTATTCACTGATTCAGATTTAGAGAGTGAAATTTCAAAATAACCATCATATCAATAATCTATAGTTAGCTCGAGATGTAAAGAGCATATGCTATGGAATTCAATAATTCACTTTCAGCGGCAGGAACTGTCGGTCGATATGAATGTTAAAATCATAGCTCGCTATCATGGCACGTTGTGTGGAATAGGTCAATTGGCAGCTAACGGTTATCAATGCATTTTTTTCATGCGTTTCAGATTTAATTCTAATTTTTAATTCCTCAATGCTTGGCATACCATCGTTTTTGATGCATACCGTGCTCTACCGTATTCTTAATTTTTAAAGAAATTTCTGGCATGTATATAATAAAGAATTATTAAAATTCGTAAATAGCAAAATTATAGGAAACAAATCGAGAACTCGATTGTAATATACAAAACTCACGGGTAACCCGAAACTGGACTATTGTATAAACCGAATATCGTGAAAATTTTCCAGTTTCAGCTCCCTGTTTCTATTTCTTCCTGTCTCTCTCTTTCTCATACTCTCATTCTCTCTCCCTCTTTCCCCCTTCCCCTATTCTCGTATACTACATTTAATTCATCTGAGTTTACAGGAAACCACTCGACTGATGTCCGGTATTGTTCATTCGACATTCTCTTGTTAATGGACTTTTCCCTCAGAATTCTAAAACTAATACAATCGCCGAATTGAATTTCATTTATGTTTAACAGTTTACTCTACTTGCATTATGTGCCTGCGATATTTTATCGAATAATGAGAAACTTATTAACGCGAAATTATGTGGAAACTTCACGTAGGTAATGCAGATCGGAAGGTGTATTTGGCGCACAGTATTTGGTTGACATTAGAACGTATACTGTGAATGCGCTGAAAAGCTTAATTAATCAATAACAAGCTGTTAATTATTTAGTGGAGAATGTGCATGTAAACAAATGTGTGAGTTGCGGCGGGAATGAGAAACTACGCGAGCGAATATGAAATCGATTGTCACGCTTACCGTTGTGACGCCAACCGCATAACAACAGCGCTTATAACATTAATCTCCAACGAATAAGATGTGAAAAACAATCTATCGATCTCTATCGAGCGTGATAACAATTTCAACAGATCGAAAATAAATAGTTACGATCACCGCTAATAATAATCTGTATTTCATGTTCCGCGACAAAATCTTTCATTGGCTCTTTATTTCTGAAGACTGTCATTATTAGAGCTTTCAGCCTCAAGGAGAAACAATATCGATTGTTCTCTAGCACTCTTTAAGAGATATCTGCCAGAAGAGCGATAGTACTTATTTTAATAAAATCCGTTACCCCACGAGCTTATTTTTATCACGAAGATCGGTGACAGTTTCCGATAATAAAATTATTTTAATCCATTCATTCGCGCTCTTTCTCTATCTTTCTCTCGCTATCTCTATGCAGACTGGGAGAAATGGCATCTACAAAGACGACGTTTCCGCAATGGGGTAGCAGATGTTGTGCCTGGCTTAAGAAAAGCACGGCTGACACGTAAATCGAATTCGCTCGGGTCATGATAATTTATCGCTTCCTTTTCGCCTCGCTTCCGACGTTTCGATGAGCACGACGAGAAAGAGGGAGAACCTCTGCGACAGTCTTGTTTGACACATTTAATTAGACATATCATCGCGTAGACGGAAACGCATGAAGCGATGATAAAGAGATGATATTATCAATTTCCTTCGCTATTTGATTTGATATTCGCGCACGAAACGCAAAATTGTGGAATGCATAAAATTGGCTAAAATAATAGCACAAATAGCATAATACTACCATGTAAATGGTAGTAAAAAATTATTTTAGTCAAATGATCAAATTAAAAATAGAGAGTCGCAAATGTCCAGATAAAAATAGAATTTGCAATATATGGATTATCTGTAAAATTTATTTCAAAATCAATGAATACTCAATATCTACTACACAGTAAAAAATTTTGTGTCAATGGAAGTCCACTCTCAATTTTGTGTTAAAATAACTCATTCATCGTGTTATTTTTGACATTTAGAAATGTTATAAATGTCGATATAACATTTCTAAATGTCAAAAATAACACAATGAATGAGTTATTTTAACACAAAATTGAGAGTGGACTTCCATTGACACAAAATTTTTTACTGTGTATGTACAATAAGTACTATAATAATAATAATCAAATTTTGTCTCGTTATGTTAAAAATAGGTATATATATTATGAAAAGTCTTGTCTGCAATATTTAATCATTTCTGATACCTGATATTTTATTCTGATATTTTAATAATAAAGCTTCAAATAAAATTTTTCTTCAAATTTCTTAATATTAACGAAACAAATTCTATTTTTTCGATTCAATTTTGACATTTGACACATCTAGCTTTTGCGGCTAAAGGATAACTCGGTAGGTTTACATATCGCGTTAGAAGACGAACTGTTTTTAGTTACATCGCTGGCAGCCGCAATAAAATAAATCTGCAGCAAGGGAAACATGAAATCGAAGTTTAGTGTGAATCGAAGCATGAATGGCGCTAGTTAGCAACACGACTGCACTTCGGTATTATATTTGCGTGAAAATTACGGGCGCATTGTAGAACGACCGATGCATCGCATGCATCGCCAATCGAGCAGAGTTATAAACGTTTTCTTTCTCATTGATCGGAGAGCTGCACAAGTTTCCCGCGTCACGCGTGACTCGATCTACGAACTAATAAGCGAGTTAAATGCCAATTGCGATAAAAGCGCGACGTCAAGTATTATAGGAAGGAGGATGAGATGTTGCAGCTGTGTATATTCGCGGAAAGTTAGTTAATTAACGCCCGCCGCTTGTATCGCCAGATGTACATCGGAGTTTTATGCTCACGGTATGGAATAAACTGTATGAATATAAATGCACAATATGCACACGCAGCACTGTATATACAGGCGTCTAAATATATACATATATACATGTATATTATATACAAGAAATGCAAATGTGCAATGTGTTGCTCTCTTGCTCACTGTTATTAATAGCGCGAATTTGCAATTTGCAATACCTATTGTTCACATCTAATTAAAACTACATAGCGCTATATAATGGCCGTAGCGCCATAGCGAGATGACAATTTCACTCTCTTTTAATTACGCCAGAAACGACCAGTTTCGCTTTTTTCAAGATTCATGTATAGAAACGTTTCATTCCTTTTAATACGGCCGTTCAAACCATCGGAGGTACGAAATGTCGCGGAGAAATTTTCATCGTGGAGATATTTCATACGTACGCCAACATTTTCCGCATGGCTGGTATACATATAACGACACATCAATCAAATCTGTCCACGTTACACGAGTAATTTTCACAATGGGATCTATATCCATTACCTAATTGATAGATTGCAAGAAGCGTGAGTGTAACATGATGTTACGTATTTTCGCTCGGTAGGTTCTATCACTGTTCGTCCACTATCACCGATAATGATTCGCAACGCGTCGAGAGGAGCAAATCCAATACGTTGCCGTTACATATTGCACGATAACTCCCTTTAATGCAGCGCGCTATGGTTTGGAAATTGGCGAATAATGACTTCGATATCAATTACAAAATCGCGATAATATCGATCGGCGATTCCTATACGTATCTTCTAATAATTTCGAAAGTATCTTTGATAAAGGAAACATGGATTACGCCCTAGCAGTTTATAACGTGCATTTTGTGACTCACGTAACAAACTGAAACGTTCGAATTACAATACAATATCGTATAATATAGGTACAATGAACAAGGTAATTAAATAAATTTAATTGTGGATAAAGCAACTGTCACGAAATGTAATTTTGTAAAATAATTTCTCTCGAGGAAGTGTGTTTCGCGAATAATATTTGCTAGTACCAAAAATTTCTCCAATTTTTATATCCAATTTGTTTTATATCCAGTTCGTATCCAATTTTAAAACGAGTTTAAATAAACGACCAATAAAACAGATTTAAAAACTATCGATATGAGAAAGGGAAAGAGAGAGAATGCTATTTTCACACTATTCCATGGAAAGCAATTATAATCGGATAGCCAGTAATGATTTACAAAATAATAAAAGTATGACACAGATACGACAAATGATAGAAAAAAAACTTGAAGTAAAAATAACATTTGATTCTATTTCTCCAATACGTGCAAATGCCACTATTTCATTCGAAATTGCCAAGAACAGAGTTCATACCTTCATTACCCAATTAGTGGTGAGTAAATCGCCAAACTATGCAAGCGTATTAAGCATCCTGTATGAATGCAACATAATTACGAATATGGCTTCGTTATTACCGTATATATCAACGATCGATACCAATGCAGTGGTTTTCGAAAGCATCCAATGTATTTACAAATAAAGTAAAGCGCCTCTCTCTATACATAATGATTAATCTAACAAGATAATCGTACCGCCTGTTATCCAAAATCACCGTGCTCGTCAAAAACCAAACGATACAAGGGAACCAGACGATAAAAAGAAACAATAATTAAATTAATGTTCTAAATAATTTTAATTATTACTTGATAATTTAATCAACTTGAAAATTTAATAAGCATAAAATTTATGAATACTATAAAAAATAATGCAGCAAAATAACAAATACAAAACAAAAAGTTTATATATTTATAATCATAACTCAAATAAAACGGGCTTCTGCAAACTTATAATGTTACTTGTATAAAAATGAATAAAGGTACAAACTTCTAGCTTCAAGATTTACTTTAGTTATCATGCGCAATCTTAAAAGTTTTATTAAGTGACTATAAAGAATATTCATTAAGAGAGTATTCAGCAATGCAATAACTAATCTCATCACAATAAATATAAAAAAACTTAAATAGGTATTTTAACGTCGAGTCCATGCAATTTAAAAAAAAAGATACGTTCATGCTTTAACGATTTCAGTGCTCCGTAAAACAAATCGGCTATGTATGGTTTAATTTAATACGATATTAAACGTCTCTTTCGCATCGATAACATGTTCAAAAAATGCGAATAATGTCTGTAATAAAATTACTTGTTCACAGTAAGCTGGATATAAAGTTTAATTTAAACTTTAAAGTAATTCCATAATTATATGTATTAATATTTCAATATCAAAGTATCCCCTCCTTGTTTCGTTTTTAAAATTATATACTTATAAAATTATTCATAAAATTAGCGATTATTAAATTTTCAAGTACCTAACATAAAATAATTAATCAATCTAAATATTATTAAATTAATATTCTAAAATTCTAAAGAAACTGTACAATCTCTACGATAATTTCTAATTTCAATATACTGATATGTAATATTACATTCCTATCACCGATATACATATCGCACATCGAGAAGAATACTGTCACAACTCAAAAAATATCGATTTTGAGTTAAGCCCATAAAATCTTCTCGATGTGCGATTATATAGAAATTATGCGATATATGTAAATTATTGATCGTTCTGAATGTTTTGTAATAAAAATTCTGAATGTTTTGTAATAACTTCTCAATAAAAACAAAATTACGAAAACTATGATGTTATTGCAAAGTTGAAAGAATAGCGATGCCATGTGTTACTGGAGACCTGCGAGTGTCAGAAGAAAACGAGACGAAAGAGAGATAGGAACAATAATCGCGGAAAGTAGCAGCCGCTCATGTTCGCGTGGCCAACCGTACCGGCACGAAGTTTCGAAGATTTCGACCGAGATTGTCGTAAAGTAGTAGAAAGGATCTGGTACGACAAAATGAGAATATAGAATGGAGGGCAAAGCTGGGGCCGCGAGCTTTCCAAAGTTGGGTTACGGAGGAAATATATCGGATAAAATTCGGCAAATATATATTCTAAATTGCCATTCTAAAATTATTATTTTGGAACGAGATAATTATGGTATTCAATCCTTCGCCCGTAATCATAATGCCATTAATTTTTTAATAACATCCACCGCCATAAATTAATATTTATTTGGCAATGCAACATGTAATCAAATATGTTGTCAAATACATAGTATTTAAGATTGATTATTAATGATATTAACAATACTTATTATTATTAAATACTTAATATTATTAAATTAAATATGCAACCATCGATTCAAATATATAATAACAGGTTCGCGAGAATAGCGTTCACTATTACTAGCGAGTTCACTGTTACTAACGGGTAAATATCCAACTACATTTAAACATGTAGTCAAGAAAGGTCAAATATGCATTGCTTCTGTGAGTGAGAAACATAATTGGAAAATAAACGGAGTAATAATGTTTCACAATTTAACAAACATAATTTTAATCTAAATTAAACGCGAAAATTTATACTTATACATGTAAGTCTTTTCCTTTCTCTATAATATCATAATATATTTTTTAAAATAGTTTTCAACATACATAAAACATGTGTTTAGCATTCTTATTATGTATATATAGTTTCACGTTTACACATGCCACTAATATTAACATAATGAAGCTTAAGCGTAGGAGATACTCGTGTTTAACACACACACACACACACATTCTGTCTTGTTGTCCCCTCAGTACTCTACGTTTTCGTATGAAATTCTTAAAATCGTTTCGAGGATCAGAAACAAGGAGAAAACACATGAAAAAACATGAAACAGATCACAAGGGAAAAGTGTAGTGCAGTAACACGCAAAAGTTGGTAATGGATGAGGAAGATATCGGGAAAAAATCAACTTGAAACTTTGCGCGGCTGTCGAGATCCTGACTTTTAATAAAGACTTTACGGCGAACAAATCCCAAAGAATAATATCGTGAAAGTAACCAGGAAGGAAGACCGGCCGCCGCCGACGACGCGTTCGCTGTCGCACACTGAGTCTCCTCGATTTTTCCGCTTCGGAATTATCGATCATATTCGTCGGCAGAGTCGCCGCGAGGCACAATCGTGTTACTGTAGATTATTGAACTGCGGGACAGAAGGCATTTAATAAGTATTTCAGAAAGCTGCCTTCGTCGAAGGACTACCACGGCATTTGTGGCTCGAGTGGCTCTCGGAAAGAGTCGCGGCGGGATCATAAAGCCGTGTTCAATTTGTTCTGCGTCGAATGACATGAACACTTACGCGCTAAGAGCGTGGAACAGTGGAAAGTCTATGGGAGTCGCGGTCCTACACGCGTGGTCCTCATACAGCTACTGTAGAAAATGGATATTGGAGCATAAAGGCTAATTGTAAGCTCGTATACTGTACGAGTTTTAGATACAAGCGTAGGAATTTACGCAACTTGTACAAAGAGCGCGTGTGTTACTATAATGGGATTGGTTATCGACGTGAAATGACGAAATGACGAAATTTCTCCACATGTCAAAAGCTTGCTTGAGAACGGAAGAATTTAAGAACAAACCACAGTTAATCAGACACCTCAAATGTATAACTAATTGTGCATTATATTTATACTTTAATTTAATAAAATTTAATTAGTTGCCGCATTCGATTATACGTACGTTTTATAAAATGCATATTCAGTGAAGATATTTTTCTAATAATTTTTTGCAAATTGCGTATGACTATTATTATGTTAAGCACAATGCAAATTAATATATTAAAATCATTTTCGTTATTACGTGCCGGTAGATTTGAAAATTTCAACGCGTTAGGAAAATTTAAATATAGATTTATTAAATATTTATTCATATGCTGCCAAAAATTCAAAAATTGCTTATTATTATTAAAATGCAAAAACAAACATAAATATAATTTAAATAAAAATCTGTGCTATAAAAATGAATACGGAAGAGAAACCTGATGGAACAGCATTGCCGATACGAAACTGGCACGAACGAATTCTGAAAAGACGCGAAATCAATACTGAGAACGGCCGATCCTCTCGGAGATCTGCAGTGCAAATAAAATATTCGAGCCCAGAAGAGACAGAAACAGAAAAAGCGCGAAAGGAGGCGGACTAAAAGGGGGTACATACGAGATGAAGGAAACTTGGATGCATCCGTAGTCGGCGTGCCAAATGATGGCGCTTAGTATTCCGCGGGACGGTCTGACTTCGCGAGTAGCGGCGGCCGTCGTCGACTGTAACGGAAGTGCCAAGTACCTAACGGAGTGGTGTCGCAAAGTAAGCGAGGAGGGACTAAATGACCCGGGAATAGTTAAAGAAACTGAATGAAATCCGTAAAGAATAAATTATAATTAACCTTCCGACCTACACAATTCATGTGCCATACTCATACTCAAAAAGATAACGCCATTATAACCACAACTCAAAAGATTTTATTTCAACCTGCGATAATATTCATTAAATCGTTCCGTTTTATAAATCTATTCTGTCAATTCTAGAGATAATAAAATTATATCGCAAAATTATGATTGCTCACGATATGCATGATTGTACATAATAGAGAAACTGTCAGCAAAATTGTACCATTATTAATTCTATTATACAATCTATCTATTCACGTTTACGATCGTTTATCTTACTAATTTAATCAATTGTATTAATTAATTTGTATTAATTTGTATTTGTGTATTAATTAATTCATCATTAATTTAATTTATGATATTCATTATATCTCAAGATAAGTTGAGAAAAAAGTTTATAATGTGTGATTTACTTTGGAATCTGTTATTGTCGATGAAATACAAACTTCACTGAAGGTGCAAAACACAGTCTTACTTCTCAACTGCCACTACTGAGTAATGTACTTGCAACTTTGAAACAAATAGCGAGAAACTCAACGAGCATTCTGCTACGTAGCAACTGTGGAGTTACATCATCACGACCTACTTAATACTAAAGTAATAATTTGTGATGTATTTAATTAATTCTGATTTAATAAAACATGTTGCATCGAGCATTCGATTTTTTGGATGCTACATAATCGATCTGCAAAAGTTCTTTTAACGCTTAATTACCTACAACTCGAAATAATCTAGTCTGCACACAAGTTTAACTATACGTAATTGAATTATACAAATTTAACTTGAAAAAAAAAAAATTTACTTAGTTTTAAATCACGATCGACATTAGGTACCCATCAACAATTAACAGATCAATTAAATTGAGATGTATTGATTAGATAATTTCTGCAATTAAAACTTCGAAAGTATATAAAATCGGAGTTATTATTAGCATAACTTAAATTATCATTGCCCCGATCACTCTCCTAAAAAAAGAAGTTCAAAACAAAGCGAGAATATCGGAACTCGTTAGAAATGAAATAATGACCAGGAGTTGAGGCAAGTTTTAGTACGGATAAGAGCTGCAGGATGAATAAAGAGACATGAATCTTGGAAAGGGGCGTAAGAGGGGATTAGGAACAGACCTGAGTAAAGTTCCAGGCATGAGTAAAGACGCGAGCGGCGCGTCCCTCAGGAGATATTCAGTCTTGCCTGAACTACGACGGTCGATTCGCGGGTTTGCGAGCAACTTCCAGAACGTATCTACCTAGTTTTAGTTGCCTCTCGGCGCTGATTGCTTGCAAATTGCATTTCTTTATTGATGCTTTCTTCCGTCCGCGCCAGGTGATCGCGCCGCGCCGGTGTCGTCTTACGATCAAAGTCCCAACTTTAGCGCGCGCGCTCGCGTGTCCAGGTGACTTCCGCACTGAGGAAAAGAGAGATCACTCTCCCCGATAAGAAACGTTCTCAAACTTCAAAAGAGCCCCCTCTCTTTGATGTACAACTAGAGAGCAGAAGTAAGAAAGAAATTCGCAAAAGTTTATTTATGTATGGTGTGGTATGCGAAGATCTTGTTTCGAAACGCGCGCGCTCTCAGTGACGCGTAAGAAATTAGTTCCATTAAGATGATCAAAGTTTGTTCAAGTAAATTTTATGTTGTAGGATATTTTTCAATTATTTTTCTTTCGCAGAAGTATTCGTTTACAAATCATCTATATTAAGTTTATTATTTATAAATGTGAAGCATCACTTCGGCTACCAAAGAAGCTAGTAAAAAGTTAAATATCACAAAGTTCGACAAGACTAGACTGAATTAAATCAATATGCAATTCAAGCTGCTTCTATAATTACATTTTTTTTATCCGGAAATATAATTTCCGCTCCTTATTTTGTACATTATTGGTTGATAGAATCGTGACAAGAGATAAAATGTCATGTTATCAGCCATAAGACTACTTGATTTACGAGATATTTTTGATTCGTCCAGAGTGACCTGTAATCAAATTATTGTATTTTTGCGACAAACTTCGAAATGGAAATTCGATTTCCATTTCTCTTTCTGAACTTTGTAGATGGTGAATTTAATAATTATAATTTCCATCTCTCTCCCTCTCCTCCTTTGTCTCTCGTTGTCTTTCTCCCTCTTACGGAATGGCATATTCTTCGGCAAGTTGTAATTAAACGGTGGTTGTCCGCGAACTACCGCAATTGCAGTGACAATCTGCGGGTGGAAACGTTTTGAATGCAATTAACGTCGTGCTTTAACGAAGTTTCGCTACCAGTCGGGAGACCAATTTGGCGACGAAAAAAAGCCCACGTTACCAAGTAATAGATCAATATATGAACTAATTTGCAAGAGAAAATTTTATCTATCTAAATATATATATATATATATATAGAAAATATTTCCAGAAAATTTTGCTCTGAAGAACAAGGTTTACCGAATTTATCGTTTGTAAAAAAAAACAATAAAAATTTGTATATGTTTATAGACATAACTATTACGTTTAGAAATAGTAATCAAATAAATATAATCAATTTAATATCTAACACAAATATCTACCTAATAAAATCTATACGTTAATACAACAATTATTTGTAATGTAGTAAAGTAAAAATTGTTGCTACTCAACAAAAGTGGCGATATCCTTACTTTTAAATTGTTTCACTAAAATGTTAGTAACTTCGTCCAACAGTAACAGTTATCATATTATTACATTAGTAAAAATTGTTATCATGTTTGATAAAATTTCTGGAGATATCTTGGTCCAAGTTCATCCAACATACGAGATAAGCTAAACGCATATTCATTCCAGATGCATTCACTAATAAGATCATAGTTAATCGTTACATGGCTCTCGAGGGGATTCATGGATGTCCTAGAATTCTTTCAGGATGAGGGCGAAGACGAAGTTCGTAGAAGAACTCAAGGTGGAACTTGGTCCTTGACGTAGTTCACTGCATCGAAGTTAGCTGTCGGTACGAAAGTTGGAGTTTACTGGAGCCCTCTGGCTTCCCCCCCCCCCCCGTTTCTCTGTACAGCCGTTTGGTGATCGTCCTCCCTCGCTAATGCGGGTGGCGCAAGAACGGAAAACGAGAACACGACGCTAAAAAAGGAAGTTAGCGCGACCAGAAAACTATTAAAAGAGTTAGTCTCGGTTACAGAATTTGTGTCGTGGAAGGCCGCGAGCCCTTCCCCACAACGGACTGTCCTGGACTACGCTTTTCTCGTTTCCGTTCTCTCTTTACCTCCGCCCGCGCTATTGTCCTTTTATTCCACGACTTATTGAAAGGCTTCTTTTGGTCGATTAAGAAACTATCCTCGCGGCGGTATCGTGGATCTTCCCCAAGCTCCGACTTTTTCGGAGGAAGTTCTTTTCCGGAAGTTTTTGATTGCGTAAGTCCGCCTAAGCTATATTTGACTGCTCCCAGTTCTCTCGTGATCAAAAGAATTTGTCTTAAACAGCAGCTTTTCAGCCAGCACGAAACTCATAATAAAAAGAGCAGACAGGAAGCGCCAAAATAACTCCGCTCTTTAAATTTTATTCGACTTTACTAGGTAAATCTTAGCTTTTGCCTTCTGTTTTGTCGTTTCAGCACTGCTGATTATTAAGACTGAATGTGTGGCTAAGAAACTTCTGGGAAACTTTCGTCTTCGATTGTTCGAAATACAGAAAGCTTAAAATTTCTTTCCTTTACAAAAGAAACGACAACATATAAAAGTACGCCGAAGTTTGGAACAGCGGGACATTGTAGCGTTCCCAAAGATTATTGATGTACGAGTTAGAGATAATATTTAGTTATTAGTATTGAGGTATCAGAATTCTCAGATGGAACGTTTTTCGCCCACACACGTCCCAGGACAGTCGCGTCGGCGGAGAAAGAACTATCAAGATTCCGAAAGAACGAAACTGAAACTCGCGCGTAGACCGCAAATTGCGCGTCGCGTCGTCCCGTCGAGGCTCGTGAAACACTTCTACGACGAGCGGTTAGGTACCAGCGGGGTGAGCCATTCGTGGCCATTCGAGCGTTAAGATCGTCCGCTCAATTACGACCTGAAGTGGGAGGACGGGGCAAAGGGGAAGAGAAAAAAAAAGGAAGGAAGGAATCATCTCCTCCCGACGTTGCGCGCGGTCCCACAGGACAAGGACACGGATATCTCTCTTAGTCTCGTGACTTTATCAGAGTTCGCGTGCCCTGCTCGATGCTTTCTTCCACTTTCCCGCCTGCCCGCGTGTGCGAGCGGTAACTAAGTAGAAAACCGCCTAAAGGATAATAGCTGCGAGACTCGCCACACTCCAAGTTTCCGCCTAGGGGAGCAGAGAAGTGTAGAGATTCATGGAGGGAATAAGAGATGGATGGAGACATTGATCCGAACTGAAGGAGGAGAACGAAAGTTTTATCATGCGAACATATAGTTAAATTATGCGGAAAAATTCTAATCTATTTTAAATTATCTATTGAATTATATATTTTTAATTGTTTCAACATTGACAATAATTAAACAGTTTTAGTATTAATCTCACTTTTCTTTTACATTAAGTTTTCATTCTAATAACAGCTCTTTAAATAAACATGTCCATTATAAATGTTCACATTGCGACGAAATTTTCAGATATACTTTATCATTTATTCTTCTCTCCAAATATTTTTTATTGATTGATGTATCCGTTGCTTAATAAAAGAAAATCATCTCGTATTAATTAAATTAAAAAATTTAAACTCGCAGCTTCATTCAGATAATAGCAATGAAGCGAATCAACGATTAATTCGATATGATGTAAACAACCGCGACTATGAATATTCTACGACTATCTCTAGCTTCGTTAAATTCAATCGCCGGAGATTAAACTCGTACCACATCATTGTAATCTGTGTAACTAAGGCACAATAAGCTATGTTAGAATAATCCTAATATACTCACGTAAGTTCGAAACTAAGGTGATTAATCTACACAGGATAATCTCTCACGTGTATTACATAGTGAATAATAAAGCGTATAACTAATATTAATACGATATGCTCACGATATTTCAATAAAATTGTTCTACCGTTTTAAAAAGAACGAAGAAAAGATACTTTATCTGCAAAATGCTGATAAAGTTCCATTTTAATACGATCGATTCATACGACTCTGTAACAATATTAAATTAGAAAGATAAACGAAATCTCGTTTACGTAAAAAAGAAAAAACTTTCAATTCCGAATTTCACTTGAAACGGTAATAACTTAAGGGAAGTTAAGCCGGAAGCCGCAGTGTCCGTGGAACATTACTCTGAGTATAACGTGGTCAAACAGACACGTAAGTGTAAATCTACGTCGCGTAAGAAAAACAAGAAGTCCTCGTTGCAATTTGAGTTAGCAAATTTCTCGGCAAATTCTCGATTCCAAGACCTGGATTTCTTTTCAGTAGATAGGTGCGCAGATCCCATTTTCTAAAAAGGATCGTAAGACATTAAAAAAACAATTTTTAATCATTTCTTTATCTTCGTAAAGCGTGAATAAAGTAAATTGCAAAAACATATTAACCACTGAGTTGAATAATGAAGCTGATGTATAGTTTGTATAAGAATAACTATAATTTAACCGTGTATACACAAATATTATTTAAACATTGAATTTGATCATTTAAGACATTTACATATTATTCTCTTCATACTTGACAACGATAGCATCGCTTCAACGACCACTTTCGTTCTGTTTAACCTCCACAAATCGGAGAGACCATTTCGCGAGACTGGTTCATAACTTAGAGTCGTTTGGAAGAACAAAAGTTAACCCCCAGGCCATGTATTTTCATTCCAAAAATTCTACCTGCCTAATATGCCTTGCAAAGGCAGAAAAATACGCAGTAACTCGAAGGAAAGATAGTCCGTGACACGATATGGTGTCTTGACGCCAAATATATCCGGTCGCATAAAAATCCACGGCAAATTCTGAGAGAATATCTTCGGAATTTTAAAGTGCCCTAGGGGTGGCGCGAAGGACGTATGTAGGGCATCAGGTCAAACAGACCTACTACGAAGCGCAGGATATACAGAAAAAAGAAAGCCATTTGGTTGGCTAAGGCCTTGTTCACGTTAAGTTAATATTATGGAATAATATTGAAGTACTAGAACGGAGATATAACCATCCTATGTAAATAATCAAAGACTGACTGCCAGGCCAATTAACGTGAATGGAAACAGCTATTTCATAGTTATCAGAGTAAACATTATCGCACGAAGAATTAATTGAATTACTCTAATATACGCTGTACTATCAGATTTATCGAATGGAAGATACAACATTAATACTTGGTAATTACGATAATTACAAAATCTTTTATACATACTTTACTACCGAATTAATCAATAAATTAGATAAAATATCTTTCCGCGAGTTTGTTTCCTACAATAATATGCGTTTATCTTAAAAGTTTTCGAGAAAAAATGCCGTACCAATTGTTTCAGTGTGCATAAATAGTTGATAATGCATATTCTGCGACATAAAGTGCGTATCAATGTTTAACATCTCTTTTGTAGGCAGATCGATAAGGAATCTCTGAAGGTTACGAGGCCAGCTGTCGCAGTTTTATTTTAGTAACGGGGTTGATCGCGCATACGTGTTTATGCCGTCTAACCCCGCCGTGGCCGTGGAAAGAAACGAGGACGAATGGACGGTGCTTCCGCAAAGGGTTGCGCCTAGATGCAAGGACCGACCGGTCGGGTCCTTGGGAACAGCCGGCGCGTCAGACGGAAAATATAAATAACGGCCGGATCGGAAAGTCATCTGGAAGAAAGTGGGTCGAGGTGAATAGATGCCGAGAAAAACGAAAATAGTCCTCCACCTTTTGCCAGCGCGTATTTTTTACCTTCTTATGATAGTTTTTATTACATTATAAATATCCCTTCAGGGTAACAACGTAGCAAGGTAAGACCCTGCGTCATATGATGGGGGAGGTCATCCATTTTGCAATAGCCATTTTTACTAAGATTTATCCGCAACGCTGGCAGCCGCGTATTTCGTATCCACATTATGTGAACATTGAAATAATTTAAGAAGAGAAATAAATAAATAATTAAAGGGAGACATCTTCATATGTTTATCAAAAAATAATTTTAATAATCGTTATCAGATTTCATTAATAACTGTGAAGGTATAATAGACTCGAATTCGTCTGATATTTATGATAATTTATCAATTACAAATTACTCCGACGAAACATATCCGCAATTAACTCTTTTCCGTATTGCAGATGCTGCAAGAGCTTGTTGCTCCTCTGCATTTCTCATTGCTACATTTTCTCCATTTCTCATCTCCGCGTTTCTATGTTTAAGTGCACGTTCGGTAAAACAATTTTTGGAAAGCGCGTAGCAACCGCGAGCAGTAAATCCGAATGGAGGGCACGGACGGCATGCATTTGTACAGATTGCACATTCCCCCGCTTCATCTTCTGTCCCGGCGAGTGTACGCGGCACCAATCCCAAACTTACGTCAGAACGCGTTAGAATTTCGAGCTTAATTATAATATGTACATCTGTAAATGTAAACCACGACGCGCTGCAGCGCAATCAGCGCTGTGGACGCAATCGATTTTATTTAGCGCCGGATGACATTAACGCCGTAAATATATACACGTGAGAGTTGAATAACCGCGTACATAAATCTCACGTCTGTGTTAGCCATGCAACAGATATCTGTCATTTATCTATGATGAAAAAGTAAACTTATTACGTTCGTCGTGGATGAGATTTTATCAAATCCATCCATAATGCAGACACGTATATATTTAATACTGATACTTTTATGTGATATTATTAATTGTTTTTAGTGTGACCAATTTAAAGTAATGAATTATAAAAATAATGCTTGAATATCAAAGTTATTCAATGTATTTATCACGTATTTATTACGATCAACTTCTGACACAGATGGAACAAAAAAGTTTGACAATGGCAAAGTAGCAACAAGTTATTCATTGATTAAACACATAAACTACGTACGTCTTACTAATTTTCTTTCAAAAATTTTTTAGTGAGCCGCTGACAAAACTTACAAATTGACGCGATATACCTATCATGTGCTTCTTATATATTGCTTATAAATACCGATGTGTGTAAATGTGTAATCTGATTGGAAGGAATCACTCACGTGCAAAGATTCTTTTGCTAATATTATAACAGGCATTTTTTATTAATTATTATATAAGTAATTTGCTCATGTTAATATTAGCATATAATAATAATAATTTCTCTTAATTTGCATACGCTGCAAGACAATTTTAGCTGGTTCATGTGTGTTTGTTACCTCAGAATTAAATTATAATAGCGAATTACAAGTCACTTTGTCGTGGTGTTCTATTGAATTTTACTATTAATACAGTGCCATAATTGGCCAGCGAATTATAACATTAAATTATATATTACATTACCGTAGTATTATATTGAGGTACATTGTTGCAACTCAATCCTATGCCGCCACAGTTTCATTATTCAAAATCCTACCACAATATTCGAAATTGCAATCACCCTATATATCTTACTGTAACCGTAATTTAGAATAGTGATTTTCAAATGTTTACGCTTGTAGAAATTTTTATATAAAATTTGTATTCAATGGGAAACGGAATATATATATTACTTCTTGAAATAATTATTCTAGCTACATTTTCATTTAAGGATTACTAATTTAATAATGTTATGTAATAACGACGTTAAAATGCTCTGAACTAATGTAACACGTCGTTGTGTCAAATATATAGTGCAATATAATTATAAAATAATTAGAAATGCGACTACTCCCACTTCAGCTATCAAAATAACAATGGTAACGCTTGAGAAGCGTGCAAATTGTGAATTATTGGACACGTAAATCGATGAAATACCGGGTCATTCGAATATTAATATCTCCACCACAACCTGCCGTCATAATAAGTATAATCAAAGCTATCTCACGTGCATTCCTCCTGCGATTCTCGACCCTTTTTTACAGGCTACGTTGGCGTTTAATTAGCGCTTAGCTCTATATCCGCGCGTATATGCACGAACACCAAAAACGTGTCAGTAAATTCGACGAATAGATGCAGGAGATGCATACGCTATGTAATGACAATGGTTGAAAAGAACGGGCATAAAGAGAGATAAACGAAGATAGTGCACGCGTAATGATATCGATTGCCCTATATAAAGTTCGTACTTGAATTACCGCGGAATAGTCCGCCATCATCGTAAATCTTGGTAGACTTTATCGCAAACACTTGTTAAAATAAGCGTCTCCACGGCCGAGAGCACTTCCTTTCACCACTTTGTACATGTGTTCTCTTTACACGGCCGCTACGCCGTGAGCTGCTATATCAGAGTACCTAATCTGACTTGCGACAACCACGAACCATATTCTGTACAAGCTGCATCAGCTTGAGCTTGGCCTTAATTACATATCATAAGTCTTGAAAGTGGACTTTTGGGGATCCTAAATATACTGCAAAATCATTTTTACTTATCGCAAGGTAAAAATATGATTTTCAGTGCAATAGACTTTTGATTCTCTATGTACCTCCTCTATACTTCCCCTTTTTCCTCCGAGCAAGGAATATTATACATATAAGAGGATTATATATTAAACGATGTTAAGAGAAGTATGCCTTTCAATACCATTACCAATAATCGTTAGTAATAATAATATTAAAATAACTTTAATTAATCAGGTATTAATTAAATAAAATTACCATATTCTTAAATAACATAAATGTTAATATACGAGATATCTCATTTAATAAATAATGAATTAATAATGATTGATGTAAGTATTACTTATAAATTTGAAATAATATCGAGGTAACTTACCGTTGAAGCTAAATTAAATGTAAGATATTAAAAATAGTACGATTGCACGACTTTATAAATTTCAATTTGCCAGTACACCAAAGAATGTGTGTACTAAATACACGAAGTTCAATTTCAAGACTTTTTTTATATTATATTCCACCGTTAATAATTTCGGATCGTTTTCTGTATAATTAAATTGGTAATCCGGTGGCATGATCCGCCTAAAATAGGGTAACATGGTTTATTTTGGGGAAAAGGAGTTAACGATAACCGATAGTCGACAAGCCTCCGTGATACCGCAGCATTTAAATATAGTACTATCGTATATGTAAATAGCAAAAGAAATATATTTCTATATTATCTAATATTTCTGTTTGCTTTTCCCATCAGAACTGATGGATAACATATTTTCTCATATACTAAAAATAAATAATTTTATCCACAAATTTCGATATTCATATCTAATCAAACTTTTAATAAAATACAAATATATTAAATATATGTATATTACTTTCCCATTTATTTTTTTTGTTTGTTTTTATATCGCAGCATGTTGAATGTAAAAATGGCGAGAACGATAAATATGTACAAATTGTAAACATCCGGAACGTTTAAAATATGCAACCAAATTTATACAGTGCATTAAAAAAATTAAAATTAAAATATTACGTTTATATTGCTCTTATAGTTGTGCGAAAACAGATTTTTAACAAATTCTTTATATGCATAATATTTACTATTAAATAAATATGAATGTCCACTTATATGCTTTTAATGTGGGGTTTATTTTGTGTAATACAAACGTATATACGCGCCAAGTAATCTATATTATATATATATATATATATATATATATATATAAACAAATGTCCTGACTGACTCATCAACGCCCAGCTCAAACCCCTAGAAACATGAAATTCGGGGAGTATATTCCTTCCATGACGTAAGCACCCATTAAGAAGGGATTTTTAGAAATTCAACCCCTAACGGGGTGAATAGGAGTAAAAAGTGTTTTCACAGACTCCTCTGGAAAAATATCTCTTAGGCCCGATGGGATATCGACTTGGTTTTTGCTTACAAAGGTTACCCATACAAATGCTTAAAAACATAATTCAAGATTTTGGCCTAATCAACCCTTAAGGGCGCAAATCTAAATTCAGGGGTGAATTAAAGAATCCTTCGCATACCATAGCGAAGCTCGGGTGTATCAAGCTAGTATTCAATATAATTTGAATGACGTATCGATCTATAAGTCTACCCACGTCAAATTTCTAATAATGGATTTCATATATAAAGATAAAATTGGAGTTATATTATCGCTTTGCCCTATATATAAATGATATCTCAAATTCCTTAAATTTTTATTATTTCTTGACATTTATGAATCACATGCGATCGTTTTCCATCAATTTTTTTATATTAAAAAAACCCCCGTTAACTATAAGTACGTATCTTCAAATAGCAGTTCAATAAGAAATCTTACTATAAAATAAGAATAGCCGTTCATAAATTTAACGTTTGAACTTTTACGAATGATTTTATGAGTTTGAACTTTCCAAGAACTACTAAGCAATTCATTCTGTTATCTTTTATGGCTTCGGTATTGTGCTCTATGATATCTTCAAATGTCAAGCCGTACGTACGTATATGCATGCACAAATTTTATAAGGAGCTTTTTCAAGGACTTTTCTATTTTTTAAAATATCTGTATTAGCAGTTAAATATTGATAATATTGGTATAAGTCTCTCTCACTTTAAGAATTAGGAGAAAGATTTATAAAAGTTTGTGAAGAGATAAAATGTAACTACTTTATTCTTTACGATTTTATAAGTGTTCACAATTTTATATAAAATAAAAAAGCCTACAAAATGTATGAAATATGAAGATTCAAATGTTTTTATTATTTGCAAAATAAATTTACCGTTCTGCATTATCTTTAAATCAAAAGTAAAATTATAGTATCTTCTTCATATATATTTTTAATTATTACATATTATATAGATCAAAGAGAAAGAGAGCAGGGAGGGAGGAGAGAGAGAGAGAGAGAGAGAGAGAGAGAGAGAGAGAGAGAGAGAGAGAGAGAGAGAGAGAGAGAGAGAGAGAGAGAGAGAGAGAGAGAGAGAGAGAGAGAGAGAGAGAGAGAGAGAGAGAGAGAGAGAGAAAGGTGATTGATTATACACGCGATTATATATACAGTGATTGATCGTACACGTTCATATCTGTATTCACACATGGACACAGATCAAAGAATATTTCTGGAACAAGATAAGATAAAAATTTAATCGCTCGTGGGCATGATATCCGCACGTTTGACATATCGAATTACACGTGTCACATACAGAAGTATAAAGTAAGAAACCAACTGAAAATATCACGGATGCCATATAGAGTAGCATCTAGTCATTCAGATCTACCTACACAACGCGGAGGCAGACTTAAGAATAGTACAATACTTTTTAAGCGGATGAAAAGGTGTGAAAAATTAAATTTTTATAAGTCCATTTTAAAATGACAAAACGAAGTAATCAATGAAAGAATAAGAAAAAATTTCGCCGCTCATTCTAGATGTTGTTTTTGTTCTCTTCCAATGTAAGATAAATGTGTCAAAGAGAAACCATTAAATTACATCCAAGATAATTAAATATTGAAAGTACCAGACTAAAATATTCTAATGTACGTGAAATATATTGCAGAATTCTGTGTAATATATAAGAAATAAATGTTTTTCTCCTTTTCATTTAGTTATGAAACTGGAGCTATTACAACTCAACGTGTAATGTATAATATGCATAACGTTTATTTCCAATAATGAATATATAGAAAAAAGATGTCCATAATTCTCTAACGAGGTCAAATCCAATTAACGATAAAGCTTGTAGTTAACGAATACCGAAACTGCGGCAGATTAAGGGCTGATGCAACGGTGCAGGAGCTTTATCGTATTTTGGGGGTAGCGAGTAAAAACCGAAATAGCATCTAGAAATTGAACGCAAATCAAATGGTCGTCGGAACGGTCGAGTTGGGTTGTCTCTCCGCAACATAGTGTTATCGGCAAAGTTCTCAACGGCCACCGGAAGTGGGAGCTCGACTGCGGAGTTTCTGGAATTACAACGTATCAGACATTCAAAGTGGTATTAGCGCATCGCCGTAAATCTGCAATGGGCTTAAACTGGCTGGAAAAAAATATCCGGCAGGGAATCGTTGATGTACGGTGCCAGACTTCGTTCTGACGCGGCAGATGATAAAAGACGTTTAATAACGGATCGAAATTTTTCGAGTTGCATCGATAAAATGATAGAAATGTAGCAGATTGATAATTAAAATTATTCAACCGTATATGGAGAATAAGACGTAACTTTGTAATAAAGTTTATCTAGTACATCGGCGCATACTTCGGGAATTCCAGTCGCGATATCTGAAGGATATTAAAATCGATCTCAGGTGATAAGTTTTCTCAAGAATGACCCGATTTTCCACGATATCTATTTAACTTTAATAATTACTTTATGCGATATTTCACGGTAAAGTTAATAAATATATAGGAACGGCAGGTGAATAGAATTGGATGATAAATGGGATTAAAGTTAAAAGCTCGCGTTGCAGGAAAAGTAAATTGATGAGGCATAAGAGTAACTACTTTATAGCGACTAACAATAAGATATAGTCAGTAGAGTGAGTTAAAATAGAGAAAGTTGATAAACGAGAAAATTTCTAATTTTTAATTCGTTTCACTCGTAACTGTATGTGTATGAAACAAAGTATGTATAATTTACTATGGTAGTAAAACAGAATTTTTTGGCAATAAATTTTAATTTTTAATTACGCAGGATCTTTTCGATGGCCGCCCTCGAGGTAACTGAGCCAACTGTTTTTGATCATGGAGAAATAACTCGACGTTAGCGCGGTTTCTTCGGTACATATCATAATTAAATTGTAAGTAATGCCGGCGAGAGAAAACAGGTGGAATAAATTTAAAGCCACGGAGAAGTCCCGGTGTCTTTAGGAGCCATTAAAATTCAGCGGCAATCCACGACGGGACGGGAAAGAAGACTGAAATTCCGGGCGCACTGATTCAACTTCTATCATCACGTGTACGGCGAGAAGCTCGAAAGCGTCTCAGTAATTTTGAATCTGTATGCAGCCGAAGAGAAATCCACGGACCAATAACGCCCGCGCATTATTATGCAGATTACATCGTAACCCGTATTAGTTCGTTATCACACCTACATCTTGAACAGTTCTGCTCGACAGCGATGCTAGTACAGATTACCCGGAAAAAGGCCGCGATGAGGATGAAGACACCACCGCAACTCGCTTCCGGCATTTCAATTCAAATTTTCTCTCAAAATTAAATAGATAACAGAAACAATTTTGTACTATAAAAAAATAATTTAATTTTTCCTAATCACGCGGAGTAATTTCAAAAGAAAAAAAACAATTCTCAATAACATATACGATGTATATATGCATGTAAAGTGCATCTATTTAAGAACAAATTTTAAAAATATAATAAATAATAATAATGCAATTTTTATAATAAATTATATAGTTCTTATTGGCTAAGAATAGATGTACAAGCATTGGTGACATTTTTCTTTTATTTCGTTGACCATCTAAAGTACTACTTTCAGGTCTTAGCTCTCTCGATTAACGAGAACTTAATTATGGACGATGATTACCGAGAATTTTCATGTATTTGTAAACGACAATGGCCGCGCAAGAGCAACGACGAATTTACACAGTTTGTTAATTATCTCTAAATTGAAAATGCCGTAATGGTCATTTCTACTTCAAATTAAGCTGCCAGAAACATTCTTCCATTCATACCTTCTAATGATAAACAGTTTTAAATTAGTTTGACATTTCTGACTGGGAATAATCGTGCGCAGCGCATCCAAACAAGAAGCTTAATCGAGTTCGGTGTTTCGAAAAAGGTTGGGCGGTTGAGTTTGGCGTGTAGTGGATAAAAAAAATGGCTCGAGGCTACTGAAGAACCTCCCCTTCGCAAATTGTGGATCATGCGAATTAATTAAGGCCAGGACGTGTTATCGACATGGTCTTTCACGAAAGTCTTTAACGTTGCGAAAATTTTTTGAAAGGGAAAGGAGAACTGCCAGCTATATTATGATAGAGAAAGCATTGAATATTATCGATGCAGGAGTACTTAAAAACAGAATAAGACCGTATATACATATATTATGTATATATTATGTAAAATATCATTGCTTATTTATTTATTTTATCTCTTAAAAAAATTAATATTTATTATTCTATAAAATTAATTTTTTTAAATTATATTTTCAGGAAGTTTCATAAATAATAGGACTAATAAAATGCGATTACGTTACACAAAATGTGTAGTGAAAATTTCCCGATTGGAAAAACTTTTTGACTGTAGAAAGAATATTACGTTATTATTCCACTCTGACGATTGACAGACTTGCGGATCAGTTATGTCGATATCGGATACGAAACAAAGCCCAATTTTCATTTCGCTAGTTTTCAACGCTGTTATCTTGGCAGGATGTAAGTCACGCGTACATCGCGGCGTACATTCCGGAATAAAATCCTGAATAAAAGCCGCCAATATCCTATGCTTGACACTATCGAAACGGTCATCTTCGATGGTGTTATCTGCACGAACGAGCAGGCTTATAACGAGGAAAATATTCGACGTGTCGATAACGAGAAATAAATCCCGGTCGCTTGAGATTTTCGCGTCCGTGTCAGCACTACATGCAACCGCAGGCGCAAACGATTTTTATTGCAAAAATACTATAATAAAATAGAGAAAAATAATATAGATTATCGCTTGAACCATTCAATAGTCCATGCAACGAGAAAAAAAACCCTCCAATGACAAACTCGAAATATAAAGCTTGCGATAAAAACTGTCCGCATTGAATCGCGCTTACGTTTGCAAACGTGGCACACAAAATTACGCCGGATTTGCTCTATTCGGTTCTAAATGAAGCACAGCGTGCAGAGAGGTATCGCAGGACATGTAAAATATCATCGTAGATGAGCGTAGCGTCAGAGGCCGTCAGAGACCGAGAGGAGCAAAGATTAAGATGCATGCGCAAGGGTGATTACTTGGTGGTGAACCATATGTGCATAAGGAAATATTTACAGTCGGCTTTGTACTCAGACGTGACACATTGTGCCAGATGAATACCGTCATTCTTGTACATATGTTGTCTCGTATGTACGTACCTAACTATTTCTCATTGTTAAAATAAAGACAAATAGGTATGTCGAGAATATTTATAGCCAATTTGCCTTATTAGCATCTTCCAAGCTTAAATTAAATGAAAAATGTCTTTTCAAACGCTTATTTTTTTGCAATTAAAAAATGCGGTGCATATAAAATGCATAATATAAGTAACATGTTATTAATGCTATAGTTATTGACATATTCCTTTTATATTGACTAATTGCCAATTTATTGCTTTTATGACGTATAATTCAGTTATAACTTATAGTATCTTAAAGTAATGAAGATTGTAGCACCGATAATCGAACTATCGAAATTATAATCAATGTCAATCACTGAATATCATATATATATATAAATATATATATATAATACTGAATATCATATATATATAAATTTTGTAGCTAAAGGTTCACTCTTTACAGTGGTATACCACATTTAACTAAAATTATTTATTTTCTTGTTAAAAATCGGCACCGAAAAAAAACTGACGGTTTAGCCCCGGTCTCCCCTATATATATATATATATATATAGGCTATATATATATATATATAGGTATAAGTGCAGTGTGTGTAGAAATGTATATTTAAAAAATAACGGATTAGAAACAGTCGAAGAACGGGATACGAATAATAGTATTAGGTTATTACCGTTCCTTTCATTTTGCGATAACTTCCGATTCTTGTAGCGCGCTTCGACCGTATCCTGCTCGTAGGACGAAGTCGTGCCGTCGCTCTTGGGACTCGTAGATTCGACGACGCTTTGTATTCCACGTGCACGCGAGAAAACGCTGTTATGATGGTGGCCCGTCCCTGGAGAATACCCAGGAGGGAAAGTAGGAAGGGAGGGGAAAGCGGTCGGGTGGATCTGCGGGGTGGATCTGCGGGGAGATGAATTAAAGGGTCACTCTGAGGCACTGCCACGGGCACAGAGGAAAAAAAAGAGGGAAGAAACGGAAGCAACGAGTCACGCTTCGTTTTTATTAGCGTTTTCCGCCGGAAATAAAAACCGAAGGCACGAGCGACTTACCAATGCCATTAACGAAACGATTAGATCACGCGGAATTCAATTATATCGGAGCGGCGGCGATAAGAGCGACGAATTACGCAGTA
This sequence comes from Temnothorax nylanderi, assembly GCF_030848795.1. Lineage (NCBI taxonomy): Eukaryota > Metazoa > Arthropoda > Insecta > Hymenoptera > Formicidae > Temnothorax > Temnothorax nylanderi. The sequence continues at coordinate 1,021,002 of NW_027249094.1, read as the reverse complement.
TTGCAGCTGCTAAATTGGAAAGATATTTTCATGATTGAAGCTAAGTCGAGACTCGTAATTACTTATGTAATTCTAATGAGATAACCATCTGCGGCAGATTCCGTCGTTATATTTATTAAGCGAAAGAGACGATAATCGCGAAACGTTCTGTAAATCCGTATAAAATTATGACCCGTTCTTTGATTTAATTTGCGACAATGCCAATACGAGCATGCTTTAATTATTTGTCATAAATTATTAATGTAGTTGACTATTTTAATCGCATATATCAACAATAACTGCAATAGCAAAATTTGAAAAAATTCCTGCAAGTTTCAATAGTCGAATCGAAGAAAACTGCAGATTGTATTCGAGAATCGTGAGATATGCATTATATATAATGGCTGTAGTCGCGATGCAACACGCATGCACGTCAAAGGCAAATGTCTGCATCGAGAGAATAGGTAATAAGGGAGGCAGAAATATATAGTAACATAGAGGGATGAAATGGAAAAGAGAGATGACATCGATATTGCCATATTTGATCCAGAAACGAGGACGACTTTGAGGAAAGAGGGTGCAACTATGGCATCGAATATACAAATCACGGTCAAAGAAAGGCCAGCAATAAAGAGTCTTGCAATAACTCTGCTAAATTCTGTAAGGCAAAAATGCTTAAATATTGATATATCGAAAAATCTCTGCAGTATAATCAGAGTTTTCAATTAACCATAAGAATTAGCGAGTCGTTGCAGAAGAGAAATGCATCGAAAGAAAACGTATTTTTCAAAACTAGAAAAATATTTTTACAAATATCTGTTATTAATTGCTTTTCTCACAAAAGTTATTTCCACAGAAATTGATAATATTTGACTTGTGAAATGCGAAAGAGAAATAAAAACATCAAACTATATTTTAGCAATATTATTTTAAAAATATGATATTGATTCGCGAGACTTTGAATTAAATAATTGGAAGTATGAATTGTGTGCTTGCAACCTAGTACACTGGCAATTCTGCGTAGTGCGTTAGAATTTTGATTGTCGAGTTAATAAATTCTTTTATCTTTTCCTGTAAAGTTAAAAAATCTTTCAAGAATGATATATATGTTATTGCGCTTGCTTTAGTAATAAATAAATAAATAATATTTTGCAGAATTGTTGAAATTAATTAATTTAAATGTGACGGTCACACATAAAAATAATTATATACATAAAAGTAAAAATGTTATATATTTTGATTTTATAAAGATAATTAATTATTATTATTATCTTTATTATCGTAAAAGATTACGAAGTGGTAATTTTAGACAATTTATTCTTACGATTTATCTTGTCACGAAAATCCGGATCGAATTTGTATTATCTCGATGCCGTTGCATTTCGCGAAGATGGTGGAGAAGATAGTTGACTTATTATAGAGTCTCTTCTCCCTAACACTATTTAAAATATACTCCTCCAGCACTTTTCGTCATTTAATATCACTTTACAATTGTTATAGGTGAGATAAAGCTAAATAGGATCACATGTTATAAACAATATCAGTGATTGGATTCGGTATTCCTGCGATCCTTTGAGTGACCCGAAACGCGGTTCGTCTCTTGTGTCTAGTTTCCGCTGGCATCCGGAAGTGATGGACATCTGCCCACCCATCTGTCTTGCTAGATGCCTTCCCGCGTCCTACCTATCTTCTCCACCATCTTCGCGAAATGCAACGGCATCGAGATAATACAAATTCGATCCGGATTTTCGTGACAAGATAAATCGTAAGAATAAATTGTCTAAAATTACCACTTCGTAATCCTTTACGATAATAAAGATAATAATAATTAATTATCTTTATAAAATCAAAATATATAACATTTTTACTTTTATGTATATAATTATTTTTATATGTGACCGTCACATTTAAATTAATTAATTTCAACAATTCTGCAAAACATTATTTATTTATTTATTATTATTAAAGCAAGCGCAATAACATATATATCATTCTTGAAAGATTTTTTAACTTTACAGGAAAAGATAAAAGAATTTATTAACTCGACAATCAAAATTCTAACGCACTACGCAGAATTGCCAGTGTACTAGGTTGCAAGCAATTCATGGCTACCTATACAAATGCTCGAAGCCATGTTGCGCGAATGTGACGATCGGGGATGACTAGGTTTACAAAAGCTTCGGCCGCGGCTTTCAGATCGCGTTGCATAGTTCTGATGTCAATTTAGTCTGTTACAATGACTCAATCGAAACGCAAACAATAACGACTCGGTTCGAAACCAAGTCAAATCGGGCTACATTTTGCATTGCTATCGCCGAAACTCGCTTTATCACTATTGCCGCTTTTCCCTTCGATGACGTTTGTCGTTAGACTTAGTAGTTAACTTTTAATTATAAGAATTTCCTCGCATCTAATGTTTTCCTTTCTATATAATATTATTGTTTCTCAAATGATCGTAGATGATAATACGAGCACTACAATGTTAAATTTGCAGTACTACATTTTGCAGACTCGTACCTTCAACCGAAACAGCAATCCTACGCGGTAAAGATAAATGTGCATGCACTACGTGCAGCAATGGTATGAAATCAGGTAGCTCAGGAATTTGTAGTAATATCGAGCCGCTTGCAATCTACTGGCCGGTTATTCACCAATCGATCTTCTTCCCTTAATCGGCGAGCCTTCCTCAAGAACGTTAATTTCGCCGCTTGACACGGATTCCATAACTTCGTATCTAGACACGTCCGGACTTGACGGAGGCCCTTTTTTACGCCTTGATTGAGTAACTTGTTTACGAAGCACAAATTAGAAGCAACGCGGCGAGATCCTTAAAGGACTCCATCAAACTGGCTATTAAGATTATCTCCTAGCAAAATGATCATTTATGATTTGTGCGCAAAACATTAAATTAGACAGGTCAAGATAATTACATCTAATAATTATATCTAATAATGATATTTAATAAAAGTCAAGATAATTATATCCGTACAGATTAAGGACATTATCAGGAAATAGAAGAGGAAGATGCTGTAACATCAATATTATTGCTACTTAAAAGGCGAAAAATAGCTCTCAAAAGAAGCACATACACATACAAGAGTGGGGTCCATAAAAATCTAGAATAATTACGCGATAACCATGCAAACAGACTTGATTAAAATAAAGTATATAACGTTCTTAATGGCAAAAATAAAATAAAAATTGGATTCGATTTAAATTTTCTAATGTATGATTTCTTTAAATTTACGAAGAAGCTTGGTCTCACATCAAGGAAATCACTGTTTAAATTTGCTTCCAATCTAACCGTTATCAATCTTGAACTTCATCAACACTTCATCTCCACTCCCTTAATTATTTCAAACTTCCTTAACCACGTTTGCTTCATTTTTGTGGGTAAGTAATGTGCGCGCCCGAGAAGATACCTTAGCTGTAAAAAATATCTTCGCCCTCCGCGGCTCGTTTATCACCGGTAACTATCCATTTATCGCGGTGCATTTACTTCAATCACGCGGACACGTAAAGCCATTAGCGCTGAAAAACGAAACCGTGACGCCGCCACTAACCACCTGAAACTTGGCCCTCGCTCGGTCGATCGTTTACGAAAGGCCTCTCAACAAGAGTCATTCTCTGTGCAACCGGAATGAACCACCCCTAATTAGACGGATTCGTATAACCGCGCGATCGCACACTATTTTAAGCTCATTGTTTGCTTTTCATCAATTAACGGCGGCGCGATCCTAGCGGAAATGGAGTACTTTCTGAAAAGTCTACCCAAGCGAATGCAAAATTGAGAGCTGTCCGCGCTGTTCGATATCGCAATAGATAAACTAACCAGTAATGGTACCTAATTATTTACTCGTCTCTCTCTTTCTCTCTTTCCTCTCCCCTTCTCTTCCTTTCTCCCTCTCTCCGTCGAAACCCATAAAATGTTAAAACTTGGTGGGTTTGGTTGTCTACATCTCCGCCGTTACCCATTACCTTAATCGGCGACGATTTACCTCTGAGTCTAATAAAAGCAACGCGGAAGGACAGAAACACAAGTATATACGTCTTCCACTCCGATACCACACCGCACCATCCCCATCGGCGCCATTGCTCCTTCGACGAGCCACGCTTTTCCCATCGGGTTTCGAAACAATGATCGGGGCTTCCCGTTAACGCGCCGTCGATTTAACCGCTTTATCGCTTTTCTCGACTTTATTGAGTTTGATCTAGCAGGTTTCCTCGACAAAAGCGCACAAATTGTGTGCAAGCTTTTTAACTACGCTTTTTAACTACGCTTTAAAGGCGGCGAGTGTTCGTTCAAAAGAAGCAAATTTGTGTTGCAAATAAAAGCTAGTGTCAGATACAAATAATAAGATATTGCCAACGCAAAGCGTGCTATATAAATTATGAAACTTTCCACAGTTGTCGTAAATAAGCGAAAATCTGCAAAAATATTTTCTACTCTGCAATAATTAACAAAAAATTGCAGAAATAATTACAAAAAAAAATTAAAAAAAATTATATAAAAATGTATAACAAATTATGTAGTACGTGTGAAACGTTTTTACATTAAAATTATAATATTCTATTAACTCCTTTAGATTTAACAATTTTCACAATTTTTATCCGCCAACATAGTCCTTGGATACACTCGATACGTTATTCTGCTGTATTCTTTCGTGTGCTTTTTTTTTAAATGCATCATAGCGGAACATCTGGTCGAAAGCACCCAATCACGGATATCCCAGCAGCGAGACGGCGAATGTATTCAACGACGAACATCGGATTGCGTCTGCAGAGAGCAGAAACGCGGAAGATAATTCGATAATCAAGGTGCAGGTAGCTTCGCGTATATATCGGCGCAAATATACGGCGCTGTCGTGTTTAAGTGAGTTTCAGACGCAGGACGATGGAAGGAATACATTATAGATGGAAAGTATCTGATCCAATTCGCGTGAGACACGTGCCGACGTATATCGAAAATCTCTTCCGCCACAATTTAGCGATGGAGATCCAATCTAACCATTAGTTTACGTAACAAAAAAGGAACTAACAATATAAGCGCGATGACAATATTGAAAAATGATTTCCGATTTATGGATTAGATTGACTTTCGGCTGCAATTACGTTTGTCGAAAATGTGTGCTCGGTTCGGCTAAAATGTGAAACGATTCTAAAGTTTCCCCGATTCTAACTGGATTTTGGACCTATTCCAGATAAGTTTCTTGTTTCCATAAAAACGTGTGAGTGTCCCAAGAATTATGCCGAACTCTTAATTACGTTACGTAGTGGTACTACGTATGTATTGGTAACAGAGAAAAGTTAGCTCGTTTCGTCAGATCCTTCGATTTGTTCCGACCTTTTAACGGGTTCAATTTCTCTCGCAAAATAAATCAACGTTCTTATTGCTACGTAATCATACTCAAGGAAATCAATAGACCTCGACTCACGGAGAGAGAGACAGAGAGACAGAGAGAGAGAGAGAGAGAGAGAGAGAGAAAGAGAGAAGAGCCTCTTAACTGCCGAGAAAACAGTTAACGGACGATATTTCTCGGAGCGAGGTTGCCTCTTCGGATTCGGTCGGCCATCGAAGAGCCTTCAGTGCTCATCTTGATGCCAATCCTTCTGGAGATAAGTAATGAAGGACTCACGTTTCTGGTTTAATTCTCATTAAAGACAAATGACAAAGCTTATTTAATGGATCCGCCATATTCATTTCATTGTTATTTTGCAGAGGTAAAAAGGAATGGGAGAAAGAAAGAAAAAAAAATGAAAAAATGCCGCTTATTTGATGAAACAACGTGATCAAAGCGATTGCTAATGTTAATGACATATCTCTCGCTAAGTCTCCGCAAGCATCTGTAAATTTTCAAAGTAAACGAACACGCGTACACGTGTAAAGTTATTAGCGAGAGATATTCGTTCATAAATAAGACAGTTTACGATTTAGGCCGCAATGTACATGTACACTGACCGGCAAGAATGCCACCGCAAATTAGCTGCTTTCTTATTAATAATCATTATATCCTTCGTCATAACGTAATGGTTTTAGAATTTACGGAATTATATTACAATTATTCCATAATATCCTTGACATAATCGTTATGTCTCTATAAATAATCATTAACTTAATTTTTATCTCAGTAAATTCTTAAGCTCTTGTAATATATAAAAGCACGGAGGATTATCCAAAACTTTCGAAGGTGACGGTTAGTCTCTTTGCCTTGAACTCGGTATTAGATCGAGCACTTCTCGTATCAGGCGACGGGCATGCAGATTGGCCGCCAGATACGAGTACTCTCGCCGGGTTCATCAGAAGCTACAACGCGGAAGATGCAACGCGACGTTCGAAACTGCCGTTACGTCCTCCCCGAAGAAGTTGTAGCGTGAGAGAACGTGACACGAACTGGTAAGTGCTTCGTCAACATCCGCGAATTCCGTGCCACGCGTACTGCGCGATGCATTCCGAAATTAAGGAGCCCCCCCCCCCCCTCTCATTTCGGAAAAGCGTATCGAAAATGCGTACGTGGAATTCACGCGACGGCGACGGCGGCGGCTTCTTTGATGTCGCGGCGTGTCTTTCGAAGTGAAGCTTTCACCTATCCTAGGTCCTTCGACGCCTCTTTCATCATCTTTAGATTGAATTATACTATGGCATATATGGCGCGTCAACAATCAATACCGAAAATCCCGTAATCTTCTCCGCCGAGTCATAGAGGTTTTCACGAGTAGTTCAACAAGGTAATGGTACGGCATTTAATGTTTAAATTAGCATCTCTGTTATAATAGAAAGTTTTCGCAAGAGAGTAAATGTTATGTTTATAAGTGAATGGTGATTCATCGGTAAAGGTACTTTAACTGTGTGAAAATGAATAATTCATTTGTAAAGTGTACTATCGGAATAAATATTTCTCACTGAAAATCGCGTTGAAATGTTCTCGCGAAATAAAGTACTTCTTTTAAAATCGATAAATATAGAATAAATAGAATTACAATAGTATAAAACTTTTAGTTCTTCGACAATCTTTTAGAAAAATTCAATAATAGGTCAAATATTTTAAAATATTATATTCCTCTGTTAATACCACATAAAAATACGAATCTGTCCATAAATTCGTTATACGTTTCATAAATCTTCATCGATCAGAAAATAAATCCGATTAAAATACAATCGTTAATATTCATTGTTGGAAACTACATGTCGATTGAACGTAACCCACGATGGTTAAAGTAAAATTGACAAAATGTAGGTCAAAGAGCATACATTATAGGAAAACAATTTTTGTGTTCGTTATGGCGTACGAATATACAACAGCGCCGAGATAGTTTAACAAAATCGATTAAAACTTTTATTTCCAGGCAATTTATCTCGAAGAGCGGTATGCTTTTTTTCATATATATTTTGTTAAGGAAATTTCTCGGTTGTTCTCTATTATCCGACATTATCAGCTTCACAGCCGCATGTTGCAAACCGCGAATGGCCTGAAAAAGCTCGCGTCGATGTGTTGCGTTAACATCGTTCTCTCGCGTTTTCGAATAACGAATAGAGCAAACGCAGCAATCTGATGAATCGAATGGAATGCATGTGGCAACCGAAAGATGAATACGCAATGTCTCCTGACATTTCAATTCAACTACCATTCGCGTTGGGATAAAGGGGAAACAACGTTAGCCATAGATTTTTACTGTTTTGGTAATATGTCGTATTGTAATTTAGATAAAATATCGCATTGCTACAATAAATATAAATAACTTTCACTGAGAGATCTCTCAGCACATAGAACGAACTTATTGTTAGACCTAAGATAGCTATTAAAAATTTGATAAATTAGTTATTTCAATTTTTATTTTTTCAATATTAAATATTTTTGTAATATATTTTCAAATTAAAGAAAAATAAATGCTTAAATGAATGTATTAAACCTAAACACTAAAAATAAGATTAGTACTTATATATTATTTATCCAATAAGGATTTTTAGTCAATCCAAGTGGCCACATTTATTAATTTAGTATACTTTTTCCAACTCAATAAGCTGCACGTTGATTGTTTGTCGGTTAAAAAACTTTTTTAGTTTTTTTTTTAAATCTGTGCTTTACGACTGACAAACAATCAACGTGCAGCTTATTGAGTTGAAAAAAGTATACTAAATTAATAAATGTGGTCAGTTGGGTCGAGTAAAAATCTATTGTTAATTATTTACTGCAGCGAAGCAAAGTTTCTGATTTGATTATTTATCCGTTTAATTCAGCCCTAAAATTTAATCCACGAAAAGATACCTTTATCCAAACAACCTATATTACAAAAAATTTATTATACAAAAACTATTACATAAAATTATATAAAAACTATTATAATTACCTACTCAGCATTAAGAAAAGGTTAACAGAGACATTCAAAGAATTTGTAGTTACTATTTGATGCGGTATACAATAGCGGAAAAAGTTTTTGCATTCGAATTATATTTTTATTTCAGATAGCATGCATATTTGTATTCCATTCATTTTAAAGTACAGATATGGTACGTGGTTGAGTCACGAGACAATTTCTCGCAATATTTAACGTTTCTCACCAATCTCACCCCTGGTTTAAACTACTCGGCAGAATTACGTGCGTGTATTAAAGTGAATTTCCGGTCGCGGACGTTGCCTGCGCGATCGAATTTGCAACGAAATTAGATTTCTCACGATGATAAAAAATATGATGTCTGCTAGCCTGGAAAGAGAATGAAAAGCTCAAAGCTGGTGTCGGATAAAGTCCTCGCGCGGTGTACGACCCGTATACGCTACATCGAATTTTCTGGAGGAAAAAATTGGGCTCACATTCGCGCACGTCCTACCTTATTTTCCAACCCTTTAAGCAGGTCATGCTCTGAAAACTGTTGTCCGTTCCATCGTCTCGAGACAATAAAGATGGGTGCACAATGTCACGATAGCAAATTCGTTATTTATATGATGTCAATAAAAATAAAACCGTATTGCTGTCTTCGTACTTGTTACAAAAATATCGAAGCTCAAAAATGCTGATGTTTCTTAACATAAATATATGTCAGTATAAAGAATTTTATATTTTATTTACATACTGCATTTTATCTATTGCGTTTCAAGCAACTGCCTTTATAAAATATTTGCCAAATTGGCTGGTAAAATTTTGTATCCCTAATAATCGAGTAATTATTCAAATATATTTTCATAGACAAATAGAGCATTGAAGATTGAAATATGTAAAAAACTACGCAGTCATATACTTAACATGTTGATATCGAAAAGTTATTCGTAGCAGCTAAAAGAGCAAATTATATCAGATTGTATCTTTTTTAATTCATTGTCAGTTAAAAATAATGAATTTATCTTTAGAGAATGTTGGGAAATTTCTGTAATAAAGTTCATTGAACATTTATGGTTGCAATGCATCATAATTATGTAATTATTCAAAATAATCCTGTTATCAAAAAAGTATGATCTAACGATAGAAATAAAATTGGCATATAAAACAAACATGTATCAAAACAAAAAACATATGAAAGAAATTTGTAATATAAACCGAATACGTGTCTCACCGGAAAAGTTATTTTGCCTCCGTGATAAACGCGATATAAGAAATGTGGCGTAAAAAAAAGAAACAGAAAAGAAAGACAAAAAAGAGACAATGTAAGAAATCATATAACGCAAGACGGAGAGACGTTCCGCAAAAAAATTCGTCGAAAAACTTCCATTGTTAGAAACCGTCCTCGACGCGATGGAAAAAGCGACATTACGGTCGCTCGTACCTCCAGTCTCACCTGATAGAAGACCGCCCGACACTCATACGACGTCGAAGGGCGTCGCGACGGTAAATCTCACACCGAAAAGTCCCGTCCCCGGGAAAGCCGCGACCGATTTCGTGCCGCGTCGACAAAACTTTCGCCGCGGTACGCCGCCGGCGGCACGTTTCGCCGCATTTATCTAGATGTATCTTCCAGTTCGGCGCAAGCCAGAAATATGGGAGTGAGAATTGAGTTTGGTGTGTGGGTGCCTACGCGGCAGCGCCGCCTGCCATCCCTCGTCGGCGCCCTCCCCCTCGTAGCGCCCGTCCTCGCGCATTTAACAGGCTCTCCAACCCCCGATCCTTCACGGTTCGGCGATAACACTTACGCAATTCCTGCTGTCGCGACGTGCAATCCCGCGCGTCAATCAACGGCTCCGAAACGTGTTAATTTCCGCGAGTATCTGCCGCGGTATATCCGCAGGCCGTAAATTCAACCACCTCCCTTTACGCGTTCGCCGACTGTTACCGATTCATTTTAAATCATGTTTTTGGTTTGAAGGATATTTAAGAATAGTTACACACGCGCGCCAAATTACGCGATTGCCATCAAAATGTGTCTCAATTATTTAACACTTAAAACAACCGATCCCGTCAAAATGATGGATTAATTTCCTGTTTTAAAATACAGACATTATTAAGGTGCTTTTGTTGGAATTTATGTTGACTTTCGACAAGATAAAAAATTGATTATACACATATGTGCCAGTTTATTTTCCATCAACCATTCTAATTTCGAAGTTCTGCATATAGAATGTGCATATACCAAAATAATGCTGGTTGCTTTGTGTTTAAAAAGTTAATTGAAATTAATTGTTACAGTCGATCAATATTTTAGTAGCAAATTATTTAAAGGTACACTACAGTCAGTCTTGTTAGATATAGACGTCAAAAATGTAGTTACAGTAATAAGAATTCCGCGTCACACGTATTTGATCGCGTAATTTTGCATCATATTCGTTCGCAAATCTATGTACGGGGACGTGATCGTACAAATTTGTATTAGAGAGTGACATTAAGGCAACTTTTTCGCAGCGAAAGCCGGAACGAAAAATCAGCAGCTCCGCACGACATACTAGAAAGAAGGGAAGAAAAATCGATATTCCACGGTTTATTTGAATTCCGCGGTCTACCGCACGCCCCAACGTAGAACCAGAATTTGCAAACACGATCAGAATGCGAACGAGCAACCGAAGGCGAAAAAGTGCCGGTGAAAAAAAGGACTAAACGCGATTGCTTGACGAGAAGCTACTTTGGACGAAACAAAACTGAAGCAACAAAATCACCTATAACAATCGCCATGTACACGTAATTATTTTATCTTTCTACGCTTTAATTTTCTTTAACGCGATGAATAATGAATAATGAAATAGTCTTACCGACTTATCGCAGAGAAGAAACGTGCCCGAAAGAGAAAAGGCGAAAGTATCGATCAGTACGAGACGCTGTGGAGTATCTACGCTCTATTGAATGAATCAACATTCGTTTCCGCGCGTCTGCTCGAGCAAATACATGTTGCAAGTGTACGGTTACGCGAATAAATGTGAAGCGAAATCACTGCGTTTTAGTTCAAATTTGCGTAGGTAATGTCGTCAGTTGGCGAATGTTTTGTCTGTCGGCAGCTGCGCTAATATAACACGTTCGCATCCATGATTGTTATATCTTTTGATTGTGCGTCCTTTTATCACACGGTAGTAATATGAGGAAATTTTGAAAAATATTTTTGAATGCTTCCCAGATAATGACATACGACAATTGATTAAACCAATTACAAAAGTATAGGAAAATAAAAGACATTAAAAGAAATAGAATCTTAAAATAAATCTTGTTCATCCGATTTATTACTTGTTACAGATAAGTAACAAGTGATTGTTTATTTTTTCACCGAAGAAGAGATTAAATAAATAACTCTTTTTTCATGGCATAACTTTTCGTCTCATCTTAAAATAGTATCTAGATATCTAGCGATATCGATTCGTAGAAATTCAGCCCCAACTTAAATAAAACCTGTAAAGTACAATTGCACAAACTAGGCGATTTATTCTAACGAGCAAAAAGGCATTAAAATGACATCAGTCCGGTCCGCGTCCCGGTTGCCGTAGCGACGTCAATCAACGAACGAAATTGCATTTGCATCTTCCTACCATAATCTTGCTCCAGACAAATTTATGGGTTAAGACAACTTATCGGATGAAGCAATCCGCAATTACGTTTCGAACACAGCAAACAAACACAGCTAAGAGAAGAGGATCGTTATTTTAGTTGTCTCTGTCTAGAAACTGGAAATAGTCTCGAAGACGTTTCTCGTATTGAAGCAAGTAAAATATCGACATAAAAAATCAATGACGCGATATCTTTTGATATGTAAAAAGCATTACTCGCGACGCTTGATTGATATATAAAACTATTTTTATGACGTAGAGAGAACAAAACGCGTGACAAATAAAAATCCCGCGTTAGATTGCGCCGGACGGTTCACAGCGTTAACTGCGAAAACAAGAAACAAAAAAATAAATTCAGCTGTTATCGGTAACGAAAACTATGTTCCTGTCAAACTCAACTTTCAATAACAAATTTGAATTAGTTTTTCGCTTAGCAACCTATGTATTTCCACATGTTTCCTATATCAAATTTAAGTATCTTCTATTCTATCAATGTAACTAATGTATTTATATATTGTAACATTTACTTATTATAATATTTCAAAATTTTATTGAGTAAATTAATATTAACAGCATAAATCTGTGTAGATATAAATACACGGAAATGTGACAAAGATTACTATATATTTTTAAATTCCAAATGTAACAAACAAGATTTGCAGCAATAATAATTGTATAAAAATGCCAAAAAGGTAAAGAAATTTGAATATACGGTCTATATCGCATCTCAACCTGCTCTATATGATTTTAACAAGCTGTCGAAGGGATTCAAGGAAGTGTGTCGTAGCCGAGCATATAAAATTTAATCATTCGCGCGAATGTGGATATCTCTTCCGATGAGGAACCCGCTCGACTGAGAAAACACGTTCGTACATACCCCGGGTAAATATCAATAATTTAGGAGAACCGCAGCAGTTAATGTACCATTAAAGACGCTCGAGGAGGCGCGCGCCTACATGTAGAAGAAGGCGCTCGCGCGTAATTCAAGACGTTGGAGCCCGGTTTGCGTAATACCGTGCGCAAAATTCGCGAAGGATGGAACAGCGAAACTTCGCGATCCGTTTATAATCCCCCGCGGAGAGAGAGAGGAGAAAGAGAGCATTCGCGCGCTTATAGCGGCTGATCAATAAATCCTGCTCTCTCGTCGGGTTAACATCTCGCCAGGCTCGCGGCCGAATTTAAAACGTCATCAGTATGCATGGATTATATCGAGGCAGAATGTTTAAATTTAATAAACTATCGATAATTCATATCGACATATTAGCAAGTCGTTAATGCGTTACAGTTTTCAAAAAATATTTATACTTTTTTATATCGTTGCGCAGCTAATTCGGTCAAGTTTGATATATTTGGACTAGATATGGTTAATTTTAAATCAAATTTATCTAATAATACAAAGGGCACATTCATGAATTCATGATAGATAAGAATAGAAGCACTTAGCCGACTTAGCGCATTTAATGTTGAATGTATGATTTTCGACTTTCTCACGAATTCTGAGAAAGATTCGCTATAGAAAATTTATTATACCTGCCACACACACACACACACACACATAGCACGTAAGCACGCGCTCCACACGCATCGCAGTCCATACTTTATTGTGTGTGTGTATTTATATACATATGTATACACATACGGAGCTTAAACGCGGTCGTACATGATCGCGCTTTGTTCATTTCCTTGTCTACTACATATGGAAGTTATAATGCATATTATTCTACAAACAACTCTAACTATTCGATGTTACAGCGCGAGTACACGGTTAATTTAACTCGTGAGTGAACGTGCCACAAAAAATTGCGCTATTAGTTGCATCTCATCTATAATGAATCCGAGGATAGATGTTTCAGCCATTACCAGTTTATATGACACACAAAAAATATAAAACACCCAGTGAAGAAGTAAAAATAACTGACATCCCTCATAAAAATTTTCGTATAAATATTTTACGTTTCTCATTAATATTTTTAACACATAAACATATATATATTTTTTTTATATTTACTTTCTACATTTAATTATATCGTGAGCAAAAGTCGATAGCAATTTATCAAAATGCGTTTTAAAATATGCATCAAACAAAAATAGATATATACATAGGTAAGGGGTGCTCTATGTATTTTAGAAAACTGAGAAAGGAAGCAAATAAAATTGTGAAACGATATTTCAAAAGCTATATATAAAAGGAAAACAAGATTTATCGGCAATAAGAAACGTCGTGTGTCGCGGCCTACAATACAGGTGCGTACGTTAAAGCATTCACTTTCAACCGGACCCCGTGAACCCGCGTGCGCGATTCATATTATACCATGATTGAAGACGTATGCGGCAAAAAGAGAGAAATGCAGAAATACGAGACGCGTCTCGCCCTGTCCCATACGTCGCGATTCTATCAAGAATATATACTCCGGTATTCTGCGATGTATTTCAACGTTGATCATGGACGATTCATTTTTGGGGTATAATAAGTATCGTTTTAAATATTCCGCAATAAAATGCAGAGTAAAACGCGAGTTTGTTTATTCTTTTTGCCGTAACTAGTTAATAGAAATACAAAGATAAGCATATAACCACCATTTACATACTCTTGCATCAAGTATTATATAATAGCACTATAATTTCAAATATTATATAACAATATTATTTTTTAATTGCATATTGACTATTACAGTATTCAGTGCCATTTTAGGTATTAATATGCTTATCATTTTGCATCGTATGTGCATTTGCACATTTAAATTTGTCAAATTCTCTAATTAATCAAAAATCTATTTATCGAAATTATTAGCAATCGTATAACCCGAACGTTAATTCCGTTCAATATTACCGAATTGGTTCGAATTTCACGTTCATTGCGTGTCTTTGTGCATACACAATTTTAATTACTTTACGTGCTCTTACGATCATTCAATTGCAATTGCAAATCCATGCTTTTTTTGAGCATGAAAATCATTTCATTGAGTAATTGTATTAAAAATAATGTATCCAATGTCATTGCTCTCTTAATGTCATAATCTCTTAATTATTGCTCTAATTTCTTAATACTTGTCGAATTATGTGATTCATATTGATATAAGATGTGTGTGATTAAAAGTAGATACTTAAATGATAAGTATATGAAAAAGGAGAAAGAGAACATCGTGAATTATTTGATTAATTTTAATATTTTAATCGTGTTATGAAACATTGTGATGAGGAGTCAAAAGAAGAAAATTTTAATAAATAAAAGTTAAAACGCGTACAAAACGTAAGAAAGTTTTAGGTTCTCCCCGAGGTTCTCCCAGTTGTTTTATGCGCCGCGGGAAAAACCGGAAACGATCTTCCACGGAAAAATAACTGAGGAGCTTCGAGCAAGGGACGCGACCATGTGCCCCATCAAAAAACTTGCGCAAGTGGCGCGGCGGGTTTTCGCGTTGGAGAAAAAACTTTCGCGAGCTCGCTTCCGTCGATTTGTCAAACGTACCGAAACGTATCCGATTCCGCGTTCCATTCGAGCTATCACGAGCTGTCGCTCGCGCGTGAGAAATTGAATCGGCGACCTAGGTCTTGAAGAGCGATTTTCTTAAAGACGATCTAGAATTGAAAACATGGAAAAAAGAGCTACGTACACGGCTTTCGAGCAAATGGTGTTTAAAGTATTCACCTTTAATTAAAAACAACATAAAATGCTTTTTTTCTTCCAGAACTGGAACTCTGATGCTGTTATTCGACCAGTCGCATATACAAAATGTTAATAGCGTCAAATCCAAACCATTCTTCGGATTTTAGTGTTACTATATTTTCGCGACGTTCTTTTTTCAGAGTTATTTCGTGCAGAACACCAACAAATCAGGTTCTTCTTTGAATTATTTATGTCATGGAATTGAATATTTTAACAAAACGATATAGATCTCATCCGGTTCGGAAATGAAAGGGAAATGGCAGTTTCGTGGCTGCGTTATTAATCGACACTATACCTTTCGGGAAACTACTTCACTCATCTATCCATGCGCTGAAAATAAATTCGACGCTCAAACTGAAACCAGAACTCGTCTTACATCAAGCTAAAAGTCACTCGCTGAAGTTCGCGTCAATTTGTCAAACGTACCGAGACGTGTCCGGATTTCGCGTTCCGTACGAACTAACTTGGACAATGTACGATTGGACTCTATATATTTATAGTGCCTCCAATGTCTCTCAAAATCATTTTGTGCACATATAAATGCTCCATATGAAATACAGCTAGAATGATAATTTAATACATTTCGTGTCTTTCGCGTATTCTTCAATTAAAACTCGTAAAAATTGTAATTATTTAACAAGTAATAATTTCTTGATAAAATCGTACTATCGACATAAACTACATCCATTATCATTTAATGGCACGATCAATCTTTAGCAAATACCTACAATGTACGTTCCTGAATACGCGATGATATCGTGGATACGTTGAAACATGTTTGTACAGCATTTAGCAACTTTACACGCCATATCTTTCTATCCATAAACATGCACGTGCTCGATTTTATTCAACCGAGGAGGCACGATTTGCTCGGGTGATCAGCTTAAAAGATATCAGAGAAATTTGCGCAAGTTGAAATTATATTGGCAGTGGCCAAGGAAGATTTGGCCTTGCAAAAAGATAATGGAGAATAGGAAATCTTTTCGACACTCGCGTGGAGATTGGCCCGATCAAACGGTCGAAGCCAATCTCGCTCTTTCTCCAGGCTGTTTCAAGCTCCGGTACATTGGATTGGTCATTTCTGTTTCGAGGGATAAAAACGCGATATTGCTACGAAGCCCAGGGTGGAAATTTCTTCCTACTTGGTTAGCTCGTCACGCGGTAAGAAAATCGACATGCTGCCGGACGTCTTTTAACGCCGTCCTTAGGTCAGTATTGACAAAATTATTATTTGTTTTTTATCGCTTTCACCACGTCACACCGAGAAGATTTTCATCTTCAAGATGCTTAAATGAAAAACGACAGAACGTATTCTGTCATTTAAACATTGTTGATAATTAACGTAACTGTAATTATTTGAGAAGTTTGTTCGTATTTTAAAATACATATTGTACCAATATTAATAATTTCGGTTAAACAAATTTTTGTTCTTTTTTTAGATTGCTCCACAATCATTTAATAAATAATTGTTTTCGCAATCAATTATTAGAACTCCACAATCATTTAATAAGTAATTGTTTTCGCAATCAGTTATTAAAGCTGTATATTATTTAATTCGATGCCTCTTAAAGACAGGCATAGTAAAAGATATGTAAAATCAATTAAACCCCTTATCTAACTTTAACAACCGTAATAAAAGTAAGCAATAATTTAAAAAGAACAAAAGTCACTAAGCCACTTTGACTTAAATCTAAATTACTGGTGCGAAGGACTCTTAAATGATCGAATAACGCGAAGATTACATTGTTACAGAGGCGGATGGAATAACTCAACGTCGAATTTCGCTCGCTGTCTACGGTGGATTATGCAAATCGACCTTTCGTCGCGTTAAATCGCGAGATTACCCGGAGGATTTTAATCGCGATAATCGCTCGCTCTTTCTAATTACTTTCTACCACTGTCTTCCGCGGAATAGATTTCAATTTTTTGCCATTCAACGTCGAGGAATCATTAGGACGTTTTCACACTGTCCGGCTGAATATGTCGGTATTTCTCCTATAATTATGCGCCTCGTATATTAATATACTCGTAATATTTCAGAATATTTCTCGAACGGTCTTTGCAAGCTCCATTGATCGGCCTTTTCCAGTACCTGATTACACGGTACACGAACGGAAATATAGCAAGGATATCAAGTGCGTTGATGGGTTATAAAAGTTTTATAGAGAATTTCTGATTGAACATTCGTTTTATGATATATTAATGCGCTTTTACACAGCCTGATCCAATATTTTATTCGCTACACGCGTATATTCGTTCTTCAGCACTGTCTTAAAAGATTATCTATTTATCTATGTAATCTTTTTTTTGTATTTTCTATATTTTTTAAGTTATTTATATATTTATATTTTTATGCAAAACATATAATGGTTTTTTCAAAGATTTAATATTAGATTACTTATTAATTAAATTTACAATTTTGAATGCAATGTATTTTCAAATAAAATATATCTTTCGACATTTCTTTCTTTTTACGCAGAAATCCAAATATAATATATATATATATATATATATATATATATATATATTATATTTCAAATAAAAATGTCATCAAATAAATAAATTTAGAAATAAATTTATTTTCTGTATCTTAGATTCTATTACAAGATAGGATTTTACTGAAACTTATTATGTACTCAAAACAAGAACAGCGTTCGGAAATCTAGTAAAGATTTTACACAACATTGTCGCAAATGAACAGACGCAATTCCACGGTGTCTCTCGCGTTATTTCAAGAAAAATGTTTTCTCTTGAAAGCTCGTTCAGCTTTCTCATCTTTCCAATGATATTATTTAACTGTGGGTCGGAAATAGTTTCATGTTTCCTATCGCACGGACGCGTAGCGACAGTGCCCACTCTCCGCAGCATAGCTTCCGCGGTTTTCTGATGACGTGCAAAATATTGCCGCAGTCCGTGGTTACCAGTTACAAACCTTTATCGCGGCAATAGAATATTTTGACACGTAATATAAAGCGATATAAAAAATGAAACGAATGAAAAGTAACATAATGCGATATAAAAAAAGAGACAATTAAAAATATAAAAATTTTACATTAAAAGCGTTGATTATATGCGTTCAGCATATGTATTTAATTTCAAACGCATTGCATTTCGCCGCTATTACTTAATATGTGCTACTTTTCCTACAATCGTATAATTTTTTCGCGTAATGTCACATGAAAAAGATAGTAACAAAAACTATTTTAAGTTTAAATTTTTATCGTTACACATTTTGCGAAATATTTTACGTTAAAAGAGAACGGTTGTATTATTTTCTGAAAGTAATAAAATTATTTTCTGTTGTGACTAAATATACCTAAATGATCAATTGATTTGAAAAATAATATGCAATCGAAAATTATATTTATAAAGCTAATTAAAAGGCAAAATCGGCTCCAATTTTCATTGCTTCTATTAATAAATCTAGACAAGTTGCACTGTTAAGTGCAATCCAAGATTGAATCACGTAGAGTAAATAACCACTGTGTGCGACAGTACCTTGGCTTGTAATGCTCTTTAAGCTATGTAATTCTAAAGATAATCCTCAAAATTAATTCATGGAAAACCAAATCCAACGGAGATGAAAGTTTTTGCGTCGTGTAATAACGACGATGTCGCGATAATAATGACCATAGAATGCTCGAACATTACCCCTGATTCGATACATATTTATATAAATATATACATGATTTTGTAAATATATAATAGTCAATATGTAATAAAAAAATTATATCAATTATATGCTCCTTTCAACAGTCACATTACTTGAAAACATCGAAGTTTATAAAAATATTTTATTTCCTATTGTTAATGAAAAATACTTTCCTTATTCATTATCATTTAAAATGCTAACTTTGTATACTTTTTTGTATGCCTTTTTCGCAGTCTAATTGCTGATTTCAATCGGAACAGTTTTATCCACATATTAGTCTATATATATCCTCATTTTTGTACCTCTTCTCGTTGCAGGGAAAACATCATTAATAACTAAGTAAATAAACGCGCGAGAGCGTGTGTGCGCGTCAAGTCGCGCGCACAAACGTTATTTACAGCCCCCGACGAGAACCGCGACGAAAAAGAAAATTGCGCCTCCTAAGTAGAGAAAACAGCGGTACGCGTAGTCGCGTAGGCACGTCAATGGTTTGCATGTTTCCCAGATAATTGCGTACGCGGTGTTGCATTTTAGCGCAGGGGCATGCTGCACCTGCGTACATACATTCGTCCCACGATACGAGAGAGACGTGACTGCGCGATCATGCGATGCGCTTTGCGCGGTGTTTCGTTTCTTCGCCAGGTTCATGGGCCAGGTATGCGAACTAATTGCGACCCGGGTCGTCGCACTCTCCCGTGGCGAGCGTTAATGACGGCACGTTGAAAATGTCGCCCTTCCCCTCGATATATGTGTCACAAACACAGTCGACATTGCAGCTACGCCGGAGAAATGACTTTCCGATTCAATACGAGCGCGTAACAAGCAAAACGACGTTTCTTTTAACTGGCCAAGGAAATAGCCGTATCGACCGGCAGTTTGAAAACGACATAAATAAAACAAGAATTAAAATTGTTATATTGACGTTAAGATCGTAACGATGAGAACAATATTCTTGAGATATAAATCTTTTTCATTAGAATATCTAGATCAGGGTCTTGTTTATTTTTCTTCAGTAATAAAATACTTTTAAATAGTAAAAGTTAAAAATTAATTTATTTAGAAATAATTGTGTCTATTATATGTTTGAATCATTAATTATTAATTAGTTATTAATTATTAGTTATCAATATAGTGAATTCATATATCTCGTAGAAGCAATTCTGCTCAAATATGAGTGAGTTGAGACACTCCAGAGTTCTCTATACACGTTATCCTATCACTCGTGTCGATACTCCGAGGAATCCTTGAAATTAGCTCGCGTAACGACAGTCGATTTTAACGATTTCCGTTAATTTCTAGGTCATCGAAAACGTTTCGTGAACATGCACAAGCATCGTTTCACGAGAGACTATTCTCTTTCTATTCCTCGTTGTGATTCATTATCGATTTGTTGTTTCATTTTGCCCGTCAATTTGGTGCAAATTCCGCATCTATGGTATTAAAAAGATATGTTACGTTTTCATTATGCAAATGCGCTAACCTGATCATTAAATATACATGATGTTTTCCAAATACTAATATTACTTCGAGAATATCTGATATCTACAAGAATATTGAAAATAATAAAAAAGATATAGAACTTTTATCGAAAGATATTTATCGATATCAATGCAAAAGTAGATATACACAAGATATATATATAATATATATATAATATAATTTATATAATAATTATAAAACTAAATACTTTCTCCGTGTGTCTACATGTCTTCCTCTATTATTTCAAAGGTAAAATGCTTTGTCTTTAAGAAATAATTTTCGCTTTTATTATGATTAATTGTCATTATTTATTTAGCTCCAATCCTTCAAAGTTCAGTTCAAATATTTTTATCGTGGATATAATTACTCTTGTATTACTGCTATTTGTTATATGTAAAGATATTTTTATGCGCGTCTTATAAACTGCATAAATATAATCCAATATAATTTGACATGAGAGATGGCATGAACTTTTCTCGGCTGAAAAATAGCATATCTTAAAAACCGATATCCAACATAGAGAATTACCATATCGTTCCTTGAAGCATTTCGTTTCTACCGAGAATTGCTCATCGACTCGGCGAAAAATCGTTTCTCCTCATGACGCGTGACGCGAACGTAATCGATATCTAATCTCGTCATTCTCGTTACCAGCCGCGTGAGATGGAATTCCCAATTCCGATCATCCCAAAATCGATTATCGACGAACGAATATAGCGAAGAGATCTGTAGAGACATATAATATACATTGGCTTAAAGAATTCGAAAGTTGTATATGTATCTATTATGCACCTGCATTTTGTTTTAATTACTTTAATTGAAGTTAAAGATAACCGGGATAAATTATCCCTATATTAAATTTATTGATTCCTAGTTCCATTTAAGAATAATTAATTTCTTTGCCTTTTTAAAATAAATATTCTAAAAGTAAATATTCTAAAGGGAAATTATCATTAAAATTTTATTTTAAAAAATCCTATGCTTTACATGATACTATATGTATAAATATTATACAAATTTGTTGCACAAATTTCTTAATGATTTTTAAAGCTTTTTAAGAATTTTATAATTATACAAAATTCTTCAAAATTTTATTTATTAGTCTACCTATTTATTTTATAAAATTTTTTGTACATACGAGAAGCTTTCCATGGTAATCACGGTATATTGTCAATGAATTTATCAAAGAATTTCCCATAATTAGAGATATAAGACCTATAAGCGAAATGGTTGGAACGAATATCGCAACTGAACGAGCATCAATCGCATTAGAAGAAGCTCGTAAGAGGGAATACATCTCTCGCTACCAATCGATATCTCATCGACGTTTAAGCGAGTAATTGCTTTTCTGGCACGCTCGTACACCGCTGTCAAACGGATACTCAGTTTTCTGAATACTGAGTATGAGAGGATTACCGTAATATCGGAATAGATGCGCCATACTAAATTCATAGACATACTATAGCGAAAGACCGGTACTGCCAATTTTATAAGAGAACAAGAAAATAATATATGCAATCATGTAATATTCAAGTTCAATTATTTTAAAATAAATTAATTGCAAATAAGGTCAAAATTATTTTAGAATAAATCAATTGCAAATAAAGAATTTAAATAAAAATAAATTAATCAAATATTCAATTTTTTAAATATTTATATATTGTTCTATCCTTACGCTTTTTCTTACGATTCTGTTACTTTTATAACTATATATATTATAACAGAAATTTAAAATCGCTATTTATTTTTTAATATATAAGAAAATCAATGTGTTGACTATTGATTAAAATCAGGACTATCAGCTATTTTACTATCAGCTAAATCACGATTAACTTCCAAGAAAATAGTCTTTCTCGTCGACATATTTTTCCATCCAAATATTTGGCATCATCCCCGGCACAGCGTATTGTATAGAAATCGGAAAGTTGGCGTGTTTTTTCGTATTTTTCCATTTAAGGCACGCTGTTTCATACATTTGGGAGATGAAATAATCGACGATGCGCTATCTATGCCTTAGAATTTCCCGGTATATACCTGCAGGTGCCAAATTATCGTCGACGTAGAAAGCCTGTGGGACTGGAAATAGAGTACCGAGGATCCCGATGGTATCGGTCCATTACCGCCTCAGGATGATGAAAGGCGCCTGGCACAACTATTATCCCGACTAGCAACCGGACGTACGCGGCCCAGCAGTCTTCAATTTCTCAAACGTCTTGCTCATATCGATTGGCTGGCGAGAAATTCGTAAAACAAGGCAATCGTTACCAGCTCTACTACCATCATCAACGTTGCGCCTCTATAATTTGTCGTTTCGACAGACTACTCGTCCCAGTCGCATTAGCGGAGTTATGCTCCAGGCGATAAACGTTTATCCATCATTAATGCCTCATAAGTAACCAGATTTCATTTCTAGGTTAAAAATAGACTTTCGAGAATGTCGAAGTAACGTAACAGGCAATATAAAAATTATCTATCACAGCAATGTGCGTGAAAGGGTCGCGATACTCCCCGTTGTGCTCGCGAACGTATATATGTAACAGCGAACGATTCGGCGAGCGACGGAAAATCGTAAAACGCGAAACTAACGTCGCCATCAGGCAAAGTACTTTTTTACGCGCGTTGCAGCGCTCACGCCCTACGCATTTACATATCCATATTCAGGCGAGTCCAACACGCGAAGAGATCGAAATATCCCGGACACGATGTCGCTGAAGAATTTACGAGGAGCGGATAGTATTTGACATCTCGAGCGGCCCAACGACGATGTGCCGTCGCCACCTTGCTCGATTGCCCGACGCGCATATATGCGCGAGCCGTAATCCTCGAATTCCCGATCGTTCTGGCCGGCAACGACAGCACGCGCACCAACTACCGATCGGCCGATTGGCGGGGAGAACGGGGAATCCGTAAAACCTGAGAGCGGTCGTTACCGAGATAAGCGAGCGCTTCCACTCTTAAACGTCCTCCCGCGCGTGGTCACGCTGCTTGGTCGGTCATAATCCTTTTAGGCCGGCCACAGCCCTTAAGTTCTTAAAACATTTTCTGTACAGCACGGGGCTTAACGGCTTACTACTCCGAGGGGCAATCTGTAAAGTGCCTTGCAAGAGCCGGAACGGAGCGCCTCTTTTAACCCATTAACGGGGCAACTCGCTGCCGCGATCGAGCGAAGACTGATCGGTCGAAATGGGCCGGACACTGCCTCGGAGGATGACTGCAGTAATGAGCGCATCTTTTATCGCAAATGTGCACGAGATTCATCCAATAACCTCGATTCGTACCGTTCGCGTTTCACTCCGAACATCTCAGGGTATTCAGACTCGGAGCAGAAGGAAGTTAGAGCCAATAAGTCTATCGATATGTACATTTATGTTTCACAATATCGGTAAGGACAAAATATTGTTGTTACTGCTTACAAAGCATAAACGACACTTAGTTCTTTATATAAAGAGTAATAAGTTTAAAAAATTTCATTTTAGTTTTTTTATGAGTTTAAAGAGTATAATATTTAGATATAGTGAGTTCACGACAAGTTAAATAAGACAAGTATATTCGCAATGCTGTTACCAAAAATATATTTTCAAAATTAAGACGGAATAATTTTAACTATATTAATTTAGCGAAAATTTATTATCCTCTTCAGGAATAAATTTTGAAGTTAAAAAATAATAAATATTTTAGTACCAATTCCAAGTTATGTAAATATCTGCCATCACATGAAGAGATCTTTTTTTCTTTTGTTGGAGATTCGACAGTAAAATTTATTTCCTATTATTGTTTGTTTTTTCTTTGTTAACAGTATTGGAATTTTAAAAAATAGAACGTATATGTCAGTATCTCTAAAGAGTTTAAAATTATAGATACGATCGATTTATACCCAGACTTATGAGAAAATATATAATAACGCTTTACGGTTCAGATTTCCCTTCGATTATTCTAATAGCGAGATCATCTAATACGATACCCAACGATCCAAGTAATTATCCGCGAAAATTATATTCAAGTTACATAATGATTTAATCAAAAGGCCCGATCGTCTAAGGGATGCAGCGATGCAGCCGCGGTACATTTGGGATGAAATGCGCGCGGGAGAACGGCCAGCTCGATAATCTGGCATGACTCTCGGAAATTCTCGCAGCGTTACCGAACTCTCATACCGACCACTCGTACGAATATCCATACAACATTTCCGTATCCTCGTAAGTGATCCCGGACGTAGTGATACTAGTACGCTCGCTCAGATTTCCCATGAGCAAACCGAGTTTGCTGTCTTTTAAGAACAAGTTAGCTCGTGAACTTTTATCGTACTTTGACCAACAACATTATACCGTCGCAATAATTGTCATTCAGACAGTGATTTGAAAGACGCTAATACGACATTTTTTTCAGCTAAAGATAAAAGAATGAGCTAAAAATGGGAGAAAAAATGTCTTCTACATTTTCCATATCGGAAATACAGTTTAAATTTTATATAGTTACGATGTGGCCGACGTGTTAACTATATAAAATTTAAACTGTATTTCCGATATGGAAAATGTAGAAGACATTTTTTCTCCCATTTTTAGCTCATTCTTTTATCTTTAGCTGAAAAAAATGTCACGATGTGGCCGACGTGTCAACCTTTTCAAAACGGTAAAGTCTAAGCAGTATTGATCTCGGAGCAACTGAACTAACGGACTCATATTTCATTGCGCCCTGTAATTACGTATTATTTACTAACTAGGCGACTAGGGTCGTATGAACTCAACTTGTTCGCACCTGCACGTGCAGCGCTAATTTACTACTCGTTACGGAATGAGCACAATGAGACACAAGTTATTTGACAGAGACTCGGTTGAGAGAAAATCATCTAGCGAGTCTTTTAGAGAAAGCCTCGTCGAAAATACGTTCGTGACGACCGACGGAGCTACGTGATTATAGCACGTTACATGCTGCAACAAGCTGTCTAAAAATCTACGAATCCGCAGTGCACGCCGGTTTATAATCGCGAATAAACTTCCTCGAGCACATTTGTAGCTTTCTTTTTCATTACCCGAGGCGCACGTTACGCGAGAATATTAAAGTTTTACACGTAAATGTATACAATATAGTTTACTTCGTAATCCGCATTATCGTCCGAACAATCAAACTGTATTTATTTTAAATGAAAATTATCGCGTACAGATTTATCATAGTTTTCACGTTCGATGCGGAATGCATTTTCGTAAAGCTATCGTTTATTCGTGAGCAATTTATCGGATTTATTTCGATTATTCATGCTTCCGAACCTTTTCGTTTTGGTAAAACTTTTTAAAAAATTATTTAGCAGTTAATTTATTTAATCTTTTAATGATAGACATCGACCACTATCAGGCTTATAAATAACTAGGGATGACAAGATTTCAATTAAGCTTTTAGAGTTTAATTAAGGTTAGTAAAATATAATAAAATCTCATGTCCTAATATTTCCTTGTTTTAGTTAATCTCAAATAATTATATTAACTTATTTAATTTAGTTTCAAATTTATTTTGTTACGTTTTAAATGTTTTAACGTTTAAACGTTTAAAAAAAAACAAAATTGAGACAAGACAGTACTCGGATATATAACACAAAAGTTAAAAAAGGAATAAGAATCTGTTAAAATAAACTGCTGACATGTCTGTTAAATGTCCAATTCATGTATTCGAATAGAATTATATTTCACATATCACGTTTCATTATTCTAACATACATATCGCTAACTTCTGACTTTAAATATGTAAAATATATAAACATATGCTATATATAACGTATGTTATATATGTGCACACATTAATTCGTGTTAAAAATGTTGCTCACTGTGTAAGAGAAAGTCCGATCAGAGGAAGAGAATATATGACGAGAGAGATAGATGAAGTAAGGTAAATATACCAATGTCGGGACACTTTTAAGACCTATGTCTGGACACTTTTATCATTTTAGTTTTTAAATAGGTAAGTATAACTCTAATTAAAATCAAAGATAAAAATATAATACAAGAAAAATATTTTTATCTTTGAGTCCTTGATTTTAATTCGCTTTATAACTTATATTTAAGGACTAGAATGATAAAATTTATTTAAGGACTAGAATGATAAAAATGTCCAGACATAGGTACGTGTACAGGCATTGGAACATTTACCTTATAAATCAGCGAAAGAAACATGTACGGGAAATAAAGAAGTGAATAAGTGTATGCGTCAAAGAACAAAATAAAATGCGTTTTTAAAAGGATATCTATCTCCTTCTGTTTCTTGCATCCAAGACAATATAACTATAAGAATAACTGTACCATTTCGAATCGCGCAACCAGCAAGATAGGATTTAATCTCGCCGTCGATCGAAGATAAATTCTTAAAACGACAGGACGATATTAACAAGGTGTTAAGGAATGCCACCCCGTGTTCAGCTTCTAATAGAAGTCTAAAAGCGTTTCGCTCCGGCCACGCATACCTCATCTGAGCCCGAGCTACCTCGGAACTCAATCACGCGACGCGCAGACGCGGCTAACGATTCCCGGGCGCTTTGTAACACGACACGGGGCCTATATCGTGCCAAAGTATTTATCTTGAAAGCGCCAGCACGCTTGACCGCCGCTAATATCCCACTAATCCACTTTGCACAATCTTCCCCCGTACATAATCCCAGGCACTCCGCCCATAGATCATAAACACTTCCGTGCGGCCTGTATGTTCCCCGCGCCTAACCCGTTTGCGGTCTCGTCCGGGGGACCGTTTAAAACGTGCCATTATAATCGACCTTCGCGTTGCACGCTTCGAAGAGCGCAATTCGTTTTCAAGCGCGTTAATATTTGCATGAATGAGACCTTAGAAACGGAAAACATCCGCACACAAATGCATTATATTTAATATTCTTATAATATTTCTGATACAATTTTTACAGATCTATTATTACTTTAGTAATGTAAGATAAAAGATATTTTAACTCACTGATACGATGCGCAGCGGCGAAGTTGTAAACTGCACTGCGATCTACGTTGATCTGTAAAACACAAATACACCCAAGTTATAGCAATGTCCAAAATAATTAATATTTCAGAAAATAATTATTGCTCTCGTGAAATAATTATAAACAATTTATATCGCGAATAACAAGCAGATAGATAATAGATTACTTACCCCTAGGTTGCTTCGCCGTCGCCCAATGCCTCCCCGGGCCTCCTCCTCCTCTCGTGTTCCACCCCTGCGTCTTCTTCTTCTTGGCACAACACTCATCCACCTAACTTAACCCACGAAAATTCACTCGCGACCCCACGCGCATTAATCACTAGGGTACGACGGTTACGCAACATTTTGCACGGTCTCCCTTCGAACTGAACCCTCGTAGCGAGCGATCTCGTTTGGCGCGGTACCCGTTGCGATCATATTGCGCGAGATAATGAGACGACATACGAAGCGATTTACACCGTTATGCGTTACCTGCTCGCTCGAGCTTCGATGTGCGAATGAGAGCGCGACGACCTTGCGTCAGTACAGCGCGCTATACGTCACACAAACAATCATTAAAGCCGCGCGCGAGCCGTTACCGCCCCCGAAATATTTAAACGCTGTAAAATAAAGATACGATAAATGTTCTTTATTCTTTATTCTTTATTCTCAACATTGCGCGTTAATAATTAGAAAATGGTATGTATTGCGGCTTCTCGTCACTTAATTTGCTCGATTCGGTGATCCGTGTATTATCCACGAGCTCAATCCGTAAACGGAGCAAATTTATTCGAGTCGAAAATTTAAAGCGCGACAAGATACATTCAGATCGTTAAAGAAATAATGAATAAATAATTATTTTTTATTAATACTGTAAAATAATAATTTGTAATTCCCTATTCGATTGCCAATCCAACTGAAAATAGATCAAGCGAAATATATTTACTTCGATAAATAACCGTCACTTCGAAACCACTCCTTGGGAATTAATTATTTGCGTGAACTATTAATCAGAGACTATTTATAGAACTATTAATCGCAACTAATTGCTCGGAGAGTGATCACATCTCTCGGTATTTTGAATTACGATCACGATTTCTCGGTGTTATAATAGCAGTAAAGTTAACGCGTATACATGTTTGTGAGCCGCAGAAAAAGAACGCCGAGTGCTGCGTGCCAGTCAATTTGTCACTGCTGTGGAACACTTAACGTACTGCAAAATAAATTTATACCGAATATATTCTGTTGCTTGTATTTCAAATTAATTTGGATGAATGGGCATTAAATCTATAACACATTTGAATAATAAAATTTTGCTTTACTTTGAACTGATGAAAAAAAAATTATGTAATTTAATTTGCTATTATTGCCTTTTTCAAATTTTTATGTCCCGAGAAGAATAAAATTCGCTCTGTGTAGGATATGTGTGATAAATCAGAAAAATTAAATTAATTTTCCACAAAAAACGTGATTCAGTTTTTTTAATTTATTAAAGTTACGATCACAGTTTCTCTCTTTTTGAGACACTGTATATGTATAGTAATAGCATATACATATATACATACATATAGCATATATATATATATATATATACACATATACATATATATAGTAATAATAATAATATATGCATATAGCATATATATATAGTAATAATAAATTAATTGCCATTTTCCGATGAAAACAAAGATAAATTTTATTCTTCAAATTTATAGTTTAATAATTTAATAATTCTTTTTAAATAGGATAATTAATCTATAATTAATTAATTGCTATAGTATACACAGTATAATAGCATATTACGTCTAAGGAATCAAATGACGAAATTGGTTGAGCAATTAATTTATTATTACTACGTAAAAATTATTAAAATATATATAGATGCCCTGTATATGACATAAAAGCGATTTTAATATAATGTTTGAAACGCATTTTGAAATAGATAAATCAATAAAATGTGAATACGTTTTTATTTCTAGTTATTTTTCCCGTTTTGCGATAAGTTGGTACTCATTTTCTTTTTATTTTCGTGACAGATTCTTTTTCTGCTTTTCCACGCGACAAAACATCCGTATTTTTTGTTCAATCGCGCGCTTTCCCGTCAAAAAGTCATAATCTTCCAAATGTATAAAATTTATGTTACTTGTTATTGATGTACGGAACTTTATGGAAACTTACGCTTTTAAATGAGTGTGTAAGGAAAACTTTTTTTGGAAATATAAGCCATGCCTTTTAATTTTAATTCGCAATTTTTTACCTTAAATCTTATTCCATCGTGAATATTTCCGAGGATATTTATCTAATTTTATAAAGTTTCACGATGTATTATGTATAAACAAAGCGCAAATTATCATTTAAAATAATTAAACGATATTGATGTGTTATTAGAATTCTTCTACTTTTAGAATAATTCTATTTCACAATAGAAATTACAAATAAGAGTATTAATCTTATTATTATCGTATCAGCTGTCTCACGAAAATCTGATCTGTCTTATACTATATATACAAGTATCTGTTTTATACTGAAGAGCGAACTAATATAATAAGTATATTGCATAGAGACGTAAATGCGCTTTATTTTAAATGCACCGGAAATGTATCGCGCAAGCGTGTATTACCTAGCTTGTTATATTCATCGCCTCTTTCCTTTACGTAGTATATTGCTTGCCTCGGAATCACGAATTCTAGAACTAACACGAGTTTCCACGTGCAGAAATATTAAAGTCCTAAGCCTGTACCGGTAGTGTAGTTTGCTAATTGCGAGAAAGCATTGTGCAAAATAGCTCCATATAAAATGCTTTTATAAGAAATTCCTCAGAACAAGAACCAACAATGTTAAAAGATATTAAAAGATTTTAAGACCGTTATAGCGCGTTGTCAAATAATTAAAATTTATCTTATAATAATTGGCTTAATTTAGCATGCAATTTAGTTTATGAACGTTTGACATAGTTCCAAAAGTGGAATGCCAAAAACACTTTCCATCTCTTTCTCATTTTATTTGTTCATTCATGACACTAGCAAACGTAATTATCTTCTAATCATGTATCATCTAAAAATTATCTTTTCTTATTAGCCTATTGATATGTTGGCGCCCACATAATTCCTATTTCCCTCTAACACTATCTCTCACGAAGATTTGTGGATAGTCTTGTACTGATCCCGCCAGCATTGTTTGCCGGCTATGGGTCTTTTCTAGATCCTTTACAGGTATACAGCCAGAGAGGCGAGCAGAAACATAGAAAGATAGACTGCGACAAGTCCCAGGCGGCAAGATCCGACAATGGGCCCCAGAATGACAACAGAACTCTTGGGGGTGGCCGCGTATAATCGACAGGTAATAAAGCAAACTCCAGACATGTCGGAGGGGACCGCCCGATCGTTCTTCTTTCTTTTTTTTTTATTTCTCTCGGCAGGTGAGAAAAGGCGATCTTGGCGACAGAGGGAGTAGATCAGAACAAGAGATTTCGAGTATTGTACCTCGTAAATTACAAGATCCGTTTCATTCCCTCAGCGGTTTACTCGCGTCCCGAAACAGAGTAGAAAATTTGGTACGAGCCAGAAAGACCCTCGTAAAGATACGAGAAGACGCAGGAAAAATATTCAAGAATTACGGAATGTTCGTGAACTCTTTTGAAAGCGGGGAAGTACTTGCTCTTTTCGTGGGAAATGAAAACGAAGTGGAAATGTGATTTCAGATCAAAAGACACGATTTCTCTTTACGCGATTTGTCAAATCTCCCGTTGATGGGAGTCGTCGTTATATTTTTCGTAGCAATATTTCGAATATCGTTGAAAACGTAGAAGTTTTTTCTGCAAGATTTAATCATGCAAATGTGCAGTTAAAAATCTGTTATGACGTTTGCTTCGATACAATATGTATAAGAATATATGCTGAGATAATTAATAATAAAACCTGCATAATATTGGAATAATAATAATATATCGTTTATCGATAGTTAAAAAAATCGGAGTAGAAGTTGCGTTCAAAATTTAACGCAACTTCTAACGAGCTCCGTGAATAAATCCGTGAACCAACAATGGGTGCATCGCATACCCCGATAAATCCTCTTGCTCTGAAACTCGCGAACGCCAAAAATACGACCGAGTGTATGGCCGTTGCTTTCCTTACTTTAGTTCTGCGCTCTCTTCTGAGTTCTTTCGAGGCGCTGTTGAAGAAGCGCGGAAGCTCCTCGTTTGTATTGTACGCAACGCAGCTCGCTCGTAAGTTTCGACAAAGTTTCTGCTATATCAAACAAGGATGCCCCAAAATTTGTGGAACATCGTGGAAAAGCCGTCTTTTGTCAAGCAGCAGATCCGTTGACAGCGATGCCTTGATAGCTTTCGACAGATTTCTACCAGAAGTGTTATCGCGTTAGAAACAACTTATATACATGTTCTCTCAACTTGTATAATGTTTTAATCAATAATACTACGTTCACGTGTTAAATATTCGTGTATTAAAATAATTCCTATTTTCCACGTACAACAAAAGATGCGCTACTTTTGATTATATTTGCATTTGATTATATTGATTGCATATGCAATTATTATGACTTAAATAATTAAAGAAAATATTACAATGTCTTCTATAAATTATATTCCAATATTATATTTTTTATTCACGGATATAATAAAAAAAGAACTTATTTAATATCTTTATTTGGTATAGTTTATCTCCTTATTTTTTTTATTAAATTTAAGTCAATGCGAATATAAACTCTTTTCTCCAAAATTATTGAGAAAAGAAATGTCCCAGTCGACACAGCATCTTATATATAATTTCGCACTCAACAATGTAAATGTAATATAATAACATGTGTTATATTACATTTACAATGTTGAGTACGAAATTATAATATAGATGTAAAGTAACTGATGCTCTGAGTCAACTGGGGTGGAACAATGATCGTAATGTCAATTACACACGCCATTATAAACTTAAAAATTCACTCTCCAGATTCAATCTCGTCAATGACATAAATCCCCGAGATGTGATAATATATATGTCTTAGAGGCATGTAGAGACGAAGCAAAATGTATAGATCTCGCAAAATTAACCGCAGCCAATATAAAGCTCTATATCTCAAGGCGCCCCGAAAAGCCTGGAAACCGACATTGGTCGACTCGCGTGCACCGGCTGACCTCGTTCCCCTTCAACCCTCAGACGGGGAGAGGGAGTCACGTGGCCACGTCGTTAATTTCGCCGTTCTTGGACTGTAGAGGACGAGGGTGGTGCGCGCAGCGAAAGGACACGAAGACTCCCTAGCTCTCAGAGACCGCATTCAAAAGTTCGGCCACTCAAAGGGAAATGAGAAAGATACATCGGCCATCGGCAGATTAAAGTGATGCTCGTGGCCTTTGATCTTCCTCGCGAAACAAGCAAGAGTCGGGGCGGGCATAAAATACGTCTGTATCCCAGGAGGTCCGACCTGTTTTCCCGTCATCTCTCAAGTGACGGCGATCAGAGAAGGGAAAAGAAAAAATTTTTTTTTAAAAAGGAAAAAGAGGCTCAAGTAGCCGAGACAGGTCTCTTTTCGTCACTAACCGAAAGACAATCGTAATCTATGCGGGTGCATCGAGTAACGCGATAAAAAATTCAGTACTCACGAAGACGAAATAGGATTTCTTCATGGTCCTGACAACCTTGGTGAGAACACTCGTCAACGATGGATCCCTCTTTTCTCACTTGTTAACTGACGTACGCAACTCCTTGTGCTCACTGCAAGGCTGTTGTCAGAGATCGTCGAGTTCCCACCACGTGCAACTGTCACCCCCTGACGAAGGGCGCATCGAGGAACCTGTCAGGCGTCTACCGCGAGGAAAATTACGATTCTTTACCTTTCTCACTTACGAATATTTATTTCAACACTTCACCCTTCTTCCCGCCGCGATATGCACATAACAATTGTCGCGCGTAGCACGTGCCGCGAACGATTCGCGATGCGCGGTTCAACGACGAACGTGACGGAACTCCAGATTAGGTACGACGTTGTTGAGACGTGATCTCGCCGAAAA
This sequence comes from Temnothorax nylanderi, assembly GCF_030848795.1. Classification (NCBI taxonomy): domain Eukaryota; kingdom Metazoa; phylum Arthropoda; class Insecta; order Hymenoptera; family Formicidae; genus Temnothorax; species Temnothorax nylanderi. The sequence goes on along the minus strand of NW_027249094.1, from coordinate 987,316 downwards.
TGCTTCGATCGCAATTGTCGAGAGCCCGTGCGATCTACGGAAACTGGGATCCCTTCGTTCTGGAGATGTCTGAACACCGCAAAACACCTCAACCACACGTGTGTCCCTGCGTTACCGTTCGATGTCGTCGGGCCGAAGTGCGCGACGCGAGTGTCGGCCTTAAGTCTCGAAAGCGCTTGACGTTGGCGCCCGTGCGGCGTGGTACAAGGTGGGGGATGCAGAGGGGAGATGATCGCCTACCCCTCCCGTCCCTATTCTCCCTTCCTACCTCGACCACCCACGCCACCCCCGTGGAGAACGCCACACTCAACTCCCACGCTTCCGCCGCATCCCACTGCGCTCGCCTCTGTGCACCCATCGACCCCGCGACCACCCACTTCACGTTGGGGTGAGAGTGGAATAAAGTGCCGCCCGGAGGGATGGTAAGGCCGCGCGACGACGCAAAAGAGACGTGAGGGGAAAGAGGAGGAAGAGAAGTAGGAGAGGAACGGTGTACGAAGGGGGTGAAAGACGAAGACTAAGGGAGAAAGTATAATCCGCAAAGTTGTGCAACGATCAAACAAGTGTCGAATTTGTTTTTTTATGCGCTTAACTACCCTTTGACTATCCTGATTTGTGGTGTTTTCTTTTCCTTCAAGAAGCGGAAAAGAGATAGGATAATTGTTCGTCGAACCGAGTGATAATCGCGCATAGATTTTGCGACTACGAGCGATGTTTCCTGGTTATGATGTTTCGTATCCTGCTCTGCGGGAATCGCAGCAAGGACTCTGGGACCATCCGTCATTCTGCGCGTAATTTGATTTACGTCTATCATGACTTGCGTGTCATGTTTCTTTCATGGTTTTGCTGTCTAACCAACTATTGGAAGCGCAGTGTTTGAGGCTTTTATAATTATATCAGGTGAGTTCCATATTTTTTCAGTTAAAAATAGGAAAATGATATAATTTGCATATTTGATTTTATAAAATTAATATTATATTTTACTAAATCTATATTTATATTTTAAATATCAAGTGTGCGACATCACGTCAGCGACATGACCCAAATTTATTTTATTTAAGCAAAATATATATTTAAAACTTTTATATATTTTTAAGAATACGTCTTGATACAAGTCTTGATATATTAAATTTTTAACTAATCATATTATGTTTTTTTATTACGACATTACAAACAAAATCCAACTAAGTCTTATGTTTTTATATATTTTTAATAGATTTATCCCTGTTGTTATAAATTTTATTTAAACTAATAAAATTATCAAATATAAAGGATTAAAAATGATGAGCCTTAAAGGCTCATCATCAATACCTGTTTCATGTTTCGTTTTACACGCATTCCTATGTATTGTAATTAATAACGGCCTTTTATACCGTTCGCTTTTATAATAATGAAACCTCAAAGCGCAGCAATATTCCAAACTCGTCTCATATACCAATGTTTGGGACGACATTGTGAGTGCTATACGTTACTAATACGTAAAACGGAACAGAAAATGAAAATTGGGAGCGTTATGACGTCAGAGAGCTCGCGTTACGAGTTCGCGAAATCACCCTGTGGTCATTGCGGTTGGACTTTAAGTCCACTTTATGTGTACGCGTGTACATTCCAAAACCAGCAAGAGGAGGGTTAACTTATCTTGAGGATTGTTTTTAGCGGCTATGTATACCACACAAATCTTCCCTCGTAATTAATTCTTATTAAATAGACCTGAGGCTTAAAGAAAAAATGGTACAAGTGAGGAATGATGTAGAGTCTAAAGTTAAATTAAGTAAAAAAAGGTAAAATAAAATTCTTGTTTTAGCTTGTAATTTACTTATATATCTCTCATAAGTAAATTGAATTAAAATAAAATCACTTTTTTTACTCGCGAGCAATAGATCTGTACGTATTCTCAATTTACGTAATCCACTTACAGTATATTAACTTATACTATTTGCTTTTAAAAATTCTTGATAAAATATATTAAAAATTGTTTTATGTTATATAAACGTACAGAGAACACATATGCAAAGAGACAAAAACCAATATTATACAACGTTGAAAATGCTCCTCGACAGGTTTACTTCTCGTCAGCTTTATAAAGTGTCCATAGCGGAAAATATCCCAAATAATGTTATTTTATTTCATATATGTACTCTTTATATTCTAGGTTCTTTAACCTCCTTTTCCTGTTTTGAAACATAAAACTGCTGTACACGAAATTTTATCCACTAGCAGGTAGATAAAAACAGGTTGACCAGAAAGCGAGATATAGTCAATACATTGAAAAAATTTGAATTTGGTGAACATGTAATAGATATTAAATCTTTTTTTACTTGCCATTTTAGTGAAAAATTGCGGTAAGACTAAACGAGTTATATTAACTACAAAATTGGACCAATCAATTTTGTATATATTTTGCATTAAAGTTTATTCAATAAATTTATATTGTTTATATGAAGTTTATTCGATGAATTTATATGTTTATCTACTTTTCTGACAGTATTCTAGTTTTTTTCACACGATTGCATAAAACGTTCGCCTATCTCGCGGTAAAATAATTTCTAAATAATATTAAATATATATAAATATCACATATACTTTTATTAAAATAATTATTATTTTGATTAGTAATAACGTTAATGTAAACATATTTACATAGCCATTTAAAGTTTATGTAATCACATATGATCGTCTTTAAACACCTACTCGAAAACAAGATTTTTGATAATTTCGTCCATTCAGTAATAATCCGGCAGAGAAAACTATGATACTCTATAAATGTATAAATTTCTCAACTTTTACGAAGAATGTTGCATTTTATACTTGAGAGTCAATAATTTCACCACAAAAATTTTATCGCCATCAAAGTAAGCATAGCTGATTATCGTATTAGGGAAAATGCCCGCGCGATGAAATAAATACGATACTACGAAGCACACGAATTTCCGATTTTCAGAGAGGATTTTATTCTCAGCTTGGTAGCGAATGGATTCGTGTCACGGGGACGGGATTTATCGACGCTGAAAATTCACCGCCACACTGCAACTAACGACAACAATTATCCGAAAAGTTGCCAACATGTCAAAAATGAGCAACACAAGGGATTGTTATCGCGTTGCGTGCTACGTGCTGCATGTTTGATGAACGTTAATCGAAATGTTGAATCTCGAATGTGTACACCTAATCTATCAGTGTATATGTATTCGATCAGTACATCCTACAAAGCAAATAATCTTTTGTAAAGATACGTTGTACTCTCTCAGTATATTCTAACATAATAGTAAAATACTACTGTAAATATAAAAGCAATTTTTGTTTTGATTGTAGAATTAAATAACAATAAAATTTTTATTTTCTATTTTTTTCAAAAAATTCTTCTCTTCCCATTTGTTTTTGTAAAGTTATATAAACTTTGTTATAAGGAAATAAAAAAATTATATTTTTTGAACTCTAAAATAAGCACTATAAGCATTAATTGATTATATACCTTCTTTCTTAAAAACAAAATATATAACGTATAAGTACGTATAAAATATGAAAAACATATTCTGTGTAACTATGATATTCCGTATATTATTGTTATAACGCGTGTACATGTATAAAATTATCTTAATTTACATAATTAGATTCATAATACTCAAACAAAGCATATTTTTAACATTTGTGCGTTATTTCATTAAAAATTATAAGAGATAAATCTTGTATCATATGCAATCATCATAATAGACTTATTGCGCAAATTTACTTTTTTATATGTATACAAGGTATAAGAACTCGTCATATACACTTACTCCTTCAGTAACTATTTTGTAAAAGCATATGTGATTATGTGTTAACACTTGTTGGATTCGATACAAGTAGCTTATAGAGATCTTCACGATTAAAAGATATTTCTCAATAAATCTATTATGAATTAAAGCATATATAACAACATGATTCACCTTTTATCATAATTTCTAACAAAATAACGTACGAACGTCGTTGAAAATATGTTCTCTTCGAATGTTATGACTAGAAATCTAGATATCTTAAGAGGTTTAATATTGGATATATTAATTAGTATATAATTAGAATTCGTATTTTAACAAATTCAATAAATAGTTGAAGACTTGTAAATAAGTTAAAACAAAAAACACTCTGTTATCACTATAAACAAAGGTAAATAAATCCTAAAAGAAGAGAGAAACTGTATAGACGTATCTACCTGACTTTTAAAAGCGCGTACGCAAGGAAACGTATGAAAATCGAAACGTTTTAAGGCCTTTGACGTCCCTTAAGGCACTCAGCCCGAGCCATTCCACCACAGGGGTGAGATAAACGCCGCGCGCCGGGTACAAGCTGAGTAGGGACCCCCGCCAATTCCGTATAAAACCGTCTCGCTGCTTCCGGTATATTTATTTCGATGAAAGGCCTCGCGGTAACGGCTCGTGCATTACGGTGACGAGCGCGCCTTACGGAAACAAAAAGTCGGAAAAGCATCAGAATGAAGGCGTATACCCACCCGTTCATTGTGCGCGAGCAGAATGGGAAAAACGAGACAACCGTGTTAAATCCCGACGACGAACACTCAAAGAACGTCAGAATCGTTCGGCAAAGAGTCCTCCATTTATTTATGGATAAGTCATAGACTGCGGAATACTTCGATTGCAGAGTAAAAGGAGACATCGAGTGTACGGGTAATATAATCGATATGACGTTCTTATCACTGAAAAATATCGGTATACTCCGTGTACGTGATCTGCACACAGTCGATCTTATCAATTATTCAAAAATAATATGCAAGTTAATTTATATATATATATATATATATATATATATATATATATATATATAACAGATAATAGTTTCTACTTTCCAACGCAGATCAGATATTAGTTTTTAGAACAACAATCGGTATAAATATGGCTTAGAATTTACAAAAATTGCATATATTGCAATATTTAAAGATATTAATTAAATCACTTTATATACTAAAGGAGATTACATATTATTGTGGTATACCCTGAGGTGCTTTTCACTTGGAGTAAATTTCAACCTACGGACAGCAACGCTTTGCGTTGCTGCTGAATACGAACATTGAACACATAGCAAGGACTTACCTTATAAGCGCATATAACCAACGAGCTCTCTATTTGACAGTGCGATCCTCCAAGCTTGCTGTATTCGAGTACCTATTCGTCCTGCTTTATTCTATCCTCTTGACCAGGTGCGCAGGCGTTTGGCACAGCTTTCTTATTTAGGCGTGTATTCGGCCAAGTGGATCTATAAGAAAACACGGGTCGCTCAGAGTTTACACTGACACACATTGTGCGCAAATAAAAGTTTACGGTTTAAAGAGGATGTTCAAGCACTCGAGAATGTAGCCAAGTCTGACAAGGTTTAACTTCAAGCAATAACCGTCAAGTGGCCCGGGCGAGAATTCTTACGAATTGTATTTACAGCGAGATGCAAAAGTAATACATAATGTATAAATCTTTGCTTGGGCGATATTTATACTAACATTTATAAGTAACTTAATACTTTTGCGCAATATCATCTAGTCTTAATCGCATGTAATTCAAAAGAGAATTTTCTATTATTAATTTCAATGGAAATCATAGCTCGATTACCTCCACAAAATTTAAATAATTTTTTTTTACATGTAATAGCAAAAAATTTTGCGATTTTTTCTGTTTTAATTAGTTATGTACAATGTAATAAATAAACTGTATAAATGTTTATAATATCACAACGTTACAGTAAAATAATTTTTAATTACATAAACGTATAATCATTAGACATATCCGTCTCTCAGAAATAGATGCATGTCTGAGGATTTTATAGAAGATAGATTAATGAAGAGGAAGTGAAAGAGACAGAGAGAATTTAAAGATAAGATTATCAAGTATTAAATATATGATAGAAAAATATATATTCAAAGCATGAATCACGTCAAAATAGTTAATACATCAAATATCTACAATTTGAATCTTTCCGTTCGTTTCGGAGCCGCACGCTTTTTTGTAAAATGGTGGATGCGACGAATTGATTGGCCTCGCGGGATAAAATTGATGCTGTCAATGGAGGCGAAACGTTTACGAGAGTCCGATGGAGAAATTTTGGATTCGTGTCGGCGACGGCGCGGCGACGCGCGTATGTAAGGCGACTTGTCGCGCGCGTGTTTCCTGACAAATCGCGCGGCGAAATCCGTGATTTTAAAATGCAGCTGTTCCGCACACGTGCGCGGCATAAACGGCGGCATTATATGCGCAAACGTGTGTCCCGTAGCGTGTGCAACAAGACGCGCACGTGTGCCCGTCGCGCGGCAGGTGAAGCTTCACGCCGGCCGGGCCGCGCGACGTATAACCGCGCGCGGTCGGATAACACGAAGAGGGGCTCTATTGTTCGTCGTATCTTGCTGACAGCACGCGCCAGATTTCTCATAGACGAACAGGTTGTCCGGATAAGTGAATTTCCGCCGGTGAACTCATTCGAAGACTACGAGGTTTTTGAGAAACCCTTGCTTCGCGTACAGTTAAGACTTTGAAAAGATCAACGTAGTTATATGAATCTCACACATCTTTCTGATAATGTATGTACAATTGGAAAAACTATAGAATTTATAAGGAATAATGCAAGGAAATAATTTTTTTTTTTCGAGTATACGAAAAACGCCTATAAACGATTCAACGCATTTCTGCAGCATTTAAATTCGCAAATATTCTGATGATAATTACGCAAGCTTTATTATTTACGCTTTATCGGTTATTGAATAACAATGTAAAAATATTGCAGATAAAACAAGCCGAGATTTTTAAAGCATTCAAAGCAATTTCTCTGCAGGAACGGCAACTACCCTTGTCTCTCCACTTTACACGCTTTTATCTTCTACCGGAAAAATAGCGCGGACGTGGAAACGTAAAAGGCCGCGAATAGTAACGGTTCTAGGGTCATTTCTGACGTTTACAAAACGTTTCGCTTAAGATGAAAGGTAGCATAAACGGTCTTGCGTTTTTACAAAAGTTAGTTACACTCAAACCGTCAAATATTAGCTCAGAAAGAAGACAAATTTGCTTTTCGCAAAGTTTCGTCCGAGCGCATTTTCCTCGCAGAGCATCTAATATGTAGTCTAAATTTAACATACGCCTCGTGGTTAATAAAGTGAGAGTGCTACGCGTAACACGCGATCAAACGCGTAGATACCTTGGGTTAATTATGTAATATTTCCTCGTAGACTAATGTAATCCTGAATTTCAAATTACCGTCTTACATAGCGTCGATCGACGTTACCTATTAACTTTACTATGTACATCTGATTTTGATCTTGTAGCGATTAAAGCGATCTGTCAAATATTCTGCAAATTTATCAAAACCTATAGCTAATTTATTTGCAGAACACATTTATTTTATATTTTTACAAACATATTAATTCGTGACATGCACACGGCTACTAATGTTTGAATGCACCAATAAAAAAATTGTATTATTTTTATATTCCATTATACAGTCTTGAATTACAAATAAAATATAAATAAAATCATATTTATTACTACGCATTTATATACTCAGTTATACGTATTTATATTATAAATGCAGAATTAGCGAAACCTTGATTCGACGCGCTACTCGAATGACGCACGTAATGTTCGATATCGGTAAAGTAAAATTGGATAAAGAGAAAGATGAATATTCCTGTCGCCGGTGTATTTATGGCGCAAACCTCGGATTTGCTGTCCTCGGACTCGTTAGCAAACCGGTCCATAATAAAGGACATCCGTTCTTTTCTCGAAAGCATTTACCGGCGTATCTCGATTAGACTCCTCCGCGAACGAGAACACTCAGGGCACGGACATTGAAGCACGCTAATTAACGCGGGCGATGTCGCGATGTCACTACGACTACATCCTCTCGTGAGGGTCGTGTCCAATACTGTGAAGCACTTGACTGACAGTACTTGAAAATTTCGCGTTTCGGCCAAAACGAATAACGTCGCCGACACGGTAAAATACAGATGTACGGAACGTCAAATCGTACAGGTGCACATATATGTTTCTTTAATCAAGATGCTTAGATGCTTGAAACCAAGTCTTACATTTTTTTTACGTTGAACGAATTTGCTTACTATGTGTCGTCTAAATCTTATGTTTGCTTAAGTTATAAGTATTCATTCTTAGGCATTATATCATTGAATTAAAATCATTGTATCTTCCTTATGTTTATCAGTTTATCACAAATTTTCATAATTCTGAAATCTGGATTTTTCAAAGTTGTACGAAACGTTTATAAACATATCTACAATTCTAAACGAAGATGTGTTTAAATATCAATATTTCTTTAGATATTTAAACATTGCTGTGGTCGTTTCGCTGAAGAATTTGTTCTTAATATGTTTAAAACGATTCACGATGTTATTATAAGTATATTAAATACCTTCTGACATTGCATTTTTACTAAAGATGTCTCGGTTATAAAATGAAGCAAACTTACAAAAATCTCTAGGAAACTTCGAAAAGTATGGTAGGTTACGTCGCCTTGGACTAATTTCCAACTTTCCCGCAAAGTTTCGAGTGACAAATTATCCCGCACGAAAATGGAGTACCACTCAAGATTCAACGAGAAATTTTATTACTCACAGTACCGCAGTGAACGACATGAAGAGATAAAAGACGCGAATTAAAAGATGAAAGCAATATATACATACACATATATGTATACATATATTATAATGGCAGTTCACGACGAATAAATGTCATAATTCTATACAAAATTATTTTATATAAAAAATTTACTCTTATCTGTTTTATAAAAAATTATCCTACTTTTTAATATAATAAATTGCAGACAAATGCTGATTTTCAAAGACTAATTGTAGAATGTTAATGTACCGAAAGAAAATCGTAACACAGTATATAAATGTCGACTGAAAATGCATTTTAGGCATCAAAGCTCATTTAATCCCGGGTATAAACTAGAAATAGGATCGTGTTACATTACGCTGTACGGAGCTAGCTTCTCTCGTGCATCCCGTGAACTCGGAAGTCAAAGCACGAACCAATCATGGCACCTAGTGAATTGAGTTTTGGAACCAACGGTGATGTTCCTGCATAATCCGATTTTCGTAAGCAGATAAACGAATCGTGTGTCAATTCATTTCGCTATTATCTTACTGATCTTACATATGCAGATTTCTTAATACGTACGTAAGCGCGTATGTGCAGTGCGTATCATATTATGTTACAGCTTTTATGAATACAAAGGAAATACATTAGCTTGGATTTATTATCATGCAAATACGTATATATTGCAATGCAAATATTATTTCAACATGTACTATGATTATCTTTTACATTTACAATGTTGTAAATGATACATTTCATAATAAGTAATAATGCAATTTTATCCCACAGCAATTGGTGTAACTCGTAATTAAACGTATATGTATATCAATTTTGCCTTGAATTTTGTTTACATAATTCCTTACTTCGGTATTATTTATTCTGATAATTATGTCGATACCATTGATGCATCGTAACACGATAGTATCGTAAATGAAATAAATTATTATTTTTACATTCATCAGGTATTTTACGTATAGTACATACGATACCAACACACCGGGGCAATTTAAATCGTAAAATCGAAAACTTATCCGACATCCCCCCTCGCTGAACTCGTCAGACGTGCGTTACGATTCGGCTACCCCCGAGCCTGCCCCCGAGCCTCGCCAAAGTACGGAGGATGATCTAAGCGAGATGATTTCTCACCGTTCTGAACCGAAAGCCAGTTATAGCGTAGCAGCTTTCAGGTTAAAAATCTCGTTCGGTGCGCGAGCCGCGACAAAAAGTCGTTGCGAGTGGTGGATCGATGCCACAGCGACAGCGTGGCTCCAGCCGGCGACAAACACATTATCGTTCTGTACATATATATATATATATATATATATATACATACATACATACATACACATACATATACATACGCACACGTTTATATACATATGTATGTATGTATATATACACACACATGTATATATGTGTGTATATTATATATATACGCTACCCCATACTCGTTCCTCCATCGTCATTCCTTTCCTGTGATCTCCTCCCCATACCCATCTATACCATCTACCCACTCTCACATTTACGTTTCACAATCCATCCCTTTATCCGCGGGTCCCATAGCTCCGATCCGTACCATCATCCCCGCATCCATACCTACATCAGTCGCCCTTGGGCGTTCTAATACGGCTACGGAGCATCATGGTCTGTACTTACGAGACTGTAACCCACATTTTGATGTAATGTTACTTCCGGTTGGAAAAACACATTGTAGAACGCGGCCTGTATGGTCGCGAGACCTGTACGATCGCACGTACGTATCAACCTTTCATGAACAAAATAATACCGAAGATTCGGTCAACATTAAATATTATATTTTCACTTTGACGGTGTATTGATGGTACGTTATATAATGACAACTATGTGTCATTTTATATATAACCCTTTGTAATGATTAAAAAATCATATTTACAGAGTATAACCACGGATTGTTTCAGGTTTGAGAAAATATGTACAGGATTATCATAAGCCATTGAGTCTATCTCTCGACACAGGATGCAAATGGCTAATGAATAATTTTGTCTGCGGAAGGGTTTAGCGGCGTGAACCACAGCAGACTGGCTTTAACGTCAATGTCCGATTGTAATATATTATATAATCTGCATTATAACATACATTTATTCCTACATTTATTTCCTCATTTTTCTTTCAACTCTTTTATGCAAATTCTTTACAATCGAGTAATTAAAACAAAATCAACTATACGTAAAATTCTGATTTATTATTATTATATCTTGAAATATGCGATTTAGAGCACCTATTTACATTCAAACGAATACATTTAACAGCTTACTTTAAATAAATAAATTCGCACTTTAACTTCGTTATTCACTTAAATAAATTTATTACTTTAGCTTTATTATTTTACAAATATTAAGTAATAAACTGTTTATTGTATGTCTTTCTATACATAACTCTTTATTAAATATTAATATTTATAATAAATTTAAAAAACTATTGTAGGATATTATACAACATGTATTTTTTATAATCACAAACCTTTGCTTTTAACTGCATCGTTGATTATGATTGGGGTAAATATTGAATGTTAGTTTACGAGCGAACAATGGATGTCAACGACTAACTAAGAGCTGAAGAACAAAAAGCCATCAAGGAAGACAGACGAGGAACCATCACCAAATAGACAAATCTAAGATATCTTTCGTACGACGAAGCATAAATCTTGAATGGATCGCAAATAGACTTCGGTTTGAATTATTATTATCTATATAGATACCTTATCATAAAACCGACTTGTGAGCATTCAGTGTAGCGATGCGCACCAAGAAGAAAGGCATCGTAGTTCATAATGTCGAGAAAAGTTTGGTTAGAAAGACTCTCGGGTACACTGATCAAAGTTCCCGATTTAAAACATAATCTTGCTGGAATTATGCCGTTTTTAATTAACCTTCCCTTAGAATATAATAGCACAATTGCATTATTAAATTTGCAATTGGCAAAATAATGAATTATGAGATTCGTGAATTTGCGAAAAGATTTTATCCGCATGCACAATAACAAACTTCGACGCTCTACTAAGTTTAAAAGAAGAAACACAATTTTTCATTATACTTTTGTGACATTGTTATAAATAATTTAAATATAAAAAATATTGCGCTTAACGTGAAGAAAGTTATAAAATTGCTTTGTGGAAGCAATGAGATTTTCAACCCGTCTAATATAATGAATTTGACAATAAGTAAATTCATAAAAAATATTTATTAATATATTTTATAGAAACATTATGAAATGTATTTTAATGTCAAACAGCAAACACAAATTCCATATGATTCTCCAATGTCATTGGCTCGGGAGGTGAAGATTGCCTTCCGAAATTAATCACATTCATCGTGTCGCTATTATCGCTCACCGTTATGCGCTGACGTGTTCGAGATCGTCGTGTTGCATTGTTTTTACCAAGCCGATATTATTATTCGGTGCGATATTACTCACGCGCCGGTTGGTTTGCGGGAAACGTGATCGCCGCCGTTGGTTCGCCTCTGAGTGACGACGAATGAATACGATCTGCAGCTTCATCCGGGCCTGGCCACTCTCTATTACGTCCGCAGCGCGCCGAGGTGAGACGCGCTGGGAATAGGAGCGCGCAGCCCACATTCCGGAATGCTACATCTTCCACAGTCGTCTTCGCCCGACGCGGGTGTCATTCGTAAGGCGCGTTCAATGTTATCTCGCCTAGTAACATCTAGTTACAGAGAACATCACAAGGCTGATTAGAAGTACGGAGTTCTCTTCATTGTGTGCGGATTTGTCGAAAATTCTCCACGCCAGAGCACCGAAAATCTTACGAGACAATCAAACTCGGATAAAAACACTTTTATCTAGAAATAAGCACCGAATACAAAATATTTCTTATTGACTTCATTTGTTTAAAGAAACATATGTATTTACAAGTTCTAAACATCATCAGATAATTATTCAGTTTATTGATTTAACTTTATTTCTTTCACAAGAGATTCACGCTCGACTGTGTATAGAAATACGATATATCTTCAAATTATAATATATATTGGTCGTGATCGTCGTGATTATCGATGCACAAAAAATGCATGCGCATTACTGCTCTATTTCCCAAACCGGTGTTACTTTCGAAGTCCCGCGAGGTGCATTTGAGAGTTAAATGAGACATTAAACGCACAGGCGAATGTGCCGAGTAATCGCGATCTATCTCTTAAACGTACACGATTTGTTTCAGAACAGAATACAACCTAATAGCCAAGCTATTTAACAAAGAGTGCATCTCTTGCCAGAGCTCTCCGTTCCTATACGCATTCGCATTTACCATTCTTTCTGCAGCTACTTCGCCACTACGATGTGAAAGGATATACGATGGAAAAGAAAAAGCTAGTATACTATAATCTTCCAAGATATTACTTCACATATACCTCAATAAAAGCTACAGATGTCAAAGAGAAAAATTGTCGACGGTTTTTCATACGTAATAATATAAAGTATAATAAAATAAATTATTATTGAAGAAATAAAACATGAAAGAGTAGAAAATTATAAATAAACAACTGAATAAAAACTTCAGTTTTATCTTAATTTTATTTAAAATTCTTAAGTACCTACTTAAAAAAGAGTGTTCTATAAGAGAACTCTGGAAAAATAACTTTTAATATAAATTCCAAGATATAAATTCTTCAATTGATTTTAGATCTCTTTTTGATTTTTTTAAACAATTCTCTCTCTCTCTCTCTCTCTCTCTCTGCGCGCGCGCTACAAACTGGATGGTTTCTTGATCATAATAACGTTGCCATACTAAGTAATAAAATATTTAATTTTGAAATTCTTACTTAATAATCACGCCTTAATAATACACTTTACGTCTTGTAAATATATCAACAATAAATTTAGCTTGAAGATATTATACTCCTGTACTGTCTCTGTGCATAATTGACGTAATAATCACGATACAAGAACTTAATTAAATTAATAATACAAAATGTCTGTAAATAGTCACGGTGGAAGTAGCAAACTTGGCAACTTGAAACTTTTATTTGCATCGTGAACGTGTAAACTACGATGTGCACGTGAAACCCGCCGGGATGTCAGCAAAATTATTCATCGAAGTCTCAGCGCAGCGCGCGAGAGAATGATACAAGCTATAGCCAAGAATGGGGCTGTAAAAGTTGTGGTATAAAGCCCTTAACCCTCTCCGTCCCGTAAATACACCACAATGCTGACAATGCAACGGTGTTTCTGATGCGCGCGCATATGCAGATGCAAAGAGTTTCTCGTGCGCAATAATATTTTTTTTTTTCTCTACCTTCCACCTCACCGCTTTCCCATGCCCTTGCGGAACAGGGCACGGAGTTTGTAATTAATTTTCGCGGCACGGCACAGCATAATAACCGCCAGTACAAGAGCACACCCTGTTAATCTCCCTACGGGGGAGAAATTCTGACCTTCATGGTTACGGGCTTGGGTTCGCACTACTCTTTGTCCTTGCTTACATTTTATTACCTGCGTTAACGCTTACGTGCGAGAGTACATTTAGTGGATTATCCGCGATAATTCTCAGATTTGTCCCTTCCTTTTGTATTTACAAGAATTACCCTGGCATGACAAGTAATACATGTCGTAGCCTTTCCTTTTCATGAAAAATGAAAAGCTCGAGATACATGCAAAAATCATCGATTTACGCATTATAATAATGTTATAATCCATTAAAAAATAGATTTACCATCCAGCAAACGTAAATGGCAGTAAAATAATTTAAAATAGCTATATAACTAAAGATTGAAAGGCTTTGTACATACGTAAAATATCTAAACTTTCGTATAGAAAACAAGTGACTAGTATCATACGTGAAATGTGTCTTTGTTTCATGCGCGAGATTAATATCGAGATTAATATACCTGCAGCAAGGACCGAACAGAAATCATTGATAATCTTAACGTGTTCGAATCCGCTGACATTATCCAGTCAGATCGCTACTTCGCTCTTCGCGTCTAGGTAATTTATTATTACGAGCGCTGCATGCGTTATCGATCGGTGGTGCTTTTAACAGTACAGACTGGAACTCGTCTGGCGAGCTTATTTTCTTGACAGGAAACCGACAGTAAAATTTGTCGACCGAGATTTCAGCGGGCTTCGATATATATGTATATATAATAAATATCGTCTCTTCCGATCAATCTTTTTTTAACATCTTCTCACCTTTCCGGGTGCAGTGATAGATCGCGTGTAGTAACATGCAAATGCGTTTCAAAAATGCCGCGAAAGAGTTCTGGAGATTTTTCAGTTCTCTCGAATGCATTTAGTGTATATTTTGCAAGCTGTTATTGATTGATCTTTTTCGAGAATCTGGTATCTTCCAAATAGCACTCTAAATGTTCCATCGAAAAATATTACAAATCAATCGTGATTGAAATCTAATCAAATTATATCAATTTCCACATGTAACAAAAATGTAAAGTTAACATTTTATATTTAAAAAAATTTATTTTTTACATTTATCTACCAAAACTTGTTTAAAAAACAAATTAATTTATTTCCTATGCTTTTTGGAGAAAAGGTAGAACTCTATCGATTATGTTGAAATTTGGGAAATGAAGGGTGAAACTGCATGTCTTTGGGTCTGCGTGTACACTCTGATGAACGCCAGTCATCTCCGTGACGCGCGGAATCGCATCCCGCTATTTTCCGCTCGCCCTTTCTCGTGCCGTTGCATATATACGTCCCGTTTATCCTCCTACAACTATCAAAAGCAGGCGCCGACTTCGCAATTTAAACGCTAAAGCGCGTGAAACCGAACTCGATACGCGGTATCTGCGCGAACGGCCATCACAGATATGCGGTGGACGAGATTAAAGAATCTCCGCAGATTGCATTCGCGTGCACGTTTGCATTTCGGCGATTTTTCTTGCCAACCGACAAAACCGGGCATTCGCAGATCACCGAAATAGTTGAAAACGATAACAGTATTTGACAACATGTCGAAAGGTGCTGTCTAACTAAGCGCACAAATATCGCAGAAAGATAATTTTTAAGTACTTAATTATATTAATATAATTTTTTATGTAATATGTTTATTTACACAAAATTTATTTTTTAGTTAGTTTATATATGGATTTAAAAAAAAGTTTATAAACTTTTTATTAATACCTTATATTATTATTAAAGTATTTATTCTACTTTATATATAGTAACCTCTTTTATTAAAAGAATATTCAATATCAATAATTAATTATACATTAATAATTGAATAAAAATTACTCATTAATGTATTTCTGAAGAAATAATAATAATAATTTAATAGAAGAGAGAGAGAGAGAGAGAGAGAGAGAGAGAGAGAGAGAGAGAGAGAGAGAGGAGACAAAAATCTTCTTAATTTTTATTTTATTACTTTTTTAATCACTCGGTCTTTACATTATTGGATCTACCTTCCACTGATAGAGTTCGCAGATTCAATTAACTTATTAGTTGTAAAAATCGATAAAGATATTTTTAAATTAGGAATCTTAACAAAAAGATCTCTTTTTAGGTATCTCTGATATATTAATTAAAATAGTCTTTTATACAGTTAAACTAAAAAAAACATAAGACGATGTAAGAAGAAGTGATTTAAAAAAACAAGAACTAAACTGAGGATATAATCACGATATAAAATTTACTGCGACTACGTTTGCACAGTACGTCTAACTGCTTAGCATAGAAATAGAGACAGTCGAATTTTTTTTCTTTTCCGAGGACCGCACTAAATGGATTTACAAGCTTAGTTTCCCTCCCGTTGCAGTGTATACCCCAAAAGAAGATAAATAAATTGTGGATAGGGAGAAGGCGAGAGAGAGAGAAAGAGACAGAGGGGGGGGGGAGAGAGGCAGGGAAAGCAGATAGCAAAAAAAAGAGAAGAACAAAACGACTGTCAAATCCTTTCGCCCTACGACAAGAAGGGCTCGTAACGTCGCTTGTCGAGCATGGTTTTTCAGCGGAACACCAAAGATCCTCTTTACATGTTTATTCGCGGGTTGACATTCGCGCTCTCTTTCACCGTAATAAAGAACTCACTGTCGTCTGCAGTTTAAGATGAAAACTCGGCGTCGATGCAGACAACGCGATGAATGTAAAATCGACGCTTTCTGTCTAACGAAAGGATGGGTCCACCACCATTGTTGGACCTCGATAGTACTCGAACGCATCTCATGCGTATACTTCGCGAAATGACAGGGATAGTAAAATGAATATAATGGGGCAACGCACACCACACACCTAGCGATAACCAAATTGTTTGGGACGTTGCGTCATTTGTGCGAAATACTGTAATTTTACATAAAATTGAATAATTAAAACGATACAGTGGCATCGCTTTGTTAAAATTGATTGCATTTTTATTTCAATTAATCGATAAAAATTAACTATGAAGTTTAATTGCTTCATTATCACACAAAATAATGTAAAACACGTTTTCTAATTAGTCCAGATACGTTTCATTACTGTAAAATGCTTTTTCTCGTTTGCGAATGCCTCAGCAATTTTGAAAGTTCCGCTCCGATCATATATTCGAGAAAGTTTCTTCTTCAACTCTCAGCACATTAAGGACGAAAAAGTTTAATAGCGAGTTTTAATCTCATGCATTATAAAAATAAAACCAGATAGCTCTAAGATAATTCAAATCGAGCGACAAGGAATGCAAGGAAGGAAGATTGGACGAGGAATGCAAACCATGCTCGAACGAGACTGCATTGATTCCAGTATAAACTCAAAACCCTTCCAGACGAGACCATGCCGGGAAATCTTCGTGACGAATTCCGTCGACATCGTCTAGCGAATACAGACTCTATTGGATTTCGAAATATTCCACCGGCGAAGAGCTTTTCATTCACGTAAGGGATTAGCGTGCGAGATCAGAGAAATAAATTACAGAAATAAATCTATAGGGAAATTAAAAGAAAACCCTTAGGTTTAGATTCCGAATTGTACAAAGCCACGAGAAAATTGTGCTTAACAATATGTTCTCTTTTGGAGTTAGATATTATCTGGAATAGTTGATTTACGACTTGATTTAAACTCTCGTTAACATAGAATGTACTTTCTATATAATTTAAAAGCCATCTTTGATCAATAGAAACTGTAATAACTTTTATCGGCACTATCTTGACTGCCGATAAAAGTTATCTTTCCGTGTTTTCCAAGTTTCTGATAAATTAAAATATCTCTGTGCAGTAGTATGAAGAACTGCGCAAATAATAGTTTTGCAATCTCAATGGATGAGTTTTTTTAATAATACAAAATTTATTTTTATAGCTTTTATATGCGATGCCGGCTACAATATTCATGGATCTCTATATCCCTTTAAATCGTTTCAAGAGTATATATGTCAAAATAAAACCGCAATAAAAATATCATATATCTTCCAATTTTATCCAAAAAGATATTATAATTATAATAAAATATAAATAATAGGCATGTAAATAAATAACAATATTGCTGTTAATTATTTCAAAGAGAAATTTATAGAGGATATTTTAATATAAATTTAACTTAGTTTATTGATTTTTATCTCTTCAAATTATTTATAAAAACTACATTTATAAAATATGAGAATAATATATTAATCATCTACCCAGAAAATTCATAATATAATCGCATAATATCAAAAACATTATCGATAAAATAAAATAATAACAAAAATTTCATTATTTTCCCTCTTTTATTCAAAAGGATAATAACTATGAACGTAAATAATGGAATGTAAATAATAGAAATGTGAATAAATAATATTGCTTTTTCATATTACTTTTCAAACCGGCCGGAGTTTATTTTTTTTTTACAAATAATTAAAGATTTAATTGAAAGATATTTAATGCTAAAAATTCAATAATTATGAGAAGATGGCTTATTAAATTTCTTTTAGAAAACTAATCAGAGACAGAAAGAGAGTAAGCAATAAGAAATATGTTCTCCGTCGTCGAAAATCAACAAAACGATACACGTAGCGCCCTTACACGTGAGCGTTGTGAAACCGTTTTAGCCTGCTATCGATCGAAGTTAAGAATACACAATGAAAACATCGGTAAGATTATACTCCAAAATATTATGGCGTCATGTCTAACGCCACTTGTTGGAAATGTGCGTTCTCCTGACACGCCGACATACGTGCTCACAATTGTCCCGCAATAAAACATGCGATAAACAAGTGTTATAGATGACGTTAAGTACGGCATATTACTTCGAGTGACAAAAAGAAAACTACTAGTTTGTGTCGTACGTGGCTCCGAAGTGTGACGTGGACGCGATTTTTTTTGTAAAATTCTCTCGATTCGCTCAAAATATTTCCGCGATCTCGTAAGGTTATAAAGATATCTTTGATATTATCCAGTACCGTAGACGTCGCCAGTGTTTCGGATACTGATGGGCTAGAGTGAAAATACGGAAGCACCTAATGACGATTTTGCGAAATGACGACTCTCCGATATGACACTGTCTGCTCCGTGTTAATTTTGCTTCACATTTTAGTACATACTAAGACAGCATTGAGTGATATTTTGAATGTTCAGGTAATTACATGCAGATATTTCGTAGGATAAAAAGAAGAAATTGATATTAATATTATAATAATTAATTATATCTATATTGTTTCATAAGTATCAAAATATTGTGCGTATATATTGTTATATTGCATATTACATAAGCTATTTAATAAATTATATGTAAACGTAAGAGAGAGAGAGAAATTTCTTTTGTATTACAGCATTTATCTGATACCAAGTTTGGTTCGAACGAATATTCTGATGACGATAAAGAATATTCCGATGTTGATGATAGAGGTAGAGGATCCTTAGTGCAACCGAACGACCAACAAGATACAAAAGATCATTTATATTTAAAACCTGTAGATGACAGTCACCTTGGCATGGAAAAGCCGGTAGCTACAGATACCTTGGATAAAAGTAAGTATTGATCATTTGTGTTTACAGAAATCTGATGAACGTTTTCCTACGTTTTTGTTATACACTTTTCAGACATAAAATGGGACGCACAATGGGGTGCGCAACTGAAACTTACTCAAGCATCAGCTGTCGCTGTGGATCCAAATGGCAATATTGCCGTGTTTCATAGAGGGGATCGTATTTGGGGCCCCGATAGTTTCGACAACGAAAACAGATTTGATCCAAATAAAGGGCCGATAGCGCAAAACACGATAATCCTTTTGGATAAAAGTGGCAAGGTGATATCGGAATGGGGAAAGGACATGTTTTATCTGCCACATGGCTTGACTATCGATCAGGCTGGGAATTATTGGGTTACTGACGTGGCAATGCATCAGGTATTCAAGTTTGATGCTCAAGATGTGGAAAGACACGTGGAGGAGTTGAAACGTGCACAGGTTAGCTCGGAGACAAGTGTGCCTAACGATCGTGCTGGTGCATTACTCGAAAACAGCATACTGAAGCCGTCTATGACTTTGGGAGAGGCTTTTGTGCCTGGTAACGACAATAGGAGATTTTGTAAACCAACTGATGTTGCTGTACATAGTAATGGTGACTTTTTTGTCAGTGATGGATATTGCAATTCTAGGATAATTAAGTATAATAAAAACGGTGAAACAATTCTACACTGGGGACGACATTGGGGCACCAGTAGAGGTAATAATAAGAATAAAATTGATATCAATAACGATAAACAATATCTAAACAAATGCTAAACCAAGTTTCACTTTATTTTAGAATCTGTCTATTCGCAGCCCTCGCCATATGCGTTTCTCATTGCACATGCTTTAGCACTCGCGAGTGAGTTAAATTATATTTATCTCGCTGACAGAGAAAATGGCAGGATATTATGTTTCTTTGCCAACAACGGTACATTCCATAAGGAATATAGACATCCTGCTATTGGTACAAAAATTTACAGCGTTGCCTACGCACGAGAAAAATTATATCTAGTTAATGGACCTGATCCATTTATAAGTAATCCAGCGCCAGTAAGGGGCTTTGTGCTTGATATTTATTCCGAGAAAATATTATCGATGTTTGAGCCCAACAAAAATATGGATAATCCACATAGCTTGACTGTGACGGAAGATGGTTCCGAAATATATGTAGCAGAATTAAATAATAAAAAAGTTTATAGATTTCTACAAGGTACAACGAATTATTAAACGTTACGTTTTGTAACAATTAAGATTTATAAGTCCGTGATATCATATCTTAATATATTTTTTCTTTTTTTCTTTTTTAGGAGTAAACAATTCGCAATCTGCTAAACAGCATCAACCTAAGATCTTGATACATCCCGATACTAAAGATGCCGATACTGAAAAGACCAATATGACAAAACTGATTCTAGGCCTTGGCTCAGCGGCTATTTCCTTTATCACAATATGCGTTGCAATTGCTGCCATTGTAGCGAGATGCCAAAAAAGAGGTAGAGAAAGACGTCATTATGACGAACCGGCTGTTGAATTCTCCAAATTAGTGGAATAGAAATAAATATTTTCTTTAATTGTGATTGTCTTTCGTTGTAGCATTCTTGTTGTGCACATATGTGTTAATTTATTTTCCATATTTATTAAGCACCATATTTATTAAGCACCAATTTATAATATACATATATAGATAATTCATAATAATTGAAATTTAGGAATCACAATTATTGCATGGTAACAGCAATAATTCGAGCTGAAGTAATTATTATATTTCGTTATCGTTAATTCATTGAATTGCTATTATCGTGCAATAATTGTCATTCTCAGACTTCAACTATTATGAACAATCTATAGCAGTAGAATTGCCCAATATTGTTCCTATTATATGTTCGAATTATGCTTACTTGTCTAAGGTAATTAATTTATTTAAGTTTTTTAGGCTTTAATTTTTATGTTACTTATACGCCTTAATTAGAAAGCATCGTGCATTTTATGTATACTTGCATTTTACATATACATATATATACTGTCTACAATTTATTAAATTGTAAAATATTAAGGATATGTATTGATTTCTTTTATCAGATCTCTTTCACCTATTATTATATTTATTATTTTATTTATTGTACTGTATATATTTTATATATTGTACTGCTTTTTCCAACTTCTTTCCTCTACGTTGTTATGTACATACTTTTGTGGATAAAAAAGTATACGTTATCTTAATTCTTTAATGCATTGTACTAATTCCTTCCAATTTTTTTTCTCTACATTGTTATTGATGTACTCTTATCGTACGTAATACAGCATAATTGCAATCGAACTTCACGGTAAGTTCGTTCAATTATTCAATTATATATGAAAAAAGTACATATTATCTTAATTTAAATTAATATATCTTTTATCTGCACTTACACGCACCTATTGTAAAACTTTCT
The DNA here is from genome assembly GCF_030848795.1 of Temnothorax nylanderi. Taxonomy (NCBI): domain Eukaryota; kingdom Metazoa; phylum Arthropoda; class Insecta; order Hymenoptera; family Formicidae; genus Temnothorax; species Temnothorax nylanderi. The sequence continues at coordinate 965,408 of NW_027249094.1, read as the reverse complement.
AGATCTTTCATAAAACTTTATGTTACTAGTTGTTTAAATGTTAAATATGACATCGACCCTTTGGAGCCGATTGAATAACTTGTAAATCATTTCTTTACAAAACATGAAATTAACTAAAAATTTTGAAAGTTTCTAATTATAGTTTTCTCAGATATCTTTTTTCATTTTAATTATCTCATCTTTTTCTTAATGCATTGCTTGAATCACTATTTTGGCTCATTACTGTCATATTATTCATTATCTATAAATATTCTAAATTTAAAAGAGAGCGAAGGGAAATTACAATTTTCGAGATTTTGCTGCCATTTTGAACAACGTACATTCCCCGCATCATGCAAAATTAATCGAGCACGTTTTACATTCTTAATCACGCAGGATGTCTACTCACGATGCGCAAGAGGATGCGTTGGGAGGCCGAGAGACGGGAGAACTTCAAGCTGACGAGCCTGCTGGAGAATCGTCGCCGCGGCAGGAGCTTCAAGTTCCTGGAGAAACGGCCGAATCCGCGGGACTTCAGCAAGCTGAGCACGGAGCCGGAGACGTCGGAGGACGAGCATCCCGAGAACAGCCTCGCGAGGGTCATTTAAGAAACGTCGTGCCGAATAACGTCGTGCAGCAGTCGCGCGTGAACAGTATTATCGAGACGGAGCGGGAGGAAATCGCGCCGAACTTGCCCACCGATGTATGTACGACGTACGACGCGATCGCGCGATGGCCGTGAATTGCGCGCGTTCCGGCGTCGCGTCCGTTCGAATTCTTGAATATTCGCGCTGCCGAGCGCTGCCGAGCCGACCCGAGCTCAACCGACGGTATGCGCGCGCGATGACGACGCCTTGCCGACTACCGAACATACAGCGGCTTGCATTAACATTACCATTTACCTGCACGCGAAAGAAAAGAAACCAAGAGAGAAATGTCATAATTGCATGCATAAAAGCCAAATTATAAATATGTAGATCAAGCTGCAATGAAATATTTTCTTTAAATCGCTAAATCGTGTTTTTAATAGCTAATGTCGATTTCTATCAGTGCAGATCAATTAACGTTAATCTCGATCTTATACTTTTTATCTTTTATCTAGTTTTAAATTTTTAATTCTTAAAACAAGAAAAAGATAAAAATTAAGCTAAACCAAAATTAAAGTTAATCTACATTGATAGAAATGGATATGAGCTTCTCAATTATGACCATTCGTGTAAAACAAACACATATTAAATTACATGTATATAATTTTCGATCTGGAAATCAACAATTTGCTACAAATTTGTTATCGTTGCTTGATTGAGAGAGGAAAACCTCGATTAAGAGTTCAAACGAGTCACGTCACATCTCCGGAAGTCATTTGATTATTTATAAACTAATAAAAAGCGTTACGTAAAATCAATTAAAGTATAAAAATCTGAAGAACTGCAGGACGTTCTTCAGATAATGAATAAAATGGTAATGTTAATGGAGCTTGAGTGTATTTTGTAAGTAAGCTGTGGTCATATTCCCGTTCGACTACTGATCCAAGCTAACTTTACATTGTTAAGCGATGTCATGATCTAGTCAAAAACTAGTCGTCACCCGAAATAAATGCGTACAGTTTTTAGGATTTGATAGGAATGAGAAGAACTAGATTTTTGCTAGCCGCACTTAGACATGTGTTCCCATATACTTGTTTTCTTTTGCCTTCCAAAAATATAAAGCTATTTCGCTTTGAAGTGATAAAGTGATTCAGTTAACTTAAAAAGATCTTTTCGTCGTCTGCCTTAATTTTTGAATGTCTTCATACCTTCATGTTTTTACGCGGGTTTCTCTCTCTCTCTCTCTCTTAAAAAAAAAAAGAAAGCAAAATCAATTTACAAAATTATCAAATTATCAATTTGCTGCAACCCAGATTTCGCGACAGATAAATAAGCTGAAAACAATGGATTTGTCGATTGTTCTTAACAGAAAAAATAAGTTCGACGAATCCGTAAGCTTCTCCTAATCCGTAACTTTTGTAATGAACTTTTTATGTAACCGAGGCTGATAACGTGCCTTGAATCTTCAAGCTGCACAGTTTGTGGCATGCATACGCCGCACGCAAAATAACTTAAGCCTAAAGTTTAATCCAAAACATTTTTCACGATCACGTGAAGCATTTGGTACAAAAGCGAAGTAGTTCTATTTCGCTCGCGGACGATTAGAAAACAATTAACTAAACAGTACCGTCTGCTGGATTAATCCCGTATAAATACTGACACACCTTTATTAAAATTTTAAACAGCCATCATTTTTAATGATCACAGATAAAAAGTACCAACATTTCTAATGACCATAGATCTTGTAAGATTGCCATAATAGCTGTATCCTTCGTACCCGAGAGAAACAATGCAAGAAAGAAGTATCTAAATAAATTTACTTATATGTATATTTAAATATTTGCAACGTAATATAATAATCAATTACGGAAATAGTAACCTACTTCATCTTGCATTGTTTACCTTGAGTATAATCAGTATCTAAAAATCATGGAACTTTGACAAAATAGATTGATACGTAAAATTATATAATGCCAAAACGCATTTTAGCATTCGCAAAGTTTTGCAGCCAGAAAATACGTATTTACATATGACAACTATATAATCGGTAGATTTATAAACCCTAAAAAGAGATATATATCCGAGAGTACTTCTTTCAAGTTAATAATTAAGTATACTTAATAATAATTGTATAATTAATAAAATTAAACATTTAAATTAACTTGTATTACGTGAATTTAAATTATAATTAAATTGTGCTACGTTTTGGAGTGACATATCACTATAGAATATTAATATTTGACCTGGGAACAGAATTGCTCGAGAAAGAACTTATATTACAAAAAACCATTTTCTACATCTATCTCTTCTTCTTTTCTGGTTAACATACATTTCTATGTATGTAGTATATTGCTGACATTTAAGCTATTAAATTAAGAACTGTCTATGAACTGTCTATACATATACTATATGTTGCTTTACAAAATCAAGCTTATTTGTTTTTCGATAGTTCATTAGTTGGTTTAACGTCATTGTGGTAGCATTATTTATAAGCTCATAAATAAAATACCCCTATATATATACTCCTATTTTCGCTTTGTAATGAATACTAATAATTTAAGTCAGTATTGTAGTACAATCTTAATTATTAATGCAGATTTTCCTTTGGAATAATGCATTCCCTGTACGATGTAAGAGCGTATGTAATTCATGTATCTATAAATATAAAACCTATATTTTCAAATAGAATTGAGTATATATTATTTATTGTCGAATCTATATATATATATATATATATATATATATAATTATTAGCAAAAAAACATATTTTTGTTTCACGAGATACTTGATTCAAACCAAGATTCAAATATTTCTCGATAGAAGTAATCAATAATGGATAGGAAACGAAACCGTTCGATATTTTGATAATGATTTATTTTTTACACACTTAGTTGACCTCTATACACAACTATACAACGATGAAAATTAAAATTCCGTCTATTTACCGCTAATTAAGGTCATCGACGATAATGACTTGTGATAGAGATGCAATAAAGTCAGTCGATTCTCTTCCGATTCACGTGAATCTGAAGAATCGGGTGACGTCTGCGGACAGTACGATTCGAATTAACTTCTGCGCGAAATATCTAAACGTACGATCAGCAGAGGCCATATATGTTACAAATCACCTGTAAAGAGTGACGCCCGCGCCTGCCGCAAATCAAAGGACGTCAATCTCCACTCGCTGAAGTCTATCTACACACGCATGATAAATTAAATAAATACAGGAATTGTTCTTCGCTTAAGGGGAGGTATCACGATCGCCAGGGACACCGATCGGAGTTTTCATACCATTCTGGATCCGAGCTAAGAACGAGGAGGAACGTTCCAGTTGTCTGCATGAACGTAAATTGGCATATTGCTAGCGGGGAACACTGGCTTATAAAATATCCAGCTTTCGACCCATAAAATTGGACATATTCCATAAAGTATATTGCACATCTCGTATTATGAGATATATTTGATTTTAAATTTTACACGTTATTTTATACAAACGCATCACAAATTACATCAGTCATCGTACATTTCACATTTTTATAGAGGAAATCAAGAAGATCATAACGTTCCAAATTTCTATCTGATTATTTCCATTTCATCCTCTACTGATATCTACGTAAGAGTGATCAAATCAGGTTGAACGTTATAACTTTAAGTAATTGTCTCGATTCATTCGTACAAAATCTTCAGCAATTATTAGCAATATGTCAATTTAATCATGCAACAAGTTGAAGATCATCAAATAGAATAGCTCTCCTTTTATACGCGCTAAAGAAATGCATGCTCGACGAGACGAGGTATTGCACGAAGCATTCGAAAATAAGGAACCACAAACACTCCGACGAACATCGTTAAGGTTCTTGCTTCCGTCCCATGTCGACGACAGGACGAAATCGAGAAGGGACGCCATCACACCGCGCGCCCATATTTTTGTACATTAAAAATCGTATACGTTCGTAGTGATACATCGACAATTGCCTATCTGTTATTCCATATTTATCGTTTAGGTTTACCTAGGTCTACACCGTAAATTCGTAACTAGAATAATCGACTTTTTCGCAGCCGCTCGCAATCTACCACCGCACCGGTGCCGCTTTGGAATATCTTGGCGCGGACCAATGTCGCCGTCAGAAAAATGAACGGCCACCCCGAAATATATCACAATGTCCATGTATACTCACGTTCGATCGTAATGTTGATGTCATCATACTTATTACATTATTATTGTTATTATTAATATTAATATTATTATTATCGTTGTATAATAATTATTATTACTATAATTATTGTTATTATTATTATTGTTATTATTGTTATTAGACGTATACTTTATTTACAAAACTTACGTTTCGATGACAACAACGGAACAATGTATATACTTATAATATATAGCGTGCCCATAAAATTCTTCAGGAATGTAATACACGAATGTATGCTTGCGTTCATCATCGAAACGTTTGCTACCGAGAGAAACGCGACGAATGATGTGTCTTACTATCTCAAACTTATTAAAAGAAGCAAAAGAAAATCGTTCAATGCACTCCCGTAAAAGAAATTATTATTATATTTATTATATTTATTACGATGAACGTCCGTCTCTGCACACGAGATCATGTATACGATCTTCGTCCGAAACGTAAAGTCGACACAAGAAAGACTAGCTTTTCGTTGCGCATATTAACATGTAGCTCTTTGTTCCGCAACAGAATCATTGAGTCACTTTGTCGTCATTTTACTGCCAGACGATCCGAATGAATTTTTAGTTTTGTAATTTTTTAAACCACGAGTTAATCTTGTACGAGCCTGTAATCGTTTAACAATGCACAAATCGTGAAAAGGATCAGCATTTTTATGCTCATTTTAAAAGCAATTCCCATCTCCCGTCACACAGAAGATAAGAAGTTATTCTTCCAAACAGACATTCTTTCTCGATTGTTTTAGTGCGGACAAACACGACCGCAAGGATCCTATCGCGACTCTTGGAAACCGGTTTTTCGGGCAAACTTAAAACTCTGTCGTTCGAACGTAAACGTAAAACGTCAAACGGCGAAATTTTATTTTAAAAAATACCGTCTTCGAAGCGAAACTACGAATCCCCGCGTGCACAGTCTCAGTTAAACGCAATTGCGGCGCGTTGCAAGTTCAAACAGCCTGCGAACAAGAGCGATCGACGGCTCCGTCGCAGTTGCGATTCGAATAATGGTGATTGCAGTAATAATACAATAATAATATACCCTATCACGTCAATATTTTTACTATATTTACACAATGCCGTGTATATGTAATACTAAGATAACTTGTCGTATACATCTCATTGCACCTCGCCACGCCTTCCGCCTTTGACCTCCATTGACTCGAAAATACATTGTGCATTTTTCCCTGTGCGTTTCACCGTCGTGCTCGGGAAGTGACCCCCGCGAGAGAAGAAACAGGTGTAAATAAAAATCACGTGGCGGAAACCCACGCCCTAATCAGTTTGTCACACTCATCGGAACGTAGTTAAATAATTTACAATTAGCGAGGCCTTAATCTCATCGACGTTTCTTTAGCACGAGCGCCGACACTCGAAATGCCTCTAACGAGGGCAAAACGAGCAGAGTTTAACGACATTTTAACCGCGACAATTTGCCCCCGTGCGATATGACAATCGAGTCGAATTGTTTCGCCGATCTTATTTGGAAGAAAATAAATTAACGTGCTTACAGTTACATGGAGCCAATTGCGAACGTCCGACGCGGGCGTAATTATGTTAGTATATGCGTACGTGAAATAGCCACCCCGATTTTTTTTCCAGCGCACAGCGCCAAACCAAGAGTTCGCGGAGTTGGTCACATTAGTTTACGGCAATTTTCTCTCTTTAAGACTCTTTGTGTCACAAAATTCATTAATCTGCACAAATCACAATTCCTTCCTTTTATCGACAGCTCGATGTGATTACTAGAACAGAGCGTTCCATCATAAAAACAGCAGTCCCTATACTATGACGGATCATATTTTATATTTGATATTCGGAAATACTCGAACTCATGATAATTACAATGAATTTATAGTGGCCGCAGTGGCTTAATATTGAAGTCCTACGAAAAACATCGGTCATTGCCATTATTAAATATTTGGAGCTGTCACGATTAGGATAAATTTTTAACGATACTGAGCAAAATCCATTTTCGTTTTATTAAATAATTCTCCGTGAACCGCTGTGAAACGTTGAAAATCCATTTAGAAATGAAACCTTTTCGATTCGCTTTCCGCGAATCGTCGAATAGCAAAACTCGCTAATATGAATAATTTGCGCAGCTAGAACATTTATGCCGATGATTCAGTTTTTTCCCAAAATATCAAATAATGCTTACGCCTGTTGCTATTTAAGACGTATTTGACTAGACACTATATATGTTGGAAATATTTACCCGTTACATTCCCAATTAGGAAATCTCGAACGTGCAATTTTAATTGCTACGACAACTCCGTCATATACATCAATTTTCTTTACATTTATGGCATCAAGTCGATGGTTGGCCCGGTATTAGTATCAACAGGACACACTTGCAGAAATTGCAGTTTACATTATACATGGGTCACGATGGTCCTGGGAAGGCTATGATGATGAGAATCTATATTGCGCAAATTGTCACTGTCGATAATGCCAGCAATTTCGATCCTCTACCCTGATTTGACCTCCGCGCTAATTTATAGAAGAGTACTCCTTTCGTAAATTCTCCGTACAATTCTGGTAATTATTTCGTTTGGTACAGAAAAGTTTACGTAAAAAGATAATAAAAATACAGTCCGCGTTAAATAATTGTCATTACAAATCATTATCGCCCTGTTAAATTTCTTTCAGTCAATCCGAAATTATCTAAGCATTCTAATTTCGTCGTTATTTGCTACGCTTTATTGGCTTTATATTAAATTCAAGAGGGTGAACAATTTTGGACCTTTATCGAATTTAGAATGATCGTTCTAATATCGTCGATCTTGACCTCGCTGCACTATCTTGACATAAAATTTACGATAGCCAATTAGATAAATATCTTCGATCGCGCTTCCTCTGCGCTCGCTCTTCCGTAGAATCAGTCGCGGAAACGCAGTCTATCTTACGGTTGCCATTGACAGAACAGAGAGGAGTACTCGTTCCATGGATTATGGTAAGCTTCTACCGGCCGGCAGTTTTTCCTCCGTGGAACCGAACGTCGAAAAGCCGGTTCAGACGACACCTTGATAAACGGGACTGTACTCCATGTCGTGGGTATACTGAGGTGGTCCTGGCGGCGGTGGCTGCGGACTGTACTGTTGCGAGGCGTCCGAGGCGCGACGCCTGAGCGCCGCGATGCTGTGGGCGCCTCTCCAGTCCGATCCCTCGTTCGTGGTCACGTCGGCACCGACGCAGGAAACGCCACCTCCGCCGCCACCGCCGCTGCCGCTACCGGTACCGGAAGTCGTGCCTGGAGATCCCTGACCGCAGTTCAGGCCCGAGCCCATCCCACCGCCCTGGCCGCCACCCACAGAGGAGCCGCCCGGTGGCGAACCTCGGGACGCCGACACGTGGACACCACCTGCTAAACAGAAAATAATCGGATGAGTGTTTCTCTTCGTGGAGCATTATTTATATCGATGCGGATTCACCAACAAGCCACTTAAAGGGGTAGATAATCTTGACAAGCGAAAAAATCGACCTTTTTTTAGAGTTAAATATTCAACAAATAAAAAACTCTGAGTATTTGAAACTTTAGCACATAATTCTATATTATTTATAGTTATTTAAAAAAAAATCATTAAAAAATATTAATAATAACGGGAGTTATTGGTAATGAAAGGAAGCAGTTCTTTCCGTTCAGGAGTTGGTGGTGAACATGTGATTCCTGATAATAAAAAATCTAAAACAGAATCAAAAAACGGATTTACAATCTAGAAAGGTGTCTCTAAAATGTGTTGGAAGCAAAGTTAAAAAAAAATTTTAATTATTATTGAAGAAAATAAAATTTTGCTCTTCTTTTGCAACTAAAATATTTTTTATCTTTTTTTAAAGAATTTTTTTCGAATTTCTGTTTCCGACACATTTTAAATATTGTTTTTAACAACATGTAAAACATTTTCGAAAAAAATTGTTCGAGCCGTTTTCGAGATTTTATGTCCAATTACTGAACTGCTTCCTTTCATTACCAATAATTCCCGTTATTATTAATATTTTTTAACAATTCTCTATTTTCTAAATAACCACAAAAGAATATAGAATCATGTGCCAAAGTTTCAAATACTCAAAGTTTTTCATTTTTTAAATATTTAACTTAAAACAAACTTTATTGTTTCGCTCGTCAAGGTTGTCTACCCCCCAATCATTCGAAACTCTCGGCTATCAAACGTTCAAATTATCCTTTGTGACTTCGTAAGTATACGGTTTCTTGACAGTTTGCAATGACCGCTGAGGGCTAAATATTTTTTTGATAAATAGTAAATATTAAACAAAGGATAAATGTAGTCAACCACGAGTCTACTACCGCGGATGAGGCAGTGCACCTCTAAGACGACTCAGGTAGAAGAGAGGCAATTCACAGGTGCGGCATCACAGGTGCAGGAGCGAACGTTTCGTTTCTCCAGCAGAAGATATTAATACGGTAGGCTGACAAAAGCGCGTGGGGTGCGCGCTACCGGTGCCGTCGTAAAGTCGTTTCCGCCTCCTCGCGCGCGCCACGCTGGTGGGCTCGGAAGACAACGCGGGAAAAAGGGGCTTTTTTTATGGCGGTGTTGCGCCGAGCACAAATTTGCAGAGGACTATGGCAGCGGCCGCTTTTGAAAAGCCATTCGAAAGAATGGACGTCTAATGGCGACGATGTATGTACGTAATTTTATGACCATTGTCGGTTGAAACGGTGATACGTGCTGCCGTATAGAGCGTATATCCACCAAGCGATTCATCGCGCACGATCAATGAAGTCTGATTCTGTGGATACACGAAATCAACGACCGAAGCTGAAAAGGTAAATGAAGCTAAACCTAATTTGACACGTGTATTTTTACGTTCGAGAATGAATACGGAGATCATCGGCGTGTATCTCACTGAGTGATTCGACTTTTTGCGCGAGTCACGCCGATTTTTGTTCTCGAATAAGGTAACGCGACTTGCGCACCGCTCGCGGTAGCGCGAACTGAAAATCGGAACGTTTCGAAATGCGATAATTTACGCATTACAGAGGCTTGTTTGCGCCAGTCTGGCGCGGTCACCGCGAGAGAGAGACGCCAAATGGAACTTCCCCCGATCGACTAGGAACCGCGCCACGCCGCGCCGCGCCGTTGGGTTACATTGCGGTGCTAATCATCATTGGTAACCGAAAAATAACGCTCTAGTCTAAAAGCTATTTGCTCTAAGTATTATCCGCGGATAAAAGCATATATAGCCGGCTACGAGCCGAGGCTGGACGGGTTCACTTTAAGGCCGCGTTCGCACGCACACATCGGCGCACAACACTCGCACTCGGTGGAACGCCGATTTTTTCTCCTCCCAAGTGACGCTACCGGGCGATAACGCCCGGTAATTGGCACCGTATAAGCGTTACGCGCACGTGCAACGCACATATACAAATGTATGACTGCACAGTCAGCTTGCGAAATTGTGCTACGCCGGATTTTTACCGCTTCGGGAAAGTCCGTTGTGGCGTTAGACTTTGCGATCCTCCGCGTCAAATGTATTATAATCCGTAATTAGTACATCCGTTACGATTTTAAGAGAGAAATTTCAGTTCGCGGTAACATAATTATTGCTAATAATTTTGGATATTTGATATCAATTCATATTTCATCTTTTCCTTCGCGCATGAATGACCTCGTATCTGTTGAAAGATTTTGATAAGCCTATAAATAGAATTCGTATAATCGCGTCAATAGATCTACCTTTACCAGGGTTGATGACCTGTATCGGTATATCAGTAGCAAATAGCAATACGAATAAATCTATTTAAACGTATTGCCAATATGTATTTCGTATAAAAAAATAGCGTTTACTTATAACGTCTTTCTTTAAATGCGGTTCACTAACTACTGAAAAATAAAAAAGTAAAAAAGTAAAAAAAATATTCTGTGGGACAAGAGGACGAGATTCCTTTATCGGTTTTCTTATTACTCGTATCTTGCGAATCTATTATTTCTTACGGGTCATGAGCGCGAAAAACCGATTTATCTAAAAAAGATGATCAGATTATCACTCGAAGGTCTGATTTGCGCTTTAATCCTATACGTAGACATTCTGTCTTAAATCCTACGTAGAATTCTGAGTTTCCACGTACTAAATAAATAATACTTTACAAACATCTCGTTTTGCATTTAATAGGATTACGTCGCAAAAGTATAACGATAACAGCTACCGTCTTCGAGTTTTTGAACGTTAATTTGTTCTAGATTATTGAAGAGTTCTAGGTACTGAGGAGCACGTAGATTATTAAAGTATCATGTTATTTCACAAACGACATGCGCGTTTTGAATGAAGTCTTGGTATGGAAGTTACAGTCGAGGTGCGCTGGATGGCAATCTCCGTGAAAGAAGAAATTTCACACGCGATTTATCCCCTTGAGCATAATATCTTTGAGGATACAAGGTCCCCGGGTGAGGTAAAGCGTAACTCAACCAAGACAGGTTGCATCGAGATGTTATGGTAAACATACAGCGAAAGATCTCGCACCTAGGTGCGAGATCGGGCTTGGAGTTTGCCTGCGTAAACAGACGGGAGGACGGGGTTTATGTTTCTGTCTCAAATTCCTTACGTGCAGGCGCATAACCCCTTCGAACCTTAATGCACCGTAACGTTTAACGACTTCGTCAAAGAGACTTCCATGGCGCTGTTTGCACGTTGTCTTTTAGAGGACCACGGTTCCAAAAGTTTGGCAAGACGATTATCGGCACATGTATAAGCGGCCGGGTTGACGCGAACGTTAAGATTCTTCTGGGTGTGTCTATTCGCGTTCGCACATGTCGCCAACTCAACAACGATCCACGCTACTTAAATAAGCAACGATGAAAAAAACGTTACGTTCGCTTAAGTCGTATAGTCTGGAGTAGCAAAAATATAATCGTAAAACGCTTTTTACAATCTCTCTGTGTGTATATTCTGAAACTTATTTTTTACAGGACCGTAAAACGGCGTCTGATACAATAGAGATGAACAAATTAATACTAATAATAAGGACAGCAAGTCTAGTGAAATATATTGTCTCGATTCTAAACTGCAGTGTCAATTCTTTTCACTTAATTACGATAGAGGTAAGTAATATTTTGTCAAATCATATTTTGTTCGTTGGGTATCTACTAATATAATAAACTCCTGCGTTTCTCGCTAGTGCTCGTAGCAACTTACTGATAGAATTGAGTCCGTAGTTGGTATGGTAGACAGATTGCGACGGGCTGTTGATCGGGAGTCCGGAGTTGCCGAGACTAAGACTGGAACCTAAACTTCCCGTGCTTTGTTGACCGAGTTGCCCAAAACCACTCATCGTCATGCCGCTTTGCAATTGTCCAAGACCTACGGGGCAGATGAGCACAGTTAAATACGCGAGGGGTAATTAATGCAAGGTTACGTGTTACAGCGACATGGGGAGGCGGGAGGTTTGTAAAGAAACGGGAAAGATCGGTTGATTATCGGTGTCATTGTCGGTACAACCGTCGGTGAACAACCGTGGGACCAATAATACGCAGTAAGTAATTTCAGCTGTCTCAACCAGTGGACGGGCGAAATTAAATTAGGAGGCGAGCATCGTCGCGACTTCGTCTACGAGAATTGGTGTTTCCTTCTCATGTTGCTTCTTCTCCCGTTAGCGCGTGAACGAGATGCTAATCATATCGCGCATTAAATGACATGACGAATTGCGTGCAATTTGCATAGACGCGGATAATACGCTTCAATTAAATCGCAGACAAAAGTGCATGCCTACGTCTTTGAGACTATACAACTTTCTTCATTCTCGTTTACACTTGCGTTTCGATCCCGGTGCTATTTCATCTTTTAGAAATAAAATTAATTTTGTAAGACGCGTGTGTATACATTAAATAAAAATATATTTGTATATACCAAGTAGATTAAACATCTATAAATTCAGATTATGTGTTAAAATATTGCACAAACTAGATTATATAAAAATAATAATAAATTTCAGATACGTCGTTAACATTTTAAGAAATATTCAAAATCAGTGGTTTCATTGATCACTGGCGTAAAAATGTAAGATTTCTTGACACTTGAACATAATTATTTATTTATATAATGTTTAAATATTCATTGTCTCTCGAATTATTGATTTATAAAAACTATTTGATTTATAAAAATGAAAGAGATTATTGCAAAAATGAAAGTATCGACTTTACTAGATCTCTTTCTCTTCTCAGTTCTCTATATTATCAAAATAGATTGCGTAATTATTTCATAAGACAGCGGATCAACTTGAGATGTCTAATTAGAAAATTTATGAAGAAATGAGAAAAATGCTCGGTGTAAGCACACTCTCTAAATATTATATATTTTTCTCCACAACTGTCTTATGTAATGATCTGATATGTAACTGATCTTATGTAATGCATTATTTATAATTTCAGATTTATAAAAAAAAGCAAAAAAGAATAAAAAAATGAATGATACTACGAAAAATAAGCGATTGTGTGTAAATATATAAATTTTATTTATATATTTATATATTTAACTAACACAGTTAAATAATTTATATATTTACACAAGTCACAGTATGTATTGACATTATATATAAATGTGTGCATTATGGAATACCATCGATACTTTATCAATGATCTAATGTGACATATGAAATTGATAGCTGCTACGGAAATAACTGTCAGAGGAGACAGTTTTTTTTAAAGGATATCAGGAAATTCTGGTATAAATTTCATTTTTAAACATGGCCGATGACAAATATCGAGTCCTTGCGAGTAATAATACAGGCGATCGAAAAAGCGTTTCCTGTCTTGGCCAACGTAAGCATATGGATAATTTCTTTCTTTTTTTTTATCTTGCGTTTCTTGGTTACGGTTAGTGATAAAAGCTATTGATATCTGACCTGTCCCCATTCCCCATCTGTCCGCAGGAGTATGAAACATTCCGCTGCACAAGTCGGAGGTCATCGGTCCGAAGGGAGGTAAGCCGTGCGACGGTAGCAGCGATCCCGAGGACCGAAACACGTTGGTTGTCTTCTTACGCTTCTTCCACTTCGCTCGTCGGTTTTGAAACCATACCTACAGGCAGGTGAACAAGGAGTCTGTTACTGGTAGTCTGATAAAAAGTTGAAAAATTCTTAAAATCCTAAAAAAATATTATATAATATTAAATAACAGATCTTATATTTTTTTGTTACGTTTATTTATAAATAACGCGATCTTACGTGATTCTTACATTTCCACCGATAGTACTCTTTATCTTTTACTGTTTTTACTAAATTAATACTAATTAAAAATTAATATGACTCGTTCATCAATGAGCAGCAAGAAAGAAAGTCGTTGAGTCAACCATTATCCTTTTCACCAGACATTTTTGTTTCTAAATCGAAAATCGCATATCCGACAATTTCTTTCCCCGCCCTCTCCCCCGCGATATCATTTCTTTTCTCAATAGGACGCAACCAAATCCAACCATTGCGACGGTAAGATGTCCCTCGGTGTTACGACAATATCTTCGACCCCACCGCGGGTAGCTATTAGCCGACGTTATGAGCTGTTGATTCTGGCCACGTAGTGGCCCCCTAAGCTGCCGGGGTCCCGGGACTTGATTTATTGATATCGCATGCAAAGCCCGCCTCTGTGTTCTCCGATATACCTACCCTCGCCCTATCTCGCCACCACCACCACCACCACCAACGCACCACCAACACTACCACTACTCTACCGGGCTCTCTCTGTCTCTATCGCTTCTATCCTTCGCCGCAGACTATAGTCCCTTTTCTGGCACGGTAGCGAGCATTGTAGCCATCTCATATGTGCCCATAAATTAGTACTTTAGCATTAAAGCGCGGGATGCGCGCTTGCGCCACCGTACGCACCATACATATGACCATACACACGCGAGACACACACACACACACACTCACACACACACACACACACGGAGAAGAGTAGGACGGCGGAGACCGAGAGGGGTGGCGGTTCAAGGGGTAGGAACACCCTACGCTAACATACGGGGATTATACGAATCTAATTGGATATATGGGATTTACACGCTCCAGTATACACCTCAGGTATTGCAACGAAGCGATCGTTGCATTCTTACGCGCTCGACGGTTCTTTAATATCTGGCACAAGATTTTGGAATCGGGTGATACGATAACAGGAAACGAATCTATATCTTGAATTCGTCACCTGTTGTCGCTGGAAAACTTAACAGTTTTAACAAGATTCGTTAATTTTACATGTGTCATATGTAGCTTCACGGCTGTTGACGCTTATCATCAATGTTTCAATCATCTATTCAATCTATTATTTTTTAATTTTTATCGGATTGCGATTATACACGTGTATAAGATAAAACTCAATTCTATGGCATCGTATACATATAATAAGCTAATATATTTAGTGATTATGGCGATTTTAAGTAACTCGATGTAAAATCTGTTCTCATCTTTATTTTTAACTCTTTCTTATATATACTGACTTATCTTTCTTAGGATAATCTTCTTTAATTTTTAATTGAATACGGACAATGATGTCATTTTTGGCTAAATTAACGTTTATCGTCCCGTGATATTTGTCGGAGGCTCGTAACAGCTGGCGGGTCTCTTGACTCTCAAGGATGGACGCTCGTGACGAGAGAATGGCATTAGAGCTGGGTGGTGTTAAGTGCATTGGGACCGAATCAGCGTCTATATATCAGTCAGTGGCGTAGAATCAAATACTATTCTCCTCCATCTCCATAAAATTCACTACATCCTTATAAAGGCGGATATATCTACGATTTCAAACATGTGAATGCGCATTTCTCTTCGCCGATATCGCGTGTAACTTCAGATGCGAATATGATGGTTCAATAAAAATTCGCAAAATTGTTGAATATCTAAGATAATTTCAGTTTTCGTGTGTTTGCAAAATTGTTCGATATAATCTCACGTATTTATCTGATATGTTAATAGATCGCTTGATCATGTACTCAAATTATCATTTTACCAAATTTTTACTGTCGTTAATCATTCAATATTATCACTTAGGCTAGCTAAAATTCACAACTTACGTCTGCTAATTACTATTGCATATTAGCAGTATAGTTTTCAATTTTTTTACACATTTTAGAATGTTTTTTTACAATAAAAAATATTTCAGTTTATCTTCTATATTAAATCCTTCTATTCATAGTTGTATAAAATGTCTATATATTTGTTACTAAATAAATAAATTAAATAAGTGATTAAATGTATGATGGTAAAAATACATGTGTTTGCGTCAAATAAAATAGATATATTTATAATTTATAATTTATTCAAAATATCTCAATTAAAATATTATAAATCTCTGCATTAAATACGAACTTTCCTTTTTAATCAACTTGCATTAAGCACAGCATCTTTTAAGATAATACAAATATTAACGAAATTAAATAATTAAAAAATATATCCAGCTTTTAGACATATATCGATGTATTTTTAGATGTCTTAAGAATTTTCTAATTTTTACAAAATATGAATTTTCTTCTTGTCGATATGCCTATTTTATTTTATTTTAAAGCAGCCATGACGCGTGCGGTGAAGGTAGGCTTTTCCGCCCTTTTCCGGGGTCATGACGTCTTCGCGCCGTCGACGAATCGTCTCTTGACACGTCGATTTCACGGTAGAATTACGATGTAACCGCGACTAAATGCCCGTGGATAATCCGCCGTTACACGCCGATCCACAATGCAGAGGAGGGAAAAAGCAGACTGCCTACGCGCAAATCGCGCATTATCACATACACCCTCTATCCCGCACGCAGGTGCATCGAGCCTATACACGTATGGCAGAACTTCCGTTAATTAACGCAGGCGGATGCTAATGGCTTCTGTTACGAAATAACAACGCGCGAACGAGTGCTTTCGACGCGCGTGTCCGATACCGAAAAGCCGAGCAATCGATGAGTTCTTCATTCGTGTCGGAATCCAAGATTCATGTCGAAGAACGATCGCGAGTATCATAGTGTACCCAGAAGTACACAGAAGTTTAAACTTGCGTTTAAACTTTACAATAAGCTGTACATGTCTAATTAATACTGCAGCATAGATTAAAATTAAATTAAATTTTAAACATGCATAAAAACATATGAAAAATGAGAAATATAATTTCGAATAATGGCCAGTAGATATAATACTTAATGACAAAAAGTCGTGATAGTCAAAAATACATGGAATCTTCATAATTGCAATCAATTTAACATATACATGTTCCGAAATACATGACAATTTCCTTTTGGAACCGATCGATCGGAATCGACAGGTTCCTGCCCGAGAGCTTTATGTACTAAAACTCTTAATCAATGTGATTGAAACAGTATGAAGATATGTTGAATTCACTTCATAATGTCATTAATCAAACTTCAAATTTAGCGCTGATAGAAATGCAATTGCTCTATCTTTAGTATTAGTTTCTCTAGTATTATTTCCATCGCGCTCATTTTTATGGTGCTAGTATAATACGCGTACCAAGAATTTTACAAAAGAATTTATCAAAGTTTTGATTACGATAGCATTTCACAAGCGTATTGTACAATTAAACATTTTATACATTCTACAGAAAAAATATATTCAGAATATATATTTAAATATGTATTCAAAATATATTTCTCGTTAATGTGCTAATGAATGATACTTCCGTCGATGAATGATAGACGATATCGGTGCTTCATTGTTAGCGAGCAAAGCCGAAAGGGGTATTCGAAAAGGAACAACTGGCATGAATCGTAGTTGAACACACCTTTCGATGACTAAGATGCCCTGACTGACGCCTTTTCGTAAGATATAAGCGCTCCGGCGAGGAGCGAACCGGCGCGGCGGGTCAATTAGGAACATTGCTTTTTAAAAATTGATCAATCACTGCTTTCTCGGGGCGCGTGCGCCGTGGCAGCTGTTCCCAGGAAACACCTGGGATCAGGATGAGGGTGGATACGGACGTTGCTGGTTTCATAAAATCGACATCGACTCTCCTAGTAATCCGGCTGCTCGAGATCGTGGGCGCATTTCGAGATGCATGGGCGGTAGTGCAAAAGTTACAGTTTTGATAAAATTCCAAACGATACAGTCCAGTGTTATCACAGGATCATATGATAGCAAAACATTTTTTTTCTTTTTATTTTTTCCATAAAATCTGCATCTCTTTATAAATTTTCAATATTAAAGATAATAATCGCGCGCGTAAAAGAGAACAGTTTCTTAATAAATGGGAATAAATTAAAAGTAAGACGATTCAAGTAAATCGATTAAAAATAAAAGAAAATAAATCATTTACTTTTTTATTAAAGAAAGAATATTCTTTTATATAAGTGCCAACTTTTATTTAACAATATTACTTATGTTAATTTATCATATCAATAAAAATTGCAAATAAAATTTCTTCTTTATGTTGTCATTATTATAAAATTCATTCAATATGAAATATCTTAATAGGTATATCTTAATGTCTTAATGTATCTTAAACGTGTATCTAGAGAGAATGTAATACGCTTATTTATATTTAGTATACATTTAACATTCTTCCTGCATGGTAAAAAATCGCCATAAATTTATCCGCCGACATTTTTACACGAGAGAAGCTTACGCAAAATTTACATGACAGACTATTTACATTTATAATTCGCTGTTCATTAATTTCAGAATCAAGTAATTCCGTTCGTTAAATAAATTATTTTCCATCGTTGAACGTATTTGTAATGTAATGGTAGTATACACGATCGATATTTCAATAATGATAATGCATTATCAAATCGTATGTATTTCCAATAGAGTTGCAAAATTTTAAAGAAAAGACTACGAATTTTTGTTAATAACTTACAAATGATTATTTTTCGATTTTTCGTTAATAATCTCTTCAATTTTATTTATAAAAGGTAACTTTATTCTGATTTATATATTTTAAATTGACAGTTGAAAAAAATTTATATTTAATATCTTTAAAATAATTAATTTTTACTATTGCACACATATATAATCAATTTAATTAAATATCGGAATCTTGAAATTTTTTATACATCTCGGCTCTGGGACTAGTTTTATCAAACTATAATACTTCCGAAAAGCATTTCCGCAACGACAAAGGATCATAGAAGACGGTAAGAATCGCGATTTTCAAGAAGCGACCTTTTCTATTTCTTTTCGTCGATCGCGAGAATGGCTTAGTTTAACTCCGGAGGAGCCCTCGAGCCTTCAAGGGGAGGCAAGAAAGGTGGCAAGAAGCGAGCATTGGCCAGGCAGGGATGGTTTGAGGTTAGGGTGAGGTTTAGGGGGTGGGGAAGGGGTGGCGAGACCTCGTAAAGGGGGTTTCAGCAGGCGCTGATATAAATTGAGCTTGCCATCAAGGCAAGCGGCGGGATCTGCCCGAGGCCACAAGATATATAGGAGTAGCTTTCAGCACGCCATTGAAGAATAGTCCGACTCACTTCGCGGAAAAACGCCTCGAATCGCCACGAAACGAGATAACGTTTCTCTTTCGTGATTCCGCTCGGGATGGGAGAAGCTTTCCGCGATGAAATCTTGATTCACTGTCTCAAATAGCCGATTTACGAGATTACGAGATTAATATTTTACAATGATACAAGGAGCTAATAATCCTTAATCCGATAAATCTATGTAATCGCACATATTAAATGTTCATTAATTAAGTATTAAATAATAATTTACGATCTTTTCAATACCCATCGCAATCATTACTTAAACCAAAGGTTGAGAAGAGAAATTAGGATCATATATTAAGATCTAGCCCTTTTAAATTAAAATTAATATAAATATGTGATCGATTTCCGATATTGCCAATAATAAACATATATTATCTTTTCTATATTTTTAAATATTTTATCTCTACAAAATTATTGATGAAAGCGTCAATACACATAAATTGAAGCTAGTCTATTTTATATTCCTTCGAATTATTTATAGTTGCAAAAAAATTATTTATAACTAATATATATATGTGCTCGTAAGTCGACAAAAGAATGTATGCTGGACCACCAGGTGGTGATAAATTTAATGAAAATAAATACTATATAAGTTATGTTTGTAGGATGTGACCCTGATTGATGACGGTAGTCGGGAGACAGTCTGAGGGTGGCAAGACGCATTATCCGGACCGCCCACTGTTTCGTGTTGCGTTGCGCCGCTGTCAGGAGAGAGATTTTCGCTATGCCATTAGTGAATCGCCCGATTTCTAACGTAGAATTAAAAATCGGTCACTTTGATACATCATTATGATATGTTACATGTCTATTATGTATAATACGACTATTACATATACCTATATTGTTGTTTACGACATTGTATTTATGTCAAGCAAATTAATTTGTCTTTATATAAAATATTACATTTTTATTCTATATAGAGATATACGCTAATAGAAGCAACTATACATTTTATATCTTGAGTATTATTAGTAAGAGAATATTAACTATCTCATTAGCATAGATACAAATGGAAGTGAGTGACATAACTTTAATAGAAGACTCGGAAAATTTATCCTGGCAAGAAGAGAAACGCAGGTAGTTTCCTCTAGAGCACATAATCTCATAAAGGGTTTGACGCGAAACACGACGATAAAATGCATACTCGGTGCTCTCACATGCACCTCGGCCATAAACTTGATCCATTTATACTTTATTATTATTTCACAGCCGCAATATCGCTGGCTTACGATACCTGTCGTCAAATTAGCTCGAATTGCTCGTGGAACTGGATTTACTTGTTTGGATAAACTCGCTCGCAAAAGTCTATATGGCACCATACGTTTACGAAAAAGCAACATATCAATCGTTTTCCGGGATCGTATCTTTCACGCGGGTACTTTCGTAATCCATTTCGTCCACGAATATATTAAATTATGTATCAAATTGCGTGTCTTCTCATATTGCTCTTGTTTTTGAGAATAAGAAGTAATTATAACATGTGTTTCTAGAGATTTGTCTTTAATACTTTATATGTCCAAACTATCTTATACGCCTTGCGATCTAATTTCTATTCTACTTTGGAAATTATTTATATAATTTCTCTATAGTAATATTGTTATTATTAATATATAATAATGTAATTATATATAATATATATATATTATATATTATATATATATATATATATATATTATAATAATATATTATATATATTATTATTATTACTATTACTATATATTGTATTGTTGTAATATTATTCTCGATAAAGTAAATTCTGCTGTATCAAATTATATAATTTATTATTAAATATTTTTAAATTTCTCATAGAATTCCCTTTTTGTAACTTAAGTATGCGTACCTAATCCTCGGTCCTTTAATCGAGCGAACTTATGGATTTTCGCTGCTTTCGAAATTATTCAGTGCTGCAAACGTCATAACAAAATGGGCGTTAGATGATGCTCCCTCGGGTCATCGCAGCGACACAATTTATCCATCGAGAACCCTAATGCCCTTCCGCGGCGCTGTTACCTCGCACGTCTACACGGGGATGCTTTTCTCCCCGGCCTTGTTACCACACGCGCGCATCCGTATGCGTGTAACGCGGTTCGTGCCGTACCCTACACACGATATTTTTCGGGCGGCGACACGTAAGAGCTAATATCGCGGCCTATGCATATTTATACGGCATTAAAAATCACCCCTCCCTTAAAATGCATAGACCACTGCATAGCAGAGGCGCTGGATCTTCGCAGCGCGCGACGCAGAAGCGGCGATGGCGAAGCGAGATTCGCGCGCACGCGTTTTACGCTTTTTCATCGCTTGCCGAAGTTCCATTTTACGCAAGGAAGAGCGAATCGGTATTTCGATGCGAATTTTACGAACGTCATCGCGGCTCATATATTGTTTTAAAATTCGACGACGCTAACAAAGAGCGAATCTAAAATGTTACATTTCTCTTTTACAAAATTTTACATTTTATTTCTACATTTCACGCAACTTTTGCTTGAAATACTTTGAAAATACAAAGCTATAAATTCCATAATAAAAATAAATAAAATGTAATACAAACGATTTCTTCGCGACACTGTTATTCTAATAGTCCCAATAATTACGCTTCGTTTTACGTCGAACAAAAAGATGGGCCGTTATACTAATTTAATGATTTACATATAAATTAATTTTATATATGATAATTTTTAATCCGTTGCGAAGATTTTTGACGCAATGCGTGATCTATTACAATCTTTAAAAAGAGATTAAAGATGCTAGAAAAGGGTATTCAACCGTGCGGTAACGTGACAATGATTTAACGCGACGCTCGTTCATGATCGAGAGTGATTCGCGGCATAGTAACTTGACACAGGAATGTTTGATGCATCGTCGTAAAACACTCGATTGCCATGTACACATGTCCGGCAACGTCGAATATATACCCATCCGCAAATGTGACCGGCGATAGTTTATCGCGCGGAAATTTTACAACTCAATATCGTATCTCGATCATATTCGACTTTCGATACCGCACGCGCGATACCGTAACTCTGCGTTAAAGGTATTGATTTTGCAATAAACGTCCTCGGACTCGCGCTTCCTTTGCGCACAGTCGACCAGCGGAATTATCGACTCTTCGCGGGACGATATTACTCGAATCGCGGATATAATATTTTCTGGCGCGTAATTTCTCGTTCATAAAAGCTTATCGATATAGTGACGTACGATGTGACAAGGATGGTCCAGCCTCATAAATAATTAACATTTTCAAAGGAACACTTTTCCAATCGAGCTGTCGACTCCAGAGATATTCGGCTCATTGAAGCTTCTGCTTTTGAATACGTTTAAATGCAATAAATAGACGAAGAAATCGCTGGTTAACTTGTATATAATCAGAAATTAATCGTGATTCATCATAATTATACAATAGTAATAATTAGAAAATTATTATAATATTTATTGTAATTATAAAATTTACGAATATGGAAACGTCGCTCTTAAGTTAGAAAAAGCCGGTGGTAAGTTCTTCACCACGTCGCAGTGAGCAACAAAACCATTTCCCATTTCTCGGGGCAAGACAATAACGAACTACATTTATCCTCGCTGCAGTCACTTGCTTATCCCAAAGGACGGCCGAATGACATCGCCATTCATCCGGTTCCCGGGGGATACTTTGAAAGCAATACTCCGGCACCCGCTACCGTGGACGAGCTACCGCATCTCTCTCGTGGCATATGTGACTTCTGCAACTCGCGATATATCGAGGCGAGAAAAGTCACGCGTTTAGCCATTGACTCTTCTCAAGAAATTGAGACTCTCGTACCAGTCATTGTGATTCGTCTCTTAATTATAATCTATTATAATTCGTTATATTAAAAAAATTAATTATAATCTCTAAATAATTCGTTAATTGTTAATATAAACGCGTGCAAAATTCACATTGCTCTTATATCATACCATCACTTTTTAATTACGCTGATAATACGATAAATATCATAAAAATGCACGCGAGATTTCAACTCGTTCTGCTATAGGATTCTCGAGCACGTCCAGGAACCACGAAATAATTTTTATTTTACCTAATTTCCGTTTTTACGAATAAAACGGTATTATCGAAAAAATGTTTCGAGAGATACTGGCTATTTCCGCATTAATGATTTTACACTGCGATTCCGGAGTTCAAACAATCGAAAGAAGTCGGACTGACGGTAGGCAATGCGGTTGGACGACGATAATCTACGAAACGATCTCGCGCGCGAAAACAAGGTGTCCTTTTTTGCGGCGCCGAAAGTTCGCGCTCATCGACGAAAGGTCGTGCCCCATAAAATTTCCGGCAGTGGCAATCGAAAGGACCCTTCAGCCTAGAAACGAGCAGTTACCTGAGGCAGTTAAGTTAAATGCCTGTTAGCAGACGTTAACTGCCCGGCGCTATGGGTTCTATTCCGTGGACGATTGCAATTTTAATCGCCTCTTCATTATGATTAAATTTAAATCGACCGTGTGCAGTCTAATAAAGCTCGTTCTATCCGGCGCCACTCTCTCTCGAAACAGAAAATGTCTCCTGGGCGGATTAAAATACGCGTAATTAAAACCGTAAAGTGCCGATATGCCGCCCGAAATAAACTGTCGGCTTAGTAATAAACGTCCGGCTGAAAAAAGCTTTTGTCTCAAACTCTCGGCGCAGCGGGTCTCTCGGAATGATTGAACTTTATTTGAAGCATCGAGCGCGGCGAATTAATATTCGGTATGATTGACGGTAAGGAGTAACGCCCGCGCGCGCGTTCTAAAAGCGTGCACATCGCATGAAAAAAAGCCGTTGACCCCGTGCGTCAATCGTGAATTCCCGCCGCGAGCGGCAGGCCCGCATTATTTCGCGCTACCATCGTGCGAAATAATGCATAACCATCGAGCGACGCTTCCATTGAGGAATAATATTCTAAATATTATTGCGTGGATGAGGGAAGGGTAACGAACACGCGCTTTTCGTTGATTTCCATCGACATCCTGTGCTTCTTTCCTGTACTTCCCCGTTTACACTAGAGATTTATCGCGAAAATTAAATTGTGAGTTAGTAACTCTCAACTGTGATGAAATCTCGAATAATATTATTTAAAAATATCCAAAGCAATTTTGTAAGGTCACACATTGCATCCTTTTGCTTGATTGTATTCTTGTTGTTAAACAAAAATCATTTTATTCTTATTATTAACCGCAAGATGTTAAAATGTGCCCTTTTAATAAGTTACTTTTCGCGCTTATGTGGAAAGCAGTCGTCAAATACAACAGCCGAACGACTATTTCGATGCAGCTGGAGGGGTTGGTTGCGCTTAGCGACACCGCGCTCTGCAAACCGGGTAACGCGCCGGGTGTATGAGAGTAATACGTGAGTTACCCTTTTTTTTTTATTCGAAAATGATAAAACTCGGTCTAATGTAAAATTCATTATGTCCATTACGGCTAATTAAGCGGAGCGAACACTCACCAAAAACCCGTGCATTTTTCAGCGATAAAGTCGGCGGCTCTTAATTATTTTATTTCGGACGAGCGCGCGTACCGGTAATTCGCTATATTCTATACGCATATACGTCAAATCTCGCGGTGCCATCGCGGGAATGCGCGTATCTCCGATACGCGTCTTAGGACAATACGTATCGCCGCGCTAACGAGTTCGCAACGTAACAATAATCGCATTAAGACGTTAATTAAATGTTACACATAATTTCAAATAGCTGCATAATGCCACTTCGAAATAATTGTTGTTTGTACAGCAGTTCTCACGATGCGTTACCCGCGCAATTTAATAGTTGTTCATTAACGGGAATTAGAGATGGAGCAGCAATTACGCCTCTCTTCGAGCGATAATAAATTACAAATCGATGAACCGTAATATTTCATTACGCTATTCCAAGTATTTTGTTGCTAATCAGGGATGCTTCCCATCGTTCCGCCGCATTTCGCTCGATCGGAAAAATGGTGACTGATTAATCTCTCCATGCGACCGTTCGCTCTGCCAGCGGTGTGTAATTGTGTGTATATGTGTGTGTGTATGCCGATTGCATTCGAAATATCTCTATCGCATGCGGTATCGATCGAATTTTGAGTGCAACGAGTTATAACGACAAATAGTTTTCTTCTCGTTTAAAAATTAATATAAACGCATTGTGCGTAATAACAATGAGAAATACACTTCAATTTTTTTTTAATAATAAGGCAAATGTCGGCCCATCTAATATTTTGATATTTTAGAACGTAAATATGTTTATAAGCTCGAAAGATTTTATCCGACAAAATTGTTATAATAAAATTTAAAAAGAAGCAAACGTATGTAAAGGATGATTGGATAAACAGTACGTATCAATGAGCGAGCGGAGCAAATTCTTGTGTAACTATCGCAGCTATCGGAGGGACAGAGAGGGAATGAGCTGCCTCGTTATTATGTGCAACGCACTCGTAGCGAGCAATTTTCTACCCATTAATGCAACGATTATACAACAGAGCTATTACGCTTACTGTATCAATGATGCGGAGTATCATAATTTATGCTGCATGCAATGTACCGAATTGTAAAATTGTGAATTATAAAAACGAATGGGAATCGTTCGTGGGCTGAGTCCCTCAATTCCCAACTCTAAACTTAATTTCTCGCAAATCAATCAATTATCGAAAAACGATCCTTGGAAGTCAGCCATTAATATCCCGAAATGTTTCAATCCTTAAACGATTTAGACACACATGCGTATATTTTCGGAACGTTCTAAACGTAATCAGATTTTCATAATTAAGGGAAAACGCGTAGTTACATTTTTGATGTCCCAGAGCGCGAAATGAGATCGGCGGCGTGTCCTGCGGCACGAGCGCCGATCGGGATCTTTTCCATTCAAGTTCATTATCGCAGATGATCGACACGTAACGCGCGGGCAGCCCGGTAATAATTGAAGAAAGGAAAAAATAAAAAGAGATTACTCGGCGGTCCTTAAAACACGCGATGGATCCGCCATGGCAAGTCAAGAAACCTTTGATAGCGACGCTCGATAGTATAGCGATGCTGAGCGCCGGCGCCTTTCCCTCGCAGCCCCATTGGTGCCGAAGGCCCTCTCCACACGAGTGCCCGCCGCCGGGTTTCCTTGGAAACGCTTCGTTCACGCTGATGTCTACCCTCGCCTACAGAAAACCTCTTTCAATTAGGCAGCCTGCCGCCCGACAGACCCACGAATCCCGGTCCGTTTTCTCTCCCGTTCCCTTTTCTTTCTCTGTTCTATCTTTCAGCTTTCCTTTTTCTTCCCTTTTTTGGTGTTTGTTTTTCTTTTATTTTCTCTCGCCTGACGTTTCCCGCGTCGCGTTGCCGAAACGAATGTACGCGCTACTACGGGATCGGAGGCGAAGAAGTCACCGAGTACTTACCACGGGTGACTTTGAAACAACTGAAAGGCGTACGCCGGGGTCAATGTGTCGCGCTATTCTGACGCGATAAAAATTAGAAATCAAGGCAGACATCGGCGATAATACGGACTGGGGAGTATCGACTTGTTAAAAATGTATAATAAGAATCGCCGCGCGAGATATCGAAAAAACGATTTCAAAGTGGAACTAGCAAAATGATAAGCGAGTCAAATTAAAATTCACCGCTTCAAACCCTGGAGTATCTCAGTTGATTTTAGAAGCTCTCTTTTTATCACGCGACTAAGATTATCTCGATTACAAAGTATCCTTAATCGACGATATCTAGATAACTGTTCTCGCCGTGCAGACAGATATTTAATTACACGGCGAATAAATACGGGGATAAGCGTCATACACGGTACGACTCGCATGTGCGAATTTATAAACGCGCACGGCGAGAGGGATGGAGAAGCGTAGCTGCTTGATATGCAGCACAACGCCCGGCTTGACTGACGCCTCCAAGTTGCGAATAAAATTTTCATGAATTTCTATTAACTCCGTTTTTCTAGACGTGCCCCGGAGACTTAAAAAAGTTCTGTCAGCTGATAGCCCGCAGGGAGGCCAAAATCACCCTCTCGCGTTGGTCAAATCCGATCGAAAGGACAATTTTTTAGCTGGTTCGCGTGGCCTGCTTTTGAGTTAATTTGACGCATAAAATTGTCGTCAAGACGTAAAGATTAAGAATATAATTAAGAAACTGATATTTAAGAACGTTACCCTCGTTTTAACGTGATGCAAAATAATCCCCTACCCTCTTTCCAATCGAGTGAAATAACATACTGATACTAATTGCAAGTATTTCCAAAGTAAGTTATAATACGTTTATAATGCTCTTTATTGATTTTTATCATTTTTAGTGACCACTCTTCATCGTTTTAAATTTTATCATTGCGTGAAACTTTTTATTTTGAAGCCAAATATATCGTTGGCTAATTTTTCTTTCGGATCTTTAATGAGATACGTGCTAATAATGCACCCAATAATCAAACGAAGAGGTCGATAAACTTTTAGATGAATAAGACAGGGGAATTCAAGCCTTTTTATTTCATAAATTCTGAGATTTCCGTCAGGTCCATATTTAGATAAGCCGCGGAAATCACGAGTGTATTCTCGCTGTCAAAAACACATTATGCTCGTTAAATTATAATGCGAAAGATGTCTCGATTTACCATGCCTTTTTTAATTCGATTCGACATTTATTGCTGATGCGTCTATTTTTAATGTTTCTCGTTAACGTACGCTATTTTTCATTCGTTACATCTCTGCGTATTAATACAATATAACTAGCTCTCTTTTAAATCATTCCTTTAAAAATGTTATTTTTAGAGGAAAATTAAAAGTTTTATTTTACGAGTAAAATAATACTTTTTTTTTCTCAATCACATGTCGGGCAATAACAAGGTTCAACTATAATTATCCTAATTCATGATGAAGCCATACATACATTTTGTATATCTTCACATTAAGAAGATTTTAATGGATCGACACTAACTTTTGCAGGATCGATACAGCAGGAGAGCACAGCTTTTGGGGGGAACCGCCTGCCGCGGTTGAGATTTCTGGATCTTTGATCCCGGAATTCCTGATGCCAGAGGCGGGACTTGCGAGCTTCCGCAAAGTTTCGCGGTCGCCTCGCAACCAAGTGGAACCCACCAAAATTCGGAACCCTGCAGGGCGAGGGCTTAGCTGCTGTGCTCCAAGTTTCACTTTAATCCAAAAAGCCACGGTAGGCCGGCACAATTGATTCCGCCGGAGTTCCGGTTCTGTCTGGGTTACGTTTCTGAGGATAACCGCGAGGTCGCCATACGACAATTTATGCTACTTTCACTGAGAGAAATTAGTGACAACAAACATTTTGATTTGCTGCGGGTAGCAACCTTTTGTTGCAATAGCAAAAAGTTCGCTACCGCAGCAAATCAAAATGTTTGTTGTCACTATAATGACAAATATTTGCTAATACAGCAAATCCTTTTTCTCAGTGTTGTAACGCTCTAACATCGCTCTAAAATACGCTATATGTCCGTGTCCAAATTTTTACGCGTCGGAAACATTATTTTATATTTATAAATTTTTATAAAAACGCGTTTGTCCTTACGATCCTATGTTGTTGTCCGGCATATTATCATTTCATTCATGCGTGTCGGAGATCCGCTCCATATTTATATAATAATATTTATAACGATAATAAATCACCACAATAATTGAGGCACTTATACAAATGAATCGGTCATTGCAGAAAGCATATGACGTATATGATACGAAAAATTAAACCTGATTTTCTGGGAAAAAGATAATTAATTTCTCCGATGGGCCAAATTGTAAAAAAAAGAGTTGAGTCATATCTTCTTTACACAGTAGCTGATTTAAATAAGTGTCCGAACCATATAATGCCGAATTTTAACTATTTTAACGTGCATAACGTAAAGATTGGCGTGTAATTCTGGCACGGCGGTGAACGCGAAGTCACGCGATAAGTTCTCTAGCGCACATTGAAATTAATCATTTCGTGCCAACGGCAGTGTGTACATTTTGACCACACCTACCTGAACGCGACTTTCCGTGAGGCCGATCCTTAGTGCTATTTCCTCCCTCAGGAAGATATCCGGGTAGTGAGTTTTGCCGAAACACCTTTCCAGCTCGTTGAGCTGGGCCGGTGTAAAACGCGTCCGATGTCGCTTCTGCTTTGCAGGTTTGTCATCGCCTTGCCCGATCCCAACCGCGCTACCTAAAATGCAAAACCACGGTTAAATAATATAAACGTAAAGCATCGAATTTTCTCTGATCTCAATTATCTTTAATTGTAGAACAAATCGCTAATTGAAAGGATAATTAAAGAATAAAGCGTTACGTTTCCTCTCTTACATTTTAAAAGAGAGGAAATAAAATATATGTAGTGTACAATCTACTTATTTTGAAATTTATCGTTATCGGAAAAAAATCATCCCTATAGAAGAGAGTGTGAAATCGATCAAAGCAAGTATAGTATCGAAAAAGATCTTTTATCACGTCCTAATGATATCAAGATATTTATTAAATGAAGAATTATCAGTTTTATTAACTTATACAATAATTATTAATAAATATCTTAGATTCTAATCAAAATATTTCATAGTTACGCTGAATGATCCTAACATGTGCTGCACATTGGTCAACAGCTAAATTTAAAGAGCCATTGTATATTTAATATATGTTTTTGCTTCTAAATTTTAGTTATGTAACTTTAATGTTAACATTTGAAAATGACATGTGAAAATGACATGTGAAAATGACATGTGAAAATGACGTGGCTAATTTAGCATCAAATCCGGACTAATAATTTTAAAAATTGATCTCTTAAAAATACAGTTCTAGTCTTTATTATCAGATTCTCTAGGTGTATATATACTTTTTGTAAAGTTGCACTTTTGTCTTAAATAATTACGAATTATTAATAAATTTAACTCAATACAAAAATTACATTAAGTTTATGTTATAAGGGTTAAAATATAAACTGATAAATGACCGATATTCGTGTTATATCTTTTTCTCAACGTACTTAAACTATTCTCCTAAATAGTATAAAAATATGCTGTTGCATTCAGCAAAATGATTTCGCCTTTTAACTCATGACGAAAACATCGCGCAATTCGTTCTGGGAATATCTCATTATACGCTTATTGCAGCTGCTCACGTAGCGCATTCGTGGAAAATCGATGCGATTCATCTTTCCATTTACCATCATCCAGCTTATTTATAATGAACAGATAAAATCCGCCATTCGCTCAATCGCAAATCATTCACGATTTCGCAATGTTACCTTATAACGCAAATAAAATGCGTATACTTATAAAATAGGAGGATGCTAAATTCTTTATACTTCTATTTATTCACTTTCTTTTTAATAGCTTCGTGAAATGCATTTCTACTGTCAAAATTGAGAGATGGAAAGTTGAGCTTGCGACTCATGTAAGTTAATCGTTCGCCGTGTCTCTTCTTGAATGATTCTCGGCCGACGAGATCGAACGTAAGCAAACGTGACGGCGAGCTTACGTACCTGCGCCGGGCATAGTCATGATCAATTCCTGATGAAGCGTGAGGCCACCACCCGCGGACAGACCGGAGCCCAGATTCACACCCAGCACGCCGTGCTCCTTCTCGTACCGCTTCAGATCTTGCGCATCCTTCGCTCCTACGTGCGTGCAGCGACGAGGTAGGTAAGAAGCAGAGAAAAAAAGAAGACGTGCCGCTTCAGTTTTCTCCCATCTTTTTTCTTTCCGCCGGGCTTCCTCGTGCTCCGCACATGCCTCTCGCTCGCCCGCCCCACGCGCCCGCTCTACGTAGTTTAAATTTGTATAGGAGCAGAAGCTGGCCGAGGGGTGTACGGACCACTTAGCGAGGAGGTGCGAGAATCGTCACCGTATACTCTGGACTTCTAGGCGCGCAAACACATGTCCCGATATTCCACGCACTCGCAAGTAGGTACATGCATACACGTACGTACACATGTACGCCTCGTGTCTGCGTATACGAGCGTGCGACACCGTGTGTATGTTACGTGCATACGTGAATGTATCGTTGTATCGTGGAGGGTGTCCATCTCAGATCAGTACGCCCACACTACTCCGTGTCAGATCGCGGGTATCGCAACGTCGTTGTGCATTGTCAAAGATGCTTACGTAATGAGGTAAACTAGTTTAGTCAGCTACAATCGCGACGTAGACGCATCTTCTGCGTCACCAAGGAGGAAAAGAAGAAGCTCGTTAAAAATTTCCACCCGCCGAGAGCGACAATGCGATGAAATAAATGCGACGGAGCTGCGCGAAAAATAGAAAAGATTTGAAACAATGGCATAACTCGTGCGAAACGATTATTATTAGTTTTGACATTTATATTTACATTCATAAATGTGACAAATTTTTCATAAAATTTGGTACAAAGAATTTCCCGTTTACAAAGAGATCTCACAGCTCTATTTTTTCTAAATTTCTATGTTAAAATGTTAAGACTTTTAAAAAACTATGAAGAGAGTATTATTTTCAATTGTATGAAAGAGATTTCCTAAAAGAAACTTTTCATTGCATTTTATACAAATTTATTATTTAATAATTTCATTTAAATATGCAGACTTTTAGTAATAAAATGAATGCAGAATATATAGAATATTCTATTAGTTTCGTTTGTGACAGTAAATATAAAGTAATACATATAGAAATACCGAGAATCGATATTAAATTATTAAATCAACATGTAGGTAAAACTTAACTGAATGAGTATCTCTAGATGAATGAATTTTACGACAAATCTTTCTATTTACGTTACAGACATTTAATGATTTTGTTTTATTATAAAGGATTTAATAGTCCCGGTATTTATGAGCCTCTTTATTTGATAAGAATTTAAATTCTTATACGTGAATTCTTTTTTGTCTTCATCGAGATTCTCCGTATACAATAAACTCTGTTGTTACAAAAATCGCGCGCAATCAAAGTGCCATGTTGCATCTCCTACATAGAGAAAAATTTCTCCTCTAACATTTACTTTGCGTAATTACACCCGTATTACTTCGAGATACCTTCCTTCCCTCTTGTTAAAGATTGAGAATGATTATTTAATCCCGCATTAATTGACCGGATTATCGAAGATCATAATCAAATTAAAACGCTAATCACTAAAGGATCACGTGGAATGCGACTATAGGCATTCGTTCTACACGTGTATTTTTTTTCGCTCATGGAGTATCGCGGTAATTCAGGATGCGTGAAGCGGCTGTAGAAAAAAAAAAACACAAAATTTTTATAACGTTCGGCCGCGCGTTTATCGACATTTGAAAACCTCGTGATTGACAGCCGCCCGCGCTTGAAACGTCTGAATAATAAAGTCATAAATCACATTACTATCCGGAAATGTCGTGACAGACGTATTTATTCGCGTGTCACGCTCGCGAGCTGTGTGCCCGCCTTGTCTCAATGGATGGCCGATGCACCAAATGCAATTAACGTATATCATAAAAAATTTTAACGGACACACTTTAAGTATGGCGAGATGCGCGCACAACGGTCCCGAGGGCCAAATCTCATTTTTTGATAAATTGAAGGCTGGTAATTGAAGACGTATCGATGCAGTCGCGAATCGGCCGCGGCCGTTAGTAAGTATAATATATATGCTTGATCTTATTTGACGGAAGACAGATAAGTGCGATTTATGAGAAACAAGCGCGACGTCGCTTGTGACGTCTATCACGCGTAAACTCAGATATAATCACTCCAGATGATACGACGATTACGATCGTTTGAATAAAATCAAGATCTTAATGAATATCAATAGTTTCAAGAGAGAGAGAGAGAGAAAAATTCTTTCGCTATAATATTCGCATACGTTGTCGCTGCTCAATTAATTCGGATAAACACAATAGTGTTAATCTGAAATTGAACGAGACACAATTAAGTGTGTAAATTTCATGACAAAGTATGACGGAAAAAAAATCAACGCTTAACGCTTAACGCGAAAAAAATGGAGCTATAACTTTCTTTTAATCTGGTTAACGTGTAGCGCTTTACTCAGTCCTCGCCACCTGCAACATTCTAACTCTCTAAACCGTTCCTCAACTTCTCGCGTAATGTAATCAGTGTTGAGGTAATTAAGATCATCAAACTCGAGAAGCGGCTTTCTTGAGATGGAGGAGATCGAAGACGTGCAACGTCACGTGTTACCGGCACCGTCTCACTATTCTTTCGTGCGATTTTCCACCCTCGATTTTCATTCTCTGTCAATTTTCCCATTTATAACTTTAGAAAATAAACCTACCGCAAAAGAAAAATTTCGCTAACTTAAAAAGTAAATTTACAATTTTACCACAATCAAAGAAAACATTTTAGTACTATATACAGAGTAGAAGTCAGATAATTAACAGGTAATTACTTAACTTTTACATGTACAAGATAAAAGATAAATAAATTTATTAATTGTTCATTCTTCATAAAAGATTTGCGACTATTATTTATATCATGATTTTATTGTGCAAATACCGAAGAAAAATGAAAATTGTAATAATAAACATCTTTTACATGGAAATGTATTAAAGAAACATTAATTTTTTGCACGACAATACACAAAATTAAATAAAAAACTGGTGTAAAAAACGTGATTTTTTAGTATCTATCAATACAATAAATATTCGTAGTAAGTTACACGATATTAATTACAATCCATAGCTGCGTAGGATTATTGACAGTGGATTAGCCAGGCAGTCCCTATACACCAACCGACGGGTGCTGAAAGTCAAATTGACTTGAGAGGAATCCGGATCTATTCCTAATTTATCTTTTTTGTAAGCATGTGAAATCACATGCCAAGCTTAGAAATGAGCTTTAAAAAGATAGATTCATAAAATTCGTGGATAAAAACAAAAGTATTAAGCAGTGCAAAGTACAATTATCAAATTTTAATAACAATTATTGAACAATACATTATAATCAGTTTTATTAATTTTCGTTTTATACAAGAAACGCATATTGTCTAGAAGATTTCCGATTCGCTATCGATAGTTGACATTCAAAAGCCACTTTCTATATATTTTAGCCGACGCAATTATCATCACAAATTGTACGGATATTTCTGTTATAAATTTTACCGTAAACGGCATGTAATTAACTTTAACGGAGCTATGTGACCTATAATAATGCACGTAAAAGATTTAGGAGGGTTTAAAATTAAACAACTAAATTTATAACCAAATCTATTTAAATGGAAACTATTTAGCGCTCGATATTTCTTCCCGATGGATTTTATTTCATCTTAAATAGTCTTGAAAGTTTCTTTACTAAAATACGAATGCTAATGGCAAGCAATTAGACCGGGAATACT
Source organism: Temnothorax nylanderi (assembly GCF_030848795.1). Classification (NCBI taxonomy): domain Eukaryota; kingdom Metazoa; phylum Arthropoda; class Insecta; order Hymenoptera; family Formicidae; genus Temnothorax; species Temnothorax nylanderi. The sequence continues at coordinate 930,984 of NW_027249094.1, read as the reverse complement.
CATGGTACTCGTAATAATGTCTGATTAATTAACGACGTCACTTTCAATTGTAATTTTTAATTGTAGTAGACCGACATGATAATGCCACGTTATAAGCGAACAAAAAGCTGACACGCTAAGCTTAAAATAAACTAGCTCGCGCACTATAAAAGCTATGAAGAAACACACTTCTTATGGGACACCTGATGCTACAGCGGTACTTGGCGCCGCCTTTGAAATCTAAGACTGAAGTATCAAAGTTTAACACTATCATTATATCGCGCTATTTCCGTCTTCTCTCATTACAATTTGCATCAGATACAAACGTGAGATTCGCAAAAGTGACGTGCGTTACTATCTAATATTTCATAATGTCGACAGTCGACACAGCGATGAAATGCGCCGATAAATAATTGTTATACTTGTCACGACAATGTCGGTTACAGATAAAATATGTTATTATGATTATTCAGTCTCACATTTCTTCTCAATTTTTACTATAATTAGAAAAATTTAGTACTTTCGTCAATGTGGGTGAAATCGGCTGCCGCTATTAAAATTGATGAAACCTGCGATTGACACTTAATCCTGAGAGTTTGTACTTGATCCGATTGGATCGCCCAACACTTCACGATGTCTTTCACGTCGGTTAAAAATTCTTTTTGACTCAATATACGGAACACTGGATTGTACATCGAAAGCGACGCGCGTGGTACCGTCGCGTCGGCGAGACATCGATGACTTCCGAGGAACTCCGGTTGCAAGTTACGTTTGCTGTTCGTGATCGAAATGCATTTGCTGTACATAACTGATTGTAAGTGAAGTAATGACGTTTCACTCATTAGGTACCGCGTGGTCCGCACTTAGTGACATATCAGGTAACTGTAACGTTATTAATTTTTGCAACGCCAAAAATCTGATTACAATAATCGATACGATGGACTTGACCGACACTAAATAAATTAAACCTTAACTCATAGTTAAAAATCGGCCAGTCATAATAATACGATTCATAATTTTGTACTAATCCCGCGCTAAATTTTTCTATTTAAAATATACACTCAATTATCCCAGTGAACATTATTCTCAGCCATTCTGAACAATTATTCTCAACTAGTTTAAGAACATTTAAAACAGAAAACTTGGATTTGAAGCGTAGAACGAAGAAAACCGATGGGTACCGCGAATCTCGGCCAGCTTCAGGATTTCTAAGGAAATTCGAGAGCTCAGTCCTACCACACGGCGAGTTTTAATTGAAATTCGACAGACGAACATCGAAAATATTATTCGCATTGACGAGATCGCTATAACAATTTCACAGTTTCCTCGACGCACAACCGGACGGGGAGGGAATTTCTGGCTCAAGTGTGTACGGTACTTACCGGAGATACCGTGTACGGAACCGCCGGCGGTGATATTGTTGAGCATGCCGCTCAACTCCGGGAGCGTAGCTCCGATACAGGACGCGGAAGCGGAAATCCGCGTGACACCGCGAGCACCTCACCCTCAACTCTCGAGGAACCACGGACGGGAAAAAAAATCTGCGACTGGCGGCGCGACGCACGGGGCCTTCCTGGATGAGTACTTGGGTGTACAGACGAGCCTGAGGACCGGCCCGTGCCTCAGGAAGGCAAACAGCGAACTGGCCGACTGCCATATCCGAACTCCCCCACTCGCGCCGGCTTGGCGGGAATATCGGCGTCCCGTTCGCGTCAAAGCGCGCACCGCCGATCTCTCGCTTCCGCCATCGGCTCGCGGTTGTCCCTACCACCCCGCGTTCTCCGTTGGTGGGCGTGATATTAAATCGCTCCTATCCTTCAGATCCAACACCAGAACCCAGGAAGGTATCTAGCCGCGACAGCGCCTTTCATTCCGAGTCTCGCTCTCGCAGCGATCGAAATTTTGTTCATTCGTTTATTTTCAGGAGGAGCGAAATATTAATTATCAAAATACTAAATTACTTTCAACTAAAAATACCCATTACCTATCCTAGAATATTAAAATGGCGATCGTGATAATGGAGTACTGAATTAATTTTCCCCTCAAGAGAGGGCTATTATATTTATATCTTCTTCTGCCCGAAGTTTGAAAGTTTTCACCTAGAAAATTCATTTAACTATGTTAAAAATTGTCATGATTACACCGGCGATAGCGCGAAAGTTAAACGTTAAACGTTACCATGCGGTAATCAATCGGTGAGATCAGAGTGCGCGCTCGAATAGGAGACGGGGGTGACAGAGGACAGGCCGAGAGACATCGCATCGGAAGAGTCGGAGTAAAAAGAGGTAAGGCGGCCGGTGGTGATAGACGTAGGAAGCGAGCGTGGAATCTCGGACCCCGGAGGTACCCCGTCGTCGGATTTTCCGTCGCCGGGCCGCAATGGTTGGTAGCCATGCGAGGGTTGCCCATATCCCGAGGTAAACTCTATCCAGGTTACCGTCTCTTTCGCCGTCTCCGCTTTGTGGTAGGCGGTAACCGCCGCGAACGCAGCTCCAATGAGCGGGTGGCCCGCCCTCTGGATGCCCCACTAGTTTTCGCGCGGCGGAGATTTATTGAAATTTTATTTTTATGGCCGGCAAGAGCGCGCGCGGACGCTCGGCGCGGTGATGTGCGGGAGAGAGGAGAGAGATGCGAGCAGACGACCGGCCGAAGGAGACGAGAGAGCCCTCTTCTTCTCATTTCCTCCGCCTTTCTTCCACCCCCTTCCCGAATCCGAGCGTTTCACTCTATCTCCGTCCTCATCGTCCTCATCCACCCCCTCCCCTCGCCCCCGCATCGCGCGCTGTTTCACGTCCTCTCTCGCCACGCTACGCTTTTCCACCCTCGCGTGCTCGCTCTCTCGCCTGAATCTCTCGCCCGGCCGCGATCTCGCTTTCTCGTTGCGCGGCCCACCTTATTCGCTCTACGTCCTTTTAATTCAATAGCTACCCTTTTTTATAACGCGGCAGTCCCGTGCAGCGCGTAACGGAAGTTTCGCGATGGCTCCTAACGCTTTGCTTGACCCGCCAACGCACGATCTCGCGATCCTACATGAATGGCATTCCATTCTATTTTGCGACGATCGCAAGGGATACATGTAACGCGGTAGTTTTGTAATTACGCCGGATAATGTTCATGTTAATTTATTAAAATCTCAGATTCGCTCGAAGTGGTCACGTTTGCTTTTTGGTCTATATACGAAAAGCAGACGGAAATGGTTACATTTTGTATAATTGTCACCTATTCATTAACACTGTATAAAAAATGGGTAGCTTATTATTAATTCGCTTGAATCTAATACAATTACTGTTTAGCATATGTTATAGTTATAGCGCTACCAAACATTATATAATTTATTTCTATAATTTTCATAATTAATTATTTATTTTAAAAACTAATACTCTTTAAAGTTATATTTTAATATACATATATATACATTATAACACACATATTTAAATATATAATCTAAAATTAATCAATTTTATTTCCATAACATATAAATTCTGTAATTAATTAAGCTTTTCTTGTAATATAGATCAGATCATTAATATTTTTCGTAGTTGTATTAAAGTGACTAACATTCATAGATGAACGGACTATTCTGCTTTTAGTGCTTTTAAATGGCTTATTAATATCACAAATTAATATACAGAGTATTTCACTCCCATTAAATTAAATTTTAATGACAAATTCTTTCACGAATTTGAAGTCGCATTTACATCAGTAATTTGTCATGTACATTAGTAATTTGTAAACAACAATAGTTAATATATTAACATTAAATATCGATATTGTATCGTAATTTATGACTCTAGTAAAATAATTGCTATTCTTTACAAACCAGAGAAATCTCGAGTGACTTTTGTTAATTATATTACTGTAACCAGCAAAATAATATTAAATATAAATAATAATAATAACTTTTATAATAATTTACAAAATTTATTTTATTTTATTATCCACTGTAAAAATAATCTCTACAATCCATTAAAAGACCAAGACTGATAAAAATTCAAAATACTATGTATAAACCATGTAACTTAATATTTAGTTTTCTCTCTTTATGATATCATATGATAGGATAATATGAACATTCACACATTACTTTTAATGTTTGTATATATTATATATGACCACAATAGTTATAGAGTTATATACACAATAGTTAAGATTAAATTTTTTCGAGAAATTTTCTGCTGCTTTACGCGAAATAAATGTATATCTTATACTTATATAATATATCTTTTAATTCGTTCTGAATGGTTTTATTGTTAATGTGTATAAGAATAACATTAAAAATCTTTATTAATGAGAGATATACCCGGTTGAAGATATTTTTTCTATGTCCTTAAAATCAAGAGTAAGTGTTGGGAAAAGAGTAGTGGGCTTATGTATTCTATGTTATGTCATATTGTACGTAATGGACGTGCATACCATATACTCATATCTCTTCTTGCGCGAAAGAAGGGGATAAGAGGATGGGTCGAAGATATTTAATAAACACGATAAAGTAGCTCCGGCCGTCTCTCTCGTTCTGTTGTTAATTTAGGAATAATTGGCGATGGTTTTAATTAATAAATTTTAATATTCTTCGCGCATATGCCTCGCGAGTCTTTTAATTAGTAATACTATGTTGCTGATAGAATTCGCTATTCGCAACTTTCTTATTCGATGACATTCAATTTCTCTATCTCACTCTTTGCAACGTTTTTATTTAATTTAATTAATTTTCATTTATGGTCAGATATACATGTAATCTTCCGTATCATTAGATAATTAAGAAAATTGCTAAGTATAGAAACAATTTATGATAATATGTAGGTATAAAGGAGGGCTTATTATACAAAATTATTTCTCGAGCGTGCAAGGAAGCATCGCGAATATGTGACGGAGATGTAATTTTTAATTATACTTTTCAGGTAGCGCGCGTCACACCTTTTGCGAGCTCATTTTTCGTTTATTTGCATCATATCCACCGCGCTAATGAGCGCAGACGCGAACGCTCGAAAACATCGTAGTCGGCATATGCAAATACATAGCTAATTGGATTAAAGATAATTAACGTCGCTGGTCCGAGTATTCGATCACATGGCCGTCCCCGAGAAATTTCGACTATATTGCGACAATATTCGCAAACACAATATGAACGGTATAACCTGTGTAACCAGTGGCGATGATCGCTGCGTATAATTGCAAAAATACTGTGGAATCTCCCCTATAATGAAATAGATATCACGTGGAATGCGCTGCTCGCCTGTACGGAATTCTCAGTCACATCATACTTCAAATATATCGCGTTTGTGGTTCTCATTTTCGATGTGATCACGATATTCAGGCTAGCAAGATTGCTAGCCATCGGCCACAGGTTTAATTTGAATTTTTGTTGTCGCCTTCTACTATCATTGTATGTATACCTAATCTTATTGTTCTAATTACCAGAGGAAAAATTTTCTTGAAAATTGTGAAATAAATGGAGCTATTTCTAATTTATTTATAATGCTTATGAGAAATCGAACATATCGTAGAGAGAAAAAAAAGAGAAAATGTGAGTCTTCTTGCATAATACAATTTTTTTTTAAATAAAACAGACATTATATATATATAGCTCTAAACGTTATTTTATATATTATTTCTGAATAACAAACAACACAGAAATTTATCTCATCGATGGAAAATATGCTCAAGAAAATAAGTGAAAAAACATATCGAAGCCGCCGTCGATGAAATCAGTTCGTGAAAGAAGTTACTTGTTCATAACAGCAAATTGTGAGGTAAAACCTACATGAAAGTGATGAAAATAACTTCGATTAAAACACCGCTATATGTATATTTTCGAAAATCATTGGAGACATTAATACATATGACCCCCTCCCTCCCCCGCTCCCCAATCATGTTGGCCGCGGGCAGGAATCGAACAAAAGCGACTATTTTTTTAGCGCATTGTTAGAGAACGGGAGTGACGTCTACGGCACTCGTAAACCGAAAATGTATTTGGTAGGCAGGTATATGTGTGCCCTGGCACGATCGATTTTAAACAGACGCGACGAGCAGCGGCAAATTGACAATGTGTCGAATGCAGACAACCGATGCCTCTGGCTAAAACTACCCTACCACGCGACGAAACCAAAATCCTCTCTATATACATCGTTCGAATGCATTGCGTCGAAAGGTTGCAGTATATCTTCAAAGATCCGTCCATAGGTTTGTAATAGGAGATGTTTAATGGCAGTGTCAAATTAATACAAATATTAAGGAATTGATATATTAATTGATATATAGGGTATATTGATATGTTAATAAATAATTTTCATTAATTGTAATTATATGTATAATTACAGTGATATATTCTCTTTTTTTAAATTATATTTCAATAACGACATGAAGAAATGTGCTGCTTGAAATTTTCTATATTACATTTTCGATTAGTGTTTTAAATAGACTGCATACGTTATTAAAAATTAATATAATAATTATATAAATATAATAATCATTGATATCAATATTAGAACAAGTAAAGTATTATATTTATTTATCTCATACATTTTTAAAGGCAAATATTATATAAAATATAAATTCTTTTTATTTACTAAAACGTACATAAAATTTTAATTAATTCCATGTCAAAGCAAAGTATCAAACAGCAAGGAGATGCTCTTGGCGTTATACGTTAAGCGCGATCATGAATATTATTACGTGCTACATATTCCTTTCACCGATAAGTATTCATTTCGAGAGCCAAACACGCAGACGACGGTGGCTTCTATCAGACTCTCCCGCGCAGCTAATTTTCAACGCGTGGAATAATTTTATCCTCCTGAGCGTCGGTGATCCAGCCCTACGTCCTGCCCTACCGCCGGCGCACAAGTAATACCACTTTCGCATCGCACGGGCGCGCGTTTCGCCCGCTCCAATTGGAACATCGCGCACGGGCAACAGGCGACACACAGGTAGACAGGAATTTCTGATATTACATACCAGAAGCCGGAATGCCCCCATAACGATCCCGGGGGAGTGTACAAGCTTCTCCACATACGCCAGACATATTCCACGTCTCGCACGCCTCTCTCGCTCTAGTCACTGTCCTCTGTTTGCTGCAAACCGCCATGCCGTCCTCCTCTTTTTCCACTCTTTTTCCTTCAACCTCGCCCTCTTCCATCCTTCTCTCTTCTCCCTTCCTCATCCCGTCCCTTCTTTCTCTCTCTGACTGTCCCCTTCTCTTTTTGTACCGTGTGCCTCGAACTCTCCCTTCCAGTTCTCTCACCGGTTACGGTCGTTTCGGAGTTCTTCAGCGGCGGCGAAGTACTTCGATAACGACCTTTTTCTATCGGAAAATCAAAATCTTTTGTCGTTTCAGGCAAGTGTTCGTTCTTTTCAATATTCGGACTCTACAGCTCCTTGTAATAAACTAATAACGAATATCAACATAACAATTTTGTCGAACCGTGTTGATTACGGAAATAATATATCTTTTTACCGATAAGATCGTAATCTAAAAGTTTAGTTATATAAAAAAGAAAATAACGTTCTGTATTTTACTTAATAATTAGCAGAGATTTGAAATTTGAATATAATAAAATATTTGAAATAAAATACGTAATAATACAAAAATACATAATAATATGTATAAAAACAGTTACTCCCCCACCTACATTTTATTTAATGAATAATAAAATGTGAATAATTTTCAAATATTCCATTAACACATTTTTTCCAAAATAACACTTCAAACAACGAAATACTATAAATAAAGCAGAATAGTGATATAAAAATAAAAATAAAGTAAATTAAAATAAATTAAATTAATTTGTCCACATACCAATTATAAGTATCGGTGCAATAAAAAATTTTACTTTTATTAACATTTTACAATATGATAAAAGACTCTATAGTAAAGTAGGTGGATGTCTCATTAAACATCGTATTCCTTACTTTTCAGAAATGTGAAAAATACAATATATCTTTTATCTAACATGATATGGTTCGAGTAGAACGAAAGCTTAGTTCTACCCTGCCTTGCAGGCAATATCCATCGTCGCGACAAATGCAGAAATCTTCAGGAAATATTGACGGTAGAAATATCAGCGATACCGAGGCGTCGCAGCGTTGTCCTGGTTAAAGTGTTTTAAACGCACGACATCTCCTCACTTATCACGAAAATGGGCTGCATGTTGAGATAGGTCGTTCCGCAAGGGTTTAGTGCCTTCGTTAAGCTGTAAGCTTCATTCAATTTTCTCCAATTTGTGGCAATTTGTGCTTACAGCACCTACATGCTCTCACGTCCCCTCCGCCCTCCGTCAACGCACGCACGCACGCGCAAGCGTTTACGCTTACGAGAGAGATGGTCCTCCAACAAAATTCATTTTACGGATGCACTTACACACGCCGGACTCTTCGATATTATTTTTATACCGGGCTTTCGTAGCTATCGACCCGTCTAGAGTAGATTACTGTCAGTTATCAAGGTTTATCCGGCAGCTATACTCGTAAAACTTCATTGCTAACTGCAATGAAATATTACGATGCAAAAAAAGAGTAAGCTTCGTTTGATTGTACCGTAATAACTCCAACTAATATTTGCTGTTTCGTACAGGCAGCTAATGCAAAACAGAAATATCAAAATTTAAATCTCTAAAATGACATCTGATACAAAGAAGGTAACGTTAACTCATTGTTACATTTGTTGTTGGCAGTTGATGGATTTAATTAATCGATACTTTAAATCCGTATCGTGATGAACATATTACGATAGAATATATCATTTTTGTGTGATAATTGAATTACGTACGTATCATAAATATAGATCTTGTATCTTCAGACAGACGCGTTATGTATATGTTGACCACTTTTGTTTTAAGCAGCCTCTTAACGTCAGGCAATTACTTACATCTTGTAAGAAAATGTCGTAGATAGCGGGGGAAAGGGGAGGAGGATATATATCAGAGAAATATGTCTTGATGTTTTCAGTACATCTTTAATTTAAAGAAGTACCTTCTTGAAAATCTCATCGAGTTACATCATATAATCCACTTTTTCTTCCGAGCCAATGAAGCTCAATGCAATGAAGACGTCTCGATTTTTTCTGAATAAGTGATATCGTTATACAATAAAATAATCACTAGCTTGACAAACGTGTTTATTAATTTCTTTTTTAGGTAGAAATATAAAACTTAAATACTCGTTTCGCATAGACGATTGCATTATGTAATATACTCTCTAAATTTCTTGGAGTGGGAATAGCGCCACTCCGGTGAGATTTCACTCTTTTGGAGTAAGATTTCACTCTTTTTGGAGTGAGATCTCACTCCAAAAGAGTGAAATCTCACCGGAGTGGCGCTATTCCCACTCCAAGAAATTTAGAGAGTAGTGCAATATATCAATAAGAAATATAAACCCTAATGTTATTTTTGAAACGATTATTTTTCCCTCTAAACAAATTAAATGTCAATTATGACGAAAATTATGAATTTCCTATTTCGGTTTTAATCAAATGCCGTTTAATATAGTATAAAAATAAAAAATTTCCCCGACATTATTAAACATAAGCTGATTCCTCCGAGATTAGATTGTAAAATCTTTCATTTAACAAACGCTAAATGGCCATCGCAGTTTGTACAAACACATAATTGACCGTCTTGATAAAGTCCGTCGCGCTTTTTAACGAGTCTTAAAACGAGTTTTGATTTTCAATTCATCAGAGAGCTATCTCGCTCTCAGGACTCTACGGCTGATATATCAATCGCGAGTTCGTCTTCCGGTCCAATCTCAATGATCCTTATTTTCGGCAGGGTATCTGACGTAACGCGCAGTGCGTACGCGGATCATCCGGCTCGATAACTCGCGATAAATCGCGCGCACCTGGGGGCCCCGGGTACTTTTCCACGCCGGACTCGGCGATTTCTCGCTACGCGATCGCGAATAGCTGTTCGCGTGGTTAACCTTTGTTGCACAAGTACAGCTCTCTCTGAAGTACCATTCTGAAATTATTACATTCTAGTGGGGTGGATATTAGCTCCCGCGCTTGTGCTTTCATTAGACGTTACCTTCGAGCGTTTCAATTTAGCGCGAAACCACCCCTCAGCCTCGTTCACAGGTCTATAATATCCAGCCAGGCACTTGCCGACTCTGTAGCATGCTTCATTTGGATGTCGATCGAGTTCCACCCATATCTCACATTCCTAGTACGGCTGCCAACGAGTTACCGACCGTTATCGGCGATGCCACATTTCTGCAAATATTTTGCCACTCGATACGGTTCGGCTTTCGCTTAATTGTCGAACCGGCGATGCGAAGCGATCCGCGAATTTCGGCCGATTTATCCTGTCTGCCTCGCTTCTTCATCCGTAAGAGCGATGTATTTCTCGTATCGTCTCGTTTAGTCTCTCGTGAGAGAGAGAGAGAGAGAGAGAGAGAGAGAGAGAGAGAGAGAGAGAGAGAGAGAGAGAGATCATATTTATAAGCTAGATAAAATTTATAAACATTTATGAAGCGATTAAGCAATTTGGAATTAGTAGTTAATTAATAAGTTTATCGTCATGATTGGAATTGCAAATCAAACTTCTTCCTTCGAATCAGTCGATATTTATTTATTTACGTACCTATTATTGTTTTCTAGCGTCAAATAAAATAAAAAATCAATTCTCCATCTTAAATATTTGAAATTAGGCGAAGATCTATCGAGAGTTTGATGCCGTACCAAGTTAAATTAATTAAATCAAGTATATATAGGAGTTTATATATACTGGATTATTTAATATTTCACTTTTCTCAGTGTGTTCTTTTATGTATTTATTATGACGCATTTAGTTTTGAAGGCGTCGTTGCTTAATCCACTTCGTAGAATTGGTCAGAAGAAACTTGCGCTAGAGACTCTTTGTGTATATGTCCAAAGTTTAATTAGTTTTTGGAATGTATTGAGCACACGGTGGTTAAGTTTAGTGCAAGTCGTAGTGGTGGGACAATTTTATCGAGAAGTTTTTCAATTTTCTCGGCTCACAAACTTATCTGGAAAGCTTGGGGACGCGCCGATACTTTCTTTATCTAAGATTTGTTTATCGTTATTTAGAAAAATTAGGAATGATCGTTTAACAGAAGTTAATGGAATATGATTTTAAGGCGATTAACATGAAAATGCAATAAATAACTTTTTACTTCACAGACACGTAAAATTTAGCGCAATAACTATGTGCTCATCCTTTACACAATAATAATACAATACGTATAAATATAATATAAAATATGAATATAATAATATAAAAATGTACTTTAACACTTGTTAGCTATTGTATTTTTTATTCATTTATCTTTAAAAAAAATACACTTGCTCCATTCTCTTTGTTCATGAAGCGCAGTTGCGCGATTGCTTCGTTACGGGTTGCAATTACTGAAACTGACAGGGCATTTAACGAAAAGAATTTCCATTTCTCCGCCGGCAATGATTTCTTAAGATAAAAATTTACAAAACCTCATTACAGCACGGTGCCTCCTAAGACCCGCCTTTTATTCCTAATGCTTTCTTTCCCTCCGTTTTCTGGCTCTGCTTCACGAATTCCCTCACTTGCAGTCCTCGTTCTCTCTAACTGTGCTGAGACTTTGTTAATGGAAATTGATTACCACAAGAAGGCGATATCTAAATCATGCCGCTCTCTCTTCTAGTCCGGCCGAAGTTTCTCTCCCTCCGTCCACCAGACTCTCACGCAACTTCCTATTGAGGAGGTATATTTTTACGCACCTTTCTCGCCAACTGTTTGCCGCGATAATACGACCAGAGAGATATCCCAAAATCGCTCGTAAATTTTTAAATACTTTAAATCAATAATTAATATATTTACGTCAGTATTAATTCACATAATAATAAATAACGTACATAAATAATGTACGTAATAAAATATAAAAGCTTACGATCTTTAATCAAATATCGAACTTGAATAGTTGAAATTACAATTAATTTAAGAAGTAAAGAAAGAAATTGGTATATAATAAGGATACACTACATAAACAATGTGAATATAACAATAATATTCATAAGATTATAAAAACGAGTTTTGAGTAGATTATCGGAATTCGCGGTAATCTCGCAGTGGAATCGCTAGGCTCGGCTTTTTTTTGCGGATTAAAGCAAGACACATCAGTATGGGCGGAAGAGTCGATTTTAAACTTGTCGCAAGTGGATTTAGCACCTTTCGTAGACTACGCAGCCGCCAGTAACGGCGGACGAGGACGCCATGCAGGACGTTATCCGGCAAGTCGGTATGCTTGATCCTTTTTCGCAGTGAGCTCTGGACTTACTGCTAAAACGTGGCAAGATTTACTCCGGAACTTAAGTCCGGGCTAAAGATTTATACCGCCCTTTCATATCTTCAAAGTCTTCGCTATCCCAGCGTGTCGATGTAATGCTCTGCATTCTGATGTTCCTCGACGATATATAAACGCGTCCCTGGTCAAAGGTACAGTTGACCCTTCACGGGAGATTCGGGACTCTCATTGAATTTTCATCAGAAACATTTCGACACCGTTCGGGCAAAATATTCGTAACAATGCTGTAATCAGCTTCTAAGTTTATAGAGTTTATCGCCCTCGCGAGACGTTTAAAGTTTACTGCATCAATATTTATTAATATATAATAATTAAGATATGGTAACGATAAAGTTTCGCTAATCCATAAGCCTTTCGCCAACTGTTGCTTTCGATTAGTATATTTTATCATATCGTTGTCCTTGTTCAGGCGAAAAATCGTATACAGACTACAGACGATAGAATCGAGTGATCGACCGCTTCGACGAAATTTCCGCTGAAAGTTCCATCGCCGGAATTCGGAGGCGCGTGAATCCGTTCTCTTCGCAATTCAACGATCAGTAAAAATATATTCCCCCAAATGTGTATATGTGTATATGTGTGTATGTACGCGCGCGCCCATATACATCCCGCTGTGTTTGGCTTTACGGGCACGTAAGTCACGCGTCAAGGGATGATTCCGTGTTGCGTGCGTTTCGGGGCAAACAATGGGCCGACCCCAGCCAGGGTGCGCCCCTGGCAAACACGAACCTGCTGCTAAACTTATGTCTGTTCCGTTAATGCGCTTTCGGCGGGCTTCGGCAGGGCAACAGATTTACGACGGCGCGCGCGGTCAGTCATTCTAGTTAATTGGAGCTGCGGGCGTGAAATGCTCACAAAGTCAAGTCAGAGGAAGCAGTTATCGGCCCAAAACGATTCGCCGGATCGCCGAGGTGCGTTCGGCTAGGTTGTGCGCATGGGAAAGCAACGCGATGGGATACACATCGGCCGAATAATGCGCGCAAAGTAAATTAGGGTGGCGACCGCGCGCATTCTATTTACAAGTTTTAACCGCCGCGATACATTGACGCGAGATGTCCACTTTATTCTATTTGTGACAGCGTTTCGTTGATTTCGTTTCATTTGTTTGACGGGACAGTAGTACATATACAATTAATATACTTTTTTTACATTTTGAGAAGCAAGCGGATTTTATGAAAGAACTTAATGTAATATCTAGACATCGATTATTGCACACTGTATTTTTCTATATATGTAAAAAAACATATGTGAAAATATGCAAGAAAAAAATTTCTAAAATTCTTTTTATATCGCAAAATTCTATACGTAAGCTTTAGACTTTTAATGAAAGTTCACCAGATGATATTCTCTCTGCAATAAATTTCTAATTTCTACATTTTTAATAGTTTAAATAAAATATTTTTCGCGTTGAATAAAGAAAGAGAGCCCTTAATGATTTGCATATTAAAATTGCATTTATTCAGTTTGAATTGAATCCCATTGGATAATCATGCATTTTCTCAAATAACGAATTTTTCGAAAATACGCTTCATTCGCAAATTGCTTTCCCAATAGATTCTTTTAACTCACAATCTTCAGTCGTCTGATTTCGACGTGCGACGAAACTAAGCATTGGGCAAGGTCGAATTCGCTGTGTGCACCCTTGGTATTATAGGGAGGCGAGCTACCCCATTGGATTAGGAGACCCCATAGAGGGAAAAATGTAATATAAAAGGCTTACTGGCTAAGCTGTTAATATGTTGTACGAGGATGTGTCCGAGGAGGAACTATGTATATATTACCACGCTGTTCAAACATATGTCGTTCATGATCGTGTTGATGCAGAGGATGGTTTGTGGACAAGTCAGATCTTATTTGATTTAAAATGTCCCGGTGCCCTTCGACTTCCCATTAATAGAAACAGCTTAGTGTTGTGGCAATAGATCTTGTCCTTTCATTTCCTGAGGATAGGTCAGTCGGTATACGATTACAAATTTCTCCGAATTGTAGAAAACAGAATCAAAGGGAAAACGTCAGATAATTCAAAAGACGTGTCATTGAATAAGAAATTTATCAAAACTGATGCCTATAATATACGTGATATATTTTTGATAATTTGTTATATATCATAAATCGAAAAGAACAGATTGAAAAAATTAAGAAAATTATTTCTCATTATTCTGTTGCGCGTATGGAAAAAAGCGGGCAGATATGTTTACATTAATTTACCGCGTTTATGTTTTTTCATTAGATTGCATTTTGCTGATTAATATTCTGTAAATGCATTAATATAGAAGAATGAAATCGAAAATCTGATCGAAAGTGGTGAGATGAATATAAAGCGCTAGTATTAGAATCATTTCTTCGTCTTCAACATAAAAAGGAAATATCAGTTTCAGATAAATAATCACGGTAGAATCTAATATGACTCCTTATAAGAGATACGCGGCACCGATACAAATAAAATGAACGAGGCTCATTAGATTACAGTGTCGTTGCGCAGACCACAATAAATCCAGGGGAATTAGATCGATAGATCTTGTTCTTTCATTTCCTGAGAATAAACGGTCAGTCGGTATACGCTATTAGAACTTATATAATTTTAACTGCGTGTATAAAACTTTCGCAAGAATAAAATTACTGCAACCGTTTCGCTCACGTTGTAAAATTATAATCGTTTATTTTAACGGTTAATTTTATCAACCAATCAATTATCTTAGCGATTAAATTCTATTTCTAATTCTACAAAAAAAAAAGACAATGATCAATGAGAGCACACTTGATAGATTGATATTGGTGCAGTCAGTCATAACGAGTAGTTCACGTGTTTAATATACAATAGGCAAAATAAACACTGTACTTGTTGCGCGGTTTCTAATTTCTTTGCGCATTCATGTTTCCGCAATTGAGCTACTAATTCAATTATCTCATTAATCAAACCAGCATCATTTACTGATTCTATTCCAGATTATTATGGGGACTGCACCTGACCGAGCACAATGACTGAATATAAGGAACAATGAATTTATCCGCGGGTATCGACGATATCGTGCTCATCCTGTCCGTTACGATTTCATCGACAGGTTTATGATCATACGAAAGATGCATATCGCCCGTCCAAATAAACAAGCATTGCAAATGAAGTCGTGGCGCGTACAACACTTAATATACTTGCGCTTATATTACGCCCCTGTCTACGGGACACGGCTGTAGGCCAAGCGAGAGAATGAAGAAGAAAGAGGACGAGCAGCGGGACCGACGCTGGCCACGTGGCGACACGTGCCCCAAGAATTAATTGAGACATGAAATTTATTTGGCGCTCACACAGGTCGGAACTGATCAGCGTCTTCGAGTCGGTAAATAAAAGTTTCACGCGAATGTCGTTCCTGAAACGAGTATCATCGCACTCAAAACGATTTTATTTTATTCTATAATTATAGGATAATATCATCTTAATAATGCATATTTCTTTCCTGTATATATAATATATAATATTTCTATTCTCTCTACTCCATCATCGAACATTATAACTTTATTTTTAAAAAAGTAATAGATTTTGATAAGTTATTCGTTGAGAGCATAGAAATAAGCTTCATAGAGAATCGGGTATTTTCGGTAAGCTTGATTAGTAAAATGAGTAGGATCAATCGCAGCAAATATGACGTTCGGATATTTACCGATGATAGAATAATTAACAGCCTTTATTTTCTGATCACTAAGAAATTAGATGTTAAAGATAATTAAACTGATATGATTTGAATGGCACGTGCATATTTCTGTATGCAATTGGACAAACTTGTTTTTGATTTTACAATAACTATTTACGGTCGTTGTAAAATCGTACTTTATTTTCAAATATATTAGGACGTCGCGCATTTATCTTATTTTCAAATATATTGTGACATCGCAATTGGCTCAATTTAATTCTTTATACAGTTTACAACGGAATAAATAATAAATAAATAACACTCTTACACTCTTTTCTAAGAGAGAAAAGAATTATGCTTGATTGATGAAAATTTACATAGAGCTCTCTGTCAATCTAATTATATGAAACACTCTTCAGATGCAACTGTGAGATGAATAAGCGCAATAGCTGATGAGACAGCTAAACAGAAAAATGTAAAGGTGTTTTATCCGTCTCTTTCCTCAAAATTTCCTCTAGAATGGAGCATTGGTTCGCGCCGCTATTAAGAAATCGCACAGCGGACTCATCGACGGGCTCATCGCGCAGAGGCACACGATAGCGGCATTTCGGCGCACGTGGGATTAATCGTTCCCCGATGCACTGTCACTTCGATTTCGATCTCAACGCGCGCGACCGACGAGGCGTTATACGAGGCCGCTCGATATAGGTAGCAATCCGGCAGTCTGCAGTTAATTTAGAGGCCATTTCCTCTGTAAATAGCCAATAAAAGCACGGCGTGTGCGCGCGAGCGCGCACACGCAACATTCGAGAGAAGGATGGGTCGAGGAGAGGCTACCAGAGCGCGGAGCGTGGGCGGCCGTAGCGGGAAGGGTGGACGAAGAGGGAACAAAACGAAGGAGATGTCGAGGAGGGACGGGATGCGAGAGACGGGACGCAATATTATAAAATTTAATGTCTTGGTTTACGGGCCGCGGAGCCGGCTATAACCTCGCCCCGATATTTACTGGGCAATCGCGGGGCTATATTGCACCCCTCCTGATTCCCCCCGAGCAGCCCTTTCCACCGTGCATGTTGGCGTCATCCTCCTGGCTCGACTTCTCTCGGCGTTCTGAGTTCGGGCTTCTTGATCGCTTCCCGATTGGGGCCCACGGACTCGGGCATCAAAAGACGATACGCGCGCGGGATCCCGCAGTGCCTATTTGAACTCGTGATTATGTTACGAGCGACGATGCGATTGAACGTAAAATTTTTGAATTTTACATAGAAAGAAATATAAAAG
This sequence comes from Temnothorax nylanderi, assembly GCF_030848795.1. Taxonomy (NCBI): domain Eukaryota; kingdom Metazoa; phylum Arthropoda; class Insecta; order Hymenoptera; family Formicidae; genus Temnothorax; species Temnothorax nylanderi. The sequence goes on along the minus strand of NW_027249094.1, from coordinate 913,807 downwards.
TTGTGCAGATTTAGAGCACATTTATCTTTAACGCTCTAAAACGCGTAAAAACTACCTTACCCAAATGCACGGAAAAGTTAATTCGATAATGGACATGGTACATAGGTAACGATGCCACAGGATTAGAAGTAACTGATTCGGTTACGTAAAGAATTCATTGAACCTTGTATAGCTGGTTCATTTATAGCCGAATCAATTACCTGGTGTCAACGTGACAAGTTTGATTCGCATTCTTAGCTATTAGTTAAGTCCATAAAATATTGACGCCCGGTTGTATATAAGGCAGGCCGCGGTACAGAGATATAATCCCACGAATTGATCATGAAAATATCTACTTCTTTCCATATTAAAATTTATAACTCACCGCGGCAATTCATCTTTTCTATTTACATGTTTTTCCAACGACGGCCCATGTTATTTGTTTCCCAGGGTCGATGCCCAAAAGGACCGGCGGCACCGTCACCGCTGGTATTGCACACATCGCGCTTTAAATATATATTAATCGTTCCCAATCGTTTTATTTATAACGATGAAAAGCGGCGTCGCATTTTACGTATCTCCCGCAGGACCTCCGATGACGACTGAATTCTCGCGGGTCAACGAACCCGCGCGCGAATCGACGTAAAATGGTATCTTCGCGAAAGTAAAAAAATCTCCGAGTGACGTGGTTTTCGCGGCGATGTAATGAAACGCAATCGATTTCAAGCGGTTTCAATGTTTTATGCACTCGCCGCGCTGCAGCGAGTTTTTTTTTTATTCACTAGCCCGGTGAATAAGTGAAGGGCCATGACTTCGCTCTCTGCTGCCGGCGAGGACCTACCGGGATTTTTTTTTTTTTTTTTTTTATAGGACGGGAGATATAAATCCGTCGACTAGCATTGAGGTATCTCGCGAGAAAGAATGAGGCAAATGACGCTCGCAACATATAATTAAGTCTTTCGACAGGTTTCGCAATAAGAGTCAACAAAAATAAAATTTGACGTATGCCAGTTTGCGTCGCGTGACTGTTTGATGAAACGACTAAAATAAATATCGAGTTTTTGCCTCCGTATCGAGAAGCAGCGCGGTAAAATAGTTAGGTATTACCATGTAAAATTAGACTCTCGTATAAACTTGCCTTTGGTTTCTCAAAACGAGCGAAATTGCGTGTGTCATTATTATGTCCAATAATGCACTCTACATTAGGCAAGTCGAAGCTTGTTTTATCGTAATTCCCATACTTTGATATTTTCATCATATTGTATAGTAATACCGACCACGAGATAGTTCGATAAAATATGCATATGTCCGTACCGTTCATCGCGCATAGTTCCCGTACATATTCCTGTAACAAAATCCATTAACAGTTGTAAAATAAAATTGACAAGCAACTCATTCTAAGATTCTTGTCATCGGGTGATGAATAAACTCTAACGCATTATGCCGATTTATTTGGTTACTTCACCGTTTGGTCACTTGACGAATTTATGAACTCAGAAACGGCCAATAGTAAAAACGACAGAACAGAAAGAAATCAAGCACGGTCGAATATCCGCATTTCTTTTGTACAAAACAATTTGCACAAAATGAAATTTCAATTTTGGTTACTGCAAGTTATTGGCAGCATTCGCCAACTTTTTAATAATTTAATGCAAAGTGTAATATCATTTATTTATCCGAAGATGAAAATTATGATCCGTGTAGACATCCTACGTGAATCTACACGGTAATTCGACGGCTGTATCCCGGGATCAATGCATCTCGACGAAAGGGAGGGTCACACGCCGCGTATAAATCGGCGTAGACGTCGACGTTGTCGTACATCGGCTACGATTTAAAAACAGGAAGCCCGTACGTAACCGCGAGAGACAAACAAGCGAGCTTCGCAGCACCGCGTCCGCCCTCTCCGGCCGCGACGTTAGGAAAACGAACGACGGTGGCGGACAAGAGATAGGGGCTCGTAGGTAGAGAAGTACGCCGTACCTACCACCCTTCGCTGTTTCTCGAGACGCGCGAGACGGTCCGAGGATGGGTTATCCCTTTCCCGCCTTCGTAAAGCAGGAATTTTTACGCGTGATATAATGGCTGCAGGTCTCCTCTTCTGCCGGTGGCCGACGTCGCCGACGAAGATACCAGCCGGGGACAATAAAAACCGCACACTCGTGAGATATCGGCTGTGTCTCGGCGGCGTTAAAATAGCCGCTTGTTCCCTGCGAGCAAGGAGTCTGATTTCGGGATTTCTCGATCGCAGCCCCCGTAGACTTGGACGTTAAAAATCGCGCGAAACGACCCATGATCGCGTTATGAGCGATGCGATCGGATAAAAAATAATATGTATTTTAGATTTGATATAAAAAATGTTAAAATTGTTTAATAAGATAATCGAAGAATAAATAGAAGTGAAATGAGATGATTCAACTGTTTGATTCGAGATTAAAGATTTCGAAATTAGATTTCGTTAGATTAGATTTTGATAAAATTGCTTTTATAGTAGTAAATTAGACCATTAGTCTAATTGCATCTAGACCAAAATCACTGTGAATGGAATTGTCAGAAAACAATATTCTACGTTTCGATTAGAAACTCTCAAGACCCGGCGAAGAAATAATGTTGAGTGTTTGATATTAACGCAAGATTGAATTTTTTGCGTTTCCTCCGGTCTAATCTCGCTTAAATCCTAAGCTCGCGACAACTCGCATACGTGGTGTTACTTAATTTTTTTATTATTCCAGCGATGACCGGGAAGAAGAGAATGTTTGGCGTGACATAATACCTGTCCTTCTCCATGAGGCTGGCCGTCGGCGAACGGTCACGTCGCGTCCGCGTCGGGGCCGAAGACAAGAGAAGGAGAAATATCATCCGACGCGATATGTTCGTACCGTGGACGGTATATAGGGTAGCGCGCGCGGAAGGATCTATCTCTCCCAGATAGTCTGGGTGGGTGCTCTTTCCCTGTAGTACGAGGGGTGGGTGGCCTTCGCTGAAATGGTAAAACACAAGATACGGAGGTGCGGGAGCGGGGGAAGGTAGGGTTGGAGGCCGCCAAAGGTGGAGGAGAGAAGGAGGTGGAGGAGGAGGAGGTGGTGGGTAGCGACGGGGTGGAAGGGGGGCGGACGGGAGGAAGAGGGCTGGCGAGGTAGCGACGTCACCACGGAAATCAAGAGTAATGCCAACACGAAACTGCACTACCCCTCGCGCACCCTTACCGACCCCTCCTCGCTCCCGTCTTGCTCTCATACTCTCTGGCACACCACCCCGTCCGTTTCTCCCGGTTCTTTCACCGTCCCTCCGTTTCTCTCAACTCCCCCCCTCTTCCCTCTCTCTCCCCTCGCCCCATGAGATCCCGCCGACCGACCCACGAGTCTGGTGCGCCTTCTCTCCCGCCTCCGCCCGAGTCACCTCACCGATCTCATCCACCTCCAGGGAATAACCCCCTCGACGGCGGCTCCCGCGGTGAGCGCCGCGCCGCCGGCGAACCTCGCTGAGACGGAAGCGATAGCGGCTCCCACGAGCACTCGCTGCGACTAAGGGCGCACTGCCGGATCCTGAGAATTCTCTCTCTCTCGCCCTCTGCCGTTCTTCCTTGACTCTCGAGCCCCTATCTTCTTGCTCTATATCGGACCGTTATATCGGACCGATATAGATTATGTCTTCGCGAGCATCGAAGAGGAAGTGTAGTTCTACTTAAGAAAGCGCGCTTGATACGATTGGTTGATTAAAATATTGACTTTTTTTAGAGGAAATTAACAAAGGCACGATCTGTATAAGATGCTATCATCATCGCTTTGCGCTATGTCGATCAGTTCAATCTTGAAACATACGTGAATTATTCTATATAAATTTAACATACAAATAAAATTGTTTAAAAATCTTATTAAGTATTAAGGATCTTATTAAGTACGAAATTAAATTATAAATTAAGAAATTTTTCTGTTGATATTTTAATTAACATTTGTTGCATACATTTAAGAAATAATTAAGATAGATACTGCATAAAAAAACAAAGAAAGAGATAGGAAAAGAGAACTTGATATCTTTTTGGTTAAAAAATTCTTATGTATATATTAATAGAAATTAATGTAAAACAAATTTATATAGATTAGATTTTCCTCGCGTTAATAAAGTACTATTAGATTTAAAAATTTCATAATAATTTTTTAGCAACCATGTTAATTATAATTTACAGAAAAAATTTCTCTGCATAAACGTAGGCATCCGGACAATAAAGAGGTGCTTGTGTATAACAAAATGACCATCGAGTAATTAATTTAATTTTTATAAAATTTGAGAGAAGGGTAAGAGTGAGTTTGATCATGTTAATCAACGGGAATTACAGCACGTTGAACACGCTGCGATTCCGCGAGTACGAAAACGAAAGTGTATTTTCTGGGATTTTTTTTTCTTTAAATCCCACTCTCGCGAAAATGTGGCCATTCGTATGATCGGCTACATCCGTATAGCTCCCCAGCAGCGCCGCAAAACGTCTTTTAATATACACTATATCTTCGGGGGGCTGTGTGTTTATCCTCATGGCCTTCCGCCATACGAAGAAACCGATTTGTGCCTTGATACGAGCTCGTTCCCTCGAATCTGTCGTGAAACTCACCCTATACACATTATCATGTAGTATAAACGCGCGTTTGCTTGATTTTATTACTCAGAAATAAAATTGTGTTAAAACTGGTAAATTATTAAACTTAATAAAAGCTTACGAGAGAAAGAAAGAAAGTGAACGAGAGACAGAGAGAGAATGTTAAACTGTTTTTAAGAGAAGATAGTTAAAAGTTATGTTCTAAATTTATTGCTTACACTTAACATCTAACACTTAACATTTAACATCCACTTTAAACATTGAAGAAAAAGAAGAATATTCCCATAAATCTCTTTTAAAATTATCGTTACACTTGTTATTACTTTTCTTGCGTATCTAGTTTACTTGTTAGCTTGATTCATTAAAGTTGATAGGTACTTCTAAGGAATATACGCATCATACATAACGCGCTTACACAGCACAAGTTGCGCGCTATTAGTATTCTAATTAACTAAACAAACGGCAAGATATTATTCAAGCTATGAGACCGTCGGGATTAGAGAATGCAGGTGTTCGAAAGGTTTCTTACATATACCCAAAACAAATAAAAGCCGAGAAAAGTGCTAAAGCAAGCAAACCGCAAAACAGATCTTGTCTTATATTGCAACAGATTAAATTAATTCTAGCAAATTAATTGGTAGTTAAGATGTTTAGCGTTAAGTGAAGGTCTATTCTTTCTCTGTTCTACTTTTACTGTCTAATATTACTCGCACTATTCTTGCGTTCACATTCGCACAATCATTTCCTCTCATTTCCCTTTCCCATCCCTTAATTTGCTACCCCTTCATTACATATTTCTTTTTTTTTTAGATAATATAAAATCAAATTTTGAAATTATCAAATTATGTGCTATCAAAGGAGAATCGAGAAACAAGAGTAATATTTAGTCTAGAGAAAAATATTTCTTAAACTATTATTACTATAATTATCTTTAATTGAAGTTATTAAGTGACTTGATATTTTAAAAAGGTAACAACGAGTTCTTTTTATAACATTTTCATAATAAATCAAGTGTAATTCTTATAAAGATAAGTTAAATTTTTATTTTGCATATTCCGCTAATTTCAATTATAATAAATAATAAAGTTGTAATAACAAAAAACTTTTATTTATAAACAAACATATGTATAAACGTTATCTAAAGTTTTAAGTACAATATTTTATCAAATTAATTAAGTATTTAGATAACCTACATGGTCTTTCTAAATAATAAAAATAAAACAATGGTTTCTAATTAAAAAATTACATTTACTTAACAATATAAATTAACACGTTTGTCAAAGAAGATAAAAATTTAATGTAAAATAAAATATGTTAAAAAATAAAAAAAGATGTCATTGAATAATTAGTTTCGTTTTTCTACAAAAATTTAAATAGAAAGATAAAAATATAATCTACCGTAAATGTGGCGATGCAATATATGCCTGAGATTTAAATGGATTTAATGTATTAATTTAATTTATTTTTTGATATGCTTAATAATATGCGCATTTGTCAAGATTTTATGAGATTAATCGAGCTACTGTTATCCCACGCTGAAACTAAATATGCTGTTATAAAAAACATGTAAGAAATATCATATATTTCTTGTACGAAAGCTTGTATAATAATATAATAAATTTTTAAAATATTAACTGTTGTTAATATTAAATAAATAAAAACTTAATGCGCAAAGTAGCTGTTTTAGTTATGCAATGTCCTCTGTTAACGAAACTCGAGACTACGTTCTAAAAACGACGAAGATGTATAAAATTCATTTCGATCTAACATAACTTGCCCAATTCTATCGATGTTCGATACATTTCTTTTTACCGTTTAACATTCAACAATTTACTTATAATTGATAATATCTTTCCAGTCCTATCACTCTATTTTATTACCAACTGATGCTCGTTAACTTCAATATCAACCGTGTAGTCATGTACAAATATATTATTTGTTGATAATATATTATATACAAAATATATTATCACGTGTCAATATTTTCAATGTAATTTTCGGCTACCTCCGTCTGGATTAATTGCGCCAATCGCTCTAGTGCCTGAAATATAAGTATAGACATAAATATTCGAGAGTCAATTCGTTTAGCAGCAATGATGATAGCATGTGTTTCAACGAAACTTTATTCACCGTCGATAGATTAGATGCTGTACGTCGATAAGATAAAATAGATCGACATGAGAAAAAGATTAACAAAACAATAATTTAAATCGCCTAAATTTGATACGCTCAAACATTTGACTTTAATATGTTTACTTTAAATTTTATTATTTGTTATAATTAATTTACATTAACTTTTATGATTAATTAATAATCAATAGTTCAAATTTATGATTAAAGTATTTTGTGGGAAAATAAACATTTATCTTTATAATTTAAATATATTTAATGTTTGTTAATTTTATGTTAAAATATTAATTAATGTTTATAATATATATAAGTGAAAATTAACATATAATAATAAATACAATATATATAAAAATATATTAGAGTTTGAATTTACCAGATCCATTTCCTGATAGGAAGCCTTGGCGAAACTTGCCCTGATGGCGTTACAGGATTTAGAGTCTCTCATGAATGCGCCTCCTGGCGCCATAATAACTCCTTCCGTTACACCCCGCTGCATTATCATCTTCCATGTATTTTCGATTCCTCGTACTTTAATCCATAAGAAGAATCCACCCCTTGGTACGCTAAAGTCCGCCAAACCTATAAAACACAAATCGTCATTTTTTAATCTTTTAATTGCGGTGACTTACCAACTATCTAATTTTCTTATATACATATATATAATATACAAAGATCACATGTATTCTAAGAAATTATCTATTAATTATAAGAAGTTATATAAAAAGTTATTATAAAGTTAAGTATAAATTATCATCAAGTGTATATCAAGAGCATTATTAATATTTATTATTTATTACTAATATTATTAATTATTATTAATTATCACTCATTATTATTAATTATTACTCACCATTTAAATGCTTGCGTGCCAACGCCGAGATAACATCCCTTCTTTGCTTGTAGAAGCACCTTATTCTTGTATAATGTTGCATCAAGCCTTCGTAACCCCAGATCTTCAACAACTTGTACATTATTACCTAAAAAATCCAAAGTTATTTCTTTATCATTTCTTTTTGATGATAAAACGGTCAATGTTTACAATTTCGATAAGACCCGACACGCGCCACTGTCGGTTTGATTTATGGATGATGATTAAGCGAAGGCGTGCGTCCACATTTCACGACGTTTCATCATTCTAGATAATAATATTTACGGTCATCGCTCGTTTTTCTCATGTATATAAAAAGTACAATAAATCCATTCTTTCACTTTGCATTCAACTACAAACATTCAAATCGCGTTATCTAACGTATTCTACTCATGTGTGTATTAAAATTAATATAATATGTTATTAATGAAAAAGAATTATGATTAATTTTTAACACCGATGAGTTAAAATAAAATTTGGAAATATAAACTTCTAATGTTAATTAGAATTTTATACATTCTTAGAATTTTGCACGATATTCACGCGTTACCAACGACACGGAAAAGTAAGGGTGACAAAGGGTCACGAAGGGTTTTGCGAAGGGTAAAGGATATCTCTACCAACCTGCGATAAGGTAGGAGCATGGAGGTGGCTGCTCTGCAAATGGAGCTCTACGCAGGCTATCAGCGGAGCCGCGGCGGTCATAAAGCCTAATCTGATACCACTGCTGATCACTTTCGAGAATGAATCCAACCTAATTACTCGACCTTCCGTATCAAGTGATAAAAAAGACTTAGGATCCTCCTGAGAAAGAATACATTTTCTTTTAAAAGTTATCGTATTTTTTTTTTATTCTTACGGTGAAGGAAGTCTCTTTACTAGTATTTATTTTAATTTCATATAAATATTATATACATAATATTTATAATCTTATAAATATATATAATTTTGCATAATATATCAGTTATATTGAAAATTCAAATATCGATTGCGTTCTATCTCAAATGTCGATAAAGATTGTGAAACATAAAAGACATTTATGATATGCGAGTTCGTTGATATCACTATAAATTTTTAATAACATATTTAATACAGTGCTTAATGTATATTGTTAATTAACAGATATATCTCATCCGCTTCGAGTGTATTGCTACTGCATTTTATCATATTTTCAACAGCTTTAAAAGATATAAAAATTAATGCTATCACGTAGGTCATTCGAAATTTAATTTACGTTTATGCAAAATTATGACGATATTACGTCAAAGATACATCATATAGTAAACTCATCTAATTTGCACTGTAATCTGCGGGTCCGTTTACAAAATACTATTGCATTTTGCAGAGTTCCATTTTTTAAGTAATTTTCGGTATAATTATTTGCATAATAAATATTAACGCATGTATATTTATACGTCTATTAATACCTCTATTAACGTTCATATTTATGTGGCCGGCTTAATTTCTTTATATGCCATCCACGTCAAAATAACACATTCGTTTGTCGCATATGAAACCTCATGACTCACCTTGTCGAAATGCATGAAATGATAAGGATCGTCGTCGAGAAGCAAGAAATTGTACTCGCAGGCTATCCTATAGATCTCCTTTCGTCTTTCCAGAGGTATAATGATGCCGGTAGGGTTCGTGCCCGTAGCGTTTATATACATTATTTTCGGCATTTTTGCGCCGAAAAGCTCCCGGTTTCTCAGAGTCTCCCGGAGTATTTCCGGAATAGGACCGTCGTCGTCTTGCGGGATCATTATAAGCTCCGCTTTGTGAGGTGCTATCTATGATCGAAATCAACACCCGTATTATTTGTAGTAACGAAATTTTGAAATAACAAATAAATACCGAGCATCTTGATATAATTTAAAAAAAAGGAATTTTTTTTTTAGTAAATTTAAAGTAAATTAGATTAAATCGAATTCAGATTTAACATAGAAATATAGTGTTTTATTACACCCATTCTTAATATAAATATAAGAGATATTAAATATATTAAATATAAAAGATATTTTCTTTATTTCTTGTGCGGATTCTCTACGTTCAATATCAAAAGTGAATAAAATCATATTACAAAGTTTTTAAAAAGTCTTTTTTATCGCTATTGTACAAATTATTATTTAGCGTATACTTCGTAGTTAAAAGGATTAAAACGACGCGACGCGACGCGCGTACATGTACGGGATATACTTCTCGAATTTCTTTCTCTAATGAAAGCATATCTATATTCACTAACCACAACTTCGACGCCAGGATAGAAAGGGTCGGGGACCAAAATCGGATCACCAGTGCCGATTATAGCCTCCAGAGCCTTGCTAAGCCCGTCCTGAGACCCCGAAACGACGACTATGTCGCGACTCTCCCATAAGGGTGGCGCGTGTGCCCTTCTCTGGAATTCCCTCAGGGCCTGAAACCAATTTGATGTCCGACGTTGTTAGACACATTGTCAGCCGATTCCCTTATCTCGGGAACGAAAGATTCCGGGTGTAACGACACGGTCGATTACATGAGGCGCACAAACAATGTACGTGTGACATAATCAGAACGTCGTTTGGCTTATTCTCGAAATGGCTTTTGACTTTTGTCTTTTCTTATCTTTATCTTCGTTATGTTTTATCACGTTTATGTTTCTCTTATTTCCCTTCTAATCGACAAGTTAGATATGAGCGTGTCAAAACGGAGCGCTATGCTATCTCTAAAATTTCTTATATACACGGAATATTTTTGGAAAAAATTCTGCTGGAGGATCTTTTCTACCTGCACAAGAGGAGGATAACCTTGCGTCGGTATGTACTGAAGAGCGGCACCTAACTCGCCATCGTCCAGAGTAAAGGACGAACCATCGTAGAGTTTAACTGAAATTTCCGTGAACGGGAACGTCTCTTCGTTGGGCATTCCTTCTGCTAAGGAAATGGTACTTTTCGGCGCGGAGTACGCTATTTTAGCTGGAACAGTTAAAAGATCCTCCGTTGTCGATTAAAATCCTTAGATTTATCGAGACAATTAAGACGTTAATATTCTGACATTAGTATTTTTGCAATTAATTATGCGACCATCATAAAGTTAACTTATCAATTTAGTGCGTAAATTTTTTATCTTGGTGATGTTATTAATCTATCATAAAAGAGTTTGCAATTATTGATAATTAAATATAAATCGAATCGTTCGCTGGTTTACTTTCTGTTCGTAACTGATTATTGCGTTACGTTCAAGCTGCGCGAGAATAAAGAGAAGAGCTTGCTGCTTACTTAGCTCCCGCGTCGTGGCAGGCCGCCTGCGTTTGGCGACGTCCGTCATGAAGTAAGAATAATCCATTTCTCTGTTCTACGGTGCACTCGTTCGTAAATCTCTTATAAATCTACAACCTCCGAATTGATTAGGCGTGTTTATTAGTAGAATTGATTAGTTATTGATCGCGCCTGAGTTCAAGTATACTACTTTTCGATACACAATCACAGTTGACACAGTGTTAATTGTATTGTTAAATGAATCGATTGTTCTTGATTGCCACAGTGGTATTAACCACAATTTGGCAGGTCTAAACGAGCACTCTGTGTGCACGTCTGTGCTCTCTTCTTCCCTCTGTATTAATATTGTTTTCCGAGAGGTAAGAAGCAGATAAACTCGTCAAGAACACATCCTTCTAAAGTGAACGCTTCTGTTACCCTCGTCAACACTGACAACGCGCTCGGCTATGCCTCCTTTTATATTTAGCGATAACACGTTGCGTCAGAAAATCGTTCCATACACAAAAAGAAATATACATATTCACATATACTAGAATGTAAATAGTTCCCCTGACTAAATAGTTCCCCTGATTATATTTACCAATCCGATACCGCGACTTACCGCGGCTATTCTGCCGCTGATTGAAAATATGGACTATATAGAAATATGGACTATATAGAACGGGACGTAATATTTGGAGTTCAAACATATCTAATCGTTATGAGGAATTATAAGTATAAATATTATACATAATGTATAAGATTAAAAGGGAGTTCAGATATCCAAATCCGGAATACAAACAAATTCAGGAAATGAAGATTATCACAACTTCCCTTTATGATAAGTAAAGAAAGTAGCGAGATAAAAAAATTCATTAGCAATATATATTTATGAATTTTACAAAACATTCTTGAACGTTAATGTGTCAAAAACCAAAATAATTTTGCTTTTTCTTATTTGCATCACGCAATATGTATGAATTCCAGAAATGATAGTCATATTTTGCAATTCGGTTGTTCTTTTTTATGAATTTTTCATAACATTTTAAGAATAATTTGTTAAATATTTAAAATATATTAGAAATGTTTTACCTTAAATTATTCCCCACTTATCGTAATTTATATCAGCGTTTCACAATAATTCTTCCGTCCTTTCATAATATCGCGCTATCCAAATCATTGACACATAAAAAAAAGAACAGTAAGAATAATATTCAAATTCTGCACATTTTTCTCCAAATTTTCTCGTCGCTCACTTTTCCATCCCAATTCACTATGTTTTCGTGATTTCCCTAAGGTCTTTCACCCGCGTGCGACTAAAAACGATAATCTTCTTCAAAAACACAGATACCGCAGAATTATTAAACATAAACACGTCTATCAATATAACATCGGCGTACATGTGTCTTTTCCTGCGACAACTGCCTCAATAGTTGCTCGCATCTAATCAGCGTGCGTGCCGATATCGATACCCTCATACGCTTCATCTGTCCTAATTCTTATTTCGGTCGGTTAAAAATGATAAAATGACAAACATTTTTAAAAAAGATTATTCAACAGAGTCTCTTAAAACCATTGACACGTATTTCCAAATAAAGCTGCATTTCAAAATTTCTTGAAAATAATATCTAAAAGTTTCTGAGCATTATCATTCTAAGAGCGTTTTATACAAATTTATGCTCTTGAGATAATAGACAAAATGCAGGTGAACAACGAAATGGTAATCTGTATTATAGATTAGAAGTTATCAGAAGTTAGTGAACGATAGTTTTCTTCGCGACATACACTCGCGGATCCTTTTCCAAAGGTGCGCTTGTATCAATTATGATGTAACCGAGCGAATAATTACGTGAATGAATGATGAAATATATCGCGCATTGACAATCTCGCGCGTGTCACTCGTTAGACACTATTGAGGGAAATCGCTCAATGTACCCTCGTATCGCGTACACGTGATTACAAGAATTATTTACTAATAGTGACACATTCTTGCAAAGTCAATGTTTTATCGTCGTCTCCAATAATCTTTATTGATGCGATAGCGAAACTCCGTCTCTCTATTGGCGAAATTCGCGAATCAACGCGTGCCGCGAATAGGAATACATATATATATATGTAAAGCATTGATATCTTATATATAAAGTATAAAGTAATATAATACAATGTAGTAATAAAAATATAGTACCTTGCTAAATATCACACCAAAAGAATTTAAGCATAATTTTCCAAACATAAAAACGTGTAAATTCCGGTAAGTAAGGAAATTTTAACGACATCGGTAATCATTTTATGATGTGTGTAGAAAAATGTATAACGGTGTTGCAATCAAACGTGATGGTCAATTGCACTTTCGACAATTTCTCAGACGTTAATGCAAAATTTTACTATTTTGTTATTTAATTTTTACTGCGTCACCGGCTAAGCTTTATCTCTAAAAAAAAAATTATCGCTCCCACCATATCGCTTTCCTTGTTTTCATCTCATGCTGATTTCAAATTTCGTCAGCTCTATTCTGATGCAACGGTCGCCTAGGATTTACTTCGCTACTTTCACTACGACGCGTAACGACGAGGAAAAAAGGATGATGAAAACGAAATGTTTTTATAGTAAGAATGCTTGTGCAGTACATTCTATTCTGATGATATTAAACTTTTTTCAAATAAGTAAATTTCCACGTTTTCGATACGTCAGAAGATCGTATGACGCATCAACAGATAACATAATTAATTACATACATAAATATTTGATTACATATCTAACGCGTAATTTAAAACGCTACGTTGAATTAAATCCTTTTTTTTTTTAATTTCTTTTCACACATTATTTTAACGGTGTCGAACTTTGCAATTAGATAATGCAATATACATTGATTTAAAAGGTAAGAATATTTCTATCAATTAAAACGATTTATTAAATGTATGTACAGTCGATGAAACAAGAATCAATTTGATACGATTTAGAATTATTGATATTGAAATTCGCGATTGTCTCCTCCCACATGTTTATCATTCATGAGAGCGATATAACTTATCCAAATCACAGGCGCGCGCCACGCACGTATGTGAATATGTATTCGCACGCGCGATATGCGTATGTTTGCACGCGTAATCGGTCGTTAATAACTGACATCGGGTAATTGCAAAATCGTTGGAAAGTCCGATAACGGCAATACGTCAAACCAGCAGCATCCAGCCAGATGACGAAACGGCGTCGAATATTTGGATATGGGATTTAACGATAGAGCCGAACGCCGAAAATTCAAAAATTGAGCCCGCATTAATTTGTAAACATTCCGCCGATTGCGGATTATTAGAAATCTCGTCAGAAGAATAAAGAAACAGCTTTCATTTCCGTTATTCCAAAACGTGATCGCTCTGTGCAAAAATGTATCTAATAATTACACAAAGGGGGATTTTTTTTAAATCAATTTTATCCGATCTTAATAAAATATTGTTATTCAATGTATCATCTTGTATAGATTCGCCTTGAACTAGCCATGTATATAGGATAAGATATGAATTCTGACAAACATTACTGCTTGCCATTTGTGTAAAAATGTTTTACAAAATAAGCTAAATTTTAAGTCTCTTATAATTTTTATACATGCTTTGTCTAAAAGAATATCGATAAATTGCTTGTGCAATCGTTTGCGTAATATCACTGTTTTTAGAGATGATTGCATTGTAAAAAACGTCTTAGATAGCATTATTGTATTATTGATATGTGAATAAAATGTTGCCTTCACTCGTAGATAGCTCTTGACCTTAGTTTTGTTACATGCTTTAAAGTTTTCTTTCACGTATCGCCTCGCGGGCATTAAAGCAGCAGAAATCGTGCAGTAGAAACAAAAAGCAGCGTAAATTCTTGATTCGCGTCAGATCGTTTTAACTCGCGAGCACAATTCAAGTAGGTCGTCACTCCTCTCTTAAAACCGTTCGGACGTTACATTATTCGAACGGATCCGTTCTAATCATCAGACTTTCAGTGGCGTTTTCGTACGTTAACAATCGTTAGGATTACATTAAAGAATAGAAGAGAGAAGAAAATTTCTTAAACTGCATAATGCAAAATTTGAAGTGCATTAATGGCAAAGCAATTATGCACAAAAATTTAACATACACAAAAAATTTTACATTTACTAATTTTTACTTCAGTGCCTTACGCCGCTATTCCCGGACTTGCATATTATCATTGTAATAGCATACTAATTTGCAACTCAATACATGTCAATTCGTGTCGACATGGATGTCACGATGGCGACTTATTGAATCGTAATTTTTTGCGACGTGCGAAGAATTCGAATTCGGTAAGGGCAACTCGTTTACGAATCGGAATAATGTAGCAAATAACGCGATAAACGCAATTTTTCTCGCGCCCCATCGCGATCTTCTTGCCTTGTGCTGCGTTCAGCAGAGAAAGCTGTTTGGAACTGTTGTACAATTCGTGAATTTGATCGGTGTATATTTTTAACTTCGGCCAAAATTGAAAGCATATATCAGCGCCAATCAGGTTCACAAATTTTGCAACAACAGTTGCAAAACAGTTTTCTCTGCTGAACGCGACCTTTGTTGAGCGGAACTTAATAAGACGTCAGCGCCGATAAATGCCGCAATAATAAGTCTGACTTTTCTTCTCACACAAAACTGCGAGAATAACAGCGCTGTGGATTTATCACGTTCCCTCGCGCCCAACGATTGGCAACTTTGTCAGGTCTTGGGATAATAACGTTATTTATAAATAATTCGGAGTTATCGTCTGAATACCGACATAATATTGTTACGGATTGTGATTGTACATGCCACGCCTCTTTCGATACCGACAAGATGAATCGCGTGCGCACAGATAACGTTATCTCGGCTTTCTTTACGTACGAAAAAACTGTTCCGCACATAAGCGAGACTTTAAATTACGTAAAACGAGATTTTGACTCGTGTACAAAAACGTTCGCCACGGGGAAATATCTTTTAATGAAAACCGACACGCACATATATATGACCGATTTAACAATAATATTGAAGAAAACTAAGAATAACTTGAAAGTGCTATGATATATGTATATTAATGAGAACTGATTTTTCTGCTATGAATATGCGGAGATAATGTCTATGATTAAGACATATTTTATGGGATAAACATAGGAATCTGACCGCATCAAAATTACACCGCTTTTTTTATCTCTGCTTTTTCATCTCTCAGCAACATTTTATTTCTCGTAATCGCACCGGAAATCTTCCAGATCTGTCACCGCTTAACAGATCTATATACGTATGTCGATAATCTCCGCGTTGGTGGATTACCTAAATGCCAAGATTTAAATTTTGTTTTGCGCCATCGTGCATCGGTATAAATTAATCAACCGTCTGATTACGCGTGAAACAGATTTTCTGTTCCCATTATCCCATCTTGAGCACAATGTAACTATACTTATCTCCATTTTCTAAGGACGGCTATGAACGATACAACAATTAAGAGAATCGAGAAATAAAAAATTAACAAATAATAACACATCTCGAAGTTACGAGAGTACCTATTTAAAAATCAAAATTTCGAATCGCTAAACTAAAAAAAAAGTTGTATCGACATCCATTTGTAGCACTGTTTAGTAATTAACTAAAACTTACTTTCACAATTATTACGAACTGCAATACTTTGTCTTTTCCACGTTACGATGTTTGTGTTCTTTTACAATAGCGAGCGTCTTCAATTCGAGAGGTAAAATTTTTTTATCACAAGTACATTCCTTCCGCGCAACCGAATAGATATCGACAGACCCTTCTTTCTCTCCCTCTCTCTCTCTCTTCTATTTCGATTGCCAATGTCGGTTTCTCCGCTTCATTTAATCCAAACGATAAAGTCGATCTCCGCCTTTATTCGATCAAACTTTATTCAGGTAAAGCAAAGAGCACCTTGAAATTATTCTATTAAAAATAAATTTTTCCAAATTAATTAATTCATCTGTAATTTTAATATTGAAAGTATACACAACAGTCGCTTCACTTCTAAATCCGTTTATAGATATTATCATTGCCGTTATTCATATTTTTTACAAGTATTTCGTTCATACGTATATTAATGACATTTGTCGTTACGAAAAAAAAGTAATATTCGAAAACAATTAAAATTATAATGCACGAAAGCTTATAATCGTTAATATACGGGTGCTCAAAGGTTATCCGAACTCATTTTGTATACGCGACAAGCTGGTATGCCTATAACAACAAGGTAATGACGTAGTCGTGACGTAGTTAATCGGTGCTTGTAGAATAATATTGTGGGGTGAAGTAATATTGAGACGCGCAGCGAAAGTTCCTCAGATGCCTTAACGTAGTTGCTATTACGGAGAAATTACATTAAGAGTACATGGAATGCGCCATAGGTCACGCAAATAATATCGTCATGTATTAGTCTTCTCCTCTAAAGTTGCTATTTTATATTATCGATACACAACACTGCAAAAAGAAACTTAAAGTTATTTTTGTAAAAATGATAGTTGTATTTCACTGTTTCTCTTCTTTCTTAAATATTATAAGTATCAACTATATCGTAAAATAAAGAAGCCAATGTGAAGAAAACGATTATGTAAACATAATTTATGTAACGAGTAGTTGAAAATATCTTATTTGCCGCGTTTTTATGGTTTTTGACAAAATAGTTGCGCTTATTACAATAGCAGAATATTTCATTTTTATTTAATTTGTTTATTTTAGATCATATTTCTAAAAAGATAATATATCTTCATGCTAGCGACATTTTTATGGCGATATGAAAAATCGAAGAAGTACGAAAAAGTTAACTTAGAGCTCTGACTGATGTAAGTTAAGCTCTTTTTGATTTTCGATTATCTAAAAATACACCATCGCCCTGAATTGTTAGTCATACAATACGATTACTAAGAAAAGCATTTAAAAATAATCTAAATTAACAAAGTAATATAGGGTTAAATTACTAGCAAAGATATAGAATGTTATATTCTTCAGTTTTCACGTTTATTATTAAGTGTTTATTAATACAATATGCTCATTAAAGGCGACAACGACCACCGTATAAAGTTATATAAAAAATATGCGCAACAATCATGATGAAGTTTTATCTTCGCTGCGATTATTCCGCAAAGTGCCGCGCGTGGACGACACGAAGGTATAAAGTTCCGGTACGGAAAAGACGGACGCAAACGATCGTAAGTGGAAAATCTCACCCTCTCTCTATACCTACGACGAAGGTGCCGTTCGGCGGGCAGCAGCAAGTCGGAGATGGAGAAACGTACTTAATGAACGGAGAAGTTCATTAAAAGCGAAACGACATTAGCCGACCTAAAATCACCCCTTCGTCACCTCTCGCTCTACCTCCCCTCTCTCTCCCACCGCCCGCTGGTTCCGCTTGTCACCGTAGGCTTGTGAAATCCTCTCGGGCCTCACAGGTGAAACGGAGGAGAAGAACGACGAATTAACGGGCAGGATCGCGTCGTAGGTGAGTTAGTTTCTCGGTGCGAAAAAAGGAACGAGTTCGATAGGAAATAGATCATCGCGTTCTGTGGTGGAGCACAGGGACGACGTCAACGACGGCGACGGCGGCGGCGGCGGCGGCGGCGATGGCGGCGAGAAAAAACGGCCCATCTCCTCACGGGAGATTGCCTTCCTACAATTTCTCTGGTGGTCTCTCTCTCTCTCTCTCTCTCTCTCTCGCGACGCCTTCGACCGCCTTCGACTGTCGTTACCGTTAATAGAAATCATTCAGTGACTATGAATTGCCTACCAGTTATCCTGAAATTTCATTATTTTCCCGCTGGCGTGGCCTTATGTCTTATACAGAGCGGGAAAATTTCCGGAGGATGGAATTATCGGCGAGAGAATACTCGCGGGCGAAAAGGTCGAGCAAAAGTTCTCTAACTATGGAATAATTATTATCATTATTTTAATAACCTTGGATTAGATTTTTTTCTACTTAAACTTTTTTGTTAGGAGTGCCCCATTTTCACGGGATGTCTAATCTAGAGGCTTTCTGTCGTGTTTTGCCTTACTTCGGTGATCAAACTGCGACGCATTTGCGCAGACAGCCGCGATACCGCCATTATGTGAGAATCGTAAGACTCATCTTTCTCTTACCAAGTCCCTCTTCCTCGCCTTCCTGAAGGAACAAAAACCACGTTTCAAAAGGATACTAAGAAGAATCGCGAGTCTCCTTCGAGCTACGTCCAAGCCAAACCGAGCGGAGATCGTATCCTCGCAACACGGGGCAACTCCGGGGCCCCCAAACTTCACAGCCATTGATCCCGCGAAACCACTTACAAGACAGTCTTGTATCTTTTCCGTGCTTCCAACCGCGCCGCTCGTTCACGCCCCAACGACACCTAATTGGGTGCGCCCCGTGGCCGGTCCATTATACGGGGTGTCAAAATACTTTTTCACCTCTCGTAATCCTCCCGGCACCTATACAGAGAATCTCCCTCCTTGCCCCCCCCCCCCTCTCTCTTCCTCCTCCTGCCGTCGCCACCTTTATCCCCACGCTGTGCCCCGGGACAAAGGGTATGCGTGCTTGTATCTCAAAGCGGCCGACCGAATGAAATGCACAATGGAATTGTCGCCACACGTCGCGTTTCGAGGAGTAAAAGACGTTTTCCGTGGCCTGGCGGTTCCGGCGCGCCATGTAAGCCGTCTTAGAAAAAGACCCTGCGCCAGAAGTGCCTCTCCCGACGTGCAACAACATTTGTACTCGCGTATAGGGTAAATTCTCATCTCCCTCTCCCCTACCTTCCTGCCTTTTCCGTCCCAATCCACGACCGTGCTCCTGCCCTCTCACCCTCGTTTTCTCTTTATCTCTCCTCCGAAGTTGGCGTATAAGTGACAATTTTGCCGTAACACCGTTTGCCGCTCGTCGAATTCGAAGAAAGGGAAGGCAAAGGAGGGCAATTTTGTCACCAGCTCGGGAGACACGAGAGCGCGAGACGCCCCGTTCCGAGATTTCTTATTCGAGCGAATCATTGACGCGCCATTCGTAGTCTACCCCCGAGATCCTATCAATTTATACGATAGACATTGAAGAGCGTTTAAACATTAATCTTATATTTGAAATGTTATATGTTTCGCATATCAGAAAAAATACTATTTTCTTTTATTCTACTTATTATGTTAAACACATCCAATATTTTGTTGATGATGTATATATCATAATTTTACTATCACATTACATCAATCGGCAATTTTACAATCGTAATCTTTACGATAAGATTTAACGCTACGAATTTCGAGAAGTTATATAATTGCGTTCGAAATGATTTCTGTCAGCAGTTCAACAATCTGATTTGACCTTTCGGGGGAATGCTTTTAGCGGCGCCTTTTCCAACTTCACAGTGTCGCTAACGGAATTACATTGAAGGCTCGATAATTGCTGATAATTCGGATAAACTTCGTTAAGACGCTCATCTGGGTCGGGGCGAAATGCTTTCATTTGATTATTACTCGATTTCGATAACGCGATTATCACGTTCGTAGCGTAAATCGATTGCGTTTTCGTTTCCTCGGAATTACTAGATTACAACTTCAAATAATTGTAGCTCTCAAAGCATCATATAAAATATTGGTTTCGTTGCAACGTACCTGTAATCCAGATAATTTATATAGTAATCTTTTCTTAATAATTCTATAAAAACGTTATGTCCCAATAAGTCATGAAAAGCAATACTCGTAAGGTGAAGATTTCATTCTTCTTCTTTTTCTTCGTAGTGCAGAGCGAGATATTTGTTGTCCAACTTAGACTTGTTGATACTAGAAGCTTGATTTTATTTATTTCTAAATAGTAAATATATAAAGATCGTATCTTAAAAACGTGGACACATGATGAATTAAATCGTTATCGAAATATAATAATTATACTCGCAATTTATTTTTAATTTTGCTCCATGTAATAATAATATTTTTCATAAATCGTATGAGAGACAGATTTGTAATCGCAACTGCGGGCGCTATGTAAATTTTCTCTCTTATATTCAACATTTACGACCGCTAAGAATTTCAAGTAAATTCCGCGCATACATTTGAAAGTTCCCCGAGATTCTTACCCTTTTTTACGCAGCAAACGAATTCCTGCCGTTGCGACATGACGAAAGGAGCCGATTCTCCCCTTGAAGCATCTCCGATTGCATTCTTTATCCTAATTAGGTTTACGAGGATTTGGCACGACTAGAGCGACCAATTACTAGTAATTGCGTAAAGATGTCACTTTGTAAGCGGATTGCCGGCGGTTTTGCAGCATTGTGCTCCTCTAAGCCACACCACGAGACCAACAACGGCAAGGGGAAGGGGACCGTTACTTCTCGCTTCCCCTGTACAGTAACAATGAAGCAACGCGCTCCCGGAACGTCCTGCTTACCCGTCTCCCGAACTCGATTTTCTCTCAGAAGAGGAGTATTTTTCTTTCATTGAGAGACACGACAGTCGATGAAGCCGGCTATTCGCGAAAAGCTGCTGATACCTGTCTACTAATTTATCTGATAACGCGCGGTGATGTTTCTCGTTATCTCCCTGAGAACGTGCTTATCATGGCAAAATTCGTCAAGTATCAGCAAAAAAGTAACTAAGTATCGAAACGAAAATAATTTGGAAAACGAGAAAAAGACTTTTTCGTTATAAAATAAATTGTGCGACGTGGTGCTTCTACAAGAAATTGAATTTGCGACAGAAATAATGATATATATATACACAATTACATTTTCAATCGTTATTCTTGCGCATGTAATTTTTCTTATCCGCGATGTTTTCATTATTTTGGACGTTAACGCTTGGATGCGTTGAAGTAACAGCGTAATAGACGTAATAATCAGTCGGTAGCAATACCGCTTATTCCGCCCAATAACATTGGTATATTATTTAAACTGCCAACCCGCCATTAAAATTAAATTCTCTCAGGTAGAAAATTTACGTAACCGCCCATCCGAGAAGGTTCACCGCAGCAATTAAGCCGATAAAAAAAGGAAAAAAAAAGAAGAAGAAGAGGAAAAACAATCGGCCATGCTGGCCCGGAGCAAACGTCGCGTATAATAACCGCCTCTTTACGGTGCGCAAGCCACAGCCAGAAATTAAATTAGCTTGCCGTGGCGAAATTGAAAAATCCCTTAAACCGAGGCAACGTGCGCGAAAGTGCCGACAGGAGGGTCGCACGCTGAGGAACGGGCACACGGGGAAGGGAGAGTCGGAGGGTTCGGGTCGGGTAAAAACTCAGCGCGCCGCGAAAACTCGTTTAAAGATGAAAGGCCGGCTAACGACTTATTTTCGATAAGGAAAAGTTAAGGCACTTGCCTCGCGCCACCATTATCCACCGAACCGGCCGCCCCCTCCGTAACGGGCCGGGGGAAGCCCGGGGTGAATACTCGAATACCATTCGCCCTCGCACGCCGTTATTCGTCGTTCCCTGCCGAGGGTGCGGAAGGAAGGAAGGAAGGAAGGAAGGAAAGATGCGCGATGCTCAGACCTGTATAGCGAGGCTACGGAACCGTAGTAAAGCTTTTTCTCGAATTTCGATGTCTGCTATTGTATGCTCATACACGATATTGTAACGAAAATTGCAATATAATGTAATGATTATCGTCAAACTTCATATTTTATAGTCCAACATTCCCAAAACTTATATATAAAAGAATACATATAAGAAATATCAATCGCATTCTCTTAAGTGTATTCGAAAACTCTGGATAAATTATTAATATCTTAAATATGTTTAGTAAAATAATAATATATATACTCTAAAATTTACTGTTTTGTGATTTAGACCGGTCATTATTACAAATACTTTATATCATGTTATTTTATCTAATTTAATATGCGATAAAGGAGAGAAAAAAGGAGAGACATATCCACGTATCCAATCATTAGTTGCACTTTATTAAGGAATCAACATCACGTCTACCGCTTCCTTCTCTTCTTCCACCCCGGCAACCCCGCCGTCCTCGGAGCCTCTTCTCCACACGGCCAAAAACACAACAGTTGCGCGAGACTCAATTCAATTGCCATGTCAAAACGATGTGAAATGGGATTGATGTAATTTGGTTAGGCGAACCCCGTGTTCCTCTCCTGCCTAAAGTCCGCCAGTTGTACAAGGTGTCCCGGAACTTCCAAATGACACTTCAAATACAATTTCTTTTCCACTGAATTGCAGGTAGATATTCGCTTAATTAAAATATCAAGTATCGAGATTCTTTAACTTGCGAGTAAGTCGCATAACTTATCACAAATTCTGATATCCGAGGAACAAAAGTCAACGATCTTTATGCTTCGCGTAATCTCGAGAGATCATTATTTTAAATAGAATCTTTATGTGTTTACAAAAACAGCTATACTATTGAAAATAGAAAAATGTAATCGACTTTGAATTGTCTCCCATCGGACCTTGATCCGTTTATCCGGGGCACCCTGTACGCATGTGTAACTTCCCGTGCGCGTACTGGGTGTTTTGCTGCAAACGACTCGTTTCGGGGCTGATTCTAATGACTTATGAAGTCAAGCCAAATGACCAAGCCGCGTCTCGCCCTCTTATGGCGGCCCTCCGCTCGTCAACGCGGGACGTATATACTACCGCGTATGTACATCTCGTGCTGCGCTGTCGCGGCAAATCGAATAATTTCACCCTGGGAGAGCTCGCAATCGCTCGCATTCGTTTAGTCTGCCTGTCGCATATCGCGCGCATTACGCTCGCCCTGTTGAGAACAAAGAGCAACGTCGGCATTGAAGGACGCGGAAAAATCGGGATCCAACTCGAGATTACGAGAGTTTATCGAGTTCCAAGCAAATTAATAGATATTTTCATCAATAGACGTAAAATACTTTTTCTTTCGTTTCTCCTCTCGTCAATTACCGTTCAGCTTGTTCAGCTTCAACTTTGTTGCGAATTTATATTTGCTATATGCTTCATTTACGTTTGCTCTGCCTTCTTGTATTTATTTACAGCTGTTACGGAGTATTACTTTTAATCTATATAGCTCCTTCTCTTCTTTTTCTTTTTTTTTACAGAATTTTAAACTATTGTGTATATATATATATATATATATATATATATATATATATATAACAATTCAAAAATAGTTTATAATTTATATTTCGCAGAAATATAAATTTTGGAATAAAATCAAAATTTTTGTATAAACTATTATTAGTTTAAGAGATACAATAGTTTATTATTAATTACTCATAGTACAGTTTGTATGTCGCGCGTAATGCGACAGGAGTGCAAGGTAACGCAATGTTCAGCATAAGAGAAGATATATATATATGTAAAGACGTGGAATTATGCAAAAAGGGGTAAGCAAAAATATAACGTTGGGGTGATAAAATTGCAAACGCAAATTTCGCGACGAGAAGCAAATGGAACCGCGACGACCGCTATTACCCGGAATCGTTATTACCCGCTCGCAAAATGCTACCTGGGAAGAATCGTTTCGAGAAAACACGAGCGTGATTTACGCGGAGACCCGCCAATCGTTTTACCGATTACGGAGATAAATGCGGTCGATTCGGCCGTCGTTGCACGTCACATCGGGTTTATGACATCGTGAAATGGGTGTGTTCCCATTTCGGGGGTATTCGTGAAATCATCTCGTTGCCGCGGTAAACTTCATTAAACTTCTATTCCGGCTTGCCCCGCTCTTGCCTCAATGGCCGATAATGGGGTGCCCGATGGAAAAATGGCGATGGCTAATTAGAGCCCCGGGACGAGCGTGGAGGACAGAGAGGGATAGTGGCAGGCGTCACTTAAGCCCGAGTATCGCGAACAATCGCGTCCCATTAATTGCGCGACGAGATCTAATTAATTCCTACCCGAGCGGAGTGCGTGGTTAATTAAATTTTCTTATTGGAAACTGCTCGCGCTAAGTGCGAGCGGCGAAAATTAACAAGACACGTTGTTTAACCTGCCGTGATTCAGATTCTAAATTCCTTTCACGTTGACTGCACGTCTGACAAAATCGTGAGAGCATCAATTATACACTTCACGCGTGTTCGTGATTGTTAAATAGCTCGTTCCACGCGCTTCTATTGTAATTGGCATAATTGATACATTACCTATTTACTTTTTATATTTCTCCGATTTCTCGCGACGAGACTGCGGATAAAAGGTAATCTTTTTGTGATGTATCATAACCCAAAGAACCAATCAAAATCTTAAATATTTTTTTCGTATTTAAAGTACCAATATCGGTTGGCTTAACTGTTTTGTGATTTAACGTTGATCGTGCGTGTTTAACGCAGAGCGGCGAATAGGAACCGCTAATGCGTGCCATGCATTATAACGCGCTTCAAAATTACATTTTGCGTTTTAACGCCACTAGAATTAGTCCCGATAACATAAAACCATGAGTAGATAACATAATCCATGTGCCGCGTTATCCCAATTCCGACGAGCGAAGTCGCCCGCCGTATAACAACATCCGCGCTCGCCTAAGAGAAACGCCATGGCGACGACGCCGGCGCCACTTTGATCGGTAACCTCGTTTATGGTGACGCTGGACACAGAATGTAGGAAACATCGATAACACCGGTGACGGAAATATCGACTTTTGAGAGCTGCCACGAGCATCCCTCCCCCGTAAAGCGCGTCCTGCCCTCCGCGCGTATTCTGCCCTTCTCCCAGACCACCGGTGCACCAGCCCCTGGCAAATCACCCATCATCCCCCTGGTTCTCGGTCGCGCAAAAGAGACGAAGAGGACGTGACAGGGAGGAACGAAGATGGAAGTGCTCGGGATCGGGAAAGAGAGAAGAAAAGGAGGAACGGGGACGAGAGGGAGAGAGAAAGCGAGGAAAGGGGGAAAAAGAGAGAGGATCGACGAGTCGCGGCGAGTATGGAAGAGCATGGATCGATGGAAGGGAGGGTTCGGGGGAGGGCCGACCGCTCTGGTGGCGGTTGAAAGAACCAATTTTGTCCTAATAGAAAAATCCCCAGCGCCGAACCCAATTTATAAACCCGCAAACATGGCTGGCGTAGGGCGCTCGCCCGCTCGCTCGTCTCGTCTCGTCTCGTCTCGCCTCGTCTTATCGCGCCTTCCGCGAATCCCGATACACAACTGCGCCGGGATTTGAGTCAGCCATGCACCACGTATCCTGGATAAAGGGGTTTTAAGGTGGGAGTCCTCGGCGACGACGGGGACCGAGGGAGAAAAAGGAAAAGCTGGAGGAAAAGCAACTACTAACCGCGGTGTGAAGTTTTCACACTTGCTTGAAAAGCAGAAGTCATTTGAAGAAGAAATGCCGGTCCTCGTTGGAGTCGCTAACTCAAAATTATTAATTAGATGTTGCACAATGTCCACGTGGTACAATATTCCATTAAAACAAAAAACTTTTATTGTTATAAATTAATACTTGAATATAAATATAATAAAATATAGTAAAAACTACGTGCCATAATAATATTAAACATTCTAACATTTTATATTATAATATTTTATTTTCCCTACAATAACGTGATACAGATACAATAGATTTTAATTAAGCAGTTGAGACTTTTTAAATATTTAATATTTTACTTATATGAATGTATTAATATATATACTTATTTATAGATATTAATACTTTACTTACAAATTGTTCAGATGTTTGATAAAAAATCTTTTGATGTTATTTCGGAAGTAATTCACTCTTTTAAATCGTCATGGATTATATTAACTCACAAAAATTTTACGATAATTGCAACTATTTCTTATTATCCGATACATTCTTAATATTTGCGAGCGCAAATATTATCTATCTAATGCAATTATTTCGCGAGCTGGTTATTAGTATGTTATTAGCAACGTCTGCGGCTAAAGAGAGAGCGAGAGGAAAGTTAGTAAACGGAACACATGGCCCGAAAGGGTACTCCCGTATCGGCTACAAAGGTATCCAACAGAGATAAATACGTCGCAACTTCCAACGCACGCCTCACCTAGTTCTGCCATGTATCCTGGGCATATGTACGCAGCAGGAAGCAAGGGTGGTCCATCTGCAGCGATCCGATTTTAAGATAAAGGCTTGTCGTAATCGATTTTAAATCTGATAACGTCTACACGCACGTAGATTTCTTTATATCCAACAGCTTTACTAGTCTTTACATTTCTTATACCCCCCGTGCTTATAACTGTACTTAAAAATATCATTTTATTTCTCATATCTCTTCGGATCTGCCTCTCTCTTCTGATTGCTAAAAATAACGCAGATCGTAATAAAAAACGTATTTAATTATATTTATGATTTCAACACATTTCCTATTATTTAACTTGGCAAATTTATATACACAGTTTTTTTTCGCAATTTTACACATTTAATTTCTCGAACAAATCATCGAGTTTCCCGGAAATCAAGCTTTCGTGAATTCTAAGTTTCAGGATTCGCGATCTTAGATAATAGAATAGTTTCTGTCGATTGCTCTCCCCCGATCCTCAAACTTTCGACTCCGCCGTTCGCCCGGCATTACTTTCTCTTGACGGCTACGCTTTTAATCGCGCGTACGGCTGCCTGACCCCAGGTCCACGGTCCCCGTAGTTTATTTAACAGCGCCCTGGGCTTCGGTAAACACGGGTTAGCGAATTGGCCCCAGGGCGAGACCGAATGATAGTTAACGTACCGCTAAACGCCATTGGAGAGGAGAGACCTCACGTCCCCCCATCCCCGGCCGGCGTATAACCAAGGCTCGTATATTGCGTACGCGAGGGGAGCGAAATTTAATTTTGTGCTTTTTGTACACGCCAAATCGTCCGCCCTCCCGTGCCCGCGCGCCACCACCGCGCGTCCTCCCTGTCTTCATCGCGACGAAACGACCGAGGGCAGGGAGAGGTGGGCGAGCGACGCCGGCGTCGAAGAGATTTCACCGCGCTTTCATGGAGCGAGCGTCAGGATGGCATAGCGCAGAAGCAACGTGGTAGCTTCCACGTCGTTTAACGCAAGTTTATTTTGCGTTGCTTCGCACAATTCAGCGCAGGGCACGCCGAAATAGCTGTCCATCGTACGCGTCACGTCTCGCTCGTGACAGCGGGACCGTTTTCTCGCCCGGGCCTACGAAGTCACGACCTAAACTCGCGAATTTTTTGTTACTTTAAACTCGTTACACAGACATTAAAAGATCCATCTCGCAATCATCAAGAATCGTGCAATTAAGCATTATTTCTTAAAAAATAAATTCAATTTCGAATAATGTCCTTAAAATCACATATTAACGTGACACTGTAATTAGCTCTCGTGTGTCGTACATTTTCGCAAAGAAAGTAGAGTGTTGAATGTTACAACGCGTTTAACGCTCCATTTTCTGCCTTTGGTTCATTGATTATGCTAATTTTCTTAATTGTAAAAAATGTTTCCATGCTATTTGCTATTAACAAAAAACTTCGCGATAAATTTTTATCGGAAGAGATAAGAAAATGATTTCACAGAGTTTGAGGAATTTTGATAGAAATTGTTAATGCGACTGTTCTCGGACCGCTTATCCACAAATTCGCCACTGTTATTTAATTGGGAATAACGAAGCTTTGATCTACATAGACGATTCTAATGAGAAATGTAGAGGCTTTATTCAATGAATTTCGCAATTCCAATTCACATCCCGCGCTCACTGAAAATTCAAGCACTCCGCTTCACTCATGAGCTCGGCTAATTCGACGTACAAAAGATCGCCGCGTTGATCTAACCAATGAGAGAATCGTATATATCATTCGTACAAGAGCTAATGAAATTTCTAGACCGTTGCAGCACGTCCTTGCGATTTATCCCATCGCTTCGTAGATATTAATTCACGTGCGAGCCGATAAAATGTACAATAATCGACGCTAAATTGCACATTGGATTATCTTGTTACGGTAACGATAATCTTCGTCACGGCCGTGAGGTACTCCTAAAATGAGAAGTTACTGCACGAATGAGAGAGGAGGAGAGGAGGAGAAATGAAGAGAGAAAGAGAGAGAGAGAGAGAGAGAGAGAGAGAGAGAGAGAGAGAGAGAGAGAGAGAGAGAGAGAGAGAGAGAGAGAGAGAGAGAGAGAGAGAGAGGAAAGAAGAGGAACAGAGAGAAAAGGAGCGAGCGAGATGGCACAGAGATGGTTGACTTGATGAAATCATGCCGCGAGAATTAAACGGAGGATACCCCCGGCGTGTGTCGGCGTTGCGGGCGTGTGGAGGCACGAGAGGACTCTGGCCCGAGCTCCAATTGGCGGGAGCAAGACAACGGTAGGAGTTGACTGCAGTGTATACACAGTTAATTAAGCTGGAGTACCACGGCGAAGCCGCCGGAGGAGGAGCGGGAGGGATCTAGCCAGAGAGAAAGAGAGAGAGAGACTGAGAGGAGGGAGGAATGAAGCAGGAGGAAGAGCTAGTCGGATGAAAAGCAGCGAGAGGAAAGCAGAGGCAAGCAAAGTTAGACAGAGACGAAGAAAAGAGGAGAGAGAGAGAGAGAGAGAAAGAGAAAGAGGAAAGCGGAGGTCGGACGAAGCAAATGCGCGCTGCAAGGAGAGAGGGACAGAGGGATGCGCCGTTCTGTCCTGTGGGCTGCAAACGTAATTTGCTCTCTGGATATGCAGTCCCAGCGGTTCTCACCGTGGCTGGTAATAACGCTGCCTGTCACACCGCAATATTTGATATTTTGCTTTTTGTGCGTGGGACGGGATTGTCAAAATTTTCCCCCTTTGTGTCGATAGAAATTCGAGGTAATTGAACGCGCGTACGTGCCGCGAGACACTTGGATTAATAGAGAGGAAAGAACGCCTCGGGCTAGCCAAACGTTACAATCTTTTGCGTTCGACGTGCGTGCGTTAATTGTCGCGTATTATTCGGTCTGCTGAGAAGTCTTGCTCGAGACAACTCGCTGGAAAGCATCTCTCGAAGGTGAGGCTGTGCACGAGCCAACGGACCTTCGCACAGCGTGCACCTCACTTGTGCGCCCGTTGTACACAACGGATTAGGCGGTAGTAGTAATCCGCAAGATCCGACCTCAAAGAGCGCCACCCGCTGCGAGTTTTCCCAAAACCTGTCGTGAAATCCGTCTGACCGCTTTATAATGGAAGAAAACGGCTACTGTGGCCTACCAAACAAGCTCTCGTGTCGAATCGACAAGATCCCGTGAGTTTCGCGGTAGGGCTCGCTCCAGAAACGGGAACTGCATCCCGTAGTCTCGTCTTTTATTCCGCGCTCTGTCTCGATTCGCACCTCGAGAGGCGAATCTTTACGAGAGAAAAAAGTGGGAGGGGCGTGAGAGACGCGAAGAAGGCGAGGAGAATAGAAGATCTCTCGAGAGAGAAAATTGGAGCGGATTTTCGAGCTTGAGCCGCCGAAACACGAAATTAGACTTATCTCGATCATCGCGGATCCGTGCGGACAGCTGCGCTCGCGGTAGTTTCAAGAATGAGCACGAAGAGCGGTCCTTCCTTTGTGGCTCGTCGCTCCGAGCACTCGCGTCAGATTTGCAAACAGTTGGAGAGAAGCGTGCATTCGAGGTCACGACGTTGCTCCTTTCGACGGCCGGACACGCGCCATTGTGAACAACCGATAGGAGCCGATGGCAGATCTAAGGACACGCCACAATGACATAGTCGACGAATATCAAATGGGAAAATCTGGACACACAGAAGCCGAATTTACGGTAATTTCGGTACGATCCGCTTCCGATGGACCGAGGATGATAGGAGGAGAATAGCGAGTTTTTATACAATTTGAAACGTCGCTTTGACGTGGTGTCGAGTGTCCTTTATTCTGAAGAATGCAGCGTATTCATGCAGACGAGATTTCTTTCGACGGCATGAGAATATCAAGTAATCACTTGACTTAATTGCTCGATAGTTGCCGCGTAATTTATTTAAAAAAATTCGAATAATTTATTGCGATTATAAAAAAAAATTAAGAAAGAGATTTATTAATTTTCTTAAATAAAATGATATTTAATTATAATTCATGAAAAACATTAATCTTACGTACAAAAATTTTCCTTTACTTAGACGTTGTATTTTAATGAAAAGGTATTTCTTTTTTCTTTTTTCTTAATATGTATTATTTTTATTTCAAATTATAATTTTTCACATTTTCCATTTTCTTAGATTATATCTCTGATATATATATGTATATATGCTAGAAAAAGTTATCGATATTCAGAGTATATATCATAGTAAATTATGTGGATATGTTTCAAAATTTGAATATAATGTTAAAATACAAACTACATCAATTTGAATTAATATTAATATATAATTACATGTTAACAGTTTTCCTTGCATCCACTGTCAAAATATTACGTCTTGCTTTTCAGATCTCAATAATTGACCGTTTTTCGTACCTCTCCGTAACGTGAAATTATACGCACCGTAGCTGCCGTTTCTTCTAAAAAAATCGTTAGTCAGCCGTCAGTCCTTCGGTTAAGTCGAAACATTTAACGGACGGGAGCAGCTACCTGGCTTTACCTTGGGATCTCTTAAGAGTTCACTGGGAGATCGCTGTCTTTTTCTTTGTCAGGAAAATTAGCTAAAACTAGAGCTAAGTGCACCGGGGAAGCGGAGCCGGGATAGAACGGCCACGGAATAAACGCGTCGATCTAACACGGACCGATCCCTCGCTCCTTCTGTCGAGATATTTATCGCGGTAAGTGGGATCCGGTTAAATGCAACTCGTGATCTGATTTCTGCGGGACCTAAAAGCTTCGCTCGGCCCGCCTGACCGGCCCCACGAGGGCCGCGAGCCAGATTCGTAACGGAGATTGAGCGCCGATGAAAATGGCATTGTTGAAATTGTTCGCGGGATATTCGCGCGCGTGTGCTAACACAATGCGCCGAGAAAGCACGTGGGAATATCGCCTTCGCGCAATCTTCCAAACGTGAGATGAATAGACGTATTGCTATAATTAATGAAACTGATCTTGACTTGCTGATTCTCAATTTTCTCTTTCTTGTCTGTTGCTCGATTTTTGAAAAAAACTGTATTTAAAAAGCGTCATCAACTTTGTATCGGCATTGATAAATTCAGTTCTTAATTTTTTCAAAGCGAGACTATGACTAGTAAGATATGACTAGAAAAGACGACAAAATTTCGATACGTTGATTACAATATGTAACGAATTAGGAAGTTAGAAGAATAGGTAGCTAATTTCGATCAATATTAATAATTGTGACTAGCATAACTTTTCACGAATTATGACGAATAGATTTTAATGTAAAGCTATACTAGCGAATAAATCTGTAAATTGTGTAATATATATATTTTTTTCTTTTAATTTATAACTTATTACAAATTAGATAATTCAATATAATTGATCAGGTTTAAAACTATAATATAATTTTTATTTTCAAAAGTCACTTTATTATAATAATTCCGAAATAAAAAAAGAGTTACTTTTCTTCTTGCTATTTACTAAATACAAGTAGAGAAAAATATAGATCTTGTTGAAGAGAGACACAGAGTCAGATACAGAAAGAAGAGAAAGCAGAGAAAAAGTTTTTACCTTTACTTCCCAGATGATTAAAGTTTTTATATTTTTTTACTGTAAGTTGTTATTTTGCAAGTTATTATTTTTTCTAAAGCCACACGTGATCGTAAACACGTGAACGATGAGTAAACGCAATATCGATACCGTCATCGTTATGATTCATCCTTGCACCGAGCGTGGTCCTTTTTCGCGAGGTGCAATGCATACATGCAGAATTCGATTACAGCGGTGGCGCATTTTCGGCGACGCAGCCAGGAGTGGCGCGCCAACGAGCACGCGGGGGTCTTTTCTATAACGGAAGAGAAAACGCGCGCGCGAGCAACTCTCGTCTCCGCAACGTATAATTTGCCTCGATTTAGTCGGATCGATTTTGAGTAGCTACTGTTTCGCTACAGGCGGATATCTTTTGTGGCGCGGTTTTGTGGGCGTACACTTCCCCCCGGGCTAAAACGCCAAATGGTAACGACGATACGCGGAATCGAACGTGGAATGGGAAACGGGGATTCGTTTTGTGCGCACGGTTTTCGGCCGGCCGCTCGAAAAAAGAAACAATTTTCAACCCGGATCCGCCATTCTGGTAACCGGAAAACGTCCACTTCTCGTCTCTTTGTCGCGAAGCTAATTTTGGGAGTTTGCGGAAGGAAATAACGGTAAAACAGAAAAAAATCGCTTCAAAACGCTGTAAAACTGTTTTCGCCAAAATAAATTCTCGTCTTATCGTACGAGCGATTTTGCAACAATATTGAATATGACCGCGGATTGGCACAAACTTTAATAAGTAATTACACAAACAGCAATAACGTTAGATTGTAAAATTGATAAGAATACCATTGGCTCTGATAATAATCGCGAATCTACAAACACGATATTTGTTTTTAAACGAGAGAATTTATTTGAACTTGTAACATTTCTGCGAGTGGCGTAGGAATTGTATGCACGTGTATAACGCTATAAATATACATATATAATCATCAATATAATGTATGATATTACGTAAATGTACTAACACTTTGACCACAGCCAATAGAATAAACGGGGCTTTATTTTATTGTATCGCACTAAATTTTAAATGATGTTCTTGTTCACGTAGGAATAATATTTTTGTATGTTAATTTATTGCGATAAATAGTTGCGAAATAAATACCTTGCTCTGTCGGAAAAATCATTTCGAACGCGGTGAACCTCTCGGGCTTCCTTAAAACTCGCAAAAACTTCGGTAAAGTGTCAGGTTTCTAATGTCATAGATAAACATTGATTTTCATGTGCCAACATCGAAAGTTAAATTCATCAAATTTGCAATTTACATCAGTTTTAATCTGCGGACAGAAACGAATCACTACGAGCCGAAGCGACCGTCTCGATGCAGGTAGGTGCATAGATGAATCGCAGACAAAAGCGGCGCGTAAGGTCCCGCGGATCCGCGGGGCATCCAGAAGCGTAGGAGGCTTGACGTAAGCGGTAAGCTTTACCTCATTTCTGGCAATTACAGGGGATGCCAGAATCCGCCGCAAGAATCAACCCACTCCGGCCGCGTGTGTGTACCATCCACCTCTGTTTAGGTGAACCACCCCTTCGCGGTGCGCGTGTGCGCGCGGGACTCGCTCGTCCTGTGTTCGTCTCTTACACGTACACGCTCGTACACACGCAGGGACAGGCGCGCACACAACAGCACCCTCGTGACGCTCACACGTACACCTTGGTGGGAACGAGACGCGCGTACGGCGTCATGGGAGCCCGTCCGCTCCCCTCAACCCCTGCGGCTACCCCGTCCAAGAGAGAGGGTTACCTCTGAAACCCAGTCGGTTGAGCACCACTGATCTCGCCATGTTCCTGGATCCCTGCCGCGATTGGTTGCGAGTCCGACGAACGGCAGTGCCGATTCGTCGGTCTAGGCCACGCCTCCGCGCGGCTCATGCCCGGACCACCTCTTTCACCGGCGAGTAGTCTTCGGGAGTAGTTGTGTACAGCTGCAACAAAGGCTACCCCGGTAGACGACGGCCGGCTAGTCCTCGTTGGCACGACGCACGCTCAAGAGCTTCGACCTTAACGGGAAAGGTTCCATCTAGCCATCTGGCGCCTGCGAAAGTGAATGAGCGAGAACGAAGTCGGACGTCTTGTCAAGAAATCTGGAGGATACGCTTCCTTCCGCAATCGATTTAACTTTTCCTGAGCTAAGTAGGTGATCGCGGTGGATGCGGATCATTCGACGAATCGTTGAAAGACTTTGGACAATAATCTGGTGTTAGTAAACAATAGCGAAAGAGTATTACTCTTGAGTACTAATAGGTATGGGTGATGAACATTTGGAAACATTTCGATGAACGAACATTCGACGAACGAACTCTTATTGTTGTTTGAATGATTGTTAGAAAAGACAGATCAGTTCCGTGTCGATAGAAAATGTTGATAAAAGTGCCATGCTCTGTACCATGACTTGTGAAGAGGTGACATGTGACTACGAAAACTTATTACGAAATTTAACTTCGTATATTGAATGAGTTTCGTCCAGTTTTGACACGTCCAGATTAAACACTGGGGTGAATACATCTAAAATCAAATTTGATCCCGCGGTCATTCGAGCCGATGATATGATCTTATTAGTCGATTGACAGACAAACATTTCGGCAGCTAAGAGAGATCTATGGGAAACTGAAATCGGATGTCCAAAGATACATGAGTTATATAAACGTACGTTGCTCTGGAACTGACATACTTCTCAAACAGTGCATGATGTTACCCGAAATGCACTTCACGATGAAGGACACGTGTGCCAAAGAGTTTTGTCGTGCAATTTTAGAGCTTTAGTGTATCCGCATCTGCACTCGCAAGATTTTTAACCGGCGAGGGTGGTGATCCAACTCGAAACAGTCTTCGGGAAGAGTCCAGCTGGGGTCCAGCAGGGAACGAGTTTCCGACAATGGATTCTCAGCAACTCGTCGACACGGCCTCGCAGAATAGTCAAGACATCGTTTTACCGAAACCGGCCAGCAGTACGCCACGACACAGCATCGACGCGATCCTCGGATTGGCTAGCCATAAAAGGACTCATCAGGAAATGGAGGACACCAACACGCAGGAAAATACTGGTACCAATTCGTTCCTCTTATAATCTCATTACATAATATTAGAGTAATATCCCCCAAAATTATTTTTACACTTCTCTAGAAATAATCCTTACAAGGGGAATATACCTTTACGAAGGAATCGAAATTAAGAATCTGATTAAAATGTTTATTTTTCGCTTTCGAAATTTAAAAATAATAATAGCTTTTTCTTTTAGTATTCTGACGTTTAATATTTCCAAAGTTCGCGAAGAATTGAACGTTGATTAAACTGAAACACTGACATATTGAAAACGTCCTTGTGATTTGTCAAAATTCAAAACAAAACTAGTGTAATGTTACATATATTCGCGATTCGCTTAGACCGCTCAGCTAATCTAATACAAATACAGCTTTTTTTTCTTAACAGTTTCTCTAAAGATCGTTTCTCAAAATTCGCAAAAGATTTCGTCGCTTTCTCGGGCCGTCGGATTGATGCACGCATAAGTTAGTTCTCATATTAGCTTCCTAAGCCCTTCTCCTCATGAGGCATGCAAAGCAACTCGATTTCTAAATTATAAAACGCCTTACGCTTCTGAAATCCGTTACAAATGCTTTCGAAATCCATTAGCGATGCAGCTTCGGTTGTCCGTCCCATCCAATTACTTTCCTTCGCTACTATCCATCTATGGTTTATTAGTCGCTATCACATAATTAATCACCTATTCATTATCGTATTCGGCTGTTAATTATAAACTTGTTATATAGTTCACTATCTGTTTATTAATTGTTAATTAAATCACTAGTTTTCAATTTCTCTTTTTACAATTAGATAGGTATCGAAAATCGTTCAATTTTAAGAATGAATGTTTCAAAGTAACGTTCAGTCGGATGTATTCAGATATCAACTTGTGGTATCACTGCCCCAAAACAAAAAATCAATAGCGCCCGTTAATAGCGTAATTGATAGAAAACCTAATTGAATTTCGGCTGACAGCCGCGTGTAGTTTTCCACGGGGTCCGATCATTTTTTCGCATTTACGGACTAATTCGATTAGCAGACTAAACTGTTCCGCTGTGCGTCTGTTGAATCTTGCATCCTGCCGGACAGACACGATCAAGCGCCGCGAGTTCGCTTTGCTATCCTGTCTGGCAGTTGCGTTACGGCCAGTAATGCAGTTTGATCGAGTTTCGATTAATTATCGCCGGGGTCACGTTTGACCGATGTACATGTCCTCTGTATTCCGAGGATAAAATTTAAGAAAAATAATGGAGAAGTGTACGTAACGGAATCAGGGAATGATTTGGACGCACAAATGAGTGGCGCAATGCAATAATTGTTCAATAATGAAATTAACAGCGATTATCAATATATCACAAAGCAATGAAAATTAAATCATTATTAGAATATTACTGTGAAATAGCAGTTATTGACCTTAACATTGAAAAATCATTGCGCTGCTTCATTCAACTAATTGTAAGCGCATGTGCTATATTTTTTCTGATATATACAATACAATATAAAAGTAGAAAAGTTTTGCATTGAAAAGTTTTACAGTTTTTTCTTTGTGAGATTAAATTTATTTCCACTAACTGGTTTTCTAACAGGCGCAAGAGTAAAAGAAGATATTAATAATTACACGTTATTTTCTCGAATCAAAATGAAACAAAATTGTAATACGGCATTTACATATGTACGTCTTACACGATTGACGAAAGTTGTAACCCAATGAAATAACGAGTAACAGCATAGATAGGTATATGTAGATCTAGATAATAATTATGTTCGTCGCGTGATTTTCCACCGTACTGATGTAATCAATTTACCGCACACTACTTCTTCACCTTCTCACGAGACATTTATGCGTCGCATTATTTAATTTGCGTAGTATTTTCCGCGACTGGTAAAAATTTATTCTAACAATGCAGCCGCTACTTTATTTTAATTACATCAAAATAATTCGTGTTTATACCACTTCATCATATGTTCATAAACCACATATCGATGATTAATGGACTACACGTTTCCAAAGACACCTAATCGCGATGATATTAATCGTCGCGATCAATGAATAATACGTTTAAATTCGATCCATAAATGTAGTGAAACTCTATGTATTTCGTAATTATTATTCCATTTAGTGCTGAAATAATCATGTCTTATAAAAAGACAGAAAAAAGAGAGGGAATACAGATGCGTAACTTTTATAAAATAATTAAATTAAAAATAAAGACAATATGTGTGTCTTTCTAAATTATAACGAGATGATCATCTTTCGATAAAATCCTAGATTAAACGACACGACACAATACAGATAAAAATAAAGTTAAAATTAATTTCATCAACGCGCAATTGCCTAACAACATTAAAATAGATAAATTATAATTATTTTTATTTTATTAAAATGTATAAAGTTTAGAAGACCATCACGAATAACGTATTGTCTAAAGTCCAATCACATTCTAAAGATAATACACTTAGGTCTTGGGCGTCAATTTCCTGCACGGAACCAATCCTACACCTGTCGTGTACGTGTGGATTCCACGCCACACGGGAGCAGCGTTCGGCATGGGCGTCTCGTCGGTAGCGTTAGCGTATAATTGGAAAATCGTTAGTATCGCGACGCGGATCTCGTTCTCTAAACTAGGCGGACACGCTAATTCAGCGTCGAAACCGAATCGAGCGATCGAACCGACCCGGAGCGGTCGGTTATAGGGTAGGTAGAGCGTGTGCCTCCCCGCTCGGTGAAACGTATATCCGATAATTCCTGTTTCGAGACACTTTCGTCTCGGCTCGCCTACGCTGCCCACGAACTGTCGTTCGTGTCATTCTGAAAGTGCGCGCACACACAACGGGGGCGAGAGCGCGAGTTATCGACGCAACACTTTCGGCGGAAGGGTCGGAATCGACAAAACAATTTTGTGCCGGCGCTACCGTTATTGGTACGGTGCTCGGACGAAAAAAATGGGCAAACAGCTATCGGATATTATCGCCGTAAGTGATATAAATTAGCGTCATCGTCAGAGAGTCACATTCGTGACCAAGAGCACGCGGATCGATTGTTGCGATGCTTAATTTTCAACGAAGCGTTATATTGTTTCTCACGATAACAATAGCCTTCCATTCTGACTAACAATGGCATAAATATCATAGGACGAACTATCGAAACGCTTATCGCGTATTAATCGGTCGCAAATTGCTAGCTTATAAACTTACTTTGAAAAATTTTTTAGGAAGTAAAAAAGAGACTGAAATATATTGACGTGGTGCTTATTCATTTTTACATCAAGCCCTAAAATGATCAAGGGCAAAACTGTCCTTTTAACATAACTCCAGTTTGTTTATGATTAATTGATAAAAGATTTTATGTGTAAAAGAACTCATATCGTCCGCGATATATTTTAATGTAACTGCATTAAAAATATATTTTGGTAAAAGTACTAATTGCGATTAATTGTACAGAATATAATGAGAATAGTTTAATAAATATCATATTGCAGCGTTAGTCAATAAAAAGTTTATTGTTGCGTTTTCTGGGGCACATATTTCTATTTAGAAAAGGATTTTTCATTAAATTTCATGAATCAAATAACTCGTAATCTTATCGGAAGTGAAAACGTCGATAGAAGAAATTACATCGAGTTGGAGAATAAACACATATAGAATAAAGTCATTCTTATCTGATTCCAAACTATAACAAGCCTGAATAACCCTGTCAAGCTTAATATGTTCGACGTAGGATTAATTGTCGGCGTTTATTCCCGAGGATTTACGTTAATCGTTTTCGAAGGAAATTATGAAGAGGCCAGGTGGACCAACCGCGAGAGAAATGTGCTGAGAAAAAGACGGCGGCTGCTTAGCCGAGACCCAATCTTGTCCCGCTAATCGAATTATCATTAATTATGATACCGTACGCGCGGGAAGAAAGAAGAGGTAAAAGGCGAGGGCCAACCGCCACTAATAAGTATGAAGGAGAGCAGAGGAAACGACGAGGAAAGCAGAAAAAAGAGAGAAAAATGGGGGGGGGGGAAGAGAAGAGATAGGTGGAAGCGGCTTTAAGTCGCTTCTTAAGAGGTGAATTGACGTGCCTACTAATGGATCGTGCCTGCCTCGTCTTCTTTCCTCCCCGCGCTTCTTCCACCTTCACCTCTTCTATCGCTCTTGTAGTTTTAACACGGGGACTAACAGGTCTGTTATCTTCAGCGGGAATCGGTCGTCTACCGTGCGGCCGCGATTGATCGAAATTAACTCGGTGGAATAACGAATGACCATTGTCGCGACGTGCGCGACGAACGCGATACGCGTTATTTGTACATGTGTCACCGTGCTACGTTGTGAATTTGGTATTTGTCAGTCTCCCGTTTTAGCTTCCGATCTCCCGAAATAAAGTCAAATCGCGTTAAGCATAAATTACCGCTGAAGTTAGACGGTGAAGCGATCGGCATTTATTGATGCAAGATGACTGATGCCATATTATCCTCGCTTATGCGCTGTAAGCTTTAAAATTGCTCCTTTTTTGTATCTAACTTATAGAGGAAATAGTTAATATGGCAATACATAAATAAATTATAAATATTTAGCAAATAATTGTCTTTTATAGAATCGACGACAAAGCTGAAAAAACTTGGAACTGATGTTCTCAATAAATATCTCACGACTTTCTCATAAAGTTAACTTGTATTTTCATTTATTTTAAATTTATTAAATTTTGCACATCTTTTTTATTTTCGATAAACGTATCACACTATTCCCATATGCAACTTATGTTTTTAAAATAAAGATTAATGTATAATAAAATATTTACACCGATACTGTTAATCAAATATTACTGTTAATCAAATATCACGCGCGCGAGAGAGAGAGAGAAAGAGAGTTCTTTTCTTTTTATTTCAATCGGAGTGCTCACTGTTCGTAAATAATTCTCCGCTTTTACGTGTAATTCATCGTAATCATTAATATTGTCGTATTGGAAAGATATATTGCAACTTGCGCTTATTGCCCCGACCGATGAAAAGGATAGAAAGCGTAAGATGGATAATGGCGAGATAAGCCGATTAAACAACGTGTATTAGTCGAACAAATGTGAAATCGCTTTCAGTACGCGAGATCAATCCCGCGACATACGTGTACAGCGACGTTAACACATTTCGAATTAATTCTTCGTCGTGTTACGGAGTTCCCCAGCGATTGTCTAATTCCTTTTAACGCCGTGCTAACGTCGTTAACTTTCCGCTTCATAATTTCATCATCTGCCTCGCAAGTTTCACAATTATTCCGTCTAATTCAATTCCCAATACCAAGTCATCTTTCCGAGAACGGAGCCATAATTAATCGTGCGCGCGACTGATAATATCCCATGCTAATTACGATAAACTACCGCGACATTATTATCCGCAACGATCTCGAACTATACTATTTATTCGCAGTAAATAATTGATTTCATAAAATGATCTGCGCGACAAAACTGACTCGTCTAGAAAAACTTGATCAGCACATGACAAAAATAAAATAATTTATCATTTTAAATTTAAAAAAAAAAGTAAAGTACATACTTGCACGGTGTAAAAAGATAAATCGCTTCTTTGCAAAGTGAAGAATTAATCATTTAACGATCAAATTATATGATTCCTCGACAAATACGTGAAGCTACTGTCACGACAATCGTAAATATCAATTATATCGTATGGAAGAATAATAAACTCGAATGCGTATAACCGGGACACCTTGCCGAAACAATTATCTTGCAAATAAATAGATATTTTGTTTTATTTTTCCGTTTGAAAAATTCATATTTTTCCTCGCTGGCATGACTCGCGTTATCACAATTTCATTACTTATTGCGCGTGTGTGTACGTGCATTACCTCGTTTCATCTGATTCGAGTTTGTAGGAAATATTTACGACCTGGCTTTTACCGCTAAATTGACGCTAATCTGATCGCAGACTCTGATATACGACCTACTCGCACTTCTTATCAACGTACAACTGCAACTTAAAATGCAACATCTACATTTTGCGCGTCGGCAATACGAATCAATATGTATACTCATTTGCTACGTTTACACGTTTATTTTCAAGTATCGTACGCTTTTTCTCTCTCTCTTTTTCTCCGGCTCTTCTATTTCAAAGTTCAAGCTTCGAGTCTTAAAAGGCAAATATTCACAATTTTTCTCTGTATTTTTTTATTTTGCATTTTATTTTATATCTCTATATCTTTCCAAGTAAATGTGACGAGTGTCTTTCGAAGCTTTCGATTTGAAATTCTTGCGAATAGATAGTGTCTCGGCGAAGTCACAAAATCGATCTACGCCTAAAGTTCCCAAGTGCCTTTGTGTACCAGTGGTAATGTCTATATTGCAAAAATTACCACAGTTCTACAGACGTAATGTAAGGGCGTCGCGTCGGGCCGGAGCGCCGCACGTAAAAGCGCTTTGTTATAGAGGGAGCAATTTCGATCGCGTGACAACACACGGGAGTACGACCGTGAGTACGGGGGGCATCGGCGATTACGTCTCGTTGTTTTTTCGACAGCAAACTTTTCGCACTTACGGTCCGATCGCAAATTGGATGCAGCCGTGCAAGAAATGGACAAGTTGAACTCCAATCGTTGACCTCTACTACACGCTAAATTCGCCACAAAACTCGTCAGTACTATTTTCCCTTTTCGGAATATAACCGTGCATTATTAACTCTTGCTGCCCATCTGCTCTAGAATTTCATATAACTTATCTGGTCGTTTTTTTACCTTACCTTACTTATTTTATATTAAAACAAAAAACAAGTTTTCGATCTATAAATAAAAAATTTTTAATATATAAACATTTTTATTAAAATCAAAAGTAACAAAAAGTATAAATATTGTTATGAAAATAACTACTCGGAATCATTATCTTCGATAAAACAGAAAATATCGTCATTTTTCATTCGTCAAAAAAAAAACGACCTCAGGTGGCGAGGGTTAAAGATATTAGAGCAGCGGTGAAAAAATTTCCTTAAACGCACATAATTAATGTCGAAACCATACGGACATGCAAAATAAAAATAATGATTAGTCGTTGACAAAGACTTCTTTCCGATAATCGTTTTAAACCAATATTTCTTTTCGCATCACGGAATATCTGGATAAATTCCTTGCGGAATATATTATTTAATTCACACATTTCAAATGGTTTCGTTGTTTTTTTACTCGTAAATGCAATTTCCGCAGTAACTACTGTCGCAAGACTAATTGATCGAGATTTCGACGACGATTAGATACGCAAAATTTTCCTTCGGGGCGGCACCGTCGCCATGCCGTTTCGCGGCAGTTTAACCGGATTACCGCTTGCGATTAAGGCTTGCGAGTGGTAATTGGCGCGCGTGTGTCACCGATCAATCGTACACCGGGCATCGCGGAATCTGTTTTACTGCGCTCGGATACCGAAATGCCTCGTGATCGATAGCTCGACTACGCCGAGACGGAAGTCTGCATACATCGGCGTAAACGTGGAGGATACGCCGCGAGGATACGTCGGAAGACGGAGAGGGCGAGGGTGAGAGAGGACGAGAGTAAACAGCGCGCGGAAGGGAGCGAGCGAGGCATCGGGTATATACTGGCAGACACGGCGGAAGTAGAGACGCTCGCGCAGCGCAGTATTGGCGTAATTTGTGCAGCGATTAGCAATTGGTACGTCATTACCACGATTAATATTGACGCCTGGATAATTCAGGCCGCGGGTGTATGTGTGTGTGTATGCGAGCCGTCAGTCAGTCACTCCGTCTGCCTGCTTTGCGTGCGTGCGTGCCTGCGTGTCTGCCGTGCGTGCGTACCCGTGCGCGCACATCACACGCGTGCGGAGCGGCGTACGCGAGCCGCACACGCGGCCTTTCGGCTGGTAAAGCGGCACGCAGACACGCACGCCCACGAATATACGTTCGCGCGCGCAACACGGCGCGCGATGTCGGCAGAGATATCCCAATAAAACCCGCACGCCACCGAACAATTAAATTATTAACTAGTAACGATAACGAGGGGCCGCCCGCCCGCCCGTTGATTACTATTATAACGAAGGCCCCGCGCCGTCACGAGCTATAAACCACGCGAGAGGTAACGTAAACAAAATAAATCGTACCTCTCTCCCCCTCCCGTCTTCGTCCACCTTGACCTCTACGCACGTGCATCCGGAAACGACGCTCTCTCTCTCTCCCGCGAGTCTTGCGAGGTCGACCGCGCGAATTTTACGCGCGGTAACGTTAGAGGAAGATTGCGTGATCCGCACACGCGGTAATATCGAAAAATCAGCGTCCATCATTAGGCGGACGGTCGCCGACGTTACGGTCGCTCGATTCGACGAGACAAGATTGTTTAACACTATACACTATTAAATATTAAAGAGTGAAATTTAAACCAATGCCTTGAATTAAATAACATTTTATTATTTTTAACTACCATGTGTCGAAATTAACACAAAACTGCAGTATTTTATTTTAACTTCATTAGTTTAGTTAAATTAACGACATATTGAGTAGAAGCAATGGCGACTTATAGGAATGGCTAAAAATGAGTATAATTTGACATTACAAATTTAACGGTGTAAGAATTGATTGAATATATATGGCAGAAATGCAGTAAGGGACCAAAAAAGAAACGAGATTTATATTTTACACGAAAGAATTTTCATTTGAACCTCGAGGATAAAGCTAGCGTGTTTTCATAATCCAGCTTGCAATTATTATCTACACTTGAATATTTTTAGCGATATTCCAAAGAAAACTATATATGTTAATTACGTTGCATTATTTCTGAAGCTGGCATATTGTTTCGAAGGTGCTTCTCGCGATATGCAGTTTAAGTACCGGTGCGTGATGTCTTAGCATTTTCTACTCGACGGACACGTTGACCCGCTTAGGTGGAAACTCTATCCTCGCGACAAGAACCCGATGACAGCTTAAGAATATTACCTCGAGCGTTGTTGTGCGATACACACATACGCGCGCGCTCGCCTGACGATTTAATAATTCGATATCCCGTACGCGAATAATCGACGAACTCAATATTCATCCTACAGAGATTAAGCGCGCGCGCCCTTGCCTGCCTTTTCGCTTCTTCGTAAACAGCTGATGGTGTATATATGTGTATGTATGTGTTTTACAGCGACGAGGGAAAAAAAGGCTGCCGCGATTACATGCGCCAACTTACGAAGTAATTTACTCACACTGGCTGTTTTGTTAACTCAGTTATCGATTAACGCGACCGTTACCTCCTGCATCGGCATCGGTCATCCAGAAATTTAATTTATCGCAAACCGGGAAGTACTAATGTAACCGGCCCGATCTCCCGTGTAGGAGAGATAACGCGTTTTACATTCGCTTATACGCCGACGAAGAAAAACCTCGCCGGAGATATCGATCGGAAACCTGTTCGCTAATTTACTCGCTCTTTCCCTTTCTCGCTCGCTTTATTAATCCCCCGTCAATTAACTCGACTAACAGCTCCCGATGATCCGACTGCGAGTGCTTTAAATAAATTAAATTTGCTGGGTGGTATTGGCCGGCATTAAGTACTACCGCGGGGTAATAAAAACACTCGCCTCTCGCGCTGTGTCTCGAGCGAGCGAAAGGGCATCGTCGCGCGGGCGGAGACACTTCTCCCGAGGATCGATACGTGCGTCGGATTAAAGAGCGCGACAGGTGACAGTGGCTTTTACGAAGAAATTTCCGTCGAAACTTT
Organism: Temnothorax nylanderi; assembly: GCF_030848795.1. Classification (NCBI taxonomy): domain Eukaryota; kingdom Metazoa; phylum Arthropoda; class Insecta; order Hymenoptera; family Formicidae; genus Temnothorax; species Temnothorax nylanderi. The sequence continues at coordinate 868,849 of NW_027249094.1, read as the reverse complement.
GTGCCGCGCAAAGTGGCCATTGCGTTTCGTTCCGGAGATAAAAACTGAAAGAGTCGGGACGAGAGGACGAGAGGACGAGAGGACGAGAGGACGAGAGGAGGAGGAGGAAACCAAAAGAGAGGAAGACACAAGGCAGGAGGGAGAGGAAGGAACGACACCGGTGATGGTCCACGAGAAGACAAATTCTGTAATCCTCTTTGGTCGGCGAGCTAAGCCCTCTGTGTGACGGCATACCTTTCCTCTTTCTCTTATTTCTTCCCCCGTTCCGTCTCTCCTTGTCTCACCGCCGTCTCCTCCCACGCCCGATCAAGGAAATTAGATTCCGAATCGACAGCCGTGCTTAAGTACAAACGACGGCACGGTGTATCCTGCATCGAATATCGAGCAGGATCCGCGAAGAAATCCCGTTTTTCACGGAGGAAATTTTTTACGTGTCGAAAAACGCTCGAGAAACGTTTATATATAATTGACTTGGCAATAAAAATACCATCTCAGCGAGACGTAAATGCACAATTCAGCACAATAGTGGTAATTATAGAGATGAATAAATAGTGTTGAATAAATTGTGATAAATAAGAAATAAAAAATAAAGGATCTATATAGCAAAGTATTCTGTAATATGCGGAATTTGTTTTGCATAATAGAACGCTAGACAGGTAGATTATCAACTATGTATATTAACTATGTGTAGTAATTATGTATATCAACAGAGGAAAGGGGGAAAGAAAATTTTCAGTAATTAGAAATTTTATCTTTTATTACGTAAAAACGGCTTAATGATCGAGATAAATAGCGCATCACATTTTAAATGAAGTATTACGTTCTAAAAATGTGATATTTAAACTAAGTATTCGGTCATTAAAGGTATATTAGCGCTGGATTTAACGATTCTGATTATCAGCTCTTCTCAGGCGAGTTAACTAAAATAGCACCGAGATCGGAATATTAATCATTTCGGGCATCTAGTTTTTGATTATGAATACCGCGTTAGTCGTATCAATATTGGACAGGAAATTCAATTAAATACGCGGCACGAATTTAATGTACACATTCCGCGCGACATCGCCGAGTTTACAAAATCATCGTGCATCCATCCTTCTTCATCTTTGATATCGCCGAATTCGCGCAATTTTCGCATCAGCTATTAATTTTTATATCAGCCACTCTACCTTATATATATTATTAATTGTTCTCACGATTACAAATTAAGGATCTACGAGCCATAAGAACGACGGATACGAAAAATATACCGCAATTTTCATCGGCGTAACAACATTATGATAGAAATTTCAAGCTTCTACGAAATCGTTATCTCGGGATACCGAGCTGCCTGATCTAATAGCCGCGCGAAAAAAATTGTCATTGCGAAATAATATTGGATTACGGATGTCTAAAAAAGCGCGAAAGTTCATCGGTTTCATGCAACCATCTTGACACTTGATTGGCGGTTGACCGGCTTCTCGTTTTATACGCCAAAGTATGACTTTCCTTTAACAAATGCCAACGGGACATTAATTAATTTGAGCGGCAGTTGGATATCATCGTCCACGACTGATTCGCGAAAGCTCATATATTTGTTGGAATCAATTCGTTTACCTCTAATTCATCATTCGCGACATTTGCTGGTGGTAAATATATTAAATGCGCGCTTTGGGATATATGCGGTTTACATTAACAAACAGGGAAACGAACTGAACTACCCGAGCTAGTCGCTTTTAATAAGCGCCTAACAATGCGTAACATTTGACATATCTGATGATTTTTTTAAGACCCATTCCCCGCTCGACCGCGTCGCTAAATTTTACAGAGCGAAAAATTTTTATTCCCATCACGGATACGCGATCCGCTCGCTCGGATGTCGATTAAACTGCATATTGTTGATATTTACGAAAATGCTGTCTATCAAAGTTAGAACATATATTTGACAAAATACCACGATACACTAGCGGAATTTTTTTTATTGATCAATGATTTACTCTATTTCCACACAAAATGTAATCTCTGAGGAAGAGAGAGTGCATTACGATAATAAATACCAGTCATTTATTGGCATTAGCCAAAGATTTACAAACGATATATAAGTATGACATATAAATAAGAAATACTGGAAACAATTTTTAACGTAACTGCTTTAAATAATGTAAGCAAATAATAAAACATCGGCCTGTGTGAAAACATCGTTCAGCCACTTGCGTATAGCTTCGTCTCGTGCATTTTACATCGCACTTACAGACACGATTGCGTGTGCTATCGTTCTTCGGGGAGTGACGCGCGGCGCATTAACTCGCCGCTAACGCGCACCTCAATCGACGACTTAACTCGATTAAGCCGCCGAGAAGAATCAAAAGGCCCCCACGGCGTTTTGAAATTTATCAGCGATCAGTGTTGGCCCATTAGAGCCGGTGGCCGGTCCGGGGAGCGAAGCCACGAATCTCTCCTCTCTCCAACCGCTCCGTCCATTATACTATCTCGCCGTGTCAATCTCTTAAGTAGCTAGAGAACCGACTAGGACCGCTTTGCATCTGCGCGATACCATCTCCTCCGTCGCTCGTGAACGCGAAATACCGACGACTGTCTCGTTCATCCCTCTCCGAGATCGTGTCACAAAATTGTTCATCAGGACGCTCCTACTCGCGCCGATGAGAACGCAGAAAACGTAAAACGCTCTACTTGTTCCGCGGGTCCCGAAACACGCTAACAATAAGCAGAATAAGGACCCCGATAGAAAGCAACATGAAAACTGCATTAGTTAATTCCTACGTATTGCGACATGACAGTTTCTGATAGATCTCTTTTATAACAGGACCTGATATGATTTAAATAAATTTATACATAAATATATTTTTTCGTGGATTAAACGTGGATTCACGTGATATAAAATTTTTGTAATGTAACAAAATTTTAATATAGGAAAGCAGACACATTACAAAAACAATTCTTCGTATCTGTGTCTTATTCCTTTTATAAGAGTTTATTTAATTTTGTTACAAATATTACAAAATGCATTGCAAAAATAGACTTGTCAATTTTTTTAGCTTAAATTCGTAACATTACAATACAAATTTCTCGTAAATCTTCGTAACGCGCGGAAAGTGGTCAACGCTCTTTGATTCTCAACACCGCCTCCAGCCAATTCTGATCTCGGCTCTCGGATAATGTCATAAACTTTCGCTTTCCGGGCATAGTGTCGCGTTTAATCCACGAAAATGCAGGTCGTTCTCGTTATATCGGGGATGTACTCCTCGATATAACAGGGCGGCAAGTAGTAAGAGCGACGGCGCTCCGCCACCCTGCAGCTGCCTCGTAGGATTTAATCACGATGGTTACTCTGTCCCGACCGAAACCAATTATTGCGCAGACGTATCCGCGCACATACACACGAGGCATCCAGTTATTCGAGTCAGACGTGTATACGTCCTCCCCCCCCCCCACCCCGCATCACTGAAATCCGCTTCTGTGAATATCCATACGGAGCAATCGTCGCGCGCAAACAACATGTGTGAGCGTGGGATATGTCATACTTATTCCCCGCCCCCTTGTAATTTTTCGATATGGACGGATAAATAATTGAGATAAAATTGCTCGGCTGGCTACGTCTCGCGTAATGTGTCAGTCATTTATTTGTAGATATTAAAAAATTATGGAGGATCGATGGCATCTCTAATTCGCGCTATATGTATTTATATTACGGTGTACAGTACATGTATGTCCAAATCAATAGATGTGTAAAATGCAAATTTACTTCATGCAATCTATTTCAATTTTTTCAGACGTTTTTATTTGAAACTAATGCCTAAGAGTGAGAATGACGACACGCAACTTCCAGGTGTAAATTTCCAACTTCTATCGGATGGCGGTTAAACTTCACGGAGCATAATGCACGAATAAACTTTTAGCATGCACGCATGGCTGCACGTCTTTCGGAAAGCTGAATTAAATTAGTTAATAACCTTCAACCGCCACGAATCTGCAAACATTCGCAATTTCTGTCTTGCAATCTCACGATTGGATAATTAAAATTTACCGAGAAGTTTAAAGTAACGATAACATTGTTAAGTTTCTTACACATACCTATATATCAAGTTACTGTGCGTTTTCTGATACGAAACAGTTTTAATTACATTAAATAACGTATCAATTCAGATTTAGGAAACTGCTTCCATTTTCGTGTATACTGTAAGTGTATACTGTAAGTTATACTTTAAACGAAGCATCTAAATGCTTCCATATATAAAAATATAGAATGCATTAATCATGTAAAAATATAAAAAATAGTAGATGTTGTTTCTGAGTTTCTAAGCAAAATTCCTTTTAAAAAACTGACAAATATTTCTACATAAAATTATCTCGCAATCGTTTAATAGCTGGTTTATAATTGATTAGTTCCATATAAACCTGTCCTTGAGGAAAGAAAGGAGATCAAACTAAAACAGAGTAATCACCAAAGCGGATACATGTCGAAGGAGATAGCGTGGGAGGATGACGAAGGGGACGGCAAGGATTGGAAGGAGACCGATGCCGAAGAAGAGGCGGAAAATGCGATAAGGGGGCAGTGCGGCGGGACGGTAGCGTCGGCACTCTCGAGGGTGGGAGGGAGAGGACCATTATCGATTGTTGTTGATAATTAGCCGGTACAAGCGCGCGTCAATCGCCAGCCAAGGCGAGGTTATTAGGTTGTTGGTTAGTGCCGGGCGAAGCTTCTCGCGAGGAAGCTATACGCCGGGGATGCATAGGCGCCGCGCGCGCGTGTTGGATGCGTGCGCGTGATCGTAGGATGCGTGCCGTGCTAGGCAGCTGCGCACGCTCGCGCGAGTGCGCGCGGAACGCCGCCATCGAGCCACTCGATTACCCCCCCACAATTCGATCTAACGCGCTGCGCTGCGACGCGAGAGAAGGCTAATTATGCAGTTAATGAGAGAGTACCTGGATATATGTATATCCGCATATATATGTGTATATATATATGTCGGGGGAGGGGGTCTCTGGAGGTGCTGCCCAAAAGAGAAACTTCCCTTGATCGCTACGTCTACAGGACGGATCGGGCTGAAGTTAGGATTTACGACGGGAGCGGACGCGAAGGGCGAAAGGAGGGGTTAGCGGAGGGAGGGGCGCACGGTGGAAAATACCTATTTGCTGCCGCGGTCCCGCAGGATCAATCTCTTCGTCGGTGGTGCCGTTCGGTTTCTTGGACGATATTACACTCGGGGACGGGAATAATGCGAGGTTTGATCGGGCGTTCGTCGACGAGTAACCGCAGCACCCGGGATGGATGTAATTTGCAGGGAAAATGATCGCGTAATAGTTCGCCCAGCGAGCGCAACGCGTTCCGCATTGTGTAATAGCGTGCAGTCGTATTAATCTTAGCAGAGCCAAGACAGGACTGCGAAACGACAGATTAAAATGTATTTTTATTTGTCATTTAATTACTCACTCAATTTTTATCCAAAACTATCATAAAATTTGCCGCAACGTTTGTGTAACTTACGTATTATGCAAATCCTTATTATACAGATAACATTCGGATCAATTTTGCAAAATTAAAATAATGTATTTTTAATGGCCAATTAAAAAATCTCTCGTATAATTAATATTTATTTAGCAACCTAATATACAAGGAAATCGTGGAGTAATTCCGCCTTTCGAACGATATTACCTCAAAAATGAAAATAATGTGAATTCTGATTGGTCGTTCAGACGCGAGCAATCATCAACCTCAACGAAAGGTGTAATTTGCAAGGAAAGAGATAGCGTAATAGCTCGGTGGAAGTGCCGCGTGTTGACGCGCCTTAAGTTCTCTCACAGCGACGCAAAGTGCTCGAAAATTACCCAGTGATTACTCACTTAATGATTTAATCCGCGAAATTGCACGGTCTGGAAATGCGACGATCGTGTAATTTACGAAGAAAATTGTAATTTATACGAAAGTAAAGTAAAAGTGCACGGTAAGACACAGTAGTAGTATTTTTACCCGAAGCAGCGGACTTTCCAAATCGCGTAATGTACGTGAGCAACATTTGTTTTCGAGAGAAAAATTTTGTTGAGATAAAATTGAAATAAAAATTAAATTTAAAACTGACAATGAATATCAAGTAATTGCTCGAAGAAATGACGCGAAATCAAATTTCTTGTTTAAAAGTGGATATGGATTTTAGAGTTAATAATGTAAATCAAATGTCTCCGGTATAATACATTTTCACTAGATAACTATAAATCACTAGATAAATATAAAATCCACTGACAATATTCACAATTTGTTTTTGAAGTTTTTTACGGTATTTTTTACGGTACAGTTGTTTTAAATTAAATAGAGATATGCGATATCATGTATCAAAGAAGCTTATACTTTCCAAGACTACGGGCAAACACGATGTCATCGCCAGCGCTGTCATCGCCAATGCAAATCTCATTACAATGCACCTGCGCTTTGACAGTGAAACAATTAAGCACAGTGCGCGCCCGGCACGGCATATCGTAGTCGGTCGGACAATTAATTCCGCGCTTAAATCGATTAGACCTCGACCGAAATACCGGGGCACGAATGCCGTGGCCATACGTTTCTAAATACACAAATACGATGGAATGCGTCGTCGTTATTTGCAATGAAAATGATCGCGTGATTGTTCAGCAGCGTAAATAAATCCCCGTCGCTTTCGCTTGATCCTTTCGTTAACGATGATAACGACGCGGCGATGTGGCCCGTCACCTTAATGAAGCGCCTGATAAGCGGCGACGAAACGATAGAGCCTAGTTACACAAATACAAAGTGTCACTGGGTATAAAAAGGGTGCGTGCAAACGCGCACTTACGGCGATGCTCGTGTTCATCTCGTGAACGATTAGATTTCAGAACATCCTTCGAGCACCTTAGAAATGAGAACGTTTCCGACTTGAATTAAGTACTCTACTCGTTTTATGCCTTAATCGTAAATACACAGACTTATCCTGACCTATTTCTATATCCAGAAATATAGAGTTTTAACAAATCATTTTAATAAATTATTTTATATCAGTCATGTTAAATATCAATATACTTTATATAAAAACATACTGTTTTCATTATTTTTTCATATATTGCACATATATAATTTTTCTTATTGAATTTTTCTTATGAGAGACAGAAACTCATATTTTGTAACAAATCTAGCTGTTTTAAAAAATATTTCTGGAGCTTGATTTGATATCGAAAATTATTATTAATTTATTAGAGAAAAATACATTTTACCGCGGCTATTACTTCCGTTTGTAAAACATTTTATTGTGTTTTATATTTTTCAAAATATAAATAATTTTCCAGCAGCTTTATTCTCAATAACCAATATCCAATCTTCCACTTTCGCATTAATATCATAAAGAAAGAAGTATCTTTTATTTATTTCAAATTACTGACGAAAGAAAAAAATAGCAATTTAGTTCATTCGCTTCGTTATCCGGAGAAATCATATGGGAAGAACGTTTATTAACTTCCATAATGGTGTATCGTGCTGTTAGCGCTGATTCACATTTTATTTTTGCAAGCTCACTGTGAGATTACATTGTATCCTCACATATAAAGGAAATATGACAACCGATACTGTATGTATGCTCTCGCCGAGAAAAGTAATCCACCCGTCGAACCATAACCGGCGTCCTTCCGTTCCCCTTAAGCATCGCATACATTAAACGTCAAATACTCTAATTAATCCTCGTTGTCTCTTTTACATTCAACGAAGCGTAACGCGTCGTATTTCGCGCTTGCTCGATCACGAAACGTAAGAAAAAAAAGAAAGAAAGGAAAGAAATCTAGGCGCGAACAGCGCTTTAAAGCGCGCGATCAAGTCCACCCATACATACGTTTCTCATGCACGCACGCACGCACGCACACGTGAGCACGCGATTCCGCGCGGCCACGCGTTGCAGCACTTCTAATAGCTGCTATTATGCGCGCATAATGGGGGTAATAGCTGCGACTCCGGATAAATCGATCACCATTACCGCTTCTATTACCCGTAACGACCGTTTCCGAGGAGACCTGACCACACTCTCTCTCTCTCTCTCTGTCGCGGCTTCCAGGTGAGAACAGCTGCAACTCCACCGGCGGCGGCAGCGACGAGGAGCTCGGCGCAGGCTGCGGGGAGGACATAAACGGCAACGGGGGCAAGAAGAAGCACCGTCGCAACCGGACAACCTTCACCACCTATCAGCTGCACGAGCTCGAGAGAGCGTTCGAGAAGTCCCACTACCCGGACGTCTACTCCAGGGAGGAGCTCGCCATGAAGGTCAACCTCCCGGAAGTTCGTGTTCAGGTGAGTCATTTGTCGAACGAATTCGCCGGATCGACGAGGGGGGAGGATAATACGTTTCCTTCGTATACGACTTCTAGCGTTAGGTACGTGTCCGAGAGTAAAGAAAGCGTTCTTTCGAAGTTTAAAATAATGACGCTCGATTGAAAAATATATTTCTTTTTACGAAGTAGAAAAGGAGACGTTGAGGGATCTTTTATATCCCCCTGAGAACATTAATAGATTTATAAATTGCCTCTCTTGTCTCTACGTGCGCACAAACAAACCCTTTTAGAGTTTTAATATTAAAATGACTATATTTCCTATCGTTTCTCCTCTCTCACAATCAGCTAAAATACCTTAATAATTCTTCAAAATGAAGGCGGACCTCACCGACTATCATAGCACAATAACATGTAGCATGAAATATACACATTTTGATGTAAGGCAGGACTATCGAGATATCAGAAAATTTATTACAATTAGGTACGTAAATAATCTCGTGTAAAGTACGTTTCTACGAACATTTTTCTTGTACTTAGTTGCAAAGGCGGTTCATAATAAATTCACTCGTGCGACCTGCAGCACGATATAGCAGGATTTATTCTTCCTCAGCCGAAATTTGACGGATACGAATATCGTGTTCGGCGAACCGGCCGCGGGGTTAACGCTGGCGTTTCCGTGCAAACAATCGGAACGACAATCGCTGCCTGGCGCGCTGGGCCAACATATTAGACTAAATTAAATTAATTATGTGCGTGACAACGATAAAAGCACGCAGTCGCGTGCGACGACGCATCGATTAGGCTCCCGGGGGCACGCTTGCCGAGCGGCACGTATACCGGGGCCAGTGACGCAGTTACCGTGGTTCCCCCGGTGGTTCAACAGGACCATCGTCAAGATTTCGAAAGATGTAATTCTCAAGTTCTTTATTTATATGCTTATTCTTTTATTCTAATCTCACGCAAGAATTTAAATAGCCATTCTCAGCCATTAAGCCTGTAAAAACGAAGCTTGCAGGATTCGCGCGCGCACTGTGAAGTAAAAATAATTAAATAATATGAAAGGAGATTAATCAAGTATTTTTTCTGCAAAATAATTAATTTCCGGGTTAGTACATTTGCAAATTGTTATGGGAGAGTGATAACAACAGTTACCTTTATAAATTTCTTACAAACTTGTTTTTTGCTCAAACTGCTCAAAGAGATGAAGGCTTAAAAGGGTCAGAAAAAGAACCCGTAGGAGATCTCGGTACAGACCTCGTCAGCATCGCCACTTTGTTACGCTATTGGGCGGGGCTCTCTCGGCAACATGGGATAATAACCCGGCCGGCAGCCTTATACGAGCACCTGCTTTTTCTTTCTACCTCCTCGAACGCGGAATTGATTTTTACCGAGCGCGCCCGCCTTAAGTTTCCATTGCCGCGCGAAGGGCTCTCGCCTGCCGGCGATGGTTAAGATTACGCGTCGATTGCAATTAGGGCTTTATCGAGGCGACCACGCTAATTCGTAGTGTCGCGGGCATTCGGCTCGTTAGAGTTACCATTAAACACGCAATGCGAGAAACGTAGGAATTATCTTTGCGCCTTAAGTGGATTATAGATGGGCATCAAGAAGGGTAAAACGGCGGCATGGAAGTAGGCGAGGTATGACCCGTCTGTCTCTTAGAAAGCTGGAGCCTTTATTGTCGCAATTAACAAGCAGTTTATATTGCGAGATAAGCACGTCGCCCCAGTAATAAAGTTGCCCTATAAATCATCTCTCTTGTACTTTCCTGCGTCGAATAGACGATGGGTAGATAATTAGCAGTAGAAGTTAAGTACACAGAAAAATTACCCTGTGACTAATTATAATGTGTAGGTTTATATAAGAATAAAATTATTTTGTAAATTATTTCGCGAATGCTAGTAATATGATATAGATATAATTATAGTACTGTAATGTAAGGCACTGAAGAAAGAAAGCTAATGATATGTGTTTTTACAAAAAATCATTCCAACTGTAAAATATATTTACACTCAAAAATAATCAAATATGTAAAAAAAGTGCGTTATTAAGAAGCCAGAATAAATATATACAACGTATGCGTATTACACTCGTAATCTTTTTATCTCGTCAGGGTAATGTAACAACAGGCTTCAATCCTCGACATAAAATTGAGTTATAATTATTGACACACACATAGATAATAATCGTGCTAAAATATATTTATACTGTTATTTATACGAGATTTTGAGATATTTTAGAATTTTTTATTTCTTGCGTTGCACAAGAGGCTATACGTACGAGACTATATTCGTCCAGTCAGTGTCAAGGAAATTCGGAAAAAAAGGAATGTTTAAGCAAACACGGATCTGCGCTCTGGAACAAAACGTCAGCGTGCCGCGTGAGGACGAGGGAGGCGTCGCGGCGTCGTACCTCGGGGTCGACGGACTCGCAATTAAAAATTTAAATTGCGTTTAAAACCCACCGTGAGCTGCCGACACGCTCTCGCCCCGTCTTCTCTCGCGCCGCGCCGTCCCGGCTCTTCCTTCCGCGCGGAGCGCTTTTTCCCAGTTTTTTACGTACACGGGTCCACACGGGTCCGCGCGCGTCTTGTTCTCTCGTTTATTTTCACCACCCCCCGCGTCTCTCGGTAACCCGTGGCACCGCAACCGTCTCAGGCCGCCCCCAAGGTATACCTAATCGCTTAAGCTTATTACGCCAGAGCGGACAAGGCTGTTGTGGAATCAGCTTTGCTCGCGATGCAAGCGGGCCCTTGCTCTCTATCCGCTCGCCCGGTCGCGGCGAGCCGCGCGCCTCGCCGCGCCGTTCGGTTTCATCATTTTTAATTGATAGCGCACGCCAATCTCGTCTGTCGGATTTATTAGGCCGCTCGACGAGATGGTTTCGGAAGGGACGGGGGATGAGCAGGGGTGGAAAACGGGGCTCGGGAGGGCGGAGGGGGTTTTTATTGGGCGTGGCGGAACGCGGACGGGATTCCGTCGGCGGTCGCTGCGGTCTGATTGTCATCGGAAAAGCGCCGCGCGTTTTCCGAGCTTTTCTCGATCCGGTGCGCACACGTGTGCGCGAGCAGGTCACGCGTAAGTTAACGCCGCTCTCACCGTGTCGTAATCGTCATCATCGCTTTTGGGGATACGCAAAATTGCGTTACGCACGGCGTTACGAAAGTTGAATCGCGAACAACCCGAATTAATTAATCTTGAATCGGTGATTCGATATTTCCAAATTAATCGCACTGTCTGTAATAGAGAAGAAAATCTTACGTCACACACATACGCTTGTAGAATTGATTTTGAGTTGTTTACTGGTATACAATAAAACTTTAATAACAATTACTGTTACATGTTTGCCGCGCGACATTTTAGCCAACATTTTTGTAGAATTTGTAATAGGATCTGTTTTTATTTCAATTTTGCCCGATGGAAAGGGAACGGCGGATTTTAAAAGAATGTAACACACACGCACGGTTTTAAACACCTGCTGTGTTTGTTGTTCGTTAAAAGTACATTATTTTATACGCTTGCGACAAAAATATTTCGCCCCGGATCAATTAATGGGCAAATGGTTTAGCTTTAAATCGCGCGTAATGTTTGTTTGCGTACTAAATCGAAAAATAGATTGCAGAAAATGTAAAAGGGAATAAAAGCTCGGGAATTATACGGGAAGCCGCATCTTTTCAAAGAGATAAATGGAATTGGGTAATGCAACTTCACTCGGTTAGATTTACGAGCGCGGGCTCGCTCGTAAATTACTAACCGTTTTGTAGCTTCGATTCTTCGACTGCGCGCCGATGCCCCGACCTCGGCGAGGTCCCCCACGTTTACGTATAGCTTCATGGGCCCTCTACCTCCTTTCCACTTTTATCGCGACAATAAAAATTTCATTCCGGAATCCTGCACTTCCTTGCACGATCGTACATCACGATCGTCAAAGAGCATCTCTCTCGTGAGAGATCTGTTATGTAGATTTTACGAAACAAAATCCGGCCAACATTATTCTAGATATTCTCGGCAATTGTTCGCTTTGCGAGCAAATCAAAATAAAAAATGTCAAAAATATGAAAAGGAACAGTTAAGGTAATAACAATATAGCTGACAGATTCGCGTAATTGACCACCGACCTTTTGCCTTATTGATTGATCTAGACAAGATATCATTTTTTTGAAACTGTTATCACGTCGTGTTAAAATTAAAGGAGCTTAAATTAATATCCAATATTTCACGATATGTTCTTCTCGTGATGCGTTAGCAACGTTGAAACTGGCATTCATATTCCCTTAGCCGTAATGTCTCCTCGTTCGATGATAATCTAATTTCAGCGTAGCACTAAAAGTCATTTCCGTTTCGAGTCTCGCTTTTTATCGGTTTTCGTGTGCCAAAACGCCGGCGAAACTACACGGCGATCTATTATATTATTATGGACCCATTGTCGGGGCGAGCCCGCGCGCATTACTCGCCTGTCACGCGATCGCGAGAGAACCACGTCGAAAAAATAAACGATAGCCGACTAATTCGGCGATTTGCCGGCCGACTTGCCCGAAATCGATACCGAGCCACCGGGCGTTTCGGTGGAAACACTTACCGGAATTAACCCCGGCAGGAAGCACACCTGCAGACCTTTTAAAAGTTTGTCACGTAACGCGGCAAGAGCGCGATGTCGAATGGAATAGCGACGGTTCCACCAATAAGCAGTACGAACGCGATCATCAAAACCTTAATTATTGAAAGACTTAGCAAACCGTTTTCGAATTTATAATTATTTTTCGTCTGGTACGCATTAAATAAACTGAAACTCAATTGTAAAAAGAAAATAATATCTATCTGAGTAAGATTTTCTTTCATTTTACTCTTTACACAATAACATTTTATCTCAAAGATTCTGATGATATCAGAAAGAGAAAAAAAAATTGAGCTCCTTGGGGGTACCGTGAAAACTCACTGTCCTATCCGTCTCGGCGTTTTCAATGAAAACAGAATTTTGTTCCCGTTGCATGGAGTCGATTGCACTTTGACGGCACCGGCTCTCACTGGGGAATTATTACCTCGCGTGCCGGTGTCGACTTTATTTCGGCGAATAATTCGTGTTCCGCATGCGTTTTGATAAATACGACATCTGCGCTTTATCGTCTTGCAGCCGCAACTTTAGTAGTTTAAAAGAGCAGTCCTGCGGCTTCGGTATAACAATTTTCTTCAACGTTATTTTTATCGTTCGACTATTCTGCTTATTTTTATATTTTCTCGTATATTACGGGGAAGAAAGAGGAATAGTATATTTGTAGCTTTGTAAATGAGTCGATACAATAACGACGCTTTGAAAATCGAGAAGAATGATATTGACGGATGAGAATTTTAAATACCCATCATCTGATTTATTACATACATATATTTATTTATTTATTTATTATATTTATTATATATATATACGGCGACTCGTATGAAATTGATCAAATCCTACTATTGTTACGAATTTATTTTTAAAATTTGCGAATGAAGATGTCTGTAACAAGAAAAACAGAAAGAGAAATCTTAGATATTTGTTTATAAGTTGCTATTGAAAGATCGTTTGCCTTCTTCGAATCAGTTAGTCGTAGATAATACACTTGATCAGCTTCGTGAGTCACTGTTCACTGTATATAAACAATATCATTCTAAAAATTTTCGTGTAAAGCTTACGGAGCACTTTTGTAGGAGTAAAACGCGACGATATGTCCGTATGGATGAGAGAGGGAGGGGGTCGATGGTATCTGTAAATTTTTGCTTTGACTGCGGACAGTGAAATCGACGGTGGTGTTGTCGACGAATCTACCGGGCAGGCGGAAAAAAACGGAGAGATTGATTTTTCGCGGTAGGCCAACTAATTCGGTACTGAGCAAGGGGGTGGAGGAGCGTGGGATGGTCGCGGGTGGACGGAGAGGTGGCGGGGGGGGGGTGAATAAAGCGAGCGAGAGAGGACGCGGTTGGATGCCCATCGTTCCATGTCCGGCCGCTCGACGATTGCCAATTGGAAAAATACTCCAATTCGATTACAATTTTTTTCGATGGCCCCACACAACGGCGCGGAAAAATTTAAAACGATTCGGCGGGACGGTGAAAACTATGGCAATCCCGGGCTCGAAGAGAGGTCGCGAGGCTGATATCGGGGTTGCCGATGGCCTTCTAACAGCTTTCAAAAGAGCAATTAAAAAAACGATCTTCCATACCTTCCTGCATTATCCGGAAGGAAATTCGGGTCGTGTCGGTTGCGCGCTGTTCTTTTTTATCAATAAACGCGGGAATATTGCTAATGTCTCCCCTCGGTACGGCCATTAAACGATTAAACATCGTTGGTAATTTTCACGTAACCTCGAAACAATTGTCTATATCCGATGATAAGACTTTGTCGGTCAGAAGTTCTAATTGAATCAGACGTGTGAAGTTTGAATTGTAGCTGTAATAGTAACTACTGTAATTTCGCTCAATTTATATGGAAAGTAAACTAAACGTGAGACAAAAGCAAGAACGATACATTCTTTTAAGGGAAATTATATGACTCAACTTTTTTCTGGATTAGACGAGCTATTCATTTGCGTTATAGAATCTTGCACATTTTCTTTTTGCTCCTTCCATCAGAGATGTTCTCTTTACGGCTTGGGGTCTGTATCATTTTCAGCATTCTTCATATCTCAAAAGCGGTGACCAGCTCCTCGCGCGAGTTACAATGCGCGCCAGGGTTTCCCGCGACAGAAAAATGATACCACGGCGAGGCAATGCCGACGTAATAAAGGGGTGCAGATGGAATATACCCCTTCACACGGCGCTGTTTAACATTATTTACCGGCATGTCGGCATGGAAACCTCGCTCGAAGACGCATGCATTCGCACACATCTGCGTTAAACGCTCGACAACACGGAAAAAAATTTAGCTAAATTTAGTCGTAAAATAGGGATAACTAATTTTTTTGCAGCAAGAGCTATATTTTTTGCAGCGAGAGCTAAAGTTTAGCAATAATAGCAAAACCTTTTGTTCTCGCTGCAAAAAATGTTAGTTATCCCTATTTTACGACTTATTTTAGCTACAGTAGCTAATCTTTTTTTTCCGTTAAATAAATTTAATGCTGCAATATTTAGTGGTATTTAACGCAAACACCTATTTCGAAACGTATATTTTCGCTACGCACAGACAACAATATAATTACTATTTGTACAAAAATTTACTACTTGTTATCAAAGTTACTTTTAGATTGTAGTACGTTATAATTTGCAACATTTATCTTCTCAAAATTAAATTGTAATCTAAATACTTTAGATATATATCACATTCATAGGAACCATAATACGACATTAATCGCTAATTAACTGATTAAAGCTGAGCAGCATCTCAAATACATGCAATTGATGTAAAAATATTGAACATGCGAAGTACTGCTTTGTCTTTTGCACTTTGTATTTTAGGATCGCGACTCATTTCTACGATACTTTGTACATATAGCTGCTAATTAATTGATGTCTGACCTGTAACAGTATTTAAAGGCTAACCGGCACAACACTGATTGTTCGCATGGCTACCAGGATCTTGCGGCGGATTCGGCGGCATCCTTTTCCCAACAGTCGATAGCGAAAGCGCTTATCGGAGCGTTTAATTCGGGATTATTAGGGGCCGAATCGTGATCGTTAGCGCTGACACGAGCCTGGCACGAATCGCAGGTGACTGTCTGGGGCGCACCTATATCTACGGGGTGTCAAATTAGTCACGCACGCCGCCTCCGCCCAACCCGTCGGCGGAACGGGCGTAACCATGGCTACTGCCGCGAATTTCTCTGCGCGACGCGACGCGGCGCGACGCAGCGAGAGCGCAATTGCGCATGCAACATGCCACGAACGAGGGAGTGGAGAGAGAATTAAAAAATTGACGGGCGGATCGCTTATTTATTTAGTTTTTTTTCCACGTTAAATGTCACCTCATGAAAATTAAAACTTTTTGTCGCTCCGCGCTCACAAAATCGAGTAATAATTTGCGTTTGCTCGCGCTCTTTCCGCATGGCGGAATTTATCGGCGCCGGTGACGTTAACAACGCACATACGCCGACGTGCTTGAATCGTGTCCGGCAAATCAAATTGCAGTGATCACCGACGTGCGCAACGATAACCGATAAATATTAAGAACAATGTTTCCTCTTATTTATCCGTCTGTTTTTTTTTCCACTTACTTATGTTAGACGCAAAGGAAGATAAAGCAACGCATGTTTTACTATTTTTTATTTTATTTCATCTCTTTACTTTTATTACATGCATTAACGCGTCAAATTTTGTAGCAGTTCAATTGATTCGAATCTTGTTTATTTACTCAAATATGCGTCGCATTTCCTCCAAACGAATCGCCGCAATTTTCGCAAGGACCCCGTCAAGCGGATTAAGTAATCCCCCATGGTCCACGGTTTACATGGGGGGAGGGGCGCGATTCTCACGTACCCCTCGCACAGTCAACCAACCGAGACCAGTGAGCTTTCGCCGCGATATTAATACCTATACGCGAGCACACCATAAACCTGATGTTTACCACGCAATACGCGGTGAGAATTCTCGCACGAGGTCACGGTCGACTAATGGCACCTGAATCTGTTGCCAGCCGTAATACATAAATCAAACTAATGTTCGCGTAAACGTCGCGGTCAATAATCGCCAAACATATCGCACGAAGTAGACAAATATTGTTCTCTTTTCGATATAACACAAGTCGGTAACGCAAATGGACGAACCTGGAGATATATCTGTACCTTAGAAATAAAGAATTGTATCTCTATTATTATGAATTCAGAGAAAACAAGGTTTAAAGTTTTAAATAGGGAAATGGTGCATTTTTTTGAAGATTTAATAAAGTAACTGATATGTTTAATATTATAGTACAACTGCCAATAACGCGCTGTACCTGACCAAAATTATGAAAATTTTCATTACGACTTTTTCTAAACATTATGTCTCTAGAAACTAGTAATAATAGATATAAGACCTTTTACCATTATACAATTTAAGCTCCTGGTATATTGAAAAATGTATTAACTCCACTTTGACAAAAACTGGAGATACGATATCCTTTATCTCCAATTGTAAGGTATATGTATAAAGTTACATCTTTAAATCGCGACTTTCTTAGCACCCGCAGCTGGCACTGAAAATTAATAGAAGCTTGATACATTGACAGTTAAAAAACATTTATTTTAAAAGATTGCAAAAAAATAGCAACTATATAGAAGTATCCTACAGGAAATTACAATATGACAGATGGTTCAATTATTTATTCAATTCTGATGCCGTTCAACAATAATTACAAAGAAGTAAAAGAGTCGCCGAGAGAGAGTGAAGTGGAAGTCGCAAAGCCTCGTTATGCTCATCGCTAATTACATCAACGAAGGTTACAAACAGCGCCTCCCGTTTTATCGCTCTCCCTTATCGCCGACGGAAGACTTGCTTCTTGCCGGACGGTAATGGCGCCAATAACGCGCTTTCTAATTCCGACACGGGAAATTCCGGAGGCGTCGGGTCAGGGAGATTCCCGCGTTAGCCAGGGATAAAACGCCCGGCTCGATATCAGAGAAGAAAGGCGCTCGCGGATATAAATGTTATTACGCGAAAGCACTTCCCCCGATCTCCCCCGGTCCGATGGCCGCCCCTTTCGTCCGCCCTGCGCCCCTCACGCCTCCTACTCGGGATCGTTTTTCTTGTGGGTGCGATGTTTCCAGGCGGAAAATAAGATAATGGCCCGACGCTAGGCGCGAAAAGCCCCGCGAGCGGGGAAAATGGCCCGGCGGGAAATAGCGAAGATCGTGGGAGCGACGACACCTGCCCCGCGCGCGCGACGGAGGGCGCCCGCAGGAGAGGAGAAAAAAAAATAAAGGGACGAGCGTCATTCCTTCGGGCGGGACTCGAGGGAGGAAGGAGCGCGCACGGTGGAAATGTGTCGCGCGATCGCGTAATCGAGTCACCGTGATAAACGCGTGAGAATAAATCAGACGGCGGGACGCGATTGGCTTCCGAGGCGGACGGGACAAAAATTGCGTGGATTCAGAAATTTGCAGCGGAACCATTGCGCGAATTAATCGGCTCGATTACTCGTAGCGTTGCCACGCGATCCGTCGCAATTGAAATTGGCTGAATCGGTTTCAGCCAACGAGTACCGTTTCCATAATATGCCTTTTGATCACGCGTGAAGATCACGCGAAATTAAAAATGTAGATCATTTCGCGTAAATTGAAAATTTTATTTATCTCTCACACATTGAGGTGCAATGTAACTCTTTCCATTTTTATCATTCAAAGAGGGGAGATAAGAAAATCGGGGCAAAAATATTCAGCGATAAAATACGTTTAATAAATGTTAATAAATATTCCCGTTAAGCGTATCGCGCGGAAATCCTTCTGTCGTTAGAAATTAAGCGACAGTTGAGAATGAGTCAACGGTAATTGCCGGCACGACAATACTCGCAATGTAGTGGAAACACTGACTGTAATTAAATAGAAATTGTTAATGCAGCCGACAAAATATGGCGCGCGTTGTTTGTGACTTTCGTTATGCTCTCTCCCGTAGCAGACTGCCAGAAGCCTCAGAGCTCGGAGCCGAGGAGGAAACACGTCCTTCGATCCTCGCGCAGACCGCGGAGAGAACGAACTCCGTCGCAGCGCCGTCTAACGAGTATTATAATTACTGTCGCGTAACTCAATATTGCACCCTCGATATGCTAAACTCCCGCGGAATATAGTGTTAATAGGCGTGGAATGGCGCGGGACAACACCCCGCTTCTATTAATTGCACTTCACCCTAAATGCAAATTGTTCGAAATTGAGCGAGGGCTCCCCGAATATTTGGAAACTCCATTACGGGGCAGTGTTCGTCCTTTCGTTCCTCGCGTACACACACACGCACGCACGCAAACACACACACACACACACACACACACTCGTGCGTACGCACACCACCTTGTTGCGGCCTGACGCGAAGGGCGGTTTCAATCGGGCAGGGTACACGCGATGAAAAATCTATCTGGGGATAGAGACGAAATTAGATAGCGAATAATATGGAATCTGAGACTGAAAGTCGCGAGTCTTCCTGTCGTAGTTCGTTACACGTGTATTGTCTCGAGAAACATTCATCAGCTTTCTATTATGTTGACTATCATTCGACAAATAACATTTGCACCTTTTATTAATAAAAAAAAATGTAATAACCAAGACACATACAGGAATGTAAGTTGAAATATAGAAGACAAAAGAAATAAAATTTAAGGAAAAAGTAACACGCACAAAAGATATCAAAAATGTTAAAATCGTACCATTTATTTTCTAGTACGGAGCTTAATTAATTTACGTGAAGAAATGTCGATTTGATCAGTGAGATTCAAAGCAAGTATTCGCGATGGTGGTAAAATCAAATGAAGTTTCGGTGTTTCGACTCTCGATCATTTGGCAAAAAAACTTAAAACGTTCAGGGCAAATAAAGCCGAAGGTTAGTCGACGGCACGGAAGACGGAGTCCGCCGTTTCCCGTTGATATCTTCGGAAGATTAGCTGTCCAAGGTTCTGAGGTCTGTGGCTCAATTAAGCACTCCGTTTAGCGCTTGACTAAAAAGGGTTGGGAGACCCTCGCCCTGCCCCCTCGAGCATCAATCATGTCGGAGCAACCCTTTTCCCGAGGGCGGTTTTGCTCCTCTATTGAGACGAAGTGTTGTGCTCAAACACAAAAACACTTCATTTGGCAGATTAGCTGTTAAACACTAAGGGTGCACGCGCCGTAGCTATCGCCGATAAGCACGAAAAGTGTCTGGAGAGAAAAGCGTATTGGTCCCCCGTACCATTTGTTCGTGCAAATTACTAAAACGATTAGAACAAAGATCTAATCGAGAGTATTTGTCAAGGAGATGACGTATTATCTGTTCGTTGATTTCATCTTTCTTATAGGTGACATCGTTTAGAGTAAGGAGAAGCTATTTATGTCAGTTAAAGAAAAAATCGGATAAAAAATTTTCAAGACAGGGAGAGGCTTTTTGGTTTTTTGTCTTGAAAATTTTTTATCCGATTTTTTTCTTTAACTGACTCAGATAGCGCCTCTTTATCCTATATTGTATTGTAAATTGCTGCTTGACCCTATAAGTTTAACATGACTTAATCAAATTTTCTTATTCTAATTTTTAATTATCTTTATAATTTACGTTAATATCGATTTAATATTTTCGATAAGTGTACATGGTATCGTAAAGTTTGAGAAAATGAAAAATTTTACCGTTTTACAAATTACAAACGCGTAAAAAATTTACTTAAAAATGTACTTGCAGTACAAACCCGGCGTATTGCTTCGACATCAATGAAGGAAGCTGGTATTCTTTTAAACATTCAATCTAGACAATTGTATCTGACAGGAAGAACAATTCATTCTTTAGATTTTACGGACGTAAAACCGCCGTGCCAGTAGCGGAAGACGTACCACGCTAATTGAGGATTAATAAGACGGGAAAATAGCAAAGGATTTCCCACGGAGGGGGCTCCCTTGACTACTCGCCGCTTCTTTCTGCGTCACGAGTGGGCGGAGGAGCTTCCATGTAGGACACACGGTACATTCGGTACGTGCCTGCTCGTTTTAATATCGCATATAACATTATGAAGCCGTTGTCGGCGTTCTGTCGGTCCTGAGGCCGGCAATTAACAATTAGCTGGCGGTCCTTGTAATCGAATTACGGCGGCCATTGTCGCGGGCCCAGGTACAAACGTATTCAATTCCATCGGGGGTACCTTCAGAGCACCGGCAGCACTCTCCCCTCCCCGCTCACCCCCGGCGGGATATCCACAGGGACCTTATTGGCTCGTCTCTCTTTTTTTCCACGGTGCTCTAAGATCGGATTTCTCGCCGCCGCGCTGCATGCGCATAGATGCAGACTGCAGCCGTGGTGGGATCCCTTACAAAGGCAGGCCCGGGCGAACCTCTACACAGGCGGGGATGAATGTCACCCCGTGAAAATATATCCGTTTCAACAGTTTGAGATTTCGAGTCGTGGAGGATCGCGCAGGTATCCCTCCGTCCCGGGTATCACGCGTGCACGGCGCGGCGTAGCAATAGCGGCCGTAGGATTAGTAACGTTAAACTGCCGTGTTCGCGCGGAGATACTGCGATAAAGACGAGACGAATTGTCCGACGGATAAACATGTCCATCTTGGATCGTTTCCCAATATCGTTTATCGTTGCCGTGTCCGGCGTCGAAACAGGAACGATACCATACTTTTCCTACTAATTCGACACAGAAAATAAATGAAAAAAAAAATGGAAATTTATAAACGCTGGAATTATCAAGATAAAATCGCCTAGAATATGATCAATTTAAAAGAATAACATAGAAAACGGATTCTTGAAAGATTTGTTTTAGTGATTTCGTTAAATGTCATTTAATCGATCCACACAACGATTAACAAATATGATTAATATATAAATATATTAATAAAAATTTTTGTCCGCCACGTGAATAATCCATATTATATTCATCGGAAAACGGCCAAGTAAATTTGATACGAACTGTGCAATCATGCCACGATTCTTCGAAAGGTGCAAGGTTGTATCTCGGGGAATGCCTGGCACCGGAGCGCTCGATCCCGTTAAAAGTTCTCTCTCAAACGACCCTGACGTAGAGAGATCGTGCCAATTATCAATTTCCAAATCCCGTTTGATTAAAGCTATTCGACTACGAAAGAGCCCCCGCTTTATCGAGGCATCTCGCGGCCCTTTAACGAGTAACCGATGTCAAACGCAGCCGGAGAAGAGACCGACAAACGCACACGTAAACACACACACACACACACATACGTACAGGCAGAGCCCACGCGCGACGTGTATTCACGTGCAGAGAGAAGGAAGGAAGGAAGGGAAGCTCGGGGTCACTCTCTCGCCGGGGAATACAACGAATTCGAGATATATCCAGGCAGAACCAACTATTAATTTGGTTCCCAGGCGTCGGGCAGAGGTAGGGGCAGAAGTACGAGCGAAGAGCCACGAAGGGCGGGCACGTGGAAGGTAGAAGGAAGGGCTATGGAGAGGAAGAGAGAGAGAGAGAAAGAGAGAGACAGAGAGAGAGAGAGAGAGAGAGAGAGAGAAAGAGAAAGACAGAGAGAGAGAGAGAGAGAGAGGGGAGGGGAGGCTTCAACCAGGACCAGAAAGCCTCCGGGGCAACAGATTACTGTCTACGGCCTACACCCTTCGCCTCCACCCCATCTCCCGTCCTTTTCCACCACTCCGGTCCTTTCCTCCTCTGCATACCCATCTCCCGGTCGACCGTGGCTGGCCCATGAAGTTAATAATCATCAAAAGTCACAGTGTTTGTCGAGGGCGGCCGCCCTTTGTGCGCCCACGCGTGCTTCTGACGCTAATACGACTCCACCCGGGCTTTATTACGAGTTATTAGAGTTATTACATCGGCGACGGATTTTCACGTGCAGCGCACTTACGATCGCGAGCGTGTTTCTTTTATATCTCGCTCGCATTTTTTTTCCACCGCCGAGACTTTTTCTTCCCCGTGTTTTTGCGAATTCGCTTTTCCCCTGTTGTTTCCCGTTGAAAGAAGCGGCGGTGAAAATTAGATTCGTTTGCCACAAATGTCTTAGAACGTAATGGTACTTTGCAAAATAGCGTATGTGAGAAAGCGCTAAACGTTAAGAAAAAGTATATTGATTGTACTGGCAAGAAATTAACTTAAAAGAAATATAATAAAATGTTAAAAGAGCGACAAAAGTAAATAGTGCAGTTAGAGCTGATCACTATAAAATGTTATTTGTCTTTGCTGCTCTGTTAATTATATTTAACCCTTAAATGCCACCCGGGGTCCAGCGGACCCCAGACCCTTTAGAATGATATATTTTCAAATGTTTCCGCCAAATATGGAGATCATATTTATTTATTTATTATTTTTTATTTTTTTGATTTTGGAGCCAACATTTTAACTGTTGGTGATCTTAATTTTTTATACTATGTTGAAATTGAAATTTTAACAATATAAGCATTTTATTCTCTTTTCTAAGCCTTGAACAACATTGAAAATAATTTTCATAACTAAATATCAAAAAATCAATAAGTAAGGAGACATTTTTCATGCTGGGGTCTTGTAGACCCCATGTGTCATTTACGAGATTCTTGAGAGGTGTGGCATTTAAGGGTTAAGGAACTGACGATAAGGAATCATAAACATTACATTTGTGATATAATTAGCAGTGAGCACGTGATTTTATTCTATTTAGCTGTTTGCAATCCAATATAAACGGTATTTTATGTTAATTTCATTTAACTGAAAGTAATCCACAGAAAGAGAGAAAGAGAGAGAGAGAGTGAGAGGGCAGGAGGGGAGGAAGGGGGAGGAAGGGGGATTCACTGAAAGTGGCGCATTGGCCAGACTCTGATGAGTGTCTCTATAAACGAGCAGTCTTAATTGCGGTACAGTCACCGGGATTGTATGCGGCAGAACACACAGCCGCGAAACGCGAAACGATGGCGTTGCTACTGTGAATACACGACGCAGCGTAATTTCGAATGCACAGACGTGATTTAATAGCGTTAAATGCTCGCGCGCGCCGCGATCCAGTTCCCGGGGTCTAATTCTCTCTCGAGTCTAATTCCTTCGACTTCCCTGTTAACGCTAACCAAAGTTAACTAAATGTTTCTTTTCTTATTATCATTATCTTACTATTGTTCGTGATGTTGTGATGTAATCCGCTGTAAATGTATATGTATATATAACGCGAGGAAAAGAATGTAACGCAAACGGAGAATGTATTATATATAGTGACGGATTTGGCTCAGCGGAATTAAAAAGATGTTATTTGTGTACACATATCTGTGGTATTCCGAATACGAGGAAAAAAAGAGAATCCGGAAAGTCATCATCGTTCCGATCGGCGACTTCACAGAGCTTTCCTCCGAACTGTGCACAAATGACAAAAGCTCGCGCACATACGCAGAGAGATCCGTTTGAAAGCCTCGTTTTGGGCGCAAACATATTGTCTGGTAATTAGCTTCCTGCACAAAAGATGCATTCACTCGGAGCCGATCTCGTCGCCGCGAGAGCGTGTATAGCGAGAAAATACAACGACTAGGCCAGACAATGTGGGTACGGTGTCAAAATACGCGGACCATACGGCTAATTTGTCGAATTTCTACGCGGTCTCTCATTCACGCCACCCTGCCGGTCCCCATCCCGCACGCGCTACTCGAAAGCGTACTTGTTCGCGTATTGCACATTGTGACTAATTTTTTAAGAATTGCAGAATGCCGAAAAATTCGTTTATTTAATGATTTCATTGTTGTCCATTAAAATAAAATAAATTCCTGACTTTTTATTTGAAGAAATGCAATAGTAGTTGCAGAGATGAGAAAATGGAATATTACATCTGTGAGCAAAATATCATTATAAAATTGAAATTTTATCATAATATTTTTAATACCTGATATTAATAACTACGATGTATAACGTTTGCGTCTCAATTGTTATAAAATTGTTAAGCTGTTGTAATACTAAATGATTAGCTAAATATGTCTGATACTTTTTTAATAATTATTAATTAAATGATTGTTTGACATTTACGTTTAAATTTTAAGCATGGAATAACTTGACATTATACTATTTCATACATTTTTAATGCGATTATTTGTCAAATATAGAATGATGTACGGGATAAGAAAATATTCGCATCTAATGCATTGAAATTTTTGTGACTTTGTGACAAAAGTTCTTGTAGTTCTTGTTATCTGAGGATCATCCAACAAAATCATTGTGCGCGATGCGAGGTACCACTCGAGAACAACAAACGGACGATCCGTGGCGTATCCGTGAACGGCGAGCCGTTTAGTCGCATTGTAAAAGTGAAATCGCCTCGTGTTTGGGATGTTATTTGTAACACATTAGTATTGTATCGCAGTACGACGGGGTTAGGTCGGGGTGTTGGAGTGTTTAAGGGTGATTACACGCAACGACAGGGGTGGCTTTATTGGAGGACGCCGCCAGCGGTGCTCACTTATACCATACCAGAAGATCTCTAAGAATTGTAAGAATGGACATATACCTGGTGTTATATAAAATCACAGCTGGTTTACCTCAAAAAGAAAATACGATCTTTGAATTACCAAACACAAAAATAAACATAAATTTGTTTAATTGTTATATAATTTTATAAATATATATATATATATATATATATATATATATATATAATGCTATTATAAGATAATAAATAGAAAGAAACTCGTAAGAAATTTCCGCTAAAGTTACACTTATGATAATTTAATTTTTCAATTACAATTATTTCTTCGACCACGTTGACTGTATTTTTGTTCTTTCGAACCCTATATCATATTTATCATATTCTTCATTGCTCTCTTGCAATTACTTGTTTTATTATAAATTAAATATTTATTAAATTTCTTTCTTTTGTTCATCTCAAGTTGATAGTTTGATTATAATAAAAGTATTGATTATAATAAAAAATTCTTATGTTATAACACTCGTACAATTAAATATAATAAAGTAGCCTGAGTACAAAAAGAAGCATTAAAATAAAAAACTTGCAATTTATCTCACATATTTGTGTAAACCAACATAATTAATGAAGGACTATCAATTAACGACGATTCAAGCAGCAGTTGAATCCGCGTATACAAGCGGAGTTTACAATTAGAGAAGAAGAGCAAAATGAGAACGACTGCATAGGATTGAATTTGGCCGACAGTTTGACAGGGCTGAAGCAGAGAAGGGGGAATAGCACGGGGAGAGAGAGAAAGAGAGAAAGAAAGAGAAGTAGAGAAGGAGATGGGGGGCATAAAAAGCGCGGTGAATAATAGACTCCAACCCTCTCCAAACATCTCCCTTCTCTATGCATACCGCGGTACCCTGGACCGGAATCTAGGCTTATATTCGAAACGTGTCCCGTCTTCCGTCTCTCTCTCTCTCTCTCTCTCTCGCGCGCCCTTTTCACCCTCTGTTCCCCCTCTCTTCCCTCTCTCCTCTCTTCTATCCGCGATTGTCGTAGTGTACCGACGATAGGGCTTTGATAGACTTGTAATACACCCGGAAGAAAAATAACCTCGTCTTTTTCCTTGTCCGCGGATTAGTGGTAGCGTTGTGTTGGCCTTTTTTAGCTAGGGCTATTAACATCGATGATTACGGTTGTTGAACGTACGTCTACCGTGCACGCGTAACAGTCGAACCATTATCAGCGTGTTGCTCTCAAAAACTAGGGGTAATCCTTTAAACGAGTAGAAGATAATCGAAATAATCAGAAATGATCGGCTACGAAACATCATCTAAACATTAACTAACCGGGATTCAACGCTTTATTTCTTTCTAGCACTGCCATGAAAGAAAATGAAGAAATAGTTTAATCTCATTTTATTACATCTGTAATATCTATAAGAATAATTATATGTTACATCTATAACATCTATAAGACTAATTATATCTAGAACAGATATCTTAAATTCCGAATTAGAAGTCATAATTTTGCACCGCTTGATCTCCAATAGTTTTTAATTAATAGTGATAACAATTTTATTCACAAATATTTTCTGAAAAAAATATGTCAATATATGTTAAATTAAGACTAATTTCACACATTATCACATCTGATAACGAGACATCTCTTCATACATAAAAAGTCACTGCTGAATCGCAAGTAATTTTTATATAGAAATAATATTAAAAATGTCACTTTGTACAGCAAAGAATACTTAATATTTCTGATAATATTAATGACGTGTATAGTAATTAATACACGATGTGTATTACTTTAAATATCCGAATGTCGCATGCATCAGCTGATTCTTAAAATTAGGTTGTTGAATCTACTTGATAACGAGCTACATGCAGAAAATATTAACGAGCTTTAAACGATTTTGCAAATTAACAAAAAAAGGTTAAAATTGTTCCGATAATTTTTCTTCGTCGAAGAGGATGAAATATAATTCGATAATTTTTCTTCAGTAGAGAAAACTTTCTGGATCTAACTCAATATTTAATATGAGATTGGAGAACTGAAAAGCGTATTATGTGACTTATTCAGTGAAAAAATTAGCAGCTGCTCCCTCATGCAAAAAAGGATTTTGCTGATACACTGAAGTATTGTCAATTCAATTAAGTTTCTCGCGTGACGCGCTACGGTGTGAGAAAATAAATAATTCATGCATGTTTGACCCCACACTGCGCCCGTAAAACGCCCGTGAACTATCAGCGTCCTGTAGGAAAGACGTCGATATCAACGTCATCCCGATTTTGCGCGGAGCACTAATAGGAAGACACATTAATCTCTCCCATCGTAAAGGTTTTAATATCCATCTCGCACGACTTGGCCCACCTTCGACTTTCATCGAGCCGCGATCTCGTGCGAGTAGGCAGTCTGAAATACGAGAGTTTTGCTAAAAAAAAAAGAAACAATTCTTTTTCATGTTTCATGGACGTTAACATTATTGCGTCTATTGTGCTATTGTATTGCTATCAATATCAATTAATATAATTTATTCTTTATCTCTTATCTAGTGAGCTTTGTTTCTCTTAAATTCCGCTTTCTCACACACATCTAAATTTAATATAAATGTTTCGATAACAATTTCCTATTTCTTGGATGTGTTATTCTGTCATTACAGTGCGTCATTAGTATTACGCAGCATTACACTTGCAAAAATGGCATGGTTTAATTATAAGTAATAAATGGTTTATAAGTGATTTATATACCTCTCTTCTGAATTTATTAAAATATTAATTAGAGCATGAAAGTTTCTAAATGGTACGTTTTCGACACAAATCCCCATCGTGTCCCTGAAAATCGACGCCACCACGATGTACCGCGACGTCTTCGCGCGTATCCGCGCGACTCTGTCAGCGGCCTCACAAGCCGCCACCACCACGGGGGAACAATGCCCCGAAATCTGTTAATACTCCAAACGGCAACAATGAACTCGACGTGGCGTGAACACCTCGAATACCTTTTTGCTGGCGCTAATCCGAATTCGACGAGAGCCGCCGTCGAGTATAAAGCGACCATCGTCCCGGAACGATGCGTTTCATCGGAGAGACGGAGAGAGAGAGAGAGAGAGGGGGAGAGAGAGAGAGAGAGAGAGAGAGAGAGAGAGAGAGAGAGAGAGAGAGAGAGAGAGAGAGAGAGAGAGAGAGAGAGAGAAATAGCGAGGGAGGGAAAGGGAGAGAGAAATGAGAGGCAATCGTATACGTGCACGTACGTGTGCAGGGTAAGAGAAAAAAAAGCTCGTGCGACAGATAGAGTTCGAGAGTGATTTTCGGCGCGATATGCTTCTTGCTCGTCGAGTGCTTGTCACCGTATGTTACCAAAGAGAACGAGAGTTATTCTTTATTCTTACGTCCAGTCACCAAAAACACATACATCCATACATTTATATTTTTCGCATGTTAGATAACAAATGTGCATCCAGGTCGACTGGTAGGGCGCACATGCGTCTACGCAAGAAATAGCAAATTGATTTATTAAATTGAAAACTGTCTTGGGATAAAATGTTTTGAGATCTAGCAAATGACCTGGTAAGATCTTTATTTTTCTCTTTTCATTTCGTGAAAAAGATTATACAGTATCATAACATTTACGATGTATCATTTATAATTCATTTTTAAAAATTGCGTGACGTTTATCAGCCACACTCTTCACGTCGGATTCAACGATTCTATGCGAAAGAGTCGGAACTGTTATTCCGTTGTTACTTGCGCATTAACGCGATAATGATAATTAGCCCTCTTATCCGCGCGTCAACCTTCCAGCGAAATCTTGCAAATTATGCAACTCCGACATCACGAAGTTTCTCGGGCGAGAGTGTGTGCCACGTAAAATCCTCACAGAGACTAACACGCCAAGGAGGAAGCGGGGCACGGTGAGGGAGGGAAGGGGCACGAAAAAGTGTCGCCGCTTCTCAGCGACAACGGAACGACGTCCAATTTTAATCTCGGAATTACTTCCATTTTATTTCAATTTTCTTGCATTTAAACCGTCTAAGCGAGTTTACCTTCGCAATATCATTGCCGAGGATCGTCGCCGGCTGGTCGGGTTGGGTAGGAAGAGGACCGAGGGAGGGAAAAGGGAGAGCGAGAAAGAGAGAGGGATAAGAAGAAGGACATCGGCGGAGACGGGCGGAAAAGGTGGAAGTACCTGCTCTAATAAATTTACGACCTAAAAAGATTAAGCCGCGTTAGCCCTGTTCTTTATATTTCCGCGAGAGGAGCGAGAACGAGAGAGCGCGCGCTCTCTCGCCGCTAAAGTCGGTCCTCGGCGAACAAGACGAAGAGACGAAACGTTACGGTGAGGCGCAGGATGCAGAGAGAGAAAGAGAGAAAGAAAGAGAGAGAAAGAGAGTGGGAGAAGACTGCGGAAGGGGAGGGAAAGGGAGGCAAGATGGTACGAGATGGAAAAGGATATATAAGAGATACGAAGGGAAATTCGCTTATTTTCCCATCATTTCGGCGTGGCATCTTGTCCGTAGCCTTTTCTCATCCACGGAGCCAGGAAAGAAAATTGCTTCTCGTTCTCGAGAGCGGAATATCATCCTGATGAGCCCGGGAATGCTCCGATATCCACTCCCCCGCAACCCTCTTTCCTCCCCTTTCCCCTCTCCCTTCCTCCCCCCTTCCTCCTCTTGCATCGAGCTCCAAACCTCGGATGATGCCTCCGACGTTTAACCCCGTCTTCGTTTCACTTCGTTTCCGCGTTTTTCTCTGTGTCTCTCGCTCTCTCTTTCTCTCTCTCCCTCCGCATACTCTTTCTCCTTTTCTGACGATTCACCGCCACTCATTCCCGACGGTAATATTCAATTTGCTAGTCGTCTCGTTATTCGAACGCGACACCTCACCCTATCACCGATTTCGGAGGCGTCGGAGGAATTTTTACGTCGTCTATTAATAAACAAATTTGCGAAGAGCTAATTTCAAGAGCGTGCGCGACGATATGGGACATGACTTTGTTAGTTTCGTGTTATTACTTATTACTTTTATCTTGGATAATATTCATTTCATTTCTCACGCGCGTTAAGATTGTAATCCTGGTTGAAATATCTTAATTAAGACACCACTCAAGTTAAGATGCCTTTACATTTACACTGAATTCGTAACTTTTCACTCTAGGGGCCTATTGATGATCGCGTCAAAGTGTATACTATAGCAGGGAAACCGAGGTCAGGAGTAATTCGCGTATAAACAATTATCCTCCAACCGTTCGCTGTCAGCTACCGTGGAGAAGCTGGAATTGATTGCTCATCGTTAGTTGTCCGATCTTAAGCATTAAGACTGCCGAAGCAAAAACCGAGATTCGATCGCCAATGGATCGCAGCCTGGATGGTTCACGCTTACCACGCCGCCGCGTGTGAATTCGTCACGGACGGGGCACCCGGTGGGCCTTATACCAAGGCACATCTCGGTCGAAACTGAATAATTCATAAGCCGAGACCCCGATAGCATCGGCTCTTAACGCAATAGACTTAAGCGAGCTGCCAACAGCAGCCATGTTACAATAAAGAAATCAACATGGCCGAGAGAGCCGTCACGGCGAGCCGGGGTACTCCCTCCGGCGTTTTCCTTCCCTCCTTGGGTCCACCTTGGAGGCGCACCGCGTCGCGTCACGTCGCGTCGCTTGCTCACTTTCGATTTCGCCCCACGGGCTCGTTACCCTCTTAATGCCGATGGAAGGGTGGACCCCCCTCTCACACCCTCCAATCTTTACGCCGACCGACCCTCTTCTTGGCCCCCCCTTTTCTTAGCCAACACCGTTTTCAGGGTTGGACTTAGGAGACCCGCCCAAAGAAAGACATTTCTGCAACCCTCCTTTTGGAGCAGAAGTCGAGAAATATACGGAAGAGAGAGAAAGTCAGAGAGAGAGAGAGAGAGAGAGAGAGAGAGAGAGAGAGTGCAGAAAAGAGAGAAAGTCTTGGCAGCCACTTTTCTCGCCCTCCGCATGATTGCACCCCGCCAAAGGAACTCCATTTTCTATCGAATCCTCTGAATCTCTCTTCTCTCTTTCCTTACCGCTACTTTTTTTCACTTTGCTTTGACTTACTGTTACTATCTTGCTCATTTTCGCCTACTTTCTCGCGATTAGATTTTTGCAAATGATCGATCTCTGTCGGAGCAAAGCAAATGTGACCCTTCTTTAGTCGAAACTAGTTCAATCAGAAGTGCTAATGTCAATCTCAGAAATGTAACGACGCGGATGTTTGTTCGGGGAACTCTATCAGATCAATTATGACC
This sequence comes from Temnothorax nylanderi, assembly GCF_030848795.1. Classification (NCBI taxonomy): domain Eukaryota; kingdom Metazoa; phylum Arthropoda; class Insecta; order Hymenoptera; family Formicidae; genus Temnothorax; species Temnothorax nylanderi. The sequence continues at coordinate 837,347 of NW_027249094.1, read as the reverse complement.
ATGTTTTCGATATTAAAATTATTAGAGTTCTAACGACTATAAATGTGCATACTTAATCAGATTGGCAAAAAGTCCTTTTTTAATAAGGTTATTTAATATGCGAATTTCTTCTTCTTCATTAATAAATGTAGAACAACCGATCTAACTAAAATTTTTCAAGGAATTATTTATACAAGTTTACATATTAAAAATTATGTTGCTTTAATAGACATTTAATTGTATTAGTAATATTTGTGATACAAAATACTAACACACAGCGATACCTAATAATAAAAAGGTCGAAACTTTTTCTTTTTCCTCTGAGTATTTTCTCACTGAGTATTTTAAACAATTTCAATAAATTTTTTATTGTTCTATTCTTTAGGTTTTTTCTTGTTGTAAAATAATTTAATAAATATTTAAATTATAATTGATAAATATATAATTAAAATATAAATTCTCCTAAAAAAAGAATATTGTTTTAGCTCTCTCTCCCTCTCTCTTATAAAAAAAACTACGATCATAGCAGTAAGAAAATCGTAGTAGTAGTAATAAAAGAAAATAGTAGTAGAGAGAAATCGAACATTCTGCAAAGTCAAAAGCGATACCTCGAGTCTGCTGTTGAGATCGGGGCGGGAAGAATGGGAAGAAAGGAGGGTGCCCTCTTCCTCAAGTATACGGTAGTGACACGTTACCATTATCGCGTCTCAGCGGCTAATGAGAGTTTGTGCCGCCATTGTTCCCGACTTACGTCGAGCCAAACGTTGTAGCGAGCTTAATGAATTTGCGAAATTAAGCTCACAAAATATTAAATACGGCCAATATTGTCACTTATCAATTGAAGGTGGGAAGAGCGATAAACTGTATTGTGCTCGCAAAGTATCCCATAAATTTCTATCGAAGCAAATGTACGTTTGTTTCGTCGTTTATATTTATATCCCCACGTTATTCCGATTGAATAAATGATAAATTGTCGTTACGCGTTATGTTCCAGGTCTGGTTTCAGAACAGGCGAGCCAAGTGGCGTAGGCAGGAGAAAATGGAGGCTGCGAGACTAGGCTTGAGCGAATACCATCACGCTGCTAATATGAGGTTCGTCCAAATCGTTAACAAAGCTAATGTCACATAAACCCCTGTGACATATTGAATACGTAACAACTACAGCGCGGAGATATATCGTTTCAGGAACGTTGCCGGTCCAGCTCTCGGTCTGCCAGGGGATCCTTGGCTCGCGCCGCCAGGATTGCTCAGCGCGCTTCCCGGTTTCCTCGCTGCGCCTCACACGGGATATCCCAGTTACCTGACGTCTCCCAGGCGATTACCATCACCGCCAAATGTCGGCGCCGTGGCCAACTCCGTTCCAGGTAACAATTATTTCTAATCCACCTGTCCTCTTGCCAAGCATAACGCAGTTAATTTATTATGTGTAATATATTTAAAACATCCATACATCTGAGAATATAAAATTGAAACAAAGAAATAATATTTATTAAGAAAATTAAACTCTTTAATATCAAAGTATACTACACGACAATTTTTGCAATGTAAAGTATGCTTTAACCGCGATATGCAAAGTATGAGTTAGTCAGCATTTCTACGTTCATCGAGCATACCAACGAGAAGTAGAAATCGCATTGTTCGCAGGGTCGCTGGCCAGCAGTATGGCGAGCATAAGTGCCGGCGGCCACGTGCAACCACCGCCGCCAAGTCCGCCGGGACACGATCCTCGTACCTCGAGTATCCAGGCGCTCAGGATGCGGGCCAAGGAGCACGTCGAGAGCATCACCAAAGGCCTGCAGATGGTCTGAAGGTTAACTGAAGATACGCCAAGGGCGCGCACCGCTGCCAGCCTCACGCTCGTGACGGCGTGACGAGCGAGCGAGCAATCCTTCGCCCAAAGACACTCAAGATCGCGAGGAGTCGCCTGAGCAGCGCGAACGGTATATCGACCGACGAGGGCGAGAGAGTTCGTTCCGTGACGGAAGAGGAAAATCACCGCGACGCGACGGTGCTGGACATGCCGAAAGTACAAGAAGCTAGGCAAGAAGAAAAGGCGATCGTCCGTTTGTGTGTGTTTGGGAGTGAACCTGATTGAAAAGGGATCTTGTTCTTGATACCAACAGTTACCAATGGACGATCTGATGTACATTGCTGACATATTGAATCAAAGAGATTAATATTGCAACGGTCGACGATCGGTGGGTATTTTCGACGATTGTAGAGACTATCAATGTGATAATTGTCAGGTATCTATGATCAATGAGCATGTGTTCACGCGCGGTTGAAAATGGACTAATCACTGAGATCAGTCCTATGAAAACAATGTCAATGTGGAAAGTTAAATTTTTATCTGAAACAGCACGAAAAGTATAAAAGTATGCCTAGGAAATATCTACAAGATTAAGTCATTTCTTAGGGATATGCGTGTTATTGTGATGCTTTGGTAACAACGGCAGCCGACCGATTATAACGAAAATACAGCGCGTGTTTTTAATCTGACGAAAGATTTTCGAACGGATTGTATTCGTGTGAAAAATTTACTCGGGGCTCGCTCCAAATCGGCATTGTGCAATAGATAAAAGGAATTGTGTTGCGCAAACTTGTTGACTGAAGTGAGGACAAAGAAGATCAATTTTGATCAACTTGCCGTTATTATTCACGATACGTTTATTGCAAACTTGTGTGTCGAGTCTCACGCGAAATTATTTTTCAAACCGCGAATAGAAAAGTATGTAACGTGTATACATATTACCATAAAAAATACTCGAATAGTTTTTAAAGGAGGTAAATATTCGGCTCTTGATAATTATGTATACATATGACTTTGTTGTCAAAAAATCGAGATGTACATTATTTAATTTTATAAAGCAATATAACGCAGGTGCAAATGTGCGGATATTAATTAATATTGTCATGAGAATAAATGTGTAACAAATTTTTTTAAATTTATTTCTAAATAGGTTATCAACTTTTCATTTCTTCACGAATATTGAATTTATAAAACTGCAAGGCGACAATTTCGAGACGCAGTATGAGGCGAGAAATATTCCATGACGCACAAATACATTCCGTATTAGTCGATACTACGCGAATAATTGAGATATGGGGAACTAGCCAATGATAACTCACATAAAATAATTATATTATTTTACGGTCATCGAATATGTGAACAAACGTCAATGAGCTAGTATTGATTTATGTACGGGATATTTAAATTATCACTTAGTACGCGTAGGTCATTTAGAGAGATAATAAATAGCTGTCGCTTTTAATCAATTATCTACTTAGACCGCGTGTAAAGTGATAATTCAGATATTCTACGCATAAACGTTCAAATCCGCATTGAAAATCGAATTTCGATCGAGTCTCTATCTTTCTCGTTCAAACTTGCATTAACTATACGTCGCAATAAATGACGAAAAAAATAGAAAAAAAAACAATTCGTTTCAGTTTTCAACAAGAAATTCGTTTACTCAACAAGAAATCGATTTACCCAACAGTTATGCCTATCATCGAATATCCTGCGTAACAGCAGCAGGTATATAGGATACTCGGTAACAGGCAACGTACGTGCGAAGCAACGAGCAAAAAAGAACCTTGCTTGATATACGGATACTGTAAACGATCAATAAATCCGATCAAATCGAGTAACACCTCACAAAATATGTCCGATTCGCGCTCGTCGGCCGAATATCTCCTAGCAACTCGAGGCAAGTTGCGTACAAACCTACATAATAGCAAAATACGCGCGCGACCGAAGCGTTCGGTTAAACCTAAATCGTTAAGCGTAAAGCGGATGTCAGTCGGTCCCTTGGGAACCTCCTGAATCGGCAACGGCGCTCACCAACTCGACGGCGCGGCGGTCGTCAATCGCCGATCAGCGAAACTAGCGAAATATCTCTTGTAGAATATAGTGTAAAGACGCACGGAGGCGAGAAAAGTGAATTTTGACATAAACAATATTCTGCAGTATTAATACGTTAAGGCAAAGAATTGTGCATATTATCTAGACGCCATTGTGGTATGTAAATTCCAGGAGAGAGCGGAGGAGGATTCGCCACGTCATTTCCGGTCAACGTGTTGTATAATGATTGACGCGAAACTCGACTCGCGATGTGCAAAATCGTAAGGTGCAAGGTATTATTCTCTCAAATATGAAAATCTTAAGATCTTCATGAGTTTTTATGTTAACACTTTCGTTAATTCGTGTAACTATAGTGCATTCCGCGTATTTTTTTAATCTTGTGACACAGATTGTTGGCGAAATAATAAGTCTCTTCCCTATATAACTCAATATATTGATCTTGATGTATAGCTACTGGCCATTTTTAACATATACTCACGATTTTGCAGACCATGTTTCACCGACACTCGGATCATTTCGCGAGCGATGGCGATCAGCCTCCGCGGTCCGTAAACGAGACACTCGTAGAGAACGAAGAAACGTAGTTAGTCACTTCCCGGACGTCTATTTGTATATATACCCGCTCGTGACAGAATAAAATTCGATGTACATATTTAATCGTACCATATCGTTTGAAGACAAGGCCTCCTTTATTGAAATAAAAATACAAACGATGATAATATATTAAAATGAAATGACAAATACTTTACAATCTTTTCTCACCGTCAATGTTTTCCTCTCCTTAAATCCAAGATCCTTCATATAAAAACATTAATAAATAAATTTGTAGCCAGTATGTGAAAAACGTAATAAAACCTCAAAGTTCATGAGATAATTGTATAATAATGCATAATAATTTTATAAATACTTAAAAAGAGAAATACTTGTCAATTTTTTAAATTTATAAATTTCATAAACTTGTAAAAAACTTATTCTTTTCAATATTTTAATTTGATAATATATTTTTTTGTTAGATTCTTTTAAGTAATTATTAGCTTCAGATCTCGAAGAGTCACTCACTTATTCATTACTTTCATTTATTTATTTACATCAATCAAGAAATTTACTGTAATTTATTATAGCACAGCTAATCCTTATTAGATTGCACCTTTCATGCGCTAGTTGCAAATCGGTCTGAGATGTATACTGTGAAAATTTTAATTCCTACGGAGAAAGTAATACATATTTGCAAAGGAATTAACATATCAAAGAACGACTTTAATTAAGTCTTAATTCATTTCCGAGAAGAGAAAGAAGGAGGAAGAGAGTTGCAACCGGTAGAAGGCTATCATTCGTCTTTCTTCGAGTTTAATTAAAACTGAAGATTTGTTAGAACACGAAGAATCCGTTAACGCTAAAACAGTCAAGAATTGGCGATTGTTTAGAAGAATAATTTTCCTTGTTATCTAAAATAAAACATAGATTGATTTTTACTTTTATATATGAAAAATAAACAGCCTTTTTCACACTTTTCTTAATTAATTTAATATTAAATAAAATTCATATTTACTCATACCATTAAAAAACTTTATGATTAAGCAAAACGGAAATAATTTCCATTTTTTATATTTTTAATCTTGATAGGTCTTAAAATAATCGAAACACAGAATTGACCATCCATATAAGTAATATAAGATATCTCAGTAAGACACTTAAATGTATTTAAAAAAAATTTGTTTATAATACTTTGAGAAAAGTTAAAGATTACACTCGATATCTTAAATGTTTATTTCATATTCTTCCATTCTCCCATCGATCAAGCCCATTGTACAAGTGCGACCAATCAGATGGGCCTTTTATTTTGGTCTGTTCATACATTCCCTGCTTGGGAATTTAACGTAGCGGCCGCTGCGATTTGATGCAAATTCCGCTCGGAAATTCCGTTTGCGCGAGCAAACGTGACAGCGAACGTGTGCAAGCCGATCATCTTTTTCGAGGGTGGCGAAAAAGCAGCGGCGGGGGCAGCGCCGGGGCGTGAAAGGATTCGGCGTTAACAGGCACCAACAACGGCAAGTCGATGGAACAATGGTGCTGAATGGTCCCCGGACGATTAGGTATTCCAATCGTTGCGTTAGGGGCTGCTGTGAAGTACGGCGGGGGTGAAGGAGAGAAAAGGCGGGTTCGCCGGCAGCGGAGCTGGCGGAAGGGGACAGCCGAGGGGCCGGCGCGCGGTAAGGGGGCACCAGAACTCACCCAATAAAATGGTAATTTCTGTTTGCGGAAGTTAACCATGCGAGCGAGCCTGGAGATTCGAGTCCATGCGTACTCCCTAACTCCAAAGACTAATAATACTCGAGGCAGAACGCTACCGACAGTGATATAGTTGTACAGTTGGAAGAAGGCGCGGGGTAAAATCGTGCGAGACAGAGAGCGTACGGAGAAAGTTCTCTCATGTGAGTGAGGGAGTTTGTGGAGAGCGCGAGAGTTGCGGGACGTGAGTGGAAAAGTCGTAGAAACTCGGAAAATAGGGATACAGTTCGAGAATTTATCCCGTTAAATTAAAGAAGACGATAGGAATACGAGATTTCTTTATGAGCTCGGCAGGCTTCGAAATATTAATAACTCATAAAAATACAAAGACAAAGAATTTTCCGTGCTTATTATTTATAAAATAATTATTTATAATAAAAAAAAAACTGAAATCTTTTAGATTCGAATATCATGTATCTTATATAGGTTTCAATTAAATCCGAAATTAAACTTCTGTTAAATAAAACTCACAATTATTTATATTTTTAATGTTCAAAAAAATTCTCTTCGCAAACCAATTTTACATTTGTCAAGTATATTTGTTTCTTTTGCAATATTCTCGTGTAATATATATTTCTCAATTACCTCGCAAAATGCATACAAATTAAAGTCGAAAGTCTACATATAAAATTTATACTTATTTTTTTAGCATCTCTTCGATCGTCCGGATTAATCAGCAATTAATTTATAAATATCAGCTCGCGTGGCACGTGACCTAGCTGGCCGATAGTTAGACTCGTGTATATCAAATTAAAAGCTAAGGCGTACTTGGCTCGTCTGGAAGACGGCAATCTCTCGCCGAGCTTGAAATTGGCACGGAAATCGTGGCTTTATTAAATTTGTTTAGGAACAGGTGGGGGATGGTGAACGGGTCTTGATTTCGGGCGAACCGTCGTCTATCTAATATCTCCCAATGCCCGCCCTGCCTAACCTTATTGCCCCGACAAAGTAAAGAACCAGCAAGGAGACCCGAATAAGACCAGTTTTCGGGCCGATGGAACGCAGATCAATGGAGCGGCAAGCACACCAGGCGACCGGCTGCAATCTGCAAACAACGATAAGCTCGAGCGAGAAAAATCATAAAAGTATAGAGAAATCGAGTTACGAAACTGATATAGTTTATAAGGTGCACAAATTCTATTTATTATATATTTTATTAAGTATCACCTAGAGAACGTTACGATCGTCATAAGAAATTTATAACAAGCGGCAAGGAATTCTAAAATATCAAGACAATAATAGTCCAGTAATTAACGAACGAAAATACAACGAACATTTCACTAATTAAAACTCGAGAGAAACCAAAAATAAATAGATAACTGAACTATATGCCGCAAGTGATTAATTGCAGGTCGACTTCAACAAAAGTTTCATTTGCAACTTGGTTGTGAAAATATTAAAAGCTAGATGCTTGCGCTGAAATTCGATCATCGCGGGAGTAAAATAGTTAAATTCGTGGAAAAGCTATCATTAAAGAGTAACACGGTAGAAGCATATAGAACATCTCGTGCATTAACAAAATTCTAAATGCTTATACACATACATAAATGTATATTCATATACATAAATATGTATTGATATACAAAGCTGTATATCTCCAAGAAGACTTGACGAGCGATTAATAACATATATAAATCAATTAGTAACATACATAATGTTTTTCTACAGACCGCCCTAGCTTTTCTGTATCACCTATTATCGAATAATGCCTTCGTTGATACACCCTTTGTCCGATCTAGTCCATCATTAACATATTACGTACGCGCTACTCCAAACGCGATTGCACGATACGCTTTATTAGCTGCACATTATAATTACGATAACAGCCCGATATAGAACGCTTATTTGCCCAGAGTATCATACGCTTACGCAGAACAAGGTAATAATTGTCGTGTAATTAACATATTATACGCATATCGCGACGGGTATGACTTCATTTTGTAAACTTCATTCGTTCAATTAAAATTGATTCGATGTAAAAGCGTGATGCATTATCGCGGCAAGAACCGAAGAATCGTCAAACTGACGCAACAATGATTTTGCTCTAATCGGTATTGTGAATTATAAGGGAAAATATTGCTTTAGTCTCGTCGTAAATTGATTAAAATAAATTTGAATATTTAATACGTCTTTGCTAAAAATGTAAGCCGCTATTCCGAAATAATAAATTTTTAAAAATATTAATACACACCTTTAGCTAATATTTTAGACATGCTGATATTCTGTATTCGATATCACTTTTTTAACCTTTAAATATCAATATCTACTTAATACCTACATCAATAATTATCCTCTTTTATATATGAATATATATATAAATGACAGTATAAAAATATAATTTACAGATTGTATAGAAATTAAAGACGAAATCACAACCGTGCCACTGCGAAAACATCTAGTAAGTATCTTCTCGACATTTTAATTTTCCTACAGTCAATTTTATAACTAACGACAGCCCGCAATACCTCATAATTTCTAAATCAAATCGCTAATCGGTATAAAAAAATTAATATCTTTCAAACACACGATATTACTTCTAGTGTTTAAAATTGTCGAAGTCCTGTTGCAACTTCTCTCGCGAAACCTTATATAAAATAAATAAACAGTACGAACAAGAGAAATATCGAGTTAACACAGTTAATGCGATAACATCATGACTCACAAATTGTCTTAATCGTCGCATTATCACAACGTATGTCCGAAACAAGATAGAAAATCTCGCAAATTGCACGCCGCAAGGAGCGTTTTGCTTCCTATACAAACACGCGCGCACAGAGAAATACACGCCTGTACGCAACGTGACTACCTAATAGGTATACTCGCCGCATCTAGTCACGCTGGCAAAGAGCGACGCCAGCTCCCGGTCGCCCCGGCCGACTGTTTAGCATTATTAATTAGAACCAAAGTCGCACTAAGTTGGCGAGTACATAAACAGAAATAATATTTGCACAGAGCGTTCATTAGACGGGCGACGGCAGTGGTGGCGCGACGGCGCGGCGCGGCGACGAAGATACGAGATGGCGGCATAAACGAGCCGGATTCTCATTAAAATAGCCGTGCCTTTCCTTTTCGTTTCGCGGAGACACCGGGGAGAAAAAAGGAAGACGACGAAAGAGACGGCGGGCGGGGGCCGAATGGGGGGCCGCGAGAGGGCCGCTCTTCGCCGCTGAAGGTTGGGGAGAGGGGTCCAGAGATGAACAAAGTGACCGACGCCGACGTAGAGGCCGCGAGGAAGGTTGACGCGATCCCCTACCCTTTCTCATCTCCCGCCTCTCCTCCTCTCGCACTCATTTTACCCGTTAGCGGTGGATGGTGCAGGGACTTGTGTGCCTGCAAGCCCGGGGAGGCTGGTGTTGAACCGACGGGGACGGGGGGGGGGAAACGAGGGGGAATAGAGGGGCGGAAGGCGAGAGGGCAGGTGGAGGAGTCGCGGGGACCGAGTTACTGAGTAGTTTAGCTACCACTAGGTAACTTAAATGAAAGTCGCGGTTACCCCTTAACGCGAAAATACGTTGAGGGAAAATTTCGTTTTTTCACCCTGATTAATGTAATACCCGACGTCGCGCTCCCGGGCACGCTAATTGGTCATTCTCGGGCGCCGTCGCGCGTCGCCGCCGCCGCCGCCGCCGGCTTTGAGAGAGTCGTGGGCGCGACGCGTGCGAAGCGAACGATGCTTTCTATTCCCTCCCAACGTAATCTTCTCTTGTATGTCTCTCTTGTACCGCGCCAGATGAGCGGAATCGAATTATCTCGGGAGCGGAAAGGAGAGGAGAGTATAATTTAGGCTGCCGAGACGTTCGACGGCGTCGGTATTCAGCGAAATTTTATCGAGCTCACGGTTCAGCGAAATTTAAATCCTCCGTGCGACCGATGTTTCCAAGTAGATTTGTACAAATAAATTTATATCAGAGATAAAACACAAAAGAGAGAGAGAGAGAGAGAGAGAGAGAGAGATTTTCTAGGCTCTAGAGAGAGAGTATCCCTTTCCGAGCCTAATCCATTTCAAGGCAATAGATTATATTTTATCCATTGCCTCGAAATAAAAACAATGAAATAAAAAAATCACTCACCGGCCGATGTGCAGCAGCGGAGTTGTAACGTTGCGTTGATCTGAAACATAAATATTCTTACATTAAAGCAGTGTCCCAAGTGTCCAAGATAATCAATACTTGAAGTAAGTAATTATATCGCGCCCGTCAAATTTTTAAAACGTCATTTTAACATCAGAAATCTGATTTTAAAATGCTAATGCAAGAAACATTCGCGACCGCCGGCGCCGCAAGGGGCCGCATATTTCCGCATTAACTCGTTCGCATAATTAATCCGCGAAAAATCGTGCGATATTGCGACCGTGCGAATAAAGCCCAGTCTACATAGGCCGCAGCTCGCAAAACGCAAGACACACGCACAGTCTCTACATGTCAATCTAACCTCTATACACAGTATACACAGAGAGAGATTGGAAGAATTATATAACGGCTTAAACGACTTGCGCTATATAACCCAAAGGCAGGGTTGACGCTTCGGAGACGCGACGTTCGCGACGTAAAATCTCTTGTCGCATGTGCCGGAGATCGAACTCCGAAATTGCGAAATTACCGCGGAGTTAAAACTCGAACGAGTAATGGAGTATCACGTAATTAAGTGGCGCTTAAGAAAATAACGGAATCCGCCACATGACAGCAAAATAATGAACGAGTAACGATTACTCACCTCACGGTTGCTCCGCCGTTGCCCGATGCCTCCCCGGCCTCCTCCTCCTCTCCGCGGTCCTCCATCGTTCGACTCGCATCTCCGGCGCACTCACTCACGACGTTCACGAAAATCGACGATATCGTCGCTTATGATCGCGCGATACACTTTGCACGGCACTCCCGGTATTAATCTCGCGACGCGGCGCGTACTTTGTTACACGGCGACGAAAGAATTACGGCGGAGAAGCTGCGAACGAAACCGTACGATCCGATCGACACCCGTAAAGCCTTGTGTACACGATACTAGAAATCGGTCCGAGTTTCGGTTTAAGCCAATCAACTTGCAGCTCTTACAGAAAAGCAGCAGTTTCATTGGCTTAAACCGAAACTCGGACCGATTTCTAGTATCGTGTACACAAGGCTTAACGTCCCGCAGGTAGACGCTAAGATGGCGGAGAGAAATTCGTAAATCGCACGGCCAACTTCACTCGCCACTCTCGCCAGGAGCAACCGTCGCGAGGACGCTACACTTGCTGCTTTGAGGCGATTTTGGTTAACTCCAATCCAATCACACTATGTCTATCACCCACAATCGCCAGATATCGGGACACGATCAAATACGAAGTTAAACGTACGACGTTAATAGAGACTGCAATTGCCAATTGTTAATTAAACACATCGCGGCGTCACTCGATTTAGGGTCCGCTCGTATGTATTCTTTATTCGTGTTCCGAAAACTTCATTCCGCGCGACACGACGCGAGACGCGAGTCAAGATGACGGTTATGAGAAAAGTGAGACCGAAAGAATGTAATCGAAAGTTAGTATTATCAAATGCGATATACCTCGGTACCACGGTACCCGTATAAATTCCGAACATTCGATATTATCACAGTTTTCCGTAATCTGAATCGCCGGACCCGGCAATACTTGTTTCTTGTATCTTGTATTACTCCGCGATTTGCGATGTGCTCCGAGAGACCGAGAGCAACGACGTCAGAGGGGGAGAGGGGCGCGAGTCGCGAGCGCCGCGGTATGCGGTATGTACATGCGTAGCGGGGATAGAGCGAGGACAAGGTGACTAGGCACGCTGCGCGCTCGGTCTGTTCCGTGTGCTTACGTCGGCCTATCCCCACTCTAACCCCGCTACTGTTATTACCGCAGCGCCCGCGACGGCCGCGACTCGCTTTGACGTCTCGTTGCTCTCGGATCACATCGCGGAATAAAATAAGGCTGGTATTTCGTGCGTTATACGACAAATTTTTTAAGCATGTTGATTGACTGCAGGATAGATAAGTTCTCCGAGTTTCTAGAAATCCTCTATCTTATAGCCAATCGGTACGCCTGACAGAGCTTGTCGACAAATGAAATATCAGCTTATAATACACGAATCGCCGGGTCCGACTATTCAGATTACGAAAAACTGTGATATGTCGAACGTTTATTTAATATGTGTGCTTCGCGGAATTTACACGGATACCGAGATATATCGCATTCGATAATACTGACTTTCGATTATATTCTTTCGGCTAATCGATCTCGCTTTTCTCAACCGTCATCTTGGCTGCGTTCGGGGAGCGCGCTATTAACGCTATTGCATCATTCTATCTTTATCGCTCATCAAGTGTAGAACAAGGATAGAATAAGCAAATAGCGCTAATAGCGCGCTCCCCGAACGCAGCCCTTGACTCGCGTCTCGCGCGTCGTGTCGCGCAACTTCGGAATAGTTTTCGGAACACGGATAAAGAATACATACGAGCGACGTGTTTAATTAACGATCGCAGTCTCTATTAACGTCGTACGTTTAACTTTGTATTTGATCGTGTCTCGATATCTGGCGATCGTGAATGATAGATACAGTGTTCATAAATCGATTTAATTGTAGTTAATCAAAATCGCCTCACAAGCAGCAAGTGCGTCCTCGCGACGGTTGCTCCTGGCGGGTGAAGTTGGCTCCGCCATGTTAGAGGCTACCTGCGGGACGTTACGGGTGTCGATCGGATCGTACGGCTTCGTTCGCAGTTTCTCCGCCGTAATTCGTTTGCCGCCGTGTAACAATGTACGCGCCGCGTCGCGAGATTAATACCGGGAGTGCCGTGCAAAGTGTCGCGCGATCGTAAGTGACGATATTTTCGCGCGGGAACGTCGTGAGTGAGTGCTCCGACGGAGATGCGATATGCAACAACGGAGGAGGACCGAGGAGAGGAGGAGGAGGCCTGGGAGGCATCGGGCGACGGCGGAGCAACCGTGGGGTAAGTAATTATTATTCGTTTATTACCTATTTTGCCGTCCTGTGGCGGATTCCGTATTCCGTCACTTTCTCAAGCGCGACTTGATATTACGTGATATTCAGTACTCGTTCAAGGTTTACTTCGGCGTAATTTCGGAGTTCGATCTCCGGCATATGCGACAAGAGATTTTACGTCGCGAACGTCGCGTCTCTCTCTTATTCGCACGGTCGCAATATTACGATTGCGACCGTGCACGATTTTTCGCGGATTAATTATGCGAACGAGTTAATGCGGAAATATGCAGCCACTTGCGGCGCCGGCGGCCGCGATTGTTTTTTGCATTAGCATTTTAAAATCAGATATTTGTTAAAATAACGTTTTAAAAATTTAACGGGCGCGCGATAATTATTTATTTCAAGTATCGATTATCTTTTGGACACCGCTTTAATGTAAAAATATTTCTATGTTACAGATCAACGCAGGGTTACAACTCGACGCTGTTGCGCATCTCTCGACCGGTGAGTTATTTTTTTATTCCAATGTCGAGGCAATGGATTTGTAAAATTTCAAACGTAAATAAAATGTATGCATGTGAAATAAAATATTAAAAGAATCACGATTAGTTTTTTTGTAACTAATTATACAGACATTATATCAAATTTTTTATTTAAAATGATAATTAATGTAACGCCGCGGTAAAGTGTTTTTACTTAATCTCTGAAATATCTTTATTGAATATATTATTTATTCTTACGGTTATTACAGAAAAAATTAAAACATTCAAGATTAAGAATACAAAAATATACAAAAGGACTAATAAATTATAATCTATTGCCTTGAAATAGATAGGCTCGGAAATGGACAGACTCTCTCTCTCTAGAGCCTAGAAAATATTTTTATAATTTATAATCCTCTGCCGACTTTTTATTACACAAGGCTACACGCACTCACAATCAGTGATAGCGTTACCTGATGGTGAATAGGACTGCGACTTCTCCGCTATCCTGAGACATAACTATAGCTTATACACGTTTTAATATTCACTGCCAGTACTGAAAAGGTGTAGTTTACGTTACATACACTGTAGATTTTCAGTACTAACAGTGAATATTAGAACGCAGCTTATAAAATCACGGTTTGATGTGCTCAGAGTCACCCCACTCTCCACTCCGTCCCTACCATTCATGTTGCCGAGAAGCCGTAACCCCATCACTGATGGTCAGCATCCATCTAGAGAGTCATTAAACGCTGCATATAAAATCGATATTTTAACATAATTCGATATAATCTAACAGGTTTGGAGTTACAAAGATGCAGTTACTGCATTACGCACATAAATGTTTTACATGATTGTTAAAATATATTTTGACGTGAGAAATCTAAATTACACTTTTCAACGGACACCTGCAAATTATATAACAAGTTTCGAACCAAAATTTTGCGTTTTGTAAGCTTGAAAAATATTGAAATGTCGCGGAACGGGAGCGAAGTACGCGTACTACCTTGCGAATACCGTTAACGTTGAATATTAATTAAAGATTCTCGCGGCAGCGACCGTGTTTGCGATCGCGAGAAAAAAATCGGCAATGAGAGGCCGTCGATATCGTAGAGCAACTTTCGATCTGGGTATCAAACAGACGGCGACCGATCGAGGATGGTGGGGCGGCAAAGGGGGTGGGCACGGGGGCGGAGGAGTTCCGAAATGAGTACCCGTGCAAATACGCCAGGATTGTTTCTGTCGCTAATTGCTCGGTTTTTTGCAGGGGCTCGGCCAACAATCGATTTGCATTTCAAAGGTAGTCCGGCATAAAAATAAAATGCGCCCCGTTAAAAGTTGACTGGCGGCGGCGCCTCTGTGTGCGTGCGGGCTGCGTGTGTCGCGCATACGTGCCCATATCTATAATATACGCACGTTCATACACACACGCGCGCACATGCACACGCACTTACACACACGTTCCGCCTCTCGCGCCTGTGAACGACAAATTGCATAAAACTCGTGCCGGATTAATGCCGTCGACGGGGTACAACGTCGATCGCGCTTTTTTCCGCCTGGCTATGCAGGAAACGCTGATTATTATTCGCGAATATAATGCTTTTATATTTCGCAGGATGCCGGAATTGCTCGCTCGTCCGCTCGTACGCGCGCGTGTGCAAGCGCGCGCGCGCGCGCACACACCCTCTCGATTATGGAACCGCGTCGAGCGTTATCGTCCGCGTCGAGCTTTGATAAACGGCGATGGACAGATCGATGATTTCCTGCGCGGCGCGACGCTCATTTTTACTTGCGACTTTTATTTTCGAGTTTTGCAAGTTTTTAGCATATTTTCGTGACTCTCTCGGTTCTTCGCTTCCTCGCCGCTAATAAAATAAATAGCGAGTAAATTTTATTATAAAATTACTATGACAGCTATTATTTCGATTATTATTTATTTTTATTATATCATTCTTTATTATTTATGTTCGTTGCTGGACAGCAATAAAAAGCTCGAAAAGTCACATATTTATAATTAAATGGCATAAATGATAGTGTAAATTAAAACGATTTCTTTTTTCGTATTTTTGTCGAGAATTACTCTTTTAAACACAATATCTCTAACAATAAGATTTTTTATTTTTGTAACTCATGATATTAGTTTTATTTACCAGTATTTGTGAGAATATCAGTTCGTCACGAAGATATATTTGTGTGATATTTTTACTACAAACGCAACGCCACAGGCTGTAGCTCTCTGTAGAATCGCATAGTCTGAAATCGGGCTCGCCGCACGCCGAATATTTCGTTTCCTGGCAGGGTCGACAGTATTTGATTTTACGCAGTACGCATCGGGCGGTTTCCACCAACGTTAATTATCAGTGACCACCTACAGTCCCATTACATTCCAATCGACCCCTTAATCAATGCATGATTGGTGTACTAATTGATTGCTACTCCGTAATTATAACGGTGCACTGCCAGACGCCGCTCTATGGTGGCTACGAAGTATCAGGGCACGCTCGTCGCGTTTGTCTGCATTAGCGTGTACATATTACTATAATAAATAATGATCCGTGTTAAAGATACATATTTCGCGAATATTCTTTGACATTTTCTTTTCTCTTTTGAAATTTTATCGGTATTCTTCTCTTGTTATCGTATTATACGAAAAATATAAAATAATAATTTAATACGTTTTTCAAACTTAAATACTGGAAAGACAAAATTTTATACGTGGTCTATATATTACATCACACATCTGAAATTTTGAATTTAAAAAGTAAAAAATTTTTATCTAGATTAAGAGAGGAGAAAAAATTTTCGGATTTTATATAATAAACCCAATGAGTGATTCTGGTTTAAAGTTTCATTTTCTCACAGCCGCAATGTTTCGTCAGTGAATCCAAATTTCCCAGTGGTGTCCCCTGGCATACAAACATTATATCACTCGACACAGTTTATCGGTAGAGTCATAAAAAATCGATGAAAATGTTACCACCAACGGTAACGAATGACTGGAGGTCGGCAAACGTAATCTTCTTCCTTTATCATCAAGATATTTTCCATCGATAAAACAGTCGTCGATAAAGCAACATAATGTTATGTTAAATTATTGTAATTATTATAATTACGTCGCGTCGCACAAATTTGCGCAGTATATTAAAAAAAAATTATATATTGTGCATACGATCGCGGGTGCGATTACACGTATTCGTATTGCATTGAAATTTAATAATGCCGCGCACGATGGCGACAATCCTTTCGATTTTTTACGCCTTTGGGGATCGACGCAAAAGTGCGTCGCGAGTCGCGCGCTGTGGCGGAAAATAATGCTCGATCAAACTCAATATCGGGCTGCGGCCGCTGATCCCGCCAGACTAGCTCATTGTACCTCCAATTATTGCGAATAATCCGCACAGAAATTAATCTTATTGACACGCGGTAGAGCTGTGATCCCACTGTATGTGCACTGCCAGCGATCGCGAAATCGGCCGTTCCATTACGCAACCGTAAATCCCGTATTTACAATTAGTAACATATTAATGCGGCATGATGCGAAATCCGCGTACGTGAGAAAGGCCGGCGTGCCTGTATGGAATTTCATTAAGCCGACGGTTAGCCGCTCGTCGACCCATAGAACGTAATCGGTGGTCGGATTTGTATCAATTATTAGAAAATATATATACAAGCGCGCGCGCGCGGGGAGGACGGAGGGAATAGCGTTGTGCGTGATACTGCCTGTCCGGTTTGGCAAATATTTGATCGCTCTCCATTGGACACCTCCAGCAGTCGGAACATCCCGCGGATACTTCCACGCGCCGAGTTCTCTAATGCAATGTCACGTTTTGTTACTAAACGTTTTCCGTTCATGCAGTATTAAATCAGGGATTTTTTTGCTGCCCGGTAATGAAGTATCGATAAAAATCCGCATCAGTCTGAAATAATTTGAAAAAGCGTAAAAAATATTTTTGTTACGTACTTTTTTTTATAATTCCGAGCATTTCAAAGGAGGAATCAGAGAGGGAGATTTTTAATAGAAATTTATTATAAATACGCGATTGTTTAAAGAATTAAATAGTTAACGTTTCGTTCATCTTTGGATTCTTGCTGTAAAATCATTCGTGTTTTTTTTTTAAATAAAATGTTATAAACGATTGGTCAATTTTTTAGTTACTCGATTTTATCAAAAAATCAGTTTTACACGTCGATCGATTATTAACTGCAAATAGTGAGAAAGAAGTTCTCAATTTTGATCTTTTAAAAATGCAAATTTGTTCCGGGAAGAAAACATTTTCCCCTGTATCGCTATCTCTGATGATGAAGTTTTAATGAACCGGTACGCATTTAATCCCTCGACTATCAGTGCTTTTACAATAGACAACGTTATCAATCACCGCTAAAATCTCATAACTATTCCATAACTAATATAACTTGGACACACGGATTTTCATGAACGTGTGCGATACGTACTTTTTTTAATTTACAGCGTTTCAAAGGGAAATCAGAGGAAGAGAAGATTTCCAATAGAGTTGATAACGTAAAAAAGGAAAGGAAATAATGGTCTTCTCTGACTTTACTGTCCCCGAGACAATTCGCTTGAGCCAAAACGAATTGCGTTATTGAAACTTTTCGCACAATTCTCTCATAAAACGTAAAACCACAGTTAGATTTGTTTAACGCGTTAAACTCAGACGGTCTAAATCGCTGAATGCCGAGCACCATTGGCACCCTAATGACCGAAGGCATCCGATAATCCTCGGCGCGTCGGCCGGGCGTCGCGAGACGGCTGGCGTTCATCCTGGGTTCCATGGGTTTTCCACGGGGCACAGACGTGCGCCCGCGCGCGCACCGGAACCGGGCCTGCAATTTGAAGTTTTTAATAGAGATTCGCACTGGGCGACTCGACCCGGGCCAAAGAGGTCGGTATAATCCAATAGGGCCTCATTGTCCCGTCCATTCTCCGGACATAACCGGGCACCTACCCCCGTAACCCCCGCCCCCCCCCTCATCCGCGCCGGCCCCTAACTGTCCGCCGAATCACCTTCCCCGGCGTCAACCCCGGTACGTAATACACGCGTGCCGACACAAAGACGCGGACCACATGTATATGGATGCGACACTGCACCGGGAAGCAATGCATATTCAAAATTCAGCCGCGGGCGGCGTGCCAGGGCAACGGAGTCTCTTGTTTTGCGCCCGGACTATAGCACGGAGCGTGGAGCACGAGTCCGCAAATTCGGTTACTTCATTTCGAGAGCCCTGACCGTTCCTCCCCCGCCCGTCCCCCTCTTCCCCCCCCCCCCGAAACGGTCGATCCCACCTCTCTCTTTTCGCTCATCTCCTCCGCCGTGTCCCGCCGCGCCCGTGTCTCCTCTCGGTCTCCATCGTCCGCCCCGCTGCCGTCCCCGCATCACCTGTGTTCTCTGCCTCTTCGACGTGGCGCGCTACGCGTTTTAACCCCTCGGCGTATGTCCGGGGTTATGAATTTTAATAGCTTTACGCCGCGCCACGTGGGGGTGGAAGGAAGGGCCGGGGCCGGCCGGGGAATACAGGGACAGGCAAAAATGGCGACGAGTTTTTCGCCCGTCAAATTGTCGATAGATTAGATTAAAGAAAAAAATGCGTGCAGGCGGGCGAGAGAGGGAGAGAAAGGGAGAAAGAGATAGAGAGTGCGGAGAGGAAGAGAAAGGGAAACAGAACGCGGATGGACCAGAGAGGAGGTGAGAGAGACACAGGGCGAAACGAGTGACCACGTCGCGTTGCATAGGCAGCTTGTGCTCGACACATTTTCGTGAACACAGTTTCGCGGCACTTCTTTTTTTTTGGCCAGCTTTTTGTTTCATATACGCGACCTCTCGATGGAAGCCTGGAAACAGTTTTGTTCCCGGGCAATATTCCTTCATTTCTCGCTACCGAAGCTCGTGACGCGTCCCCTCCGTGAGATTCCTCAGCACGAGACGGTCTCATCCGTGGACACTTCGTCGATTAAAAGCGAAATAGCAGATCTTCCAAACGCACACATATCCTACATGTTATTCTGCGCCATTTCAAAAATAACGTTTAGAACGTATTTACGATGGTTTCGTTAAAAGTATTTTCACGAAATTTCACGTCGTTTGTCCAAATTTGATTGTAATTATAACAGTGTAACGTAATACTCATAAACATAAATATACTTGTAAATATATCTTCTTGTAATCTTTAGAAAATCAATCTTTAGTCTCTTACAATTAATATCTCGATAAAGCATCTTTGTAGAGTTAATACAGAATTTTGGACAATGGGCAAAATTTACTAGATTAGTCGGTTAAAGAAAAAAATTGAATAAAAAATTTTCAAGACAAAAAGCCCCAAAAAACCAAAAAGCTTCTCTCTGTCCTGGAAATTGAAAAGCTCCTCTTTCTGTCTTGAAATTTTTTACCCGATTTTTCCTTTAATTGACTCAAATAGCCCCTCCTAATCCTACATGTGTAATAATGGATGGATTAACTTGAACGTAAAATATTGATGTATTTGTTATAAAAAAAATATAGAATAAAACATCAAATTTTAATTAAAAATTTATATATTTTGTATATATATATAAATTTCAAAGACACATACAAGTATAATAATTACGAGAGAATTGATCCTATCAAGATGAAAATTACACTCTCGACAGTGCGCTTTCCTCAAGATGAGTTCTTATTCGTCAAATATCCATTGCGCTCGTTACGAAAACGACGGTCGGCGAGCGGACGGTTTAAATCGTCACCACGCGCTACAAAATTGCGCGGCCCGCCCTGGGGAACGTTTTCACAATAGTACCAACGGCCTCATCAAGTGAAATCATCGTCACCAAAACTCGCAGATGGCCCGAGAGCGTTGCGCGTGCACCCCGTTCCTCCGCCGCTCCTCCCTCGGTTCACCATCGCCCTACCCTATCCCAATTCACCCGCGTAATCTACTTTTCGTTTTGACCGTGAATGTCGTTAGCGCGTTATGAAACTCATTAATCTCGCAAATACTGCCCAACAATTTCCGCGTGACGCGCCATTGAATTGCTTTCCCTCGGCCAGTGATTACGAAAATTTCCGACGCCTCTGTTTCTTCATCCCTGGCCCCGACGGTTGCGGCGGTTATGGCATTTCCGATGCGGCTGGAAAAACTTTCCGCAAGTCGCGCATATGGGAAAAACGACGCTGCCTAACATCTCCGTTGCCTTTTAATTAATTTATTGGAATAATGAACTAAAGTCAGACTCGTGTTTGCGAAGCTATCTAGAAAGGACGTGGGACAATAAACGAGCAGAACAAGTAATTAGAAATTAAATAATTTGTGATTTATCATTGTTTAGCTGTCGGAACGTTTTGACTACGCGCAGTCTTTATCAGCTGATAACAAATTAAATAAATATAAATATATATTTATTTATAAAAATAAATAATTTATCGGATATATGAAAAATCTCAAATATATCAGATAAGATTACAATATAAAAAGTCACGTTACGTTGTGATCGAAAGTAATTAAATATTATCTGTTAACTTATATCTCTTAAAATCGTCTATTTTTTTTATCCGTCTCTGTTAGAAATTTTACAATTCCGCAAACTGTAAAAGGTATAAGAAAATGAAACATATGTATTTAGTCTTGCTTCATTTAACAAAAGAATTGTATTTATACAGCATCAAAAATTAATTTCAGGCGTGTAAAATTGATTCCCGAATCCCTGGATTCGGTAAAAGAAGATGTCGCAGAAGCATCTGTTAATGTTTCGATTAACCCTCTTTAGGAGAGGAGTACGATCCCAAAACGAGAAACAGCCATCTATTCAGGTACCAGTAATGAACTTCTTAGGATCCTCGGCGGAGGATTTTTCCGTGAGTACCTGCGAAGGGCCGTGAGTGGGTCGCCAACCTCTTTCTGCTTGACACCTTGAATGGTGTTAGTTCTAACGCCTGTGGATGATCCGCGCGCCGCGCGCCGGGGCCACTAAGACCTCTGTGGAGAGCCCACCGATGCTCCACGGATCACCGGGTTTCGCAAATTCGGTTCATTTGCCGCATTGTGCGCAGGCTTAAGTGAGACATGAGATCCACTCGACGAGGGAGGAGGGATAGTCTGAATGGACGAATGGTGAGACAGAATCGAAGAATCTCGGTAAAGAACGTTGAAGTTTACCGACGAGTATAGTGAGTCTTGAACGCAAGAGCGAACAAGATGTACTCGATAGGATAATATATGCATATGATAATAGGCATAGATAAACACACAGGAGTATTCTCACGGATAGATTTCTGAAAACATACAATATAATTTGACAGAAATTGTTTACGAACATGATTAAATTTTTGGTCACAGATTTTCGATGAACTTGAAAAAAAGAATGACTGCCTTGGAAAAAAGACTGCTTGATATCTCAATACAATATTGGCATCATACATTTTTTTCAGGAAACTTCATCGATGAACAGTCAACGAAGCATCGCGAAATGTAATAGAATTAAAAGCGTCGACCGGCGATGGGTGTGACGTGTTGTTTATGACGATCAGGAAATAATCGTTAGCAGCACCCCGGGATATGTGTGTTTGCTCTTTTTTTTTCTTCCAGATCGGCTATCGCGCCGGTACAATTACGATCGCTATCGTACGCGCGGCCGGACGATGAGCAGGGCGAGAAATATCGCGTGTGATTTGTAATGCGGTCGTTCGAAGGGGGAGGAAGGGGACTCCATCGCTTACCGAAGGAGGATACACGCGTTTGCCGCGATTCGATTCATTAATCATCCACGCGTTTTAGCGAGTCACTACGCGATCTACGCCGGCACTACGCGAAACGGTAAACACTGTATAAATTGAATGACACGTCGCGATCAGAAAATATATACGACGGTTGCGCGCTGTTGAGCGCGGAGATCACTTTCGGGCACCTTCGGCGATTTCAGCGTGCAGCTGTGATTTATGAAAGACTAGAGGAAACTCGACGAAGCCATCGCGATACTTGTTCGCAAAATTATCCCCGGAAATGTACGGATTACATTTGTTTCTACTGCAGGGCTCAAAAAATCGCATATGCAGGTACCGATCTGCTTGAGATTTGTCATATTCTCAGCTTCTCATCTATTTTCCGAAGAGGATAGCATAATAATTCGATTTATATAAATACATTGATAAAATCTCAATTTGATTCCAATATTACAATGCGAATCAATTTTGATTACATTAAAATGTATCAAAATGATTGAACTGCCGCCGGTGAAGAATTTGTTTCGCAATCCAAAAACAGACAATTAATTTTATATCGTTCGAGTCTCCTTCAAAATACGCGCGGATGAAAAATTTTTATTCCAAGTTAAGCCGATGCCCATAACCCGTAATCAATAAACATATATACACGCTGTTTTCATAAAAGGCAATATTAAACGTTACCTGTAAAGTGGCAATATTGAAAGTGTTAAAACTTGATGCGGCCCTCAAATTAAGAATTACTTTCTAAAAAATCCTCTAACGCTGAAAAATGCTAGGGACAGGGGATAAAAGAGGGAAAGGGTACAGGGTGCCTTGCCGAGCAGTTATTAGTTTTGCCAGTCGGAAGGCTTAAGTTTTAAGCCGGAAATCAATGCACCCGGCCGGACGGATTTGTAAGCTTTCTCCTATGACGATTTTAACGAGTGCGAGTCATGTAAAAGTGATGCCGTCCACCGTATTTCTAAAAAAATCTTTGGACGCATCCGCCGGATCGCATCATGCGCGTATCATGCGCATCGCTCTTCAATTAAGTTCAATTAGACGATCCAGCTCGTATTCATATTCGAAACGATTTTAATAGATTTTAGGACGCAAAGCCGCGTCGCTACCTGCTGATCTTCCTTTGGCGAACGCGTAACAGTCCTTAATCATGTCAAACTATTTGCGAGACGGCCAACTTTTTATAGCGAATTAATACACTCGCTCTCGCATCGCGGGACTCGGATTTTTAGGTGACGCCGCACTATTATTTCAAAGGATAACTTTGTTCTTTAACCCTCAGTCATTTACGATAAACGATAAAAGCGTGGAAAATTGCAAATTACGTCGACACCCGCTTTGACGTTAATTGCATGGCAGAAAAACTATGTCCGCTGCTATATTTTCATTAAATGGCGTTCGCACGTTGTTAATATGATGGTTATGGTTTCATTTCTCGGATGAGATTTGCCACGTATTTAAAATTATATTTTAAAAAGCTTGTATCTATGAAAAACGATCAATGGGCGCGTATGGCAAAATGTGTAGCTAATAAATTCAAAAACATAATGAGGTATTTAATCCAACTTAACACAGATATACTTAATAAGGCGTTTTTATCTAATTTTAATTCTTTAATTATTTTTGCCTTCTATCTGCGACTATTTTATTTCATCGATCTATTAGATAGATTTACATCACGTAACAATTGCAAATTATAAAATAACACATTATTGAAATTAAAATTTCAAATTTTCACGCAATCTCTAAAAAATAAATTAAAATCTTAAATTTTCACGTAATCTTTATTGGATTGTTTTAAAATCGTAAAACGGATGCTCGTATATTGAAAGTGTCTTATATCTTATGCAGTTTAGACTAGCCGCTGACTCTTGCGCTGACCAGCTTAAGGTCCCGCTTTTCAATTAACGCGGATAAAATCTCCAAACTATCGATTAGACCGTACAAAGCCGCAGCTCCTCTTTTCCTCGCACAGCTCCTAGACGAATAACCCGTAACTTTGTAATTTAATCAAGACGACGAGTCCGTCAAGGTTTGATCAAACAGAGAGCGACAAAGCCGTGCCATCGGTGACAGATATATTAGATGCGATTCAATAGAGACGTCTGCATTACATTATTCGGCGGGTAGATCTCTACGGCAAACACAACATCAACTTTTCCCATGCCGTCCGCGACAGGGGTTCTCAACGAGACGGACCCAGGAGCAGCGAGGGGTGGCAAACGGCATCGTGTTTGTCTCGCAACCCCGCGCGGTCTCGTTCCCTTTAAATAAACCAACCGCGTCGTAAGAGAAATCATTGACTCCCGCGCGCCCGAGTCTCGCGAGGCATCCGGGCTTCTGATAAGCTCCCGTTATTGAATTTCGCCCATTGAGTTTGCGAACGATCCCGCGGAAGCGTCTTTGCCGGTAGGCGCCGTTATGAGAAGGAATAGAAATTCATAAGAGTTTTACCCGGTTCCGTTACCGCGATCGCCACGATCACTATACAAATCCCGAAAATGTTCTCACGACTCTCTGAGATCTCGGTAATAATTGCATGCGGTGATAAAGATACAAAATAAAACGAAATTTTATTTATTTCGATTTACATCTGCACGTGGGTACATAACGTTTTCCTTCAAAAGGTACAATTCTTGGCGACATAATCCTCGCGGGCGGGAAGTCCGGCAAGTAATGTAAATTTGCATGGGAAAACACGAGACGGCGCATATGCATATCCCTATCGCAAATTGTACGTATGTAGTGTACCCGGCGTATAAGTGAAAACACGACGAAAATGGGAAGCGCTGAACTGGTATAAACAAGGGTCGCATGCAATATTAGGGGCATTAAGTCGCCATAAAGAGCGCATTAGGGGCGCGCCCCGTGCCCTCGAGGGGTAGTTTAGCGTTTAATTGTCCCACCCCGTGTATCAAAGGTTTCGATTTCTGCTCGACTACGCGCGTTATAAATCCACGTACGCTCATACGTTTCGCACGTTTATACGCATCTCGCCGTTATTGCACAGGCGGGTACTTACGTTCGAGCGGCCGTTAATATACCCATCGTTAATGAGATGAGATCGTTAAATGGTTAATTCATTCTATATACGAGGCTCGAATTGCGCGTGGGTTTTGTAACGCGTTTCAAACGGCCGAGTGATACGCTAAATTATATCCTACAATGTTATCTACACAAATTGCTCCCTTAAACAATTACTAATGTTAGACGATACATTGCTGAGGCATGTTGGTATTTAGCGTTGAGAATTACCGCTTATTCGATAATTTATTTACACAGTCTCTTAATAGTTTCTAGATTTTTGCTAATAAGATAAATATAAAATTACAGAATAATATCGATGTAACAGAATCAAGTTACATCGTTATTTTACCGTGGACTCTTTTATGCGTTCCGCAACATCTTGCCTTTCACGTTTGCCGCAGAAAAAGAGGAGAGAGGAGAGAGGTAAAAGAAGGAGTTAGGAGGACTTAAACATTAACATATTTAGAGCTTAAACTCGCCGGGCAATTTCTAATTACACGAAAGCGATTTCGATTTCCGTGGACTTTTCACGGTGAAGAATATTCAGTGACTTTCCACAGGCCCTCGGCGAGACACACGGCTCAAGATTCGCGCGGTTTGCGGTGATGACGAAGCGTGCACACATACACACGCACACATATATACACACACACAAACGAACATACGTACGTACTACCACACAGATAAAACCATCTACAACTACATACTCGCATGTATACATTATACGACGGGGGTAGCCGAAACGTATAAGAGGAACAGGCGAATACCCAAGTTGCTATTGAACCGATTTTGAGCAAATATCACTCGGGGAGATTCGCGATGCCGGGTGGTGACGGTGCAAGTGGAGGACGAGGAGGGACCCAGGACGAAGAGGTAAAGGAGCAACCGTGGGGTTTGAGCGGGCGCGGAAGGAGCGGAATGGGGGGGAGGAGAGGACAGGGGGCAGAGGGGGAGAGGAGGAGAGATCGGGGGCAGAGAGAGAGAGGCGGAGACAGGAGAGCCGAGAGCTCGCAAGCCCTTCGGCAAATTTCATAACCGAACTTGTCGTATTTGCCCAGATTATTTCAATATATTCGACTCAAGCCGGGAATCTGTTTGCGAGCGAGTGTATGCGTGAATGGAACTTGCCGCCGCGGTCGCGGCTCGCCCGTCCGCGCGCGCGCGCCCATGTGTGCCCCGTGCTGTCGACGGCTGCATGGACGGATGGATGATGGAAATGGGCGCGAGGATGCGCCCGTGCACATACACACACGGTCGTGTAAACGAGCGACTCGTCGGCGCTCACTTTTTCCGCGGGTAAGCGCAAAGTGACGCGAGGACGCGTAAAGAGAGCCGCGTACTCGCGCCGGCCGCCGGGCCGCTCGCTTTCGTTCGGGAAGTCGGGATGAAAAATCTCGCGGCGATGCTCTCTAAACGGACCGCAGATTCCATACGTCCTCTTCCCATCCCCCCTTTCCCCCGTCCTAGACTGCATGATAAGCGGCACGGCGTGCCCGGTGGGTTATCGCGATTGCAAACATCGCGGTGCCCTTTGATTGCTAAAATGGCCAGGATGATACTTACAATCGCGCAATGGTAAATCAAGAAAGTCGCGTCAGAAATATGAGAAATATCGAAGCATAATCGCAGTTATACATTAAAAATTGGGAGATAACAATAATATCTTTTTATAACATTGACATTTTACACAAAGATGCGTAAAATCATAGAAGATTGTACCTTTTATTCAGCTATAAATATAATTGCTTGTTTATTTTTTTTTTCTTTAGTTAACGCGCGACGGGGAATCGCGTTTCGCGGATCAAAGAAGAATATTCCTCGTAACGATGCGTGAATAAATCGATTTCTCTAATGAACCGTCTCCACGGGGACGGACCCGCTCCCGAGCTCGTGATTCAGGGCGATAGATTTCACTCGTCCGTCAAATTGGCAGGAAACGGAGCGTCGACTAATACGCGGGGCGCCTCATAAAGTCACGCTAATTAAATAAAAGGACGAGGCCGACGGTGGACGAGAAGCGGCGGCGGTCCGCAGAGTCACGTGTCGCCACGTGCGCTCGTCTTCCGCCGGTTCGGCCCGTCCCGACGCGACGACGGTTTATCATAATGTATTATTAGTTCGCGGAGAGCGCCATATTAGTCCGATGCCGTGAACAGATTCGAGAATCAATTAAATAACAATACCAGCTCGTTAATCCATCCGCGAGACCGCAGGCTGCGGCTCGGAGCGATCCGACCAATTCTCACATCAGAGTGTTTTCCGACGGGTGTTGCACGATATGACTATATACTTCGGAGACCTAACTGCAGAAATCACTTATTGTTAGATCGAAGACATTTTAGATCAATAAAATTCACAAGATTGGAAGTAGCTAATAATTAATTTAAGTATTAATTATCTCTCTCTCTCTCTCTACTACTACTACTACTAAAAAAAATATATATATACATGTATATACATGTATATATATGTATATTGTATATTTTAAATATTTATTTTTTTAACATATAAAATATGAAAGTAAATAATATAGTTAGCTGAAAGACAGTTACATATGGATAGATAGATGGCAAAGGATAAATAATACGAATGATTATTTTTGTAACTTATGTAATATGATTATCTCTGTATCTCTTTTTTCTATACTTCCTTCAATTTAGCTCTGTAAAAATTTCCATCGAGATTGGATAACATATATGAGAACCGATCGCTGTTCCGGAGCCAGTTCTGACAGATGTAGAAAAACGTAGGAGAGATAATAGTTGCTGACAGACCGGCGCGATCCGAGTTAAAATTAAATTCCCTCTCTCGACGACAGGCGGATAAGCAGGATTCGAGGATCGTAGTAGACGGAAGCCCCCATTGTTTCATTCGATTTACACCCGTGCTCTGTACCCGTAATACAGAACCTGCAATTTACAGGAGAATGAAAAGTTAAGCCTGTGCAGGAAGCTCAGGGGTGGCGTGCAGACAATAGGCCCTGGCTTTAAAATCTCTACGGCAAACAAATGGGAAAGCCCGGCTCAAAACGTAATTGAGATATTGAGATCTGATTAAGATGAAATCAATAACACGTCCTGATGCCCGTCATGTATCTTGCTTCGTCCTACATTCGGCACAAAAGAAGTTCGCGTTAAAAACTGTCGCAGTTGAATTTTTTAAGTAGAATTCTAAGAAATGTCACGAAAAAGTGGAAATAAACAACAAATAAAAATTACAAGAATTTTCTATTGAAAATTACATTTATTGCAGACATAATATGTTAGTTTATATGTACATTACGATGGTATAATAAGAATATAGTTATAAAAAACGTTATTATTTTTATATAAACAGTTATTACTTTATTGCTAAAATCGTAATAGTTGATTAAATGTCTATTCTTTTAGTAAAAATAGAGATATTTATTACTCTGATTAAGAATAAAAAGCATTAATAATAAATTTGAATTAATCTTTCTCTTTTCACGCTGTATAGACTTTACTATAATATATCCAAGCTAATTTCCATTTTCACACTTCGGGTCTGATCAAATACGTCGGGTGTCCACAAGGACCGTGTCGGAGATAGACCGGTAGCGTGTGCTCGCGAACTAGAAGCAGCCTCGTAAACTTGTAAGCTTACACCTCTCTCGTGGGATACCCGCCCTTCTTGGAACCTGAAGGGGGAAAAAAATCACAATAAAAGATACTTCTGTGGCCAAACATGGCCACAGAGATTATTATTCGGCGCGGTTCTATACATGGTGTAACGTGTCCGCATCTGCCTGCGCTCGCCGCGGGAGGTCGACGGGGACCATTCGATAGAAAGGTCCTCGAGAGAATCTCCTTCGGGGTCCTGCCGCTTCCGTGCGGCCAGTCTCGTATCCGGGACACGGTCTCGCATCAAGTCCCGGTCCCGAAGCCAATGGACTACCCGGGATCGCTCGTAGACGACCAATCGACGGTCAGATTGTCGGTGTACCGCGCATATCCCACCGTGTAATCGTGTAACCGACCCTTTTTGTCGCGGCTTTTCGCACCGAGAGAGGCGCATACACGTCGTCACAACGCTGCGCCAATGGTGGCGGCGGCGATGATGACGACGACGGCGACGCTTCTCCTTTTTTTCCCGGTACCGCCGCTAATTATCCACCGAAATCCCCTTAAACGGCCATTAAATCCAACCCTCGAACGCCGACCGTGAAAGCACTTTAGGGCTAAACGGATACGGCGGCTGGCACCAACGCCTTGCCTTCTTTCGGATTGCGAGAACGGTTTCAATAATAACCGGGCCTCTCTCGGCGAGAGGCTCCTTTGTGCCATCGCGACGGTTCTCGGCCGTCACTGCCGTCAGAATCAATGACCGGATAACTTGTTACGCGGGCGCAAATGCGGCAATCTTGAACCCCAAATTTGGGGTTTTGTCACCCTCGTTAATCCTCCAGATCGAAGAAAAAAAATATATATATAGAAAAATACACATTTTTTAACATTGTAAAATTAATATTTATTAATTACTCTCTCTTAAATTTCAATTAAGTCCAGAAATTTTTTTATATTCTAAATGTAAACCACAGATAATCACCAGAAAATCATTTTTTTGTCTATACCATCTACAATTGGCATTGTTTAGCCAAATAAAATATAATTTTTAAATAACTTTCTATTTCTCTCTTTTCTGACCTTTTTCTAAATCATTATAAAGATATATACAGATGTCTAGTTTCCAGAACTGATGCCCCCCTGAATGAAGAAAGGACATGACGCGCGAGATAGATAATCAGCTTAATGTAATGTAATGTAATGTAATATTAGCAGCACGGCAAAGGATGGAAATGGGCCAACTGGCCGTTTTATCAAAGAGCAGTCACAGCCTTTCGTGTCTCACGCTTTATTAGATTGTACATTGACAGGACGGAATTAACTATACGATTAATTTACGACCGGTACGTCCAGATAAAGCTAATCGTGACCGGAACGATCAATTTTCGCTCAAACAGAGAAAAGCGAAGTGTCTGCCGACGACATTCAGGATAATTTTTCTTGTTTTTGATATGTTTACTTGTCATTTAGAATATTCAATATACACATATATTAATATATCGATTAAAAAATGTATCCCTACATTATAAGTCTCTTATTTTTATTTTATATAATTTATATATATAACTTAAATGTGTATTTTTAGGCCTTACATAAATTCTGATGTCATTATCAAATGCAATTAAAATTGAAAATACAATTGAAATTTATAGATGAAGTTATTTTACAAATATAATTTTTGTGAAATGTGTGGGAAAATGTATGACAGTGAAACCGACGCTTAACATCCAATGTTCGAATGTGAATGCAAATATCTACCAAAAGACAAAAAGATTCAATATACCAGTTAAACAATGACGTTAGTATAATACGTGTAGCAATTTTCTCTTATTAATTGTTAATAAAATTATCAATGTAATATTTTTAAACCGTTTTTTATTTTAACAAGGACTATAGTACACACTAATTGCAGAAATAAAAATTAAAGATACTTCTAAAATACAAAAAGTGACGGGACAACATATAATCTACTTTTAATATGTTCAATATTTTCAAAGTAATGCATGATATAATAATTATCTCATGTAACCATAGGAGAAATTACCTTTTTCTTTATCGGAAGAAAATCTACCTCAGAAAGAGTTGAAGGATATCAGACTTTATTCTGCGTTTACCGAATTTTCTCCTGTCTGGGGGGTACTCTTGACCCCGCGCAAGATCGCACCCCGACGGACTCCCGATGCCCGTCAACATGCGAGCACGCCTTAATGCACCTTTTATTCCGCGAAAACCGCTTCATTCGAGAAAATTGATCGAGTGTGAAAGGCCTCGTTCCACGATCCATTAGAATTCCATGCGCTTTGATCTTTTCAACGAGCCGGAGTGTATCCGATCGCGCTCGGTCGTCCCTCCCCCCGTCCTCTTTTTTTTATGAAAAGCGCTTTCCGCGGAAATCAAGCGCGAGTGCAATGAAATTAAATTTCAAGCCAAACAACGGTCTAACACGGTCTATCATTCTTTCAAACGGCTTTCTAAATTAATTCGCGTGCAATATTACGGTATCAGTATAAAGCGTCGTCCTGTTTTCACAAAAAACTGTGAAAATCTGATCTTGTCTTTTGAACCATTATATACGATGCTTTAGAAATTAATATTTAGTTCATTTAATAATTTAGGCTAATAGATAATAAATGTGATAATTAACATTTATAGGCTAGAACGGCCTATAGGTATGAAGTAACGTATCTTGAAAGATTCAACATTCGGATTCGTTTCGCTCCGTGATCCGCGATGTCTGCGTCGTGGATCGCTAAAGTACGAATGCGACCAAATCGGCAAGCTGCAGGTATATCACTTTTCAAGAGAGCCTCAGGCCTCGGGAAGCCCACAATTTCTGAGCGTAAGCCTATCAGCGTAGAAGCCATTATTGTTGGTCACCCCTCGTGCGGGGGGGAGTTGAAAAGACGACGAGGGCTAGAAAGAGATCGTTTTTGAGACCGCCGATCGTCGCCTTGCTGGGCGCGCCCTGGATGCTCTGATGCCCCCTAATGGCCTTAATGAAGTGTGTACACCTAATGTGTACGTAGAGTCGGGCGCGGCGTCATAACGACACTAATTTTTAAGCATAACCGTACACCCAGTTTCACAACGTGTGAACAAGAGAGGTTTCCAAAGGTCCCGGGCTTTCGCCGGCAAGGATCGCAGGACGTACTTTCACGCGGAATCCCTTCCGATCCGAATCCGCAGCGGGGAGTTTCGCGTTCTTCGCTGCAAATTAGGGTGATTTTGAAATTGGGCATCCGAACCGGTTAATTTCGAATAGTTCAGTTCTTGACGCTTTATAAACGTAAGTGCCCAAATATGTACCTTATGTCAATTATTACGTTCTTATCACGTAAGACTAATGTAATTTGTTGAACTCGGTCGAATTTGTGTCGAGTAATGCGTTTGTATTATATTTATTATATAAGTTGCAAGAAGAACTAGCATCGAATCAGTGATCGAATAACGTATCCCGAAACAATACATATGATTTGAATAAAATACAATTATCGATTAGTTACATCGTAAATTAACGGAACGTTAAACAGATGAACATTGGCACTATAAAACTAAGCAGAAATTTACTTGTGCACACAAGTGCTTTAACATTTCAAATGAATCCTACTACGGCAGATCGGGCATGCTCGCACAGCGCAGAGCGATTATTATTTCGCGAAAGCAATGTTAATTCCGGATAATGACACTCAACGAATTATTAGCGCCGAAAAAAATCACAACCTTTCGTATGCGATTCTAAGCATTATATCTCCACCTACGCAAAACCGCTGTAGTAGCATCAGCTATTGTGGATGTATTATATGCGTGCTTAGGAATATTATTTCGACTTTACATCCAAATTAGTCTGTGGTTTTGCACGAATCATTTATACGAAGTTTATGTAGAAACCATAATAATGTTTGCCGCAATGTTTACATGGACAAAATATCAAATGAAAGGATATTGAGTTACGCGTTAAATTATACAAGTTAATACGTAAAATTGTAGCTCTTTTAAATAAAGCTATTAATAAAGCTGTCCACATATGCCTATGCAACTTCTGCATTACGAATATTATATACGTTAAATTAAAAATAAGTTAAAAAATTATGTTATTTATAAGTCGTTGTATATATTTTTAAATCAGAAAATAATGAATAGTTCATTATTATTCGTTAAAAGTACGTCTTTTATTGTATTTTATGTCCTTGGAATTGTCGTCCTAAGTTTCCTAGTTTGGGAAGATTATTTTGTGAGTCTGATTCTCTATCTGATTTTTATTATATAAATTTATTGTACAATCACACGATTGTATTGTATATTGTATTGAATAAGCAAAAGATTAAACAGCATTTAGTTGACGAATACGCAGCGAAATTATGGTGATAGACTCGAAGGAAAGATCAATGTCATTGATTAATCGACGATGATGTAATCGACGTCGGTTTATATCACGACTGATGGATATAAATTAATAGAAGTCATTTGGGCTACGTCATTAATATCGGGGTTTCGCACGTGTATATTGTCGTGATAATTTTTGCAAGACGGAAAAATCTCTTTAAACGTCATCACTGCCAGCAATTTTTGCGCAGAAGAAGAACGGAAGGAAGGAGAAGAGGGACTCCGTCGGGTGATGCAGACAGAAGCGTTGAAGGACGAAGAGGTAGAAATATGAAGTGAGCATATTACTATTGAGAATAAGTACCTGGCTTCGAGACGGGTGCTCTGTTCCGGAGAGAAGGGCATGGAGCAATGGGGGATGGTCGGTGGGGGTGTAAATGGGGTGGCACAATGGGCACTAATGGATCTCAAGCCGCCGCGAGAGGCGCTGCTTTTAATCTAATTGTCCTTCGTAACAACCGCGATCGCGATCAGTGGTATTCAACTGTGATCCTTCATCTGTGCAGTAGCATTTTATAAAAAGGCGAGAAACGGCTAGTGGAAATCAGTTGAAACAGGCGGACAGGCGTTTAAAGCCGGAAATATCGTTTTTCTTCCATTTTGGAGAATGCGAGCGCAATTATGTGTGCCTGACGCATAACAACATTATGTTTTCCAAAAAATATTGGCTTGTAATTTATCTTAAAAAGACGTGAACCAGTTAACATTCAGAATACATAAATTATACCAAATATTTCGAGATTATTAATTTACAACGTAAAACAAAAAGATATATAAAAGACATTAGATCGTTTCTTTAAAAATGTTCATCTAGTATCATAAAATTGTTAGTATTCTTCAGTATACGCTATTTCTCTAACTTCTCTGTAAAAGAAGGCTTACATATTCGCGCCGAATATCCTAAAGACGCGAGATTGTAGGGCCGAAACCGAAATTCAGCAATACCGTCTGACGGACGAAATCGGGGCGAAGTGGACCTCGAGCGTTTCTTTCTCCTTCTTCTAGTGGTTCCATTTAGCGGAACTTTGCAGCATTATGCGACGCGGTCGTTGAGCTAAAACGTAAGCGGAGCATTTCGAAAGCGTGCGCGTACTTCACCTAATGTGTCAATACAAAATGTCTGCGCCGCTTCTCGAGCGCGCCGTCCTGAGTTCTTCGCTTAAAAACCCACGAAGGTGAAGACCTACTCATCGCAACAACCTGCGTTGCCATTTGCGTTTCTCTGTCGAGATATACATACATATATGTATGTACATATTTATTTACTTATTTTTTCTTTTTTCTTATTTCTAAAAATTATTAAGAAGAAACTATCAAGTAACCGTTACAGTAAAATGTTGCCTGTGAGCCTCGATAAAATACCTTTGAAATGAAATATCATTCACCCAGCCGCGTTATCTGTGTGTTTTATCGAGCTCGCGCGGATCGCGCGGCTAGTGTCCAAGCAGGTGGTGCAATAATTACCTTCCCGTGCGATAACGCCAGGCGATAACGTTAACTCTCGCGTTCGTCGTGCGGCCTTCGTCCTTTGCGACAGATAAATTTCTGATAACGCGGATAAATTGGCCGGATTGTAATTGCCGTTGTGCGTGTTACCGGCGTTCACGCCGGGATGCGCCCGATCCCGCCCACGGACGAAATTCACTTTCGACGGCGGAAAATGCGGAGCCCGGGGTGAAACGGAGAGGGAGAGAACGTAGGGAGGGGGAGGGGACGGAAGGCGGGGGTGCGCGATTAAACGCGCGCGACACAGTCGGCGCGTTGGGGCCCGTGGGAATCCGGGGGTCTGTGCGGGGGCACCGCCAGCTGCGCGGAATTCAGGAAATCGTTGTAATGACGCGGCCAATACGCCAAATCTTTTCATGATTAATGACGCGGAAGCGATTTTGTAGCTCGCCCCCGTGTGAATTGCCCTCGGACAGGACGAATTAGAGTAGTTGAGGCCCGAATTGACGGGTGCGAAAGAGTCGGACCTGAGGCACCTGCAGCTTATTAATCGTGATACGCTAGTAAAGACTATTATATAGAGACACTTGAAAATGTATAAATATTGAAAATTGATCACGTGCAGTCGATGGCGTTTCTAATGCTTCCAAGCACCTCTCTCTTTCACTAGCTTTTAATTTCATTATCTTTATTAATTTAAATATGTCTATTTAATTTTCTCCCAATTTTTTAAAAACTGCACCGATTCTGATAATTATTTGAGATGAGTAATTAATTAATTAATAACTTATCTCAAATTTTATACTTGTTTTTTTGTGAGGAAAGATCGTTTCCGACTGTCAACGTTGTGTTGGCAGACGATGATAGTTTTGAAAGAAATACAGTTCTGTGTGGTTCTTCGTTAGGTTTAATATATTTCTTTAACTTAATGGGTAGCCTACATATTTACACAAAGTTTATATTGATATATATGTTACATATGTATACATGATATATATCTAATGGTCGTATGATACATGTATTTTACAAAACTTCCTTACACACTCTTTCTCTCTTTCTCTTTCTCTCTCTTTTCACTTGATACGTACCCCGACGATCCTGTACGGCACTTGTTCTTTTAAATCTTGAAGAAATTCTACGCGGTTGCACTCATCTATCTCTTTTACATACGGGATAAGGCAGTTGTGACAGGATGAATATGATATATCGCAATTTTTATATTTTTTTTGTAGAGGAACATAATTAAATCAAATTTATGAATTATTTATTATTAAATATAATATTCTGATGTTATAGTTAGCCCAGTGCAGCAATTAGTCTGATCAGCCCTTACATGTTGATTCACGTAGAAAAACGCAATCAGTTTTTGACATCGATGAAATAGATTGTTACGTGTCGCCGTCGAATAACAACTCGAGCAGTGCTAAATAATTACGACGCAAATAATAGTGCATAACCCATTATATTATAACAATGCATGATTGCGCTATGTGCATTGCTATCTGTCAAATCTCACATTTTGATGTTTCGCTGCAACGCGAATAAAAATAAGCAATCAAATGTCTCCTCATAAAGTATAAACTGTTAGCGGTCTCTGTAGTTTTCTGAAATATTTTATTATTTATATATATATGTTATTTATTTAACGACAAATAATATTATATATAAAACATAAATTAATAAATATGTATTATATATATATTTGTATATTAATATATTAAAAAATAATTCATAAATGATATATTTATTTTCTGTTTATTAAAAAGTAACACAAATTGTTCTGTTAGTTTTGTTGAATATTTCTGAATATTTCTGAATATTTCTGAATGGGAGAAATTACATTCGTTATTCCGTTTAAAGTCTCTGTTACATTATTATATTATTCAAAATCCAATATTTTTGTGTTTGCCGTGAGTTTGCTTTTTTATTTAAGAACATATTTGAATAAACCGATTTGCAATAATCGAGTCTCTATAACTCTAGGTCGAAAGGCCGCGTGTATTCAATCAGCAACTAATTATTCATCAATGACTGGTAAACTTATTATTGCGTCTTGCGCGAATATCTAATTGGCGCTGAAGTTGTGTAAGTTCAACAATGTATCGATTGGACTGCGCTGCTGATCGAACATGTTCAAAATTAACAATACGACCGATACGTCACAACAAATATCCAAATGTGTATCAAATGTTGTCTGTTTTCTACTGGAATACATACTACTCGAATCCAAGTCCTACAGAGCGTCCCGGAAGAAAATGCAAAAATAATTTTACTAATAGATCTTGTGACGGAGAGTTTTTTTTCTTATTATTATTTTTTCTTAACTTTAGAATCCATTGGCAAAAGCGTTTCCTTCCGGGATACATCGCGTATTAAAGTGCCTACCGAATTGTACGAACGACACGGATTCATACTCTTTTGCAGCCTGACAAGCGCGAAATAAACTTCTGACGCATACAGGATACTATAGGTTCGCGGGTGTTTACGGCCGAGCGAAAATTTTACGTTGGTATCAAACGGCTCTTTCGGGTGAACCGAGGAGGTTCCTTTGTATTTACAAAAATCCGTAAGCTCTCACAGTTAATTGTCCGCCTTGCGTAGCGCCTCTTCCGCCTTCACTCTCAGCACTTCCGCGCTCTGCTTCCTGATCTCGTCGTCGGACGACGCCGAATCCTCCTCCCTGTCGTTCTTCGAGCTCAGGTTCTGCGGTATGCTCTGCACCCCGAGATTCAGGGGGTGCCCGTGCAAGTGGCCGCCCAGAGAGTGACCGTTCACGTTGCTGTGGTTCAGCGACGAGCTCGGGTTCAGGCCGACCGGGAGCATCGTGCCGAGGGACGCCAGGTTCTGCGGCAACGGCAGGCCGATGTATTGCGACAGGAGGGCGTGCAACGGCGGCAGCTTGGGCGCGCTCGGTGGCCAGGGCGACGGGAATACCGGAGGTATGAACCAGGGAAACGCGCCCGTCGGCGGACCCGAGGAATCCGCGCCGGGAACGCCGCTGGCCGTTTGCAGCAGCCGCGCATGAAGGGACAGCTCGTTAACACCTGTAAACAGGATTCGACCAGCTTGCTTACTCCTTTGACGCTGCTTCAGATTCTGATATGGAGAAAACTGTATCGACTTCGTTTGTGAGCAATCTACGCTATCTACTTTAGAAATCCGTTTTCTTTCTCTATCTTAATTTTTTTTTCCAGACTTATAGAGACTGTGAAAAGGATTTGTTATAATTATTTTTAAAGAGAGTTAATACGCAGAAGAAATTTAGGATTCTCGTAACGCGGTTGGAAATACGTAATAAAAATAATTATTATGTGATATTGAAATACTACAATGCTGAAGTCATTCGATTTTTTTCACTGCTAATATCGCACGTTCGATGTATACAAGCTTTATCCGCAGAGCGTCTCATGAAAAAATAATCGGCCAGGTTTCTGTTCTATATCATTCGCACGTGATGGCTGCGACGACCGACACTAAAATTAGACGTAATTGTCGTCGATTGCATCTACCCTTTATAACTTGCGCCCTATCGTTCTCTCTTGCGCATATTAGCGACCGTAACACACGTGTTACTGTTACTGCAAAGCAAGGGAGCAATGGTGGTGGAAAACGAGCATTTGCTATTACTTCACTATTAGAAGGAAAAAGAATGAAGAGAATAAAAAGACATTAATCCATGCACTGTTGCGAAAAAAACAGGAAAGAAAAATACAAACCAATTTCTAACTCGAAAAATCTTTCTATTTTACTGAAACACTTGAGAATAACAATTATGCAACACGGCAACAAATATTTAAACCGTATTACATTTCAAGAAATTTTGTAAAATAAAATATCTGATGTCTAATAATTAACAATTGCAAGACACAGTTTTTCTTACTAAAAGTTTCCTTTTTTGCTTCTGTCAAAAATGGTATTGTCTCCACGAGCAATTTTAATTTTTTTACAATTAGACTCACCTCCTTGCTCGACGTGCATGAAACTCGTATCTCTGCCCAAGGCCTTTTCCTTCTTGCGCCATTTTGCACGTCGATTTTGAAACCACACCTAAAACAAAGAGGAATACTTTGTAGAGTAAATATTCAGCACGATCTCTTTATATTAATTGGCATTAAAGATATTAAGCAATTATTGCAAAATAATTTTTTAGAATACTTTAAAGAAAATATTATCATAATCTCAATGCAATTAAATAATCTATTTGAACCGTTGAGAGGCGATTCGTGATTTCAACTGATTATGAATTATCGAAATACCAGATGTACGTCATGAAGATCCAAAATTAGCAGGAAAGGGAAGCCCATGAGAACCCCAGACGCGCGTATCAGAGCGGCCAACAACAAAAGCTTGCTCTCGAGGTTGATTAAGCTAATTGTTAACAATTATCCTGATTTCCTTCGTACCCCTGAGTACTAGCAACCCCTGCCTCCGGCTCTCTATTCTCGTCTACCCCTGACGACCCTATCGCTGGTCCGGTTGCCGTATAAATACTTTCGCTTTCCACCCGAGCTATTCTGAATTTTCGTGGGTACCAGAAGAGGGGGTGAAAGAGAAAAGAGAAAGAAAAAATAGAGAAAAAAGAGAGAACATTTTATTATATCTTTATTCTCACAGAAAGAAAACTGAATCATATACATATATAAAATATAAAAAATGTAAATATATATTTAAATATGTAAAAAACATAGCCATGGATAAATATAGATAAACTAAACAGATAATGAATATTTAAGCTAAATACTAAATTATTTAGCAGTTTTACATAATTAATATTATAAATAATACAAAAGATTAAAATTAACAAATAACGCAAAGAAAAAGTGGGCTTTGAGAGTCAAACGCGGTTAGCTGTGCGTGAGTTAACGTTATGTAACATTTAATTAACAATTCTGTACAAAGTTATAAATCGTAACAATTGAATTTTACATAACGTTAACTCATGCACGCAGCTAATCGTGTTTGACTTTCAAAGCCCACTTTTTCCTTGTTACCTGGTTAATTTTAATATCGAGAGTCTTTAGTTAATTATCCATTTAATAGAAGATTAAATTTATTAATAGTAAAATTAAGGTCGCATACTCTTTCGCATCTGAATAGTTTGTTAGTCTTTTCTTCGGAGAAGGCGCGAAAGATTACGGTTTATCGTATACGCGACGACATTAATTATAACTTACTTGAAAACCAAATGAAATTATGACTTATGGCATGGCAGGCCGTTGGATCGAGACAAATTAGCGAGTTAGTTCGGCCGGGTTGCGGAATAAAATCAAGGCAACGTGAGAAAATCGAGGGTGCACTGCCAGGGAGAAGGAAGTGGCATCGAGGAAGAGAAGAGAGGAATAACGTTGAAGCGAGGGAAAGAGGTCAGCGTTGCGAGACCGGAGGGGAGAGGGGCAGGAAATTCAATTGCCTAATTGCTGTTAATTATTTAATCGCTCCTGAATAGCCTCTAACGCTTAAGTGCTCGCAAACCTTGCGTCATTTAAGCGACCCACCGCGAACTCGAAAGTTTGCAACGCCGACGCGTTTCCATAACTCTACCTCATTAATCTCTCGAACCATTTACCATAGAAATCGGCAATGTTTCCGCAATCTGTACATCGATCAACGTCGAATTTGGGACTCTTAGATATACCTTTTATCAATTGAACCTTCGATATGATCTCTCTATTAAACTTTTAACCAATTTTTTTCTAAATTAACATAAAGTTATCTTTTAAAAGAGGAAGATTCTTAAAGAACTCTTTTTTTAAATAACATATTGTTTATTAAGAAAAGACATTGTCTTCTTAACGCAGTGGAGTAATTCGCGAAAATCGCACCGCGACGAGCATGGTAGCCTATAAAAATTCCATCCAGAGTGTCCGGCGGTGGCAAATCTGCCGGGGTGTAGGAAACGTCAGAAACGACTCGCGATTGCATTACCATACGCGCCCGATCGTCGATACATCGGCCAGCCGTTAATACCGAAAAATGGGGTAATTTCGCATCTGGAATCGGCGCATGAGTGGGGTCGGGGGGTGGGGAGGGGCGCGCGAGGGGGGTACTGGAGGATTTCCTAGATTGAAATAAAGTGGCCGTGGCACCACTGTGCGCCGCGGCGGATCATTTAGCGGTTTTGTCGAGCGACGGCCAATTGCCGGCATTGTCGCTCCGCTGTACCACAATGGGCCAATCGGAATGTTCTCTGTCTCTTTTCAGCATCATCGCCACCCTTCCGCCGGCGGCACCACGCAACCCTTCGCACTCTCACCCACGGTTATATACATGCAGAAGGTACGTGTACAAGTGTGCGTGCGCGCCTCCTCTAAAATTGTCGACAGTTTCTTTGTCGTATACGTCGGAATAAAACAATCGAATCGGGTGATTCGATTCAAGAACGCACCGATTCAAGAGTATTTCTTAAAAGAAAATCGATAAGAGGTTCTTTCTTTATCTGATATTCGTTAAGGATCGTGTTGCGACCTTATAATGTATTCATTTCAATACTCATTTACGTATAAATACCGTTTATGCATGTTAATTTCACCAGCACTCGAGCGAATTATCGTTACCATTTCGCAAATAATTGTTTACTGATGTAATTTAATTATTTACTCTATACATAACGTCATTCATTTATAATTGCAAAACTGAATTATTTCTTACGTTCCAAAATTAATCTGCTTTTAATACAGTGCATATATTAAAAAGAGATATATGAAGGGGGAGTACAAATCATCGCGAAACAATGTATACCCCGTTATCATGGATTGAACTACAACCCCATCGCTGCAACGTACTTGAATTTTCAAGGACGCCGGTTTAAAGTAATTCCAAAGCAGATTACTAGTCTGCACGAGGCTGCAGCCCTTCTTCTATGAAATTAATCATCGAATTCGGGGCGTAGTGTATGTTTCGCAAAATTACAGATGGAAAACGTGCAGCATGAAATTTTGCGACACAATAGTCTCTAATTAGTTAAGTGACTAGTGCCTTGAGGCTGAGTCGCCAAAGCGCAATTCTGCAAGCGCTCGAGGATGCTTGACGTTCCTCAAACCTTCGCAAAATCTACGTATAAATCGATCCTCGTGAAAATTGCACGTGCAGAAAATCAGTTTACGCTATTGTGCATTAATCGCTGTACTATAGAATCACTTTATCGCGACGAAGAAATGTAAAAAAAACTAATTCTTTGTGAATTATGAAATAAATCTATAATTATGAGTAACAAAGTATCCTAATAGTTATTCAAATATGTTTTGTCATGAACGTTATTACAATACAGCATTTTTTGCTTATATGGATTATTGCATCATTGCCTCGAATTCTTTTGACAATCTCCATATTTAACATCAAAATTACGTGCGAGTAACGAGTTAGCCTTTTAAATTTCATTCCGCTGACCGAATCTAAAACTCGTCATTAAAACTACTTACGAAACTTGCCACTATCAAATGAGCAAAACTCAGCGACACTCGCGTGCCTCTCAGGCTTTGTGAATTCGTCCAGTCAAAGCGACGAAAGGTTAATTATACTTCTGCAACTGTCTGGTAAAATCTGGCCGGACTTCTTTACCTCATTCGCCTCAAGCCGCATTTGTGGAATATTTGAATCAGTCATTGCGAGATATGGGCATAAGCTAATCTTTTGGAAGTATATGATAATCGTGAGTGTCGCGACTAGATATTTTATTCTTATAAAACACGATAATTAATAACTGAAAAGACAATAGGAATACGAGACACCCGTTGTCTCCTTTTGAGCTATAATATTTATAACATTTAAATTTGCTACATCTGTTCTATTTATACCTCTTGCATTTTATTCCCGCAATATATAAAAGAAAATTTTAAACATTTATATATGTAGATTACTCAAAATCTTCCCATATCTATCCCATATCCCACACATATCCCTCTTTTCTCAAATTAAGAACCCACGTGCCTTAAAAATTTCTAGTTTACTTTATATTTTTACCTTCCTATCTAAATATTTGCAAGAATTTTACTTATTTCTGCAATATCTTTTCTCTCATGGGCTTATGGTCCTTTCTGCAATGATTGAATTCGTGAAAAGCACCTGTACTCTGGCTTCCGATAGGTCCAGTCTCATCGCCAGCTCCTCCCTGGTGAACACATCCGGGTACTGTGTATTCCCGAAGGCCTTCTCGAGTTCGTGCAGCTGATAGGTCGTAAAAGTCGTTCGCGATCTTCGCACCTTGCGCGGTCGGTCGGATTCACCCAGATTCAAGGGATCGTGCAGCGCGTCGTTGATCTGATGATCGCTCAGGTGACCGAGCTCCGTATCGCCACCATCAAC
Organism: Temnothorax nylanderi; assembly: GCF_030848795.1. NCBI lineage: Eukaryota > Metazoa > Arthropoda > Insecta > Hymenoptera > Formicidae > Temnothorax > Temnothorax nylanderi. Next base: position 794,342 of record NW_027249094.1, on the reverse strand, counting down.
CACAGCGTCAGACGACGTCGCGTGGTCTGAAATCAACAATACGCAACTTCTAAAGCGCAATTTCTCTCTTCTATTTTATCTCAATGCGATTTTCTCAAAGAATACTATCTAACACAAGATTTCGACAAAGAATATTTATTAATAATATTAATAATATAATTTTAAATAATAAAAGAGTTGCGCTAAATAAATTCTCTCATAATAAGTATTATTATTTTATATAAAATTTCTAAAACATACATCATTTTTATACCGTAGACATGCGTGCCAAACGTGTAATGCGCGCTGTAGTGTGACATTAGGATCAAATTTTGGAGGAACTTGTATAACTAATCGAAAAGGAGAACTTTCCGTTCCGTAAGACGCGAGAATTTGTAATCCTCGAAATTTATTTGGCGCATCCTCGCCCTGTTAAACGGGCGTATACGTCAAACGGTACCGTCCGATACTTGAGCGCGGGAAGCGATCGGGAGGCGATTAAGCCATATCGCTCGCGTTGCCAAAACGAAATTGTCGTTTTGCCTGATATGCCAACTCTGGCGGCGGCGGTGGTAGCGGCGGGGAGATACGGGCGCAATTTCATTTTTAAGCCGCACAACGACCGGTACCGATATAACCGATACGCCGATGACGTCCGATCGGCGGATTTGCCAATTTTTAAGCCTCACCCGGCGCTTCATTCTCTTTTTTTTTTGCACCGCTCCATACATCTGCCCGCGTGTACACGCCCGCGAAATACCCTACAAATGTAAGTGCGCACATTATACGTATGTGCTCGACAGTACTTAAAAGCCGTCGCTGTCAGTGATTAGCAAATATCACGAGTGCATACTGCCCACACCCTACCTCCCCCTCCTCCTTCTTCTGTCTCTCTCTCTCTCTCTCTCACGATACACCAACGAGCCTTGCACCCCCCGTGAAACGCATACCCTTCCCGGCTTTCTGTGATCGCGACCGCCTCGTACCCCCAGTCATATTTCCTACCATGATCACTCGTTCTGTCTTTGCGCGAATATCAACGAGGGTTTAAAGCCTCATTAAAGTAAACTACACGTAGACATAGTAGTCGGATATATAGATTGCCTGATTCGTCTCAGGTGAGAAACCAAATCGCGCGGTATGTCGATTTTAATCGTACATAAAAGATAAGTTTATAAATAACTTTATGATAAAAAATAGTCTAGAATCTTCGCGGAGGTTTTGTAGCGATTAATTTATTAATACATTTATGAAATTTTTATTTATATTTTATTTCTCATATTTACAAAAATTTAGATAATTACAGCGACAACGATTATTTCAACGACTTTTGCCATAAAACTTGCAACTCTACAATGGTCAAATCGATACGCGCAAAAATATTCGAAAAACGTTCGTGCAATGCGCTTGATATTGCACGAACGCCCAGATAATAACAAATCGGTTGATCTGCATATAATTTCGAAAGGCACTTGACGGCGTTAAAAATAAATTCATCGTAACGAGTTTTAAAAATGGAGCTTGCAGGCAACGAGCCATCGTGCCGTGCGCTTAACGAGATGTCGCGAAGGTATCGTCGAGCGAAAAGTAGCGGAAGTATCTCACAGAATCTCCGCAAAAATACATCGCGGTAATGTCACGGCGAGAGCTATGCGAGCGGTAAAAATCGAGCATCGCGATAAACCTTGTTACCTCTTTGACGCTTGTAAGAAGCGATGATATATTGTATATATACACACGCGCGCAACAAATTGCCGCGCGATTTATTATTCCTCTGTGAACCCTCCCTTGTGTCGGTAATCTTGAGAACGATACGCGCGATCCTTCTCCGACTTCCTCGTCTTTTGCGAGGAGCACCTTTCTATACTTAGGTTCTTTACAAAATATCGCGATGCTTTTTCATGCGGTCAAACTTTTTTATGCGGAGAATTTGGAGTGGCATAAAGCCGGCGCTACGTCTTTCTCCTTGAAAAAGAAAATAACGTTATCAAAATCCGTCAGTTATAAGAAAATCTTTAAATTCATTTTATTTTATCTCGCGCAGCGGTTATATTTTATATAAATGGAGGAAATTAAGTCTGCGTGGTGTAAATAACTCGAACATTCGCCGATCTATTGATGAAACCCATCACATGGACTGTGCCCTCATTACTACCCGCGAACTAGGCTAATTATTAATTAGCTAACTATATGTAGCGTTTGAGATTAATATACCTATTATAATTGGATAACGATCTGAGACCGAAGCAGCAACTACAAAGCTACATCTCCGTCTGCATCCGCTTACATGCACATATACTCAGACTAAATTTCACATTAAATTATAATCCGCTTTGTAAACGTTTCCCTCAAAATCACTTTGCGTTACGTTGTACTACATCTTCGAAACATAGTGTTCAGTTTAATAAATAAAATCTATCTCATTAAATGTTAAATGAAATTCCGATTAATTTTTGTCATGGATAAATTAGATGGCTCCGAATATTCCTCGTTAATCAACCATAATCCTGGCAAATCATTTAGCAAACATTTAAATAATGTCATTTATTTCATTTGCGCAGTGTAAATTTAAAATAATGGACTTAAATACGGCCTAAAAAAATATTGTTTCAATCCCTTTTTAGTAAGAATATTCCAGAACACAGAAGCCTCTTATTTCAGATATTTAAGTACCCAAACAAATGACCATAGTACAAATTAATCATATCAAGAATTGCCTGCGCCAGGTACTTCGTTTTCTTTTTCTCTGGCTCCTCGTTAACTTAGTTTCCTCGTAACTCAAATTTCTGCCATTCTGAGCACTCCAATTTAACAAATTCAATCGGCAACATGGTAACCTTTTCGAATAACCGTAATAAGGCCGTACGAAAAGGTTTTACGATTATCCACCCCTGCAACACGCACGTACATCCTTTTACGCGTCTCCGCGCGGACTAATTAGACAAGCATTTACTACTCGTGCGTAATAATGCTAATCCTACTTTTCGATGTCGATACATAGCCAGCAGTTGTGATAGGATGAACCGAGATACGATTGAAAACGTATGCACGCCGCCGGCGGCGCACGGTATGCACGCGTGTGCGTGCACGCGCGGAAGCCCGCGCGCACGCACGCACGCACGCACGTATACACATACGCGTGTAGAGAGAGGCATCGTCGTGCTAATCCAAGCTGAATAGAGAGATTTCAATGTTTTTATGCTGAGGCACAATGGAGTACCCACTTGATGCTTAGCTCTCCACTGCTTTTTATTAAATCTACGATGCGCCGACGCCTGATGTGGACCAGGCGACTGGGGCAGGGTAGGGATGGCCGAGAGGGTGAGACGCGCAGAGCGAAATTAAAAATTTATTTACCGTGCCGATCGGGCACATGTCGCGAATCATCACATCGTGAGGCGCCAAAGGAACCGCCTGCAGTCATGAAGTCATCGATGAAAACACCCACGTAATTGTAGAGATTAAGGGGAATCGCAACAATTCATAAATACGGACTAATAAATTTTAACAATTGATAAAAGATATTAACAAAGAGAATAGTCATGGTAATCAGTCGATGTAATTTATCATATTTCAGCAAAGGCTTTGATTTTATATTATGTTATGTATCTAAACGCGTTATTAACGTAGCCCTTTGAACGACAATATGATCTTTTTCCTGGAAGATTGTATTATCTTAAAGTGTTATTCCTATAATTGCATCGTGTTCGTAAGCGTATCTTAAGCACTCATTATATTATTACATACGCGGAAATTTTAAAAGTATAAGAAATCTTCTTTTCGAAAAAATTGTTATTAATATATCTATAGTAAATATAATTCATGGAAATTGTTAATTTTTTAATTCAGATTTGTATTATATGTCACGAAAATTTAGAAGTACTAATACCTAAGAATATTGAGAAACACAGAACTTATCCTTGTCACGCTAGGATTTATTCGAAGCGTTAACATGGTCAAAATTTTCTGACATTTTGTTCAGTCTTTATTTCTTCTCGAACTGTACAAATTAAAGAAGAGAAAACAGGAGCTTAGGTCCAAGGACAAACATATATTATGGGCCAGACAAATCTTGTTTTGACAATAATTAGAGGATAATGGAAATGTTTTTGTACGACCAGACAGGTCCGGAATGATCATCTTCCCGATAGAACGCCCTATGCGCCTACGCGCCTATGCATCTATGCGGATTATGCGCCTAAGCGTTAAGCGTTAAAAGGGATTTGCGATCCGTTCAGTCGACGAAATATACTTTCGTGAGACAGGAGCGGATTATAAGTGGCCGAGGACTTTACGCTGAAAATCTAATAAAGTCCTTAAAAGGACTTACGTTAATACGCCGGCCACGAGTGTTCCACGGGATAAAACGCGACGAGACCATGTTTTCAAAAAAAATATTGTAAAACGCGCGCGTTTATGAAAATTTATAAAATGCAAGCCCCTTAGGAATTCCATATAAAAATGCATAAAATACGCTTAAGTTTAGAGAGAAGATATTTGTTTTGAATATACTTGAGTAATATGCGAGTAAATAGACACGTCATTATTTAAATATTATGTGTACATTTATATCTGAATAAAAAGTATAGATAATATAAAATATGTTAGATTAATAATATTTGGTAATATTGCATATTGACTCAAATAAAGATGCGATTTCATGATTTTATAATCCGAATTTAATAATTTATGCAATGAAGTGTCTGTTCACCTACATTTATAAAAATTATCACAAAATTGTCGAACATTTTTATTTTACGTATAATAAAATAAATAATTATGTAATATATATATATTTCCATGTTGCATATATTTTCACTCTCTTTTTCTCTCTCTTTCTCTTTCGTGTACATATAATATGGTAAAAACAGTGATATAACAATAAAATATCCACAGCCACAAAATATCTACAATTATTATGGCAAATATAAATATATATACAATAATCATACAGTAGTGCTTTTAGAATTGGCCATGAATTATAATGGATACATAAATCGACTCATCTGAGAATGTACAAACATTGCAAGTACATATAAATTGCACTTCTAATAATTTATACATTTATTATAATATCCAGAACATTGTTCGTACGATTATTTCGTACTTGCACGCCACGTGTAACATTTCTATATTTGTACACCGCACAAAGAGACAGTATACGCGTCGAGTATATATATGCGATGTTTGCGTGTCGTAACGTCGTACCGTAAATTCACGTTACAGCAGTTATCACTGATCGCATATAAATAAAAAACTAAGTAAATCTCCTAGTAAAATATATCCTTCATAAAGAATGAAAAATCCAAGATAAAAGCATCATCGAGCTGATCATTTTAGATTGTAACATTGAAAACAATGTTACCCTTCAATCGTTGCAATTAAAATCTATCGCAATCTAAAAATCAGAATCATCAGAGAACGATCACTTGCACGATACATCCGTAATAAACACGTGTATAAATCTAATAAGAAAGCTCTTTACTATGCTATTCTACCACCTTCTTAAAGCCAACTTTTTAACAGAAGTGTCAAAAAGAACATTATTTATCGCATTTGGTTAATTTTTAAGTGGTCATTAAACTGATCATCACACAAATAATAATTTTATTTAATTAAAATTTACTTAAATTAAATTTACTTAAAATTAAATATTTAAGTTAATTACAGATGTAATTAAGGTAATTAATACTTTTTATTACTTTTTTGAAGTTTAATAGCCATCAGAAATAGCGTCTTATGTTCAATAGTTTATGACGTAAATTATCGATCTTCCAATGGTTTCTTATTAAGACGATATTATTATATGAAAAAATGACTTACATTGAGCAATAAAAGGCAAAAGCGTGTTCGTGGTTCGTGCATTTAATAAAAACGTGGGGCAGCGATCGCGCCGTATTGTTTTGTTTGCCTATAAAGCCACTGCTGTGGCTCAGCCAGTATACGTAACAGTGTAGTTCTTTAAACTTGATAATATGATTTATCACGCCATGACGATTCTGCAAAAGTGAATGCATCGAAACAATCCGCCGTTCGTGCGGTCTCTTCGCAACCTAATCACGTGCATGCACTCGCGTGTCGCAATATACCGTGTAGTAAATTCACGTTACACCGATCGTCGCCACAGATTCTGTAACCCGCGACGACCTAATTACGTTACGTTGCCTTTAATCATACAATCCTAAGGTTAACGGCGTATTCCTATGCGATTCGTATCTTCCCTTTATCGTGCCGAAGTTTGCAATTCTTTCAATCTACAGTTGGTTGAATTTCTCAACTCTTTTGAGATTAAAATAAATTTACGTTTTTTTTTTAAATTTATTATTTACATATTGGTACGTTCTCTGTTACAAACAGTGAGATTATAAGAAAAATAAAATTGTCCGTAAATTTGTGTTTTTTTTTTCATCAAGAGAACTAAAACGGAAAATCCCGGGCATTAAAGATTAAAAATTATAACTTACAAGTTAAAATAAATTTGCAGAGATACATTTATTCTAATTTATTAGTTATAAACATTTATCTTTATATTATCATTTATAATTAATTTGTTTAATTCGTGTACTTTTAAAGAAAAGATAAATAAATCTCTGATAAAGAAAATATACCCCCCTATAAAGATTTTTTCTAAGACTATTTACCACGCAATCAGATATCAAAATGAGGTCATCTTTAATGACTTCGATAACTAGCTGATTGTTATATGGATAATTACCGTATAACGAACGTTTTATCAAATAATAATCGCATTTTAGCGGCGTTATATCATCGTAAAATGTATACGAAAATAATAAATAAGGTGAAACAGAAAAAGGTGAAAATTTTATTTAAAACTTTCTTTAATGATTCCCATCTCAAATCGAAAGTTAATGAGTATTCTGTTTTCATCTTATATGGCGTAAACCTCTTCCGAACTTTAATAAATAAAAGTTTGCAATGCTGCCTGTTTATTCGTTATTTATGCGAGTGTTTGTCCAGCCTATTTTATTACAGTGAAAAAAGAGAGCGTAATAAAATCTGTAATGGAGTTCCTTGTTGACAAGTCAAGTATTCTGAGAGCGAGTGAAATTATCAACCTTACGGCGATTACGATCGTTTCGTGAAAGAAAACGTGATTATATCATTATATTAAACGCGTTGTACATTTCAGTCAGAATATATACAATCGATCAGTTAATGAACAGCCAAAAAAATATTTGTAAATGTATTTAAAATTTATATATAAAGGTATGAATAGAAACGATAGGTCAGAGATAAAAAAAAATGAAATTAACAAAGTTATTAAAGTTGAACAACATTAAATAGCAAGATTTTTGTCTTTGAGATTTTACTATTGCTATGTAAGTAAACAGCACTTTATACAATGCGAAATGATAAACAATGAAATGCGATAAAGAATAAAATACTTTATCAATAATAAATATCTACGATTAAAATCATTATTGACTATAACAATGATTAAAAACAAAACATTTGTGTATTAAACTCTAACTTTGTCAGAGCAAAAATTAGAATTACATTGCAGTTATATTTACGTTTAACTTTACTTGAATTAATAACTGTTTGTTTTGTTTCTCAAAATTTTGTTATAATTATACGTAATAGAATACTAAATGTATTTTTAATTAGAATTTCAACATTTTGATTTGTAAATGTAATCAAAATAAAATGTGTATTTATTTATTCGTTATTCTATTAATATGAAAAGTAGTTTTATAATTAAGAAAATTATGTCGGTTAACATAGAACATAGAGAGCTTCTGAATGATCCAAGTCCACTCATAGAAATAACTTGCGCGCGTTTCTCTAAAAGAAGAAAGAAAGACACTTTGCCGTACCTTCATCCTTGGCGTGACCCAATATCTGATCGATGCTGTACACATTTCTCTTCTGATTATAAGTCTGGGCCATATCTGAGAGGCAGGAGTCGTTCGTCTTCGAAGAAATCACTGACGTAAGCTCCCGCGATTCGCAAATAAATCGCAATACGAAAAACGGCAGTCCTTGATCCACGATAATCACTGGCAAATCATAGATTCTCTCGTCCCGGGTGGCACGCGCGCAAATTGAATCTGCCGCCGAGTCGAGTGCGGTCCAGGCGGAAGAGGGTGCGCGAAAGGAAACGAGCGAACGAAAGAAAGATAGGGAATGAGGAGAGACAGGAGGAATGCCGAACCTCGTTCTCCACCTTCTCGACGGAAAATGCGTCAATCGACGGCGCACCACGCACTGGCTCGTCGGACATGAAAGCAGCCCTTAATATCGCGTACACCAGCCCCACCTTGCAACCCCTAACACCGCCATATTAGCCCCTCGGCCAATGGGAGCGCGTGCTTTTCACCCAAAGCCACCCCGTAATCGGAGGCTGAATGAAGCCTGGGCGGGGAATATTTTGCCCTTTCCGCGTAAATCCCCGGATTTTTTCTGGTCCCCCTACCCGTCTCACCCTTCCCTCCCTGTCCGTCCGCCCTCTTGCCGTCTCTTTTCGCTCTTCCAGCTCTTTCCTCTCCTTCTACATTCGATCCATCGACCTACGCTCATCTTCTTCGTCGCTTCCATCTTCGTCCTTCGCCCTGTGCGGTCCCGGTATCACTTCCTTTCTCCGTTTCTTATTTTCTTTTCTCGCGGATTTATTCCCCCTGTCATTCGTACACATCATTTTCTTATGTGTTTTCCTTTCCCTTTTCCTTCTGACACGCGAAATTTTGACAGGTTACGGATAATTTGATTATGATGATGTCTCATTGCATAATTCTATTCTCCATCAAGAATCTTATATAATTATAATCTTAATTTTATTTCATGCTAGTATAAATTGTCACGTGTGATAAAATGCGACACTTTATTTTTATGAAAGAGAGAAAATAATATTATCTTCTTTTGAAAGATAATTTAACAGCTGAATTCTGAGCAGTTTATTAAAAAGAAACAAATAATGTGTTACTCATTGACAAGTAGATAAATATTACATAATGTTATAAGACAATATAATAAATTTTTCCAATACACATCAAATCTTTTTTTATATATTTACTGAAGAAGAAATGGAATCTCTTTTACGGATTATTTCTACGTCGCTCGAGGCGACTACAGACATTCTTGGAAAAATTGTCGAAAAATGGTCCTCTAAGAGGTCTTTTAAGCATTCTTCTGAACTGCAACCTGTTTTGACTCTTGTCTGTCTCGCTTGTCTGATTTAGCTCGAAACTCTTTCAACTCTATTTTTGTAGCTTTCAGCGTAGATAAGTAACACGTAGTCCCACACACACGCGTGCGCACACGCACACACACATAACATTAGATGTAAAATTTACAAAGTATTTATAGTGCAGAAACATGCTGTTTTGGTTTGCGATTTTATCTTATATTGAAAGTTTTTCTTAGGTAAAAACGTCTTCTCGATAATGCGGCATTAATGACAAAAATACCTGAAAGGTATTTTGAATTATCTCGCAATATAAACCTCTAACAATAAAACAAGATTCCAAGGGACATTTTGCAAGGCCTATCTTCTCTGAATCTATTATACGAAAAATGTGATTTGTATGTGTCTTGTTAACTCACCAGACTGGTTCTAAGACATTTTTCGAACGAAGCAATCCCTTAAATCAATATAGAAATCTGGACACGTATTATAGAATTTTTCGGAGTGGATTCCGAAATTGTGTTTTCCCTAGAAAACACAATAAAAATTTTGGAAATAGCTAAACAATTCCGATTGGAATCCATTCCGAAAAATTCCGTAATACGTGAAATATCATGACATTTCACTATGACTGTGAGAATCTATTTCTAAACCAGTGCAAATCCAAAGAAATATTCTACATATTGTTAATTTAAAGAAGAGCTAGTTAATATCGCGTCGCGTTTCATAAATTACAAATTGTGTATTTTTTGTTTAATCGCTTCTCTTTGTTTAATCACAGTACCGATTATAATCCATGCCGTGTAGCGCTCGAGAAGTATCCCCCCCCCCAAAATTTCGCAGAAGAAAATCATCGAATATTGAAAATTATTAAAAGACATAATATTAATTTCTTTGTTGAAGATTTATCAATACAGTTTGTCTTGTCGCGAGTCCGTGCGCGACTTGGTGGTTCGATAAAACGAGGTATCGAATCTCCGCATTGATTTGGTTGTACAGAATGTTTGCCGCCATCTGTATAAAGGCGTGGGTGTTCGATCTCGTCCCTGCTTGCCTCATAGTCGGCTTTATCATGCAAATATAGTATCGATACTCGGTTGTCGTGACGATAAAAAATAGATTTCTCAAAGTACTACTCCGATATGACTAATAAAGCCGTCAAATAAAATCACAGAAATACATGATACTTATATCGTCAGATATTATACTAATATACATGCATGTATAAATATCTAAAATAAAATTTATTTTTATATACTGAATGAATACAAATCTAAATATATATTTTTTAAGGCATTTATGCCCATCATTATAAAAGAAACATCTTTATCTTCACAAGTCACATAAGCATTGAAATAGACGTTGACAAAAAATGTTTTAGGAGGTCACAATATAATACTTTATTATAGAAAAGATACAGGATTTTTTGTAAATAAGATAATATAGATGAGATAAACTCCCCGAATAACAGAGTGTCCTTAGAGACTGTAAAAAAAATTGTACGAAAAGATAATCTGTTAGTGTCTTGCAGTCATTATCGCCAACCTGTAGTATTAATAGTTTTGAAAACTTCAAAGAATTAATAAAATATTCCGCTCTTTAGTGCTCCTTAAGAAAGATCGCATGACTCTATTAGTTTTAACATAAAAATACACATTAATGTAATCCTAAAATCGGATTACCGCAGGTAAATTTGAACTGACAAGTTTTTCTAAAACTTTAAGATTTTCAACTTGCGTATATTCCTAAAAATTTTGAATTTATAAATATTATATATATTACATTTTTATATTTTGCGAATTACGTAAAAAGGAAATCAATGTAATTCCGTCAATAAAATTACTCAACTGGTCACCATAACTGCACTGACTTCTCATTTTTGCTAAATATGTACGACTGTATTGCGAATCGTCAAGATATAATTTTAATAATCGCAATATAAGTTCTTTTCAAATAGTTTTATCTCCGTTTAGATTTTCAAGGGACTCCACAGAGCCTGCTAAACAAACTAAGTGCGCATACATTTATTCATATTGCATAAATACGATTCGCATCTGTTTTCAATAATTTGCGGTGACGAACGTTTTGAAAAATCATAACGTATTTATAGAATCATAAAGAATTACGTAATTACGGTGTTGAAATGTATTATACAGATTTTTAACACGCTCATCGCCGTAAGCTCATCCCTTTCTGAAACACTTTAATCCTTAACTCACGATTTCTCCGCAACTCCCATCGTAAATAAAGGAGTCATTTCGCGAATTAAGTGAGCAAAAATTAAATAACCTCATACGTTTGCATATCCAGAATGATTACAGCATCGTTCGGCTCCTCATTTGCGCGGATTCATGCCGGGATGTATAAAACCGATGTTGCCGTGCACATTCGCGCGCGCCAAACGGTCTCCTTTTCTCTCTCTCTCTCTCTCTCTTTCTCTCCCTTTCTCTTTCTCTTTACTCCGTTTATCCTATAAAAGTCAGCAGTTCTTGGAGCTCGGTTTATCTGACGAGCGGCGTGCCAGCCGACAAAGCCCGGTTGCGCCTCGGGGGCCAATAACGCGACGCCCCTGATATACAACCACGAAAGAGCGGCGCAAACCCCTTCGCCACCCCTTGCCACCGTCGCGTGGCGACTTTCCCGTGTCTGCTAAATCACGTTGTTGTCATCTCCGAAAGTGATCCACCTCCGTGACGACAGAAAAGAAAAGCGGCAATCTCCACCCGTTGGAAATATCGCAAAAAACGTTTTCGCTAAAAGACTACAAAAGATTCGCATGTTGCGTCTGTAAAATCTGTTGTAAAAATTTATAAGATATTTTGTGAAGGTACATGTCAAAGATTGGAGTATTGGTCCAATTGATTCATCTAATTAACGATCAAAGTTAGATTGTCGAAATTACGAGATGTATTTTATATGACGCAAAATTCTGACGAGAGAAAAAGAAGGAAGAGAATCCATCAATTTTATAACTTAAGCGATAATATTAGCAATTAGATTTAATTTTTGTTTGTATATTTTAATTTAAGTATTTAAATTCTTCTTTTTAATTTAATTTAATTTTAAAAATATTTTGTGTACAAATTCGTTTTATGCAGTTATATTTTATCGTGTAATATTATATGACATAGTTATAAAGCTATAATTAGATAATTAACTTCTTTATTTCCGTTTCAACACGTGCCTACGTATAATTTTTTAAGCTCTTTATTTCCTTTGACCGTCGAAATCTAAACCATACGCATTACTTATCTACGGGATCTCCTCGCTTCGTTTATCTCATAAAATTCAGTGATTCTTCGTTTCATCCGGCGACAACAATACGCGGCGTGGCCTCGGGGGCCAATAACGATGTCCTTGATACTCTGTCCTCTCTTGGAGAATCAGCGTTGAGATTCATTCCCCTTTATGTTGTTGAAAGAAAGCTCGCGTCAATTTAGGACATTATCCCATCGCGTTACCGTTGGGAATTAATTTCGCCATTTGACTACATGTCTCAATGGATCACATAATTTCGAAAATGCACATATGAACGATTAGTATATTTAACGAAACGACATGAAAAATAGTCCCATCAAAACAGTATAACTGTTTACGACAATATTCATCTATACTATTTATAGCTTAGATAACAGCTCACCCTCGTCTTATTTTTAGACTGTTTTTATATAATTGACTATTGCTTGAATACAGACTCGAGAAAAAATAAAAGCTAAGAGAAAAAAAGCAAGAATACAAGATTCTTATAAAACATATTAATTACACATGTGTATTTATGTATATGCTTCGATAATATATTTATATAATATATTTATAATACGAGCAACACCTAAATTGTATCCATTGTAAATTTATTTCTACATTTCGTATTCCTCTATCAATTTAAATTAGAACTTTTTGTTCTAAATATTGCGAGAGTACGTGGAGAACGTTAGCCAAAGCAGCAAAATCATCTCGGCGGCACGTGTTTCGACGGCGACGCGACACGACGAACGTAGATGCAGACGCACGAAGTGATCTACCTCTTAACACTTGTCGTTTCACGTCAGTTATGGACGTCGGTAATTCCCGTTGGAGTGGCGTTTGATCTTCGCGCCGGTTCGCCGAGTCCATTGTGAATTGTATCTGCTTCCTTTGCGCCTCGATTCCGCTCCACCTCCGTCGCTTTCCGCGCCGCGAGCAGCGAGCCACCTCTCTTTTGCAGATTTAATGCCGCCTATTGTAGCCCCCCCCTCCCCCCAGTGGTGCCTTGCATACCTTTCTCATCTCCTTCCTGCCTCGCGTTCCTCTTCCTTCGATCGTCGCCGTTTCGCGGAGCGCCCGTTTATTCGTCCTCCACGGATCCATGATGTAACAATTACGCCCACGAGTTATTATCCCCGAGATCGCTAGCGTTAAAAGAACACCTTCTCTTACCCTTCGCTCACGCCTACTCGATTAAGCGAATCATGAAAGCAATCTCAATGAGATTTCTATATACATATGTACGTAACAACGTTCTTTGATAGAAAAGTAATTTTTGACAGAGCGTACGAAGATAGATGATTTTATATAAGGAGATATGTGTGGATTGTTAAAGAGGGTGAAAAGCCGACATTTTACTGGAATACAAGATCAAAGAAATATCATTCTTCCCTCATTCTAAAATGTCAAAACGTTTACTTTCCCCTCCGTCCGTTTTGAGTAATGTAGGTATAATTCGCTTTTGAAAAATAATTTGTCTGTAGTGCAATGAAGTGACCTGTAGCGATACGAAATGGGAAGCGCCAAATAGGATAGAAAATGCGCGGAATTAAATAAAAGGTGCACAAATAAAAGGATGGTAATAATGACACCGGGGAGCTCTGTCTGAAAAACAGAAAATGTAGATTCGCACGCGGAACGTGAGTTCGAAGGAAACGCGCGGATAGATGCAGGGATACACATTGCAGGGATTCGACGTGGAGGAGAGATCGGATGTAACGAACGGGCGACTACGCCGCTGCTAAATAAACTGAAGCCTCCTCTCTGTACAGCAGCCCGGTGGGGACAGAAGGGTGGAGGGGAGGGGGATGGCAGGAAAGGGGGTCGCACAGGGGGGTTACTGCACACCCCGGCGTGACTGCGGGGATTTTATTAACTTCTGCACAACGGCGGCGCGCCGCACGTCTCGCTCGGAGCAGAGAGAAAACGGAGCAGACCTCGGCCCCGACACAAACAGCCAAATAAAGAGATAGTAATTATTGTGTTTGTGCCCGGTTTATTTCTTCGCTTCTGGCTCGTCCCTCGGAACGATCCCTCACCTCACCCCATTCTCCCTTCCCCCCTCTCTTCCTCTCCTCTCCTCGCCTCCTCGTGACGCCCACCTTTATCAGACCGCTGTGCCATCACCTCGCGAAACGTCGGAGTAATTCTTCCATCTTTCATCCGTTTAACTTCAGACGGGATTTGTTTCGACCGGATCCAAGGTTTGGCGTTGCCAAAATGAAAAAAAAATTTCGATGTCGCGATCGAAGAAGGACGGCGATATCGAAATCCCGCTTGAGAAAAGCTGGACTGTAAATAAATTCAACGTGGAGCCCATGCGGCCGAGAGACTCTTTCGTTTACCAAAATTACACGCCGAATCGTCGACCGTGCGAGATTAGAAGTATCGGACACCGGCGGAGCATTCGGAAGTAACGATCGAGGCCATCGGGCTTTGATCCGTTGCGTGGATCCAGCATCTCGCACGTGGCTGAACGCTCCCCATTCCCGGGGTCCACGTCGTCTCCTCTTCGCCTCTCTTCGAGGCCACCCTCCTCTCTTTCTTTCTCTTTCTCTTCCTCTCTTTCTCTTTGCCGCCGTCCCCTTCGTCACATTCACGAGGAATTCCAAATGATCGCGAAATAACTGCTCACTTATATCAATTCACCGGCTGCTCTTTATAAAGACGCATTCACGCGTGCCATCCGCGATCCTGCCCCTACGCACGTCAAGGACTCGCTCTTCTCGCTCTCCCACGCACAGTGGCGGATTACCTAACAAGGGCGTAAGGAGCTCGCCCGAAATTTCGCAAGGACTCAAAGTAACGTAACAATAATTTCGATTATTATTTCGTGAAGTTATATTGATTGTTAAAAGATAACAATATTTGACAGATTTCTTTTACTGTTGGACTTCCTAACAGTTTCTTCAATGGAAGTGTCAGAAAATTAGTTTGCACCTTGGGTTTCTAAGTGCCTTAATCCGCGACTGCCTACACCGTCACTTCTTTCTGCTCTTTTGACGGACGGTATAGAACTATAGACGGGCCTCCTCTCTTCTTTCAGCGCGTAATCCCCGAAATGATCAAGCCCTCTCGACGACCATCATCCACCCCGGCGCTTCTCCCTTCCCTTCTGTATTCGTACGATCTCTTTTCAGTCGCGTGGAGTAACAACGAATCATCCTAGTCAATTATCTTAAACGCGATGGCGTTCCCCCTATTGTCGCGCGCTAATTGTCCTTTGGAGCATGCAAAATTGCCACGATGAGCTCTATTAAATTACGATTATGACGCGGCGGACGATGTATGTCGATCGCGCGATTCGACGCTCTCGGATTCGCGAATGAAGCATCGCAATCAGTGCACAAATCTATAATAGAATTACAAACTTTTTAATAAACGAAAATGGCATATTGAAAATTGTAAGAAAAATTTGTATCGCGTTAATAAAGATTCTTTTCACATCAAAGTGGGTTTTTTTGCAAAAAGTAAAATAACTTTTTTTAGAAATTAATCAGAATATAAAATTAAATATAAATTACATAGAATTGCGTTAAAATCTTGGTCTTTAAAAAGAGGCACGCGTCTTTGAATATCAGAATACCCCGTTACTCTACGACGGAGCTGGGAATTCTATAAAATTGCTCGATACCTTTTTATAGCGGCTTAATCGGACAGGATAGAGGCAAAATCCGCAGACACCGATTACGCATTTGAGATCTGGCCAATAGAGGAAGCAGAAGGCAGAGGATCGGAGCCTCGAGGAGAGAAGATGATCGTTCTCGAAGGGATTTCTTCGGTGGGTAACGCCACGGCGCGCGGCGGCGCGCGATTCAGGAGACAATGGCCAGAAGAACGGGGAGGAAATATAATTGAGCGATTTGAGACGCCGCCTTGGGAGAGGGTAAAAATAGGCGGAGGGCAGGAAGGGAGACAGGATCCGGCCCGATAAAGTATAATTATTTTCCGATAGAGTGGAAATTATTCGGGAACGAGCCGTCGAGCTATTGACGATATTCATACTTTTATTAAACGGCTCTCTGACCGTCTCCCTCCGCTTTCTCCCTCTCGCCATTCACCCCCCCCCCCTCCACCCGGTCCTCGAATACCTTTCCGTTCCGACACTTACCTCGAGATGCAATATTACACACGGTACAAAGAACTTTGGGGCGGATATACCATTTCGATAAGCGGATAATTAGCTGATACTTGAAGTTCGTGCGTTTACGGAAGTCCTGTATAAAATACAGTACACTTATTCTCATAATGACTTATTGAATTTATGAATTTCCATATGCAGCTATATTCCACGTTTTTGTGTACGTAGCTGGTTTCAGTATTTATGGACATCAATATAAAAGCATTTTACGTCGATAATTAATGCGCGAAGGAGCGATCTAGAAACGCTTAGAATGACATATGTTATATACATTCTACGTCTTCCTAATTGGCGCGTGTTAAGAAATTGCTCGAAAAACCGTTGCAAACTTAAAGAGCGTAATTTTCGAGGTAACGGCGAAAATGGCGAAGTACAGTCCGAGTTACTCATCGGAGAGAGATTTTTCCTCAAAGCGGCCGTAATGTCTCGCGAGAATGCGCTTCTCGCATCAGTGTTGTAGTATCTTACTTTATGAAGGTAGGAGGACCCCGCCCTGCTGATGACACGTTGATAATGATACTCCGTAGCTATTCACGAGCGAGTAACATTGTTAACTTTGCAATACGGGAGAGGGGTAATCGCGAGAGGTGGGCGAGATAGGACGACGCGGACAGAGGCTGGTAGGAAGGGGGATAAAGCGGCGCGGAGAAAGCGAGATCTCACCCATTGTAAGGCAGGGGATGATAATAGGTTGACATCTG
Organism: Temnothorax nylanderi; assembly: GCF_030848795.1. Lineage (NCBI taxonomy): Eukaryota > Metazoa > Arthropoda > Insecta > Hymenoptera > Formicidae > Temnothorax > Temnothorax nylanderi. Next base: position 777,133 of record NW_027249094.1, on the reverse strand, counting down.
CACTCAGCAGCTCCGGTTCCAGCAGCTCGTTGGAAACGCAATTAATATTCGTAATTATGCCACATCCCCACCTACCGCCCTCAGTCGCCTCTCACCCTCCCACCTCGTCGTCCGTCTCCCCCGCCTCGACCGAGGCATGTTTCTTCTTGCTCCTTCGTTATCTTCCTCCTGTCGAAGAACGAGATTTAACGAGATAAGTTGTCATCGCGATATCTACCTTTCTTTTCCTTTCTTTTTTTGTTTTATCTGCTAAGGAAAATCCGACGACGATTTCGTCGTGAACTTTCGCGACGACGCCCGACGGTGGCCTCTTAAGGGCTCACCTTTATTGCCTGGCAATAATTAAACTAATTATGGACAAAAAATAAACAGAAAATATATCAAATAAAATAATATGTGTAAGATGCAATGTATGTCTGATTTATGTGTGTGTGTGTGTTATCAGAGAAAAAATTAATAATATCATCAAATATCTATAGTATTTATTTTCACATTTCTAGAATTAAAGTTGGTATAACAAATTGATTTTTTAGAATTGTTATTAGCTTATAATTAACTCATTATTATCATTTAATATCATTTAATTTGTAACTCTACAGGATATATAGTTCAACTTATTTACAGCGAAGAAACTTAGAGAACATATCAAGTCAATATTGTATAGAGGATAGGAATGACATAAGAGCTTCATAATATCCCGACCACGTTTATGGAAATACTGATCGTCACTCGTAATAATGGATAATGCATACGGGATTTATGTGCGGCATTGAGGTGACCCTTTATTCTACCACCCTTCTAAAAACTGTCATGTTCAGTGTACCACCTGCCGCTTGGTCTAATTGCGGACACGGGAAACAAGCGTCGAAGTGTCGAACGCTACAAATCCTGGTTTCGACTTTATAGTCGTGCGGTTTTACAGTCTTATTGCTTTACAGTCATTTGACGCATATTACTATCGTAGAAAATATGGTAAAATCGCATTATATAACTGCTATCATATTTATTCTTTTTTTTCTCTCATACAGTGAATATTTTACATTATATTATACTTTCTGTGTTATTCACAACATCCCTGTGTAACTTTCCAATGTTTACTATCTCGATCTTAATTTACAATCCCATATAATGAACTCGTTGTTGAACTCACGCGTCACTGTTAACAACGTAACGCCTTTGCGGAAAAAAGTCTCTGAGCAAAGAAAGAAGCGACGATTAGAAATGCAGACGTGTGTTTCGTTTTTGCGCTATCCAGTCTGTTGCTGCAAAATATATAATCTCGCGGCAAGTAGGAGAGAGAGAGAGAGAGAGAGAGAGAGAGAGAGAGAGAGAGAGAGAGAGAGAGAGAGAGAGAGAGAGAGAGAGAGAGAGAGAGAGACCGGGAGGGGGGGAAGGTGAAGGAACGATTCAATGGAGCGGAAATTACGCAACGGAATTTGCGACTTCTCGTCCACCGTAAGCCCCCCGCCGCTGTCCAAATAGAAAATGGATTAAGAGCATCGAGGTACAGTTTCGAAGCGGAGTCGTAGATATTATCGGTAATAGCGCAATTATGATAATGGCGGGTAATTCTGCACAAAATTCAGACAGGGAGAAAGAGAGAGATGGGAGAAAGAGCGAGAGGGAAAGGAAGCTCGCGCGGGCCGGGCGGGCGAGGGGGTGTTGCAGGTGTAGAGAGAGTGAGAGAGAGAGAGGGAGATAAACGGGCGAACTGAGACTGCTAATGAAGGAAACAGTTAGATTCAAACGGCCTCCAATAATTATCCTGCCAGCCATCCATATTATAGTCTCGACAATGCACGAAATTGTTCACACTTCCCTTAACAGTACATCTAACGCTCCGTAGTTCCTGAATGCCGGATGGAAAAGGGTGGCCTGAGAAAGGGGGACGTTACTATTCGAATTCTTACGACATGATCGTACGGTGTTATCCGTATGCACCGCGCTAGGTGCAGTTTTTAACCACTGATCGAATATCTAAAGGAACATAAATATGTACGAATGTTTAATGATAACTTTGTGTTCACGAAACGCCAACTAGGACTGGCGTATTTGAAACAGAACAACACGCCTTTCTAAATTAGCTACATGCAGTATTTTATTAATCGATATTCTGTTGTATCACATTCTGACCAAACGATTATAGCGTGTAATACTCCGTTCGAAAACTTGCGTGAAAACTTTTGATCCATGTAGAAGCGAAGAATTTTACTTTTATCTTACAATTAGCTTTCTCGAGCTTACAATGTTAAACATTAAAGGATGAAATTTAAACCAATACTTTGGGTTAAATAACATTTTGTTATATTTAACTACCATGTGTGTCGAAATTGATTATTTTAACGCAAAACAGTATTATTTTAATTTCATTGGTTTAGTTAAATTAACATTGTTTTAGTTAAATTAACGACATACTTAGTAGGAGCAGTGACGACCTATACGAATGGTTAAAAATGACTCAAGTTTAGTATAATTTGACATTGAAATACTTGTCAACCTACAAACATGACTCGATTAAGCCACGGACAGGAAAAGAAAACGCGCGAGATGGTGTGTCGCAATCGTATATCACCCACCCCGGCTTCACCATGTATTAAGCTTCAGTCACGACTGCATAACTTAGAGAATATAGTCGCACCGATGAATGCACGTCGAACGATCGTGCGGACCGGCAAATTCATGCCATTTAGGATTGAACCTCGAAGCCAGAGGCCCGGTCTCGCGGCGTTGATGTGTTGATATTAGTAGAGCTAATTTGATAGTTTAATCAATTTCCGTAAGCCGACGGGAGTTTAATAGTGATGTCATCATTTTCAACGGGGCACAATGAGGTTAATCTCGCTCGACGAGCTAATATTCGGAGAGTTAATAGAGTTTCAAATGCAGGCAGGGCCGTTATTTGCCCGCATCCGTTCGCGAGCATACACGTACGTCGAGGTATCGAGGCAACGGAAAAGGGAGAAAAAAAGGATAAACCCAGTCGTGAACGGAGGAAGAGATCTCCGTTTCGGCGATGGCAAATCGCGATGCGATCCGCGATGATTCGTCGTGATTAAATAATCACCGTCGTAAGAGGGTAGATACGGGTAAAAACGAAGGTTCTATCGACGTGCCTCCGCCAAGCAATGCATCGCACAATACAGTTCTATACCGCGCACTGCAATTTCTGCAAACGTCACAAGCGATCGCAAATGTTTGCTAAAATATACATAAACGATCAAAATATGTATGTCGATATAACTGAATCGATCTTTATCTAGAAAATCAACCGACGAAACGTCTTTCTCAATTGTTCCCTTTTAATAAACTTAATAATAATGTCTGGTAGAACTGGAAAAAAAAATGTGCATAAATTTGGGCGAAAATCGGCGCGGCAACGCGCGAGCGAGAGCGGCTATCAGAGAATCGACGGAGAGATTAAGTACGCGCGGGGGTGGAATTAAAGATTCGAGGGTATGTTTCGCAGTTTTCGTTCGAGCGGCCCTGGAATCTGGATGCGCGAATCCCCAAGCGGGCATATTAGGTGGAGGTACGCAGTTAGGCAATAACCGCTGTCAATAGAACCCGACCTCTCCTCCTCTTCCTCCTTCTCCTCCTCCTGCTCTCCTGAAGTGGCCCCCACTCGAAAATGCTACTCGCTAAATTAGGTAGGTTATATGGGTTTCGTTTCATTTGCGAGCAAACTTTAATAAACGCTAAAATTGCGTAAAAGAGCAAGGTTTTCAGACGGGCGAATCAGGGGCGGGCTGATCTCTCGTCGTTGGAGGCGGTACCTGCAAATACGGCCAACTGCTAAAAAACCACATTATTACATTCTATTAAATGGTAAATATGAGCAGACAGAGACAATTTTGGAAAATTACGAGGCAGTGTACTCGAGAAAGAAAAGGGAGAATGAAAAGACACCTCTCTGTCACACAAAGGAAGACTATCGAAATAGTAATTTATCGTATAAGCGCAATATAATATTCAACTTAACAAGCATAATTAATTGATGACTAAAAGAAAAAAGACTATTGAGTTAATAGGGTTTTACGAAGGTCTCTGTTATTTGTATATGTATCTCCCTCACTTACTTTATATATAGTTTATTTTAATATTACGCGTCTCTCTCTGTGCATCATTTATATACTTATAAAAAAGACATTGAATTTAATTTTACATATTTCTGTTAGCAAAATTAATATTTGATATCATATTTGTATTAAAATATAATTTATATTTTCCAAAATTCTGCAGTGTAGAGATATAATGCCTTTTAAAAATCTCATTTCTTCACTACGCCTGCAATTTGCATTGCTTTGCATTTGTCATCTTCTTAGATTTTGTCGAAAAATAATTTTATAGAGGTATAATTATCTTTATTTATTGTATTTTTTTATTTAAAATAGAAAATAAGCTTTCACTGCTTTTGCTCCATTTATATCAAATATATAAGTTTTATTCTTATTTTTATTCTTTTTAGATTAAATGATATCTTGATTCCACTTTATTTCTTCAAATATTTATAGAACTGTCTTTAACTGTCATAAAAAAATGTGTGTGTATATATATATATATATATATATATATATATATATAATATGTATAAATGTATGTCCACAGTGTGTTGAGCTTAGATCCGTGGATTTTCTAGTTCGAAATTGTGAGGATTAATCATCCTTGCAGAATTCGTCTAACGCATCCCTTTTTATTCAAAGAGATAAATTACAACAAACGCTAGAGAAACGCGCTTATATATTGCCATATAAGTTTAACATTAGGACGCATATTACATCTTTTGAAGCTTATAGATGTAACAACTATTATCAAAAGGATAAGAAACTTACAGATACTTTATGGTTCGTTTATTGCGCCAATGAATGCTAATTCTGCTGTCATCTAGTCTTCGAGTTTGTAAAATACATTTCAAATATGACCGCGGATATCCGATTATCTAACTATTCAGTCATCGGTTACTCAGAACGCTGTATTATTGACTGCTCCGATTAGCAGTCGATAATTATGTCTATGTATCTGATGTATGTATATATACTTAATAATCTTTAATTTACTAATGTGTCCATTAATTTGTACCAATGTAGATTAGCTTTAATCCCGGTTTAACTTTTTATCTTCTAGTTCTAGGAATTAGAATAAAAAAAATAAAATCTAAGTTAAACCGAGATTAAAGTTAGTCTGCATTGATGAAAATGGACATAATTGAGTAAAAAATACCGAATATCCAATATCTATCTTAAAACGGCACTTATCATTATTTAAAAAAAGAAGAGAAAAAATCGAAGACAACTCTACTCCGAAATGTTTTCCGAAATGTATCCGAAACAATCAAAGAGTTTGCGTTGAATAATTGATTGATAACTCTATTCAAAAGAAATTATTAACTCTATAGTGTTTATTTGGCAAAATTTATCTTCGTTTTTATATAATAAAGAAATTAAGTATCAACGGAAAGTATCGAGATTTTATTCTACTCGAGATAATAAGATTTTGAAAAAAAAAAGAAAAATTATTTATATCTGATAATTTATTATTATATTATTTAATAATTGCAGTATTATTTATGAACTGTGATAAAAATGGGAAAAATTTTAGATACAGAGCTACGAAGTGTGTAGAATGAGGTCGCTGGACGCGAAAACTCTCTCTCTGCTGGCTTTCAATGGCACCGATCTGAAAATCTGTCAGAGCATCCGAGCATCGTCCAGTGTGATGGTTATGTCACGCTTGAATGTCCAGAATCCGAGTGTAAAACGTATTCCTGATCGAAAATGAGCCTCGTGGCGTACGACAGCAGCGACGAGGGCTCCGAAAACGAGGAGAACGAGCCCGCGGAGCCGATCGCCGCGGATCCGAACGATGCGGATAACGACGCGACCGAGGCCGTAACCGTGCAAATAAGCTCGAAATTGTCCTTACCTGCTCCGAGAGTAACTTTGCAAGATACAAACGACGAGGAGGAAGAGAAGAAAGAGAGCGACGGTAACTTCCAGCAATTTCTCGACACGCTGCCGAAGCCCAGAGATCCCACTTTCACGGGCAAGGTCGAAGAGGTGGAGGATGATATTCTGTTGAAGAAGGAAACGAAAGGTCAAGTCCCAAAGCCAGCAAAGAAACAGACAGTGAGGATATCAGTGCCTTCTTTATCGGAGGTATGCGTATATAAAAAATTAATAATAAAAATTAATAATTAAAAAGAAATGTAAATTTAGGTCTTTAATTTTATCGAACATTCTGTATTAATCTCTGTCATATGTTATCAGTTTAAGGATCTTGAGGAGGAGGAGGAGGACGAGGAGAAGCCAGCCAAGATCGTACAACCGTCACTGGTAAATTTAGAAAATTTTCTCTGAATAAATATACCAAGCAGATATAACTCATGAATTATTGATCCTTGTAGAAAGGCTGTGGACTCTTCGCTTTATTGGTAGCACCAAAAGGGGAGACGACAAGCAAGAAGACTCTAGTACCTCAGGCTGTTAAGAAAGCAGCGGTGAAAGCAAATGTACAACAGTCAAAAACGAAATCCAGTACAAGTCAAAATGATTCTAAAGTAAAAAGGCAAACTTCGGATAAATCGCATAATGAATTGAGCTCTGACGAAGAAGATGCGATAGATTTCTTTGGGCTAGCTACAAATGAAGATGCGCCAGGCAGTTCCGCAACAGGATTATTAGACTCGGAACTGTCTTCAGATCTTGTACATAGGCCAGATGCTGAAGCTTCGTTCGTGGAAGATCACAGCTCTACCTCGACGAATGGGCAAGCGAGCAATTCGAGCAAAACGTTAACAAGCAACATTATGAATTTACCTAAGGAAGAGATTTTACTGAAGAACCAAGCAGAGGTTGGCCCGAAGCTGCCCGTTCCTGAACAAGAATACAATGTCGACGTAGAGGGCAACGTTGCCTTTGACGAGAAGGCGATCGAGTATCTGTGTGGACGACGAGGTATAAAACGCAAGGAAATCGACGAAGCGGATATAATCGAGATAAACGGGGAAGACATAAAACCAGATGAAAGAGAATGGCTGGTAAAGGCACTAACGGAGGAAACTGTACACAGGCCGGTGTCTATGCAAGGCGGTGGGGTGAACTCTCAATCCAAGAAGAAACATCAGATAACTTATCTGGCGCATCAAGCTAAGGCCATGGAACTGGAACTCAAGAATCAATGGTCTCAGAATAGAATGGCACGGAAACAAACAAAATCAAAATACGGTTTCTAAAAGCTATGATTTGTACAAGATTCTTTTTAATGCGTGCACATGTAATCTTTTAGTTTTAAGGTAAATTAATGTGATATATGTATGAAGAATATTACAAATATTGAAATATATTGAGATTCCAAGGAGTTTGAGATGTCGTTGAAACTCGAGCTTACTGAGTCTTTTCCAAAAACATCTGTTCCAAGTTCTCGTACTCTTTCCTCTTGCTTTCCACCAGCAATTTAGCCTGCAGCAAATTGGGCGGTAAATCGCCATATTGAGCGAGCGATTGGTTGAGATCTACCAATCTGCTCGTCTTCTCCAGATACAATTTATATTTATTCAATATTTTTTCCGAATAGTGTTCGTCGACTTGCATGTCACTTAAATCCGCCTCCAGTTTCTCCACAGCTTGCTGGTACTCCTTCAATTTTGTAGATAGAAAAACCTTGTTGCAATAGATATTATCCTTATCTTCCATGATGTCAGTAGTGTTCTTAAGGGAATCCACCTCACCTTGAAGATGATCGAGCTTTGCCTGTAACCTTGTGCAATTTCTAAACAAATTATCATACTTGATGGACATTTGCTTCTCCTCTCGTTGCCGCCTCTTCTCCTCTATGATCTTCCGTTCTCTAACAACTAGCAGCGCTGTCTCATCAAATTCGAATAGCTTCTCAGCTTTCAGGATTGAAGATACTTTCTCTAAACCTTCCCTTATGTCATTGGGGAGGGACTTGACATCAAGATTCAATTTGGTCAATAAGGTCACTATCTCCTTTGTATACGCGACGTTCTCCTCTGTTGTCTCCGAGATGGCCTTTCGCAAGTGGCGAAGCAAGACTTCCTCCGCTGATACATCTCCCTCGTGGCACTTCGCAGCACCAGTTGCAGTACAAACTGAATCATTGTGTGAAAGCGATGCTACCTATTTTCAATTGATTACTGATTAACGTCTATCTTACAAGATTTATTCTTAAAATCATTAACAGTAAAGTTATTTCTTTAATAATTATTCACAATATAACTGATAGCATTATATTACTCTCAAGATTTCTCCTTAATAACCATTAATGAAATTACATCTTTAATAATTATTCATAATAAAGCAAATAACGTTATATTGCTCTGCACGCATAAATATAAGTTTTTTGACATTCTTGAGGAAAAAACCCACCTTACTGATGTCGTCCATCCCATCGATTGTTTTGATCTAACCGTCACTGTCAAATAACTTGTTGAATGGCGCGTGCGAGGAAAGACGAGAGATGTCGCAGCGTCGCAGCTGCTCGAATGTCACTAGAAATGTCACTTTGTCCCTTTTACGTCAAAAATCCCTACGTCCGCGAGAAAGATGTCAGAAAATAATAGAGTCGAACGTTGGTAACCGTGTAGAGGCGCGCGTATTACCGGCGTATTTGTTTGTAGGTCACGTGGCGTTTTCGACTTTCAACTTTCAACGCCCCGAGCCGAGATTTCTTGTCGAACCGCGTTGGCCGCGGTTGTCCAGGTGGAAGATGGATTCGTCGACCGACGTCAAGGAGAACCTCGACCAGTCGATTCGCCTGCTGAGCCAGCAGAACAGTCAGCGAAGGACGTTTTTGAGGTTAAGCGGCCAGCGCAGCACCACCCCGAGGAGGATATCGCTGCAGCCGGCCGGTCAGTCGCGAAAGGACGCCGACGATGGTAGGCAGACGCTCAACGACACGCACAGCCCGGGGATGGCCGACAGGACCGCGGGGTCCAGACTGAGCAAGCTCCACAACGTGGAGATCGACAGCTCGCTGACCCTCGCGCCCCACGAGATCCGCGACATAATGGTGCGCTCGGAGAGGAACGACATCACCATCAAGGAGATGATGGAGGACAGCACGGCGACCGGGGCGATCCTGAAGGCGAACGAGCCGTGGCGGGAAGCCAAGGCCAAGCTCTACTACGACTTCCTGCAGAGCGTGCAGGCGCACTTCTCGGAGGCGCAGGTCTTCGACACCATCGCGGACTTTATACAAAACTGCACCGACACGCTGGACATCATGAGAGGTATTGAGAAATATGGAAAAATTAAATGAAGGAACAATGGGCCAACGATACGAGCTAAATTTAAGATATTATATTAATAATAAAGTTTATTTATAAGTATCAATTGTTAATCTTATTCTTGTAAATTTTATTTCAGTACTGAAGAAGAATAAGTAAAGTTGAAACGCTGTTTACCTATTTGCGAATAAACTTTATTATTAATATAATATCTAGAATTTAGCTCGTATTGCTGGCCCATTATTCTCTCATGTTATTTTGCATAAAACGAGCCTAATATTTCAATAATATGGAAAAACATCAATTTTATTGTGTTATTTGATCATTTTGTAGCAAATTGTTGGTATTAAGTTTCAGCGAAATGTTTGTTATGTCCGATAGGTATGCAGTCAAAAGTTGAGAATACGGAAGTAGCGGAAGAGGAAACTTCTTTGGAAAGTGAGAGAAACACATGGAGACTGATATACTGCCTCTACCAGAACCGTATAAGCAGCGCTGGTTTGTCTACTCAAATGGAACACGATGGGCCTGTAAACAACAATTATATCTCTGAGAAGGATATTTTAGAAAATTTGTACAAGTCTGAGGGCTACATCAGGGAATATCAATTGATTATTGATTGGCTAGAAAAAAATGCTCTGGATCAGGCAGACAAATATCCGTCGATAGAGCTCTTTACCGATAAAACAGTAGCCTGGGAAAATACGGTTCATCAATTGCACAATCAGAACTTAAAAATTGCATTCGGCTCGTCCAGACCACTGGTCTCGTCCCTCGATCCCGATGCACCGATACGGGAGGGTAAACCATTACACGATCTGGACAGAGAAGATGATGCCAGACTTGAAAAAAGAATGTTTATAGAGGTACATATAGGTTATTTTTAAGATTATTATTTTTTATAATAATTATAATTTGTAGAAATCTTCTAATATAAAATATGTAAAAAAAATTTGAAAAGATGAAAGAAGTATAATTGATATTTTAAAATATGTATATCGTAGGTACGTTGCGGACGTCTTCAGAAAGCACAATCACTGGCTATGCACTGTGGCCAACCTTGGAGAGCCGCATGTTTATTAGGATGGATTCCTAATCACGATCCAAATTACAGTAATCCATTGACAGACACTAAATTACCAATCGAAGGGAATCCTAACAGAAGTCTTTGGAAATTATGCGCTTGGGAACTATCTCAAGACAAACGCATAGGTAATCTATTTAATATTGTAATCATGTAGAACGCTTTGTTAGAATAATTTCTAAAGATTTTAAAATAATGAAATTTTTACTCATTTTTAACTTTTATATTTTCCGTGCAGGTGTATTCTATCGTGCCATATACGCAAGTCTTTGCGGCAATGTCCAACTTCTACTACAGATAGCATCGTCTTGGCAAGATGCATTGTGGGCATATGTGAAGAGCCTTCTTGATATCAAAGTCGAATCAGCACTGAGGTTAATGATGATAAAAATATATACAGTTATGCCGGAGGAATATTGGAAAAATGAAATCTCGTTGGAAGACGCGTTCAAAGAATTGCACGCGTCGAAAAATCCAGTAATACGTGCCCAATCTAACAAACCCGATCATTTAATTCAAAAATATATAATATTAGATCAAATACCGAAGTTGATGGAAGAGATCGAAAGTATGATTGATATCGGCGCCTGCGACTCGCAGTTCCTCAGATTCCTGGCGCATCTAATACTGTTCTTTAGGCAGATCGGGAAAAGTACAAAAGATAAAGTGGAAGACAAAGTATTGCTGGCATACGTTCGCGTCCTTATTGAAATAGGCGATCCGACTTTAATCGCGTTCTACACAGCCACGTTACCTCAGGAGGATCAAATAACCAACTATGCCTCTTACTTAGAATGTGTTAAAGAGCATGAACAGCGGAAGAAATGTTTACGCGCGGCGGAAGACGCCAACTTAAATGTAGAAGCTATTACGAAATTGGTGGTGGAAAATATACGTAAGAAACACCTAGAATGCGATGCAACGGACTTAAAAGGAACTATTACCGAGGCGGATATGGAAAAGATTAATGGTCTGGATTGGCTGATTTTCTATCAAAGTCAAAGAGAAGAAGCTTTACGACAAACAAACGCGCTCATTAGATACTTCCTGACTAACGAAAAGATCGATGCGGCGCGAAAAGCATTTAACAAGGTAAAGACTGAAAATGATTGTCTTAATTATTATATAAATTTTCTCATACTTTTCAGCGCAGTTTCTAAATAATTCTGCAATGAATTACTTTTATTAATATTTAGTTAAACGGTAGTTGTTTTTATACGTTTTTATAGTTAACGGTATTGTTTTTATGTTGCACAGATCCCATCAGATTCGATAGAATCAGTTATGACCGAGTATCCGACTATGGACTGCACACTCACGAATCTTACGATTACTAATAATTTGTCGAAGAAAGCGGCTGCATCGGTAAGAGAATACCTTTGTTATAAAACGTATCTTGACGCTCAAGAAGGTTTCGGCGAATGGTTCTCGCACTATCATCACGGTAAACCTACGCCACCGGAAGAGTTGCCGACGTATGCCACGTTTACGGAAAAGGTTGCGTACGATCACAGAAAGACGCAGTACAATTCAGAATTCGAAAGATGGAAATCTACGATGCAGCATCATACGAAGGTGCGCGAAAATATTAATGCAAAATATAATAGCACAAGCGAAACCGAATGCGGGGATCTAAAACTAAATATCTGTTTCCTCTTTTCAGGCTGTGAAACAATTATTATTTAATGTTTTATTGTTTCCCGACGGCGGCTGGCTCGTCGATTCAAAGGGTAGCAACGACGAGCCATGCACGCCCGAAGATGAACTTAGAGAGCATCAGTTGGAAAAACTGCGCGAAGTTTGTATCCCTAAAGTCACACTTTTGTTACATTCGGTTATGTCCGAGATGAACGAGCACGACGGTTGCATTCAACTGGCTGACATACTTGCTTCCGAGCAACATCAGCTGTACAAAGTATGTATAAACAGTAAAATAACTATCGTAACATATTTAAATATAAGTTTTGTAAAAACCATATATATTAATACATTTATTGTCTTTATAGGTATTTTCAAAGGAAAGATTACGCGAGATATTTAAAAAGATCTGTGAATCTTCTCTCGTCTTAATGGATCAAAAGAAAGATCCTTGGGGATATCCGAAATGAAGAATATGTAGATAATATATTACTGTATAAACCTATTTTGTATCGCTCGCTGGCCTTTCGCATTAAATGTACAAAGACAATCTTCATGGTTCTTTTTTCCTTTTTTCTTCTTTTTTTTTTTATAAAACCAGTTTATTGTCAACCACAAGAAGTGAATATAAAATTTGATACAATGTTCAATAATTCGTAATCATAATATATCATATACCTCGTGATTACTTAGATATGCTCTTTTTACCCAATTAGTAATAAATGTGGCGCTATCAAAGCCATTAAGATTAATGTGTGAAACGTGCGATGAAACTCATAGTCCGTAAAAGAGCAGAACATCCTGAGATACATTTCGTAGCAACACTTAGAACTCGGTTTTGCAGTTGACAGACACTTCTAATCACGTATCTTGATCGCACAAATATAAATTCGCGCACGGCAAACGAATACTCCGTACGAATACGGAATGCAAGAATAATGCCTGAAATGAAACGACGTATCCTATAGATAGAAATCTGAACGTATGTCGTACATTGAAGAGCAATAAGTGATATGGTTCATTGCGTGTTCTATTCTATTGTCAAGAGAACGATGTTTTTCTGTCGAGAAACGGGAGCAGTCTTCTTTTCCAGCCAAAATTTCCCTCTCTTCGGACGCATGGCTTTGATTTTGAAGATCGAACGCGTGCGCCTTCTAAATAATACTACAGGTGAACTGAGAGAAACATTTATACGGTACATTACATATAGACTATATAAAGAAAATTAACATTTTCGACAAAGTTCCCTATCTACTAAACAATCGGAATTTTAACGACGCTCGCGCGCTCCGCGATCGACGTTGCCCGATTTTGTTTATCTTACGAGATATGTCAAATTACGATTTAAACAGTAAGGATTGACTTTTCATTAAATGGTGCTCGCGACGATGAAACCATGAGCATTGATATCTTAATAATCTCTAGGCAAATTTACTTCGGAATGAATGAATAGCTACAGATATCATTTAGAATAACTTTCTCTAATGCATATGTATATGAGAAAACCATCATGAATTTTCGTCTCAATACGTGAGATGGGGGCCCGAAGACACAAAAAATACTTAGATCTTGACCGCGCCGAAAGACAACAACATCTCAGAAGACTTAAAAACGCTACATCAAACGTTTACAACACGGTTGAGCATCTAAAGAGATTTCTTTAGACACCTTCAAACATCTTTCAGACACCTGCGTTGTTTGCGTATTCACTTGAAATTAATTTAAAGGGACATGTTTGATGATATATTATATATTCGGTAGATTCGAACAATCGAGAAGATCGTTATTTCCTATATTTCAGCACGGTGTTATCCAACATGACATCCCCGCGGTGAAAGAAGGATGTCGTGTCAGAATTCTTCGGCATTCTTGCAAATACTTTTCGAATTTAAACTCGAATATAGTTCGTGCATTTGCTTGAAACAGGAGGTAAACGAGCATCTTGGATAAAGTGTCCGCGATAATGATTAGACGATTATATAGTAGAGTTAGTTTGTTAGTTAAGCTATTCTAACACATAAATGCTGAAGAGAAACGAAAGGGTTGACAATTTCAATGTTCCTCGGATACAATTCGACACGCGCGCGCTAGTCCTGCAAGACGATCAATTTTCGTTCGCCAGCTAATACTTTCACTCGCTACGTGAGACGTCATGATTTTTTTCGGTACGGATGCACTTTTCGTATGCAGAACGATATATCTAAAAAGTGCTTAAAAATGAGTGCCTTGCCTACGAAATTTTTCCCATGAGATCACCAATTTTCGCGAAATTCATCCTTTCTAGGAATCGGATGCATCAACATCGGATTTGGCGTTTAAATCTTCAGTCTTTTCATTTATTATTGATGAGCCATCAATACTCGAAGAAGACAGCGAGTGCTCGAGGAAATTAATACAATCAAGAACGTCAGATGCAACGTGGCTCAATTTACACGATCTAGATTAAATAATGCTATAATAGAATTAAGTAAAAGTCGAAGAGTATTAATATTCTTCTAAATTGGATATCTAATCCCGTAGAATCAACAAATATACTCTTATATATAAGAGTTGTTTAAAATCTTAAGATTGAAATTTAAAAAGTTCTAATTTTTAAAAAATTAGAAAAACAATACGGGAAAATTCTGAATCTTTGTTAAGTCTTCTTTTTCGTTGCAGATTTAATTAACACGCATTCTTCTGAAGAAATGTAATAAAGAGCTCTATTTCTTCAGAAATAAATTCTATATAATATAGAAAGAAGATATAATTAACGCTGATATTGTTGCAACCGTTCCGATATTGCGACTTCACACACCGCAAAAAAGGTTTTTGCGGGACGCAACATTTGCAAAGATTAAGCGCGGTATGATTCGGATCCATCGTTCATCTGTACATATTAACGACGCTTCGTTCCTTGCTTAATACAAACTTTAAAATAATTTTTATCTCGAACTCTTACAGCTATTTATTCCCCTTACCGAAAAGTTACAAGACCGTTCGTACTTAAAGCGATCATTTTTACAATATATTGTCTGAAATATTAGTCTGCGCGTATACAAAGCTAGTTGTACAGTTTTGAAACGTATACAATAATCGCGCGAAAAAGAGAAGCCAAAATGGAAATATAAGAAGCTTTTGCAATATCGTGTAAATTTTGCATACATCGAACGTTGAAGTAATGAATATAATGAATGGTGATGAAAACGCAGAGTAATAAGCGCTGATACTAACTCGCAGTTAGTTCACAATATTCGCAAAACTTCTCTTTTGACATTTGTGATAAAATGTATATAATACATATATAGAAATACAGTAGTGCAAAATCTTCCTAATAATTGCTAATCAGAGTATATCGATGCCTTTAATAAGCCGACAGTATTATCAAATAATTACAGAGTATTTTTAGAGTAAAATCGCAACATTGTTCGTGTTGTTTCCACGCGTAAATATAGCTTTTGAAAAACGTATGAAATCTAAAACGAGACATTGCAATTAAAACGCAACGGAAGATGCGCTAAGACGTCATTCCAAAACTCTTTTGTAAAACCTATCGTTAATATGATTATATGCCTAGTTTTCATCAGAATCCGCTGTTTATGGAAAAATGCATAAATTGCATTCGTACATAGTAACGCGTTAAGTTTCACTCTATCTCACCGCACCTCTGTCGCTCCACGTGTCTTACATAGTAACCGTGCATGGATGGAAGCTTATAAGTAGACCATTTTAGTTATATTAATTCAAAGATAGATCTAGAGTTGTAAATATTACACGCTAAGTACCACTAACAATTCGAAATCACGTTTGAAACTGTACAACATTGACGGTAACTGTTCGCATGCTGTGCCGGACGACTAATATTTTGAATTTAGTCTCCGGAGGCGCTTCCACAAACACGTTTCATTTATCCTCTTTTTATACGTATTAATGTACAGTAATATAGCCAAAAAGTTCCCTTAGGACCTAAGCTATTATTTGTCTCTTATGAACTAACAACTTGGGATGTCATCGGGCTGCTCCTGGAAAAATGGAATTACGCACTGGCCAACTGAAGAAATAACAAAGTAGGTAAGGTAAGAAAAGTTATATAGTTATATAAGAAATGTGTAGAAATTATTAATACAAAGATGTACACTAGCGTTTCTTTTTACTTCATGTAATTTTGCGAGACTAATTAATTTAGACACATAACGATTTAGAGAAAGATGTAAAAACGTCAGAGAAGATAATTAATTATTTGTAATGACTTGAACTAAAAGACTAAAAACTCATTTAACATTTTTGACTTAACTTCGTTAATTACTGAAATTAGTAATTACCGAAATTAGTAAAATTTTATTTGTACTCACACTACGAACAATATATCTATATACGTTATTGTCTATATATTATCTGTACATGTACATCATGCGAATGGAACACTTCACCTACGCGACTTACGACTTATGTTTTATTGCAGAATAATACACTGTTTATAATTTGTCTCGTACATTTATATGGGCGAATGATTGATTCGTACACATGTAATTCGTTATGTAAATTTGTGAGCTTTGATTATAGCTAATTTAGGAAAGAAAGCGGCCTTTTCTGGGAGCAGCCCGCTTCTATTGTAAATCCTGCAAGTTGATAATTTATTATTGTCATTCACAGAAGTAGGAGTTTTATCCACTTACAAACTAGAATCTGTTACTTTCAAATGGTTTCCTTAGAAAAAGAAAAAACGAACGGATGAAAAATATAGCGACATAGCCTACGTCTCGAGCAAAGATCTCGTTATTGATCGGGATTGCTCTCAAGTATTGTCATATCGAAAATTCAGCGACACAAACATCGATTAAACGTTCTTATTGTCATTTATTTACTTACGGTAATTAATACGAGTCCCTATATAACGCTCCTCTCTCTTTTTTAACGGCTCATCCTTCGTAAAGCTAGATAATGTAAATTTCAGAGAGTTCTGTTCGGTATATGTATGATACTTGTGTGTGTATATATGTATGTAATTAAATACAGACTGGTCTTCGTGCGATAAGCGGTTGAATCGCAAAGAATTTGCTGCTGCGAATTTTGTGGACACCCCGGCACTTAGGAGCTGGACACATTTAAAACTTGACATTACGAGAGGCGTTACACTAAATTCACTACCCTAAATTGATTATGTATTCCGCTGATTTCTCTTGGTTGCACGTCTTACATATCCCTTGTACGTTTTGCGATATGAGACATATCTGTCTGCAACAAGCCGTCTTTTGATATTTTTTGATAATTTTATGTTTCCTTCCTTTATTGTACTTATAGGAATTATTCTTGCTACTCGCGAAATATACGCGAATAATGCGTTGTTTAACAATTATATATAGTTGTGTCGGCATAAAATATATAATTAAAACCGTATTGAATATTTGAAGAAATAGTTTTTGAAAGAGTTTTCTTCTATGATATTTTTTTCTATAAAATTTAAACTGTAGCTTTACTCATGCGACACGCTTCACGCACAAGAGACCAGTTCCAAAGTACTAGACGGTGTCCTTTTGCCGAGTGAGTCCTAATCATTGTAATTAAAGACATTTATTATCTGTACCCAAGGCACATTTTACACTTTCATTCCGTTTTAGGAAGGTCCACTCTATAGTATATACATATTATTGTTATACGTATAAGGGATAGTTTGTAACTTGCACATCACCCTTAAGTATTACTTTTTCTTTACTTTCTTGTACATAATTCACATTTCGTTAATCTCTCTTTCTCTCTCTCTCTCTCTCTCTCTCTCTCTCTCTCTCTCTCTCTCTCTCTCTCTCTCTCTCTCTCTCTCTCTCTCTCTCTCTCTCTCTCTCTCTCTCTCTCTCTCTCTCTCTCTCTCTCTCTCTCTCTCTCTCTCTCTCTCTCTCTCTCTCTTTCTCTCGATTGACTACTCTACGTATTATTGTCAAGTCGACAGCATTTATAAATGTATTTCTTACGTATTATCATCGATTTAAAGTTATATTAAGATCAACTATAGTTTTGTGCAAAATTTACATTGTACATGCTGATGCACCTCCATTTCTCCGCATCAAATTTATATCTATAGTTACGTGCTAATCAGCTCGTCCGCGGATATTGTTTTGACATATCCCTTCCCTAATAATAAACAATCGTTCTTGTCCAAATTTCATTAATTACTTAGTTTTGATTATAATTATTGTCTGAATTTCATTTGTTATTCAATCCTGATCATGATTATTGTCAAGATTTCACTGATTACCCATCTCTAAACATTATTATTATCAGCTCGACTTTATGTCAAAGAATATGGAAATTACTCAGTTCTGATTGTAATTATTGTCAGAATTTCATTGATTATTCAGTCCTGATCATGATTATTGTCAGAATTTCATTGGTTACCCACCTCTAATCATTATTATTGTCAGCTTGACTTTATATCAAAGAGTATGGAAATTTTGCGTTCATGTTCATACATATATATGTGTATGCGTGTACTTGTGTATATATGTAAATGCATGTATATGTATTATATATAATATATATATCTCATATATATGTATATATAATATGAAATATTGAATCTGATAGGTCTTAAAAATATTTTGCTAATCTTTTACCTTACAAGTAAATCTTACGTACTAAATACTTTCATACAACCTTGTATGTGTTTCGTCGATTTAACAATCGTGTGTACATTGTTGTAGCTATCGTAATCATCTTAAATCGATCAATTTTCGTCGTCATCTTTGTCTTCTATTATTTGTTCCACGTTGAAAGAAGGAAACGCAATGATTCATCTTGAGAATAAAAGAAGTGCGATGATGGACACCACAGATGTCGTAAACGCAGGCAAAACTTGACTGACACCGTTAATGTTTCTCAGCGACCGTCCCGGGTCGACGACATGAATCTTCCAGCCCAGATGTTTGTGCGTGTAACACTGAACAAGTAAGTTATACGATATTGTAATCTTCTCAGAAAATGAATAAATTTTAATAAGATTGTTTAAAACTAAAATAATTTATATATTTGCAGGTAATTGTTCGAAGTTTTGGCTTTTCCCTCAAATTCGTACCTGATAGTAAACTAAGTCCGGCGTGTCTTTTTCCACGGTCCATGCGAGCTTGGCAGGCTCGCCCTTGTCGCATTTGAGTTCGAGCGTTTCGAAGAATCTCTTAAACGTCTTGTAATTATCCGCGTTATCCACCGTGGTGCGGACCCATTCGCAATAACGACCCTTTGCGGTCGGTTCGAAATATCCGTCAGAATCACGCTCTACGCCAGCAAATACTCTTTCGTTCATTATTTGATTCCCTGTCTGTTGTCCAAGACCACCCTCCGGACTGTCAGTTATATAGAATGGATGATACCTGTCGAAGGTATATGAACGTTTCACAATAATGTGTTTCACAATGTCATACTGGGAATATTATATAGCGATCTCAATCTAATCTTGCACCGTGTATGTATTTTGAAGGGTGTTATTCTCAGGACTCACCTAGCGGGATTAGTATAATCGTCTCCACCCTCCACAATAAAGGTATAAGTTTTTCCTCGCTCGACGGTGATCTCCGGGATCAGCAAATCATTGATATACCATGCGATGCCCCAAGAGGGTGTACCTAAATTGCAATAAGGATCACTGATTGATCTCGGCCTTAAAATACTATATCATCTTAAGGGGAAAAAAGTCAACGGTAAACAATTTCAACATTATCATGATACTAATACTATTTAATATTTTACATAACAGTAGAATAAATATATAAAAAATATCTGCAAATTTATTAATATGACATATATTATTTTTATATAATAAGATACTATCTTTTAATTAGATTTTTTGTTAGTTAAATTCTATTTTAATTAATCTCCAAGTTTCATCAAATAATTCTACTGTCTACATACATTTAACATAAGACGATGCGGTTTTACTTAACAAAATAAGTATTAGAGATATAATTCGGTCATAATGTGTAATTAATACCTGTGATTTTTGAGTATCCTCTTTTCGAACCAGTCGGTCCAATTCTTGCACTGAAAAGATTCTTATCATTGATAACGGCCGGCGTCCAGGATTCAAGATCAGGTTCGTCAGGAATATTGTACAGGGAATTTGTACAGTCGTGAACATTTCTCGACGTAAAATCGATACGAATATCCTCGGTAGTCTTATCGAATCTCTCGTGAGCATTTGCTTCGCCCTGCGAATTCAGAACTCCGATGGCAGCGATCACGCTGGTTTCCCTTTCCGGAATCATCCTGTCCTTCTCTGGCTCGTTGGTTCTCATCGGACGTGTGTACGTAACTGCAATTGAAATATGAATTACACCACTCTAAGGATAATTTCTGTTTCGTATACTTTAGTTTACTTAATTTATGACAAACATTCAAGTTGATGCGAATACATTCAAAAATAATTTTACACGCTAGTTCTTACATTAAAAATCGCAAATGGCATTTAAATATAGATTTTCAATTAACTATAAAATTCCTATATATATTCATTTATGCTACATTTTTATTCTAATTTATCTATTAAATAAAATTGAACTATTTAATGAAAAATATCTCGTAAATTTTTATTATGTAACTGGTAAATTTATATAACTAGTAAATGTATCTCTCATATAAGACCACACATTTTTTAAGTCGCGTAAAGAGTAAAATTGTCAAAGAGAATAAATGTAACAATTAGCCATGTATTATTTTTTCCGTTTCTATCGTAATATCGTCCTTTATAACGTATAGGATAGAAATGTACCCGTTGTTATGCCATTCTTCCTTTCCCCATGCAAGAGCACCACGTCGTTTCTTCCGCCGATCCTCTCATCCGGGCATACACCCTTCTTGCCATCGCACTGAGATAAGTCCGACATGTAGTAATCCTCGGCGATGAACTTGCCGGTTTGTTTATTGTATCCGATCACAGCGACGTCGCCGCCGATCATCTCGGCCTTCCCTTCCTCACCCGACAACCCGAACGCCACGTACTGGTCCTCCTTGATGCGTCCCGACAGTCGAATCTGCACGTCCTCACCCTTCAGCTGCCACTGCACTTGAATACGGCCATTTAGTATCTCTTTGCAGTTGTTCACCTTAGGCGTCGGTGTGCTGCTCGTCTGAAAAAGAAAATATCGCGAATCTGTGACCTGTGACCTCAATACGGGGGGATTATGTATCATCCGTACGGCAAAATATCGTGCATCGATCGCGTTGTACTTACTGGATTATACCACCATGGCGGCTATTCCATTTAAAAATCAAAAGCAACGTTATTAAAGAGAATATAATGATTGAATTTGAACGACAAACGTGATAACGATTTCGTTATATTATCAGGAAGATTGAGAACTTCTCTCAAGATGAGATCCATGATCCTCGATTTCATTTAGCTTTAAGAAGATATTGTACAGTTGCTTAAAAATGACTAGAGTAAGAGCCTTGTTGGCACGATTTTTATTGAATCTAAAATATTAGCAGCTACGTGTATTTTATCATATAAAGACGCAAACGTTCCTCTTCACAGTGCATTCAATTTTCGTCTTCATTAAGGCGAAGCTTTTCATCGTGTATATACCGTATATCAAAGAGCGGAGCCGCGTATATTATCATTTCATAGTGAACGTTAATGAGGGTACGTAAGGCACGAAAGTTTGGGGCGTATCAGGATTGGAGAACTCATTTTGGTTTACCGTAATTTTCGTCTGGCCGAGAGCCGGTGGAACGTCGAGGTCCCTTGGAATTAGAACATGGCCGAAATTGTGTCTGTATTCAACGCACCACACCGCGAGCCAGCTGATGTCGTACACCGTCAAGTTCCCCGGCAAGACGATCTCGATGTCCTCTCCTTGGTATCCTCTTAATGGTGCCAAACTGTCGGCGGATTAGATGAGATTAATAATAATTTCAGTAACTTGAGTAAAATGTTTTAAATTAAAGTACGAGTACCCAAGCTTTTGTAGAAACATTATATCTTTCAATTAAATCTAAATTAAGTGATGTTAATTTCTTAAATATACGGATACATATACAAATATATATATATACAGATGGAGAAAATAAAACTCGTATTATTATAAAAGTAATTATATAAGGCTTACTTAAAGTTAAAATAAGTTTTTAAAATGTATAACAATAAACTTGTTGCTTTAAAATAAATTATGCGATAGTGTCTTTGGTATTTATTTATTTCCCGTATAATTTTTTATGCAGAAATCTACATCCTCTAGATTTTTTACAGGAGAATGATAATATTGGTTTTATGAAAATTAATTTATTAATTGTTTCAGACTGCTTGTGTCTCAACTGACCTGTCTACTTCATTGGGGACCTTGATACCAAAACGGCTGGGTTCTGAGCCGTTGCCTACCCAGAAGTAAGCGTCCGGTCCACCACCGTCGTAATGCAAATTTGGAATGTAGATTGTTTTGCTGTCTAGAATACTGATGTTGCCGCTGCGGAGGCCGTGCGCCAATCTCGAAAATTCAGGAAGCACTTGCAATTTCGGTACCTTCAAGTCAGACGGTATGAAAACGTCGCCGAAATCGACCTGGAACATGTGGAAATAACGTATTTATTTCTGTCTCCGTGCCCAACGATTCCAACAACTCTACGATTCCAATACTTTCATAGAGGGACGATGTTGACTTTTATAAATAAATATTTCGTACAGCTCTTCCCAAGTATCTTCTGTATCTTAATATTTTATTTCGATTGTTTGACTTTATTTTAATAATTTACAAACATTCTTATAATTTTGAATTATATAGAAAGAAGCTATATCACAGATTTTGATGCAACGCAGTAGTGACTTCCAAAATGTCTTTCGTAGAAAAGAAAGAAGAAAACACAAATAAATATTAAATCACGTATATATACTGCAAATATTTTTTATAGACTTTATAATTTAAGCTATTTTATCATACAAAATCGTTCCGGAAAACCCGCTAGTTTAGCCTTTCAAAAGTGTGCATTTATATCTTCGCGGCGTCGTCGAAAGAGTCGATCTATCATCCCACCCAGCGTTCGAGTTGACGTACCGATGAGGGGTTTCGGCTCGTTTATATTCTAAGTTCCGTCAAACGTCTTAGTGGAGGGACACGAGAACGTGAGAGAAGGAAGTTGAAAAAAAGAATGAAGAAAAGTAAAGAAAGAGAGAGTCAGGGAGTAAAGAAGCAAGTTATCGGTCGAAAGTTCGTAAAATCCGAGAAACCGATTCCACCCTCCGTCGTATAGCAAGCGGGGCTGCATCCGTCCTCTTTCTCTAGGGAGCGTTTTATAGGAGAAAATTCAACGTTCGCGACGATTTCTCAGCTCATTCCGAAACCTCGAACAAATCTATTCGTGAATGGCGAAATAGCGAGCTTTATACCAGCCCTTCGCGAACGGATTTTCTTCGTTTTCTGTCTCGCGAGAATAATATAATCGAGTTTCTGCTAAAAGAAAATCTTCCTTTAAAAAGCTTTCCTACATAAGCAAACTGCTACCTCAATTTTTCGAGATTGGATCTCTCAATATAAAAATACAGATAAAAATAAATGTTTACAATGTTTATTAAATGTTGGACGCAATTGTTTTGGAATAAGAAAAAAACTTTTATTTTTGTTATGTAAAACTTACTATACAATAGGACTTTTGCATTAAGTACTTTTATAAATTTCTTTTTATCTGCTTGTCAATAATTAATTTCTTGAGTGTAATTGCGTCATAATAAATTTATGGACAATCGTCCAAGCAAATTAAAATGGAGATGCTATAATTACCGATGGAGATCCTCGTCACTTTTGTAATTTCGCATTTCTATTACGATCAGTAACTGAGTAATTAATATTGAAATGAATTTAATTGGATTATTAAAACAGAAATTAGGTAAATGATGGTGTCTGCGAGAGATTAAATCAGGAAGATGTATATATGCGAGAAGGAGCTCCAGCCCCCGCAAATAGTTTGCTAACTAAGATTACGTCTTTGAAATCGCGATGAGCTATGATTTTCCCTGGAAACAGCTTCCCGAGGAATATGCTCTGGAAGTTACAGAGTACATTTTGCTGAATTCTGCGTGCGGTACACAAATCAACGGCGCGGGAGTTTCTTCGGTTTTGTAGAAGTTCCTTTGTGCGATTATACGTGGCCGTGCGCCAATTTCATCTCTCACAAGTACAACTGGCAAAATGGCTGGAAATTTTGACATTTGCATGTACTCACGCCATCATTTACATTTCCATTTCCGAGAAATACTTTACTCGCGTCCTTTGAAGCCTGGAAGCCTCTCAGCTCCGTAATTAATTCTCTCTCCGATGTCGATTGCCCTGCTTAACAAATTATCAAAGATACCGCAAAATACTAAATAAATACAACACCGATCTTTCACTTTACCGAAATCATCAACGAAATCTCAGTTATATTGTTATAAAGATTATTATCACGTACTGAGAGAAAAATGCGTAGAATTATAAGTACAAAATGGTTAACTATGATATTTTCTAATATTCTTGTCATGTAGTAACATTTATCATTTTAACAGACAAATATTAATTTAATTCTATCTATTAAATATGTTTTAACGACAAATTTAGATTTTGCTTTACTCATATTTCGATTTATACAATTTGCGAATTAAATATGTATATAATTGCGTTGTAGAAATCATTAATTACTGATTAATTTATGGCTGATCTAAATTTTACACGGCCTTTGTAGAGACAATCCGCAAATAGGGAATACCAATTCCTCGATTTTTCGTGCGATTGTGTTGGGGGCTAAATCAACGGCACGCGGCCGCCCACTAATTTCATCATTAATAATAATTATTATCGACGAGTTGGGATGAACTCCCTCGAGACTCCGAAATTTGTATGCGCATTAATCCCATTTCGTTTAAGGGCTCGTCAATCATACCGCCCTCGACTAGCTGATGGCTCGGTATACGCCAAGCCCAGAAATGTTCTGTACGAATGAGCCGCGAGACGCTCTTAATGGCATTTTGAATGGAGCATACTTAAAATTGGCCTTCCAACTGCAGCCCTTCATTATAACTGAATAGATGCTACAGTTGTTCGACACTACTCCAAGAAACTAGCAAATATTTATCGATCAATTTGAAATTTCGCTTATTAAAGTAAACGTAAAGTTTTTTATTGACCGATAAAAAAAAGATCGGATGGAAGATGGAAATTAAAATTCAGTTAAAAATTAAAATATTTTTTTTCATAGAATGACACTTGTTTATCGCGAGAAATACCGGTTTCTTCTAATTTTAGAATACGCGTAATCGATAACAGCCACAAGCACTGCAAGTTTCCGAACTAAATTTACGTTCGCAACTTCGACTGATTCCGGAGACTGCGGTAATAGCTCTTTGTAATGGAACGACAAGAAATTACTCCATTCAGCGACATTAACCTCCTACGTCGACGCGTATATTGGCAATAAATTTGATAACACCTACGTAGCTTTCCTTAATTATCGACGGCCTCCGGTATTAAACAGTGATACAGCGAACATCCGTGTTTCCCATTCACCGAAATGAATGCCATGCCCAGCTGTCGACGTATTAATTCGCGTCCCACGTCGCAACTTATAATAGAGAGAATTTAATTTTATAAAATATAGTTTCCTGCCAAAGAGAGAGAGCGTTAGCATGCCTGACGGTGCATTTCGAATAGCTCTCTGCTGCATTGAAAGTCAGGATACATATTGGAAAAATGCAATATTTTCACGTCTAATTTAAGCGACTTCGCGAGTATTTTTCATTCGTTTGACATTATGTTATTGAACGATATGACGTAAAATAATGTGACGTTATACGAAAAATATTTATAAAACTGGAACATAAAACTGCAATCGTACATATGTAAACAATTAATTCTGCATAATATGTAAAAAAAAATAATTCTTCTCGTATATGATTGATAACTACACGGAGAGAATTTTTCGTTATATTTTACCGTTAAATTCACTACAAACTTGGGAAAACTTGGCAATATCAATCAAATATTATCGGTAACGATAGGAATTTTTGAAATATGCAAAAGACATTTTATTACAAACACAACGCCTAATAAAAATTGCTAAGCAAATTGGTAATTTTTGAAAAATTATTTTACTATATATTTTAGTAAAATTAATCAAACATATTTTATATTTTATTGTAATGGATATTAATATTTTTTATTGTGGTAGATAGTAATCAGAATAGCTCGCATAAAATTATTCGTAATACGTGGGACGTCGTCCCACAACTACTATGATTTTAAGGATAAATTCTAAGAGAAAATTCTCTCTGTGTATTGTGTTAATTTACTACGGGCTATTTTTATCAAACGTACCCCAACAGAATTACATCCTAATGATGTTAGAGACATTATTAATATGTCATTTGACGTACACCCTACTATACGTGCACAACTCGTAATAAACGTGGTTAGATAAGACACGAAATGTTAAAAAAAAAGGGAAAACAAGAAGACATTTAGTATTGCATAATAGAAAGTATAACAAGATATATTCGTATTACGACTGGATTATCAAATATCCGACTGTTATCAGAGTTTTAAAACCACTTGCACCACAGATTCAATCGTGTAGATATACGGATACATGGTATCACTCGATAACAAAATATTGCCAATAATTAAGTGAACGGCACTCAAGTCAAGTGCACCCTAAAAAAAAAAATCTACGCGAATATCGACGCGAATTATAACCCGTATTATAATATAACATATAATCGTGAGAAGTAATTTGAATGCAGCTCGCAAAGTGGACCAATAAATTCAAGACGTAAGAATACATAAATACATGTAACTGAAGCACTTTACTATGTTAAAAAGTATTTTATTTTTATCGGATTGAGCTATTCTATTCAAATCTATTATTTTATTACGAAATTTCGCGTAGAATTCTGAAAACTCGTTGCAGGCGCCCATTTAACTGGAGATTACAGTACTAAACGGTAAAGTGGCTCTTTTAAGAATTGGCAAGAGCAAAATTCAAAGAAGCCAGATTTAAATCAATTTTCTCAAGTTTTATAAAAAGGTAGATTTATCCACCGTCGCACCCTTCGATTCAATGATATCTGAATCCACGCCCTCGCCGTGATATATCGACCCTCCGTTAATTTTTCATCGAGAAACCGACATGGTCCCACGAAATCTCGCCCGACTCTCCGCCGTTTAATCTTTTCGCGATAATTTTCCAAGAAAAGCTCGTTTTGATCCGATTGTTCGCGATTGACGACTGTTGCAAGAGGGCTGCGTATCTCACGGTTTATAAACCCGGGATGCGGCAGTACGGGGATTCTCCTCGTCAATCCGATACCTTTGATGTAGCCGTTACATCCCCCGATCCCTCGGAGATTTCGAGCGGGTTCGTCCCGCGCTGCAACGTCCCGCGTCCTCCCTAATAGACTGTTTATCTCGTAAGCTCAGATTTAGATTCGGATTAGAGTCTATTATGCGAACTTCCCTACGAAAGCGTGTGCGTACGTACCAGGCAGGAGTGTGGCTATCTAAAGTGAGATACTGAGCAGTGCCTCATTTATTTTCCACCCTTCTTCATGGTAAAGGCAAGAATAATTGAGATGTTTACACTTATAAGATAGAGTTTTTGCTTATAAAATAATTTTTATGCTTATTGAGAGTTTTTATTTAAGATTATGCGGCTTGTTGAATTAAATTGACAGTATATTTATGTGTGTGTATACATCGAACAGCTTTCTAGCTTGCATTTATATTTATCAGTAAATTCTCTGTAAAAAACATCCTAGCAGTGGCATTGATACAAACATCACATTTCGACGGTGGAACATCTCGTTAAAGAAGCTATTTTTCTATGGGGCTCACAAAAGATGTTTGCCCCTAAAACCGATAAAATGCTCGAGGCTCTCAAATATGATTACGAGAGATTCGCGTGATAGAATGCCCTCGATTAAAGTGTTACCGAATTAATGATCATCCTATTGTCATTTATAGCGAATGTTATTACTAATACAGATTTTTCGTACACGATGTCTAAAAACTCATGAAAATCTTTGAAACATTTTTTTAGTATTTTACATAAATTCAATTTCGAACAGTCAAAAAGCTATATACAGATATTTAAAATAATGTATTAAAATATTAAAATTAGGTACAAATATAAAAAGTGATTTTATAAGAGATATAAAATAAAAATAAGAATACTTACAAAGATTGTTAAATGTTCAGCAAACGTCAATTAAACGATTTACGAATCTTTCTACGTCTTCTAAACTTTTCCTTGAACATTCGTGAAATTTAGTTTCTTATTGCAACTATAAGGCAATTAAGAAGTACTAACTTTGGCATTCAACTCTATTAGTAAGAAAAGTAAGTTTTTCTAGAAAGGAACAAACCTCGTTGTCAAATTATTATGCTTCTATGACTTCAACTCAATAATTGCTCAAGTCGACGTACTTCAGCTTCATCAGCATTGAAGAGTACTTCCAAAGAAGAACGAGAAACGAAGTACTTTATATTAGTCCAACCTTTACTTTTCTTTTCTTCTTTCGGGCGTTATGTTCTTTTGGGCTCTCCTTTGCATACAAATTTATTTTGTAACTAAATCCTGAGATTTTTAGACAGATATTAATAATCAATTATTTGGTATATATACTCGACATCGTCGAAAATACAGAAACGTTATAATAAGCGTCAATATCAGTCTCATCCCCGCCCAAGAAGTAATAAAGTAACGCATCATTCTCTCGTCCCGCGTATATATTACGGGGGCGTCTTTTCACCCCCCCCCCCCCTCACGCAATCGGGGTCTGTGCGCTACTGATACACCCCCGTTATAACCCGTGGGTGGCTACTCGAGCAGTCGATATTCAATCAAATAAATCCCCCTAACAAACTGGAGAGTCACGGATAGCATCGAGAAACAATTCGTGAAGGGAAGGGGGATAAAGCACGGCGGCGAATCGGCGGGAGAGAGAAAAAAGGGGGTGATTGAGGGACAGAAATAAAAAAAGGAAAATGAGAAAGGAAGAAGGGAGCAAGCCAGACGGGAAAAAGAAACGAATGAGTACGAAGGGGGCATTACGTATCGCGGAGATTCCGGTCCCGAACGCCGAGGCTGTATATTATTTTAACGCCTTATCAGGTCTGTATCACCCCTCGTCGCACGGGGCGTCGTCCCCCACAACGCAATCGCCCCCTGTCGCGAGGACGTACGTCCTTTCGGAAATTGAGACATCAGGTCTCGTTAGCGCGTTGGCCGATGCAATGGCATCGTCCCTTGCGGCTATTCCATCGGTTGACTGCATCGAAGGCGTGTGACGATATAGTTTATAGCTTCTGTAACGCGATGCACGCATGTGATCATTCCTCAAGGGCTGGTAATATATACGCTGGTACTATAACACGGTGCTAATAGTAACAGCATTCATTGATAACACTTAGAACTGGCTCTCTAGGGAGAGCCTGTACACACGAAGTACAAAAAAAAATATATATATATATTGAACAGTATAAGAAAAAGGGATAAAAGCAATAATATAAGATGTTTTACTCTTAGATAAAAATAAGATAAAAATATATAAAGATAAAAAATAAGAGGTTTTTTAAACCGCAAAAACAGAAAATACTGACATAAATAATTATATTAAAAAATTAGACTAAAAGGGAAAAAGAAACGAAATGTAGAATTAACTAAAAAACTATAAAGCAAAGACTATAGGATTAACAAAGAACATGAAAAAGTAGATCGTAAATGAGTATGTGCTTTAAGTGAATTTTCTAAAGCTTTATAAGATATCATATCTTTACTATTTTAAATATATTATTTTACTGTTATAAAATTGGATCTGTTATTCCAACACAGAAAAAAAGAAGTGTGAAATCAATACTGATACCTATACTTGTATATACGCAAGAATATATAATCTTGAAATGAGACTATATTGCGTTAAACGAAAAAAAAAACTTGCTTGAATGAAGTTATTTATATAGTTAAACCAAATTTTATATAGGTCAATCAAGAAAAAAAAGTTAAAATAAAAAGTTAAAATTCTTATAAAAAGATTATATGTTCTTGCGTATACACAAGTATATCAGTGTTGATTTGACACTTTTTTCTATGAAGAGAGAGAAAGTTAAAATAAGAATTATTCTCATTAAAATTATGATCTAAGTTTAAATATCCACGCCCATATTTCTTCTCTTATCTCTAGTTATTTTTTTAGATCTCTTGGCGTATCATTTCTTATAGTAGGTAATACTTTTTCGTAATAAGAACATTCCTTGAAGAGGTACTTCACATATCTTTTACCTTACGTAAGATTTTTACGTAGGAAAGAATCCAATGATCCATATCGTCATTCGACAAGAGTAAAATTCGCACTAAAAGTACGATGGTCTTTTGTGTAAACGTGTATCGCCTTGCTTAGCAAGATCGAAAAGTATCCTTTTACGAGCGTTCGATAGAATCCCAATTCAAAGTCGAAGGGCAAGCAATTGGCAAGAAAGCTGAGAGAGAGAGAGAGAGAGAAACAGTTCGAGGGAGATAGCAGGTTGAAACCAGAGTTAAAAAAGGCCTTCTATTCGCGAGATCGTTGGACTTTAAGTAGGTGATAAATTAAACGAGTCTTCCGCGTCCTCGTCTCCATAATACCTCTATATCTTTAGCCGCCAGATTTAATGGAGCTTTTTTAACCGAAACTTTTTTACTACCCCGGATAAGCTCTTGTTAAATATGTTCTACTGGGCCAGAGTCCAATTACGTGGGTTTCGAGCATCGTTTAAAAATTCACTTTTAGCGGAGGAAAACTTGAGAGAGTGTAACGACGAACACTTGATACTTTCGTCTACAAAGGTAAAGTAGGTTCGTGAAGTTCAATGAAAAACGAACGACAAAACCATATCTTAGCTCGAGCGTGAAGGCCATATAGCATAGTGATATATTCCACATCACAACAGGAATCAAATGTCACGTTACCAGAAGTACTGCTTGTTAATTTGGTTTAAGCAGCTTGACAGACAAAATTCCTTTTCCGTTTTCTTTAAGTCAATAAAATAAAGAATGGATAGCGACTGTTCGGAGCCTGCGAAGATACAAGTTTCTGAGCCTCTCAGCAGAAACAAGCAAATAGAAGATTAATGCTAAAGTATCTCGTTTAACTCCAAGCAACACACATTATTTTAAAGAATTGACGAATACTTTTATACAGAGGATTTCGCGAGAATTGTGCCTTTTACATTTTATTTTATTTTCCATGCATGTATATATATTTCCTGTATTAAATATTTAAATCGACCGTCTTTCTTTTCCTTCTAAACTGACACGCGGAAACGATTTACTGAAATAATGATATTCTTCCCCCGAGTTCTGCAAAAATATTCGTGATCTCTAAAGATGACTAGGCCGGCTCTCCGGGCATAATATGACGATATTAGTAGCAATGTAGCCCGTCCTGCCGTAGTATGAATGACGAAACTTTCCCGGCGACAGAAGGACCGGTGGGCGGTCCTCCGGGATACCTGGAACTTTCGTAAGCTCCCGTCCAATCGGCGTGTTGGAAAGCGAGAGAGGTAGATAGAGAGAACAGAGAGGATATAGAGAGGGACGCGGAAGGGGGGGTTGGTAGGGTGCGGGAAACAGAGAGCTTTCTCGCTGGATAAAAATGACAACTTTTGCTGGAATACGTAATTGCGGTTAGGTGAACGCGACGTAAACTTCGCTTTACTTTGCTGCATTTGCTTGCCTTTTTTGTTGCAAGTCTCCTGCAGTTATTTTCACATGCGCGTTTCGCGCGGTTTCTCCTGCCTTCCGTTGAACCGACGAGCCGACGACCTTTCTCGTCGATTGGTTCGCAGGTATTCGATATCTGTTTGAAGGGAAGGGTCAATGGTTCCGTGTAGAAGGAAGAAGCAGTTTCGCGCTGAAGTCAAGTCAGACATGATAGCGCAGCGTTATTTCCTGTTACATTAATTCTATGGAAACGAATTTCTTCCCGCGATACAAGTGGAAATATACAGTTGCAGTTGACATTCCACGTCGAAAAGAACAATTTCTGCTGTTTATTTTGCAAAGTCGCGAGCAATATTTTTTTTTCCCTCGCATACTGAATGGTGAGCGTTTCCAGTTTCAGGCTCTCTCGTCAGAGAAAAACACGTGTATGCTTGCCGAATAAAGGGTACTGCAATATATGAACGCACGACGATAAAATAGAATACTAATAACGGTGTTTATATACGGATACTACAAAAAAATAACTTGAGTCCTCTTCTCGCTCGCGTTGTTACAGGTTATTTTCACGATGAGACTGCATTCGACTTTGCATGTACATTATTGCTTTTTATTTATTTATCATTCGTCGGAAAAACAAGTATTTCTGCGAAATCGTAATAAAAATAGCTACGTGAAGTCATTTTGCTCTCTTTAAATTTGCGCCGCCGCTCGTGCGCCGCTCGTGCGCCGCTCGTGCGCCGCGAAGACCCGCGGAAACCAGTTTATGTCAGCCACTTCGATTTATCCATTTTCGATCGAGCACCCCCATTGATATCCAGAACGTCGCATGGCCGTGTGTGCGTCAGTGAGATCGTTGCGTATTCGATGAGATCCGATACATTCGGCATACATCAGCATCAGCTGGAATATACACCCACGAGGACGAGTCGACGCGTAGGTGATGTCAAAATGGCGCGCGCGAGACATTTAATCCCCTTCGACCTTCCGCGGAAGATTACACGTGTACTCTAGTGTGTACTTGACTCTGAAATTTCCTGACGTTAAGTCCGATTAAACGAGATTCGGTTTGTTGCGTGCCCCGAAACCATTAAAAAACGCAATTCTCTCGAAGTATTTGCGTACATAAATATCATACATCCACCCATTACGGTGAAGTAATGAAAAATAATAAATAATAAAAAAAATCGCCTGACTCGAAATGGAACATGAATATTAATATCGGTAAGTTTAAACAATAAGATAATGCGATAAGATAATGCGCAAAAGTTAACAAGTACAATGGTTGATCGTACGCGCCGGGTATCGAGTACGTTATATTGTGAAAGAAACCATTATCGCAATTCCCACATATTTTTCGAGCACGGAAGTGATTGGATACGCGAATTACGATAAACGAAAGCGAAATTTTTTCCTCTCTCTCTCCTTTTCTCTTTCTCTTTCCAACTCTTTTCCGGGAGATTATTTTAAAATTCTTTCTTCAAAATACGTTCTTTGTTCCAAATATAAAACACTTAAAGGGAGATTTGAACACATTGAGAAGTAGCATGGTGAAAAGATATTTTTCGTATCTCTTCTAACACGCGACAAAATAATGCGTTAATTGACAAGTCGAGAATCACCGGGGCGATTCGAGTAATATGCCACGGAATTAAGAACAAATTTATCCCTCCTAATAATACGATTTTTTTTACTAACCGAATGATAAATCTAATTGTCGAACGATTTCGAAAATTGTCTAATCTGCAGAACCATCGCATCCGCGAGCAGACGCCGTCTTCAGGATCGAAGGCTCCGACCTTCGGAGGCAAACTCTTGGCCCTCGACCTCGACACCTCACCGGTCATCGGGGCCATGGGGTTGATCCCTCTACTTTCAAAATGGCGACGGCTCGAGATACGGAATACCGCGACAGAACCGGAGGAAGAGGGAGAGAGAGAGAGAGAGACGAAGTGCGAAGAGCAAGGGGGAGGATACGCCAAACAGTCGCGAAAGAGCGAGAGGGAACGAGGACGACGTGGAGCAAAGTGAAAAAAGGGACGAAAGCGTCGCGTCATTTTCCAGAAATGAACCAGTGGATAGACGGAGCGACAGCGTAGAAACGAATGGTAACATCGAGGAGCCACAGTTACGGAAGAACGAGGAGGAGACGCAGAAACGCGAGAAGAGAGGAAAGGGTTGCACGATGACAGAGACGGCCAACAGGACGAGGATGGGTGATATCTGCGAGGGTGGCAAGGGTGAAGAGAGAGAGAGAGAGAGAGAGAGAGAGAGAGAGAGACAGGGAACGAGAAAGAGAGAAGGAGAAGGCAGGGGGAAGGAAAGAGGGAGGGAGGGAGAGGAGAGGAGAGGAGAGAGAGTGAGAGAGAGAGAAATATATCCTCGACTACTAGCCAGCCAGTCAGCCAGCCCCGGCCAACATCGACCGGGTATTGTCGCGTCTGCGCTTGCGTCACTGTTATCCAGGACTATCAACCTTGCCTCAATTCCTGATCATCCGTTTTCCGTGTCCCCGTTCGTGCTCGTGTGTGCGCGTGTGTGCCGGGGGCTCCGTGTACACGCACGTGTACACGCACGTGTACACGCGTGTATACGTGCGCGCCACGGACACGCGGCGTACGTACCCGCGGCGACTCGCGCGCGGATATCATCGTCCCTCGCGAGAGAGCGAGGCGTCCGTCATGCGTCGAGCCCGATCTCGCGCGGCCGATCGAATCGATGGACGTTCGAGGTTTCTCGCATTCGCGGATAGTCATTTTCTGCATGATCAATGAAGCTCCAAATATGCGAAAACCGACGCGCGTTATCGGCGAAACGGTTGTTTCCTGGGAGCAGCATTTAACACGTTAATAACGTTGAGCCACTACGATTTTGTTGCCGACTCGCCGTTAGCGACGAAGGTAAACGTAACACCCACCAGTTGTTGTATTTTAGTAACAGGTACACAAGTTTATAATAAAGTAAACTTGATCAATTCTCTAATATAACCCGATAAGAATAAAAATATGTTTCACGAACAAAATCTCTTAATTTTATTATAGGAAATAATTATGCTATTCCCTCTAATGCTAATAGGTGCTAATAGGAAAGTTATCAGAACTTCCTATATTTTTCGCCATCAGATTATTGAAATAATTAAAAATTTCTTTAACGAGCGAGAAAAGAAATAAAAAATAAATAAATGTATTACGAGTATTCACACATAAAAGACACTTTGTAAATTAAAATTAATATTATTTCATATGATCTTCAAGTAAAGTGTAAGTATAAGTGTGAGTATATAAATCTAAATAGATCACAGAACTTTAGAAAACCATAGTAGTTAATTTAATTACGTAATTTATTCTTTCTTAATTTAATTATATATATTATTCTATTCTAATATAATATAATTTTAATTGTATAGGCAATGAATCGTAATCGGAAATTGTAAATACATGCCTTAGCGGTTTGGTTAATTTGTCCACCGATTTGTACATCGACATCGTACACGGAACTGCATGCCGATTGCTACTGTATCGCCCAGTGACAAGTCGTTTGCCGATTTGTCAAGATTATTGATGGTCGTATCAATGGATAAATGCTTTACGTCCGACTGCACTCGTCGTGCGAGTTATTGTTGCTTCAGCAAAATTAGTCCCGCAAAAGTATTCCAGTTAAAGCGAAGATATACGAATACCGAAGCAAGAACGTAGATAGTTGCAAGAATGTACATAAAAACAGTAATATAATATGAGTAATATAATACAGATTTGTAGTATTTACACTGAGAAAAAAAAGCTGTTGCTTCAATTAAAATGCTATCACGGGGTGTCAAAAACATAAGTAGTTTATTCAATTGAATTATTATTAGACCCAATATCTGGATTATTAAACCAATAATTTAATTATTGATTATTATTAGACCCAATATCTGGATTATTAAACCAATAATTTAATTATTGATTTAATAATTCAGATATTGGGTCTAATAATAATACAATTGAATAAACTATTTATGTTTTTGGCACCCCGTGATAGCACTTTAATTGAAGCAACAGCTTTTTTTCTCAGTGTACAATTTTTGGCCTTTCTTTTGGAAAAAATATAAAAATATTGCTATAGTATAAATAGTGTAAATAACCTCTCCTTATAATTTATACAAATATCAGTGGAATATATATATATATATTTTTTTTAACTATATGGAATATATATATGTAATATTTATACACGATTTGATTGTTCATATTTTTCTTAAATAAGAATCTAATCCGTTGGAGAAATAAATCATCAGTTGTC
This sequence comes from Temnothorax nylanderi, assembly GCF_030848795.1. Classification (NCBI taxonomy): domain Eukaryota; kingdom Metazoa; phylum Arthropoda; class Insecta; order Hymenoptera; family Formicidae; genus Temnothorax; species Temnothorax nylanderi. Next base: position 741,209 of record NW_027249094.1, on the reverse strand, counting down.
AAAAAATAAAAGTATAGTATTAAAAAAAATAGTTACGTGTCACGTCATACGAAAGGGCTCATGAGAGGATATTTCAAATGTGTTATACGTCTCTCTCTCTTTCTCTCTCTCTCCGAACTAAAATCTCCTGTAAAACTTTTTCCCAAATACTTCGTGCGAAAAGGCATTGCGAAGACCCCATGTCCAATATGAAATCGATTATTAACGTTGACTTCGTCGAAGAACCGAGATCCAACGGCATGGAACGGCTCTCGAAGTTATACGACGTGCTCGGAAAGCTTTCGCGACGCCAATACAATGAATGATGTCAATATAGGGAAAAAAACGTTTCAAAGCTTTTACGCACGCCGCCATGAACTTATCAATGTCGCTTTTATGTTATACATTGTTGACGGAATCGCAAAATCGCCCACACATGTCACTAAATTCGATTACCCCGCTGAAATGACTGACGGGTTACAGAGTTTCGACCGAAAACGATTTCGTCATGGTATATTTCCAGGTATTTATTCCGATATGCGATGAAAAAACGACAATAAAACGATGTGATGCGTTAATGTACATTAATAATGCATTTTGTAAATAATAAATTTTACAAGCGTTACGAAAAATGGGCGTTATTTATTACCGCTCCTGTTTCCCGCATTCGTCCCATTAACGCTCATTTCGAATCAATTTGGTCAAGTTTATGTAAAACAATGGGATTATAAATATAACAAAGAAATAATAGTGGATAGAAAAAGGTAGCAACAATAGTGCAATGTATATTCGTTAATAATTTCAATTTCAAATGGCTATAAATTTAAGTAATTGTCCCAATATCTTTCTGCAGAAAAATATCATTAATATAAAGAACGCGGCGTTAATTGAATGAACATTCTTCAATAGATTAACATAGAAGAATACTAAATGCTAAAAGCTTTAATAAATATATTAATGTTAAAAGGGTGTACGCGACATATCGACGTATAATCTTATGCTCGGCGAGAACCCGATTCTTTTGTATGTTCCCTTTTGGGGACTTCAGGAATCCATTCTAAGCGGTTATTAAATGACGCTCTCGTGCAGGGTTGGATCGTCCACTTGGTGCCAGAAGCAATCGTACTCCGTCATCCCACTCCGAAAACTATGAGGCGTTTAATTAACTCCGCGGAGGCCGGGAAAGAGACCCGTAGAATTCACATGCAAATGCTCCGTGACACGATTGCGGAACAATCATTTCTTTTTCCAACTGAAACTCGGCTAGCAAAACCGACCGCCGACTTCCGACACTTCGCGCCAGATAAATTTCACACGGAAATATCGTCATTTTAACGTAAAAACAAAATCCACCGAAAAAACACGTGAAAAACATAAAAAGGAGACGTAACATATCTTTTTCTTTGAAAAAAAAAAAATAGCGCTATTTTTCAGTAAAATAAAATACTTCAATGAGAAGATTGCAAGAAAAAGTGAAAGGAAGTTTATTTCCGTTACATATAAGCGAGATGTTAATACTATTATAATATTGCAGAAATAACGATTGCGACGAGACTGATTGAGGAATGTAAAGTAATTTCGAATTATCACATCCTGATGATGTAACGCGAATAACGAACATCCGTAACGTACCATCGGTAGATAGCGTAATTTTATTTTTACTCGGCTTGTCGTTGGTTTGTGTAATCGGATGCGCAAATGAGTCACCATGCCGCAAGAGATGATGGACGCAATCGCGCAATCGCGAGTAGCAAAGTAGTCACGTCACGCATAGGTCAGCCAGAAAGTGAAGAATGTAATCGACAGACTGGTGAACTGGTGACACGTGCGAAAGTTGGCCGTTGTTAACGCGACTGCACGTTAATTTTGCATTAAAATTGTCACTATTTTTTACCTTTTTTTGCCGATGTAGAATGCTCATAGAAATTGTAAATTGCATTAAAATTTATTCAAGTGCAGATTTTTATAATATTTTTATACTAATATACTTTTTTAAAATATAATATAATTTTTTTAAATATTAATTGTCAAGGCTATTTACGTAATGGTTTTTACTGCATATTTATTCTATGGTTTCTTATTTTATTCATTATTTTATTAACTCGAAAATTTCTTGTAATAATATATAATATAAATAATAATGAGAAATAATTATATAAAACTAATGACTTTTATAATGAGGGTATACGATGCGTTATTATGTTACAGGAATATGTATTTACTTTCAAAAAATACATTTTTAGTAATAAGAATAATGTTAAAATGTATCTTAAATTTTGCATAGTTAAACTTTATATAATTTTCCAGATATTATCGTTCGTTGTTACGTGCAAAGTATAAAAAATTCGTATCCGGAAATTAAAGATGACGTATCCTACGTCGCGTAATTTACATTCTCGCCGTGCAACGCGATTAAATTTTAAATTATTATACATCGGGTGTTCAACATTTTTCCAATAAGTGGCATTTATAGGCGAAAGAAGTGGAGCTCCTCCTCCACTCGGGACTCGGTCGATGGCATTCTGCTCACGCGTTTACGATGCGAAACGTAAGAACGCGATTAATCGCGAGTAAGAGTCGTCGAATCGTCGGGCGAGTGAAATAAAATATCGCGAGGCGTGTAAGGAAGACGAAGGAGACGGGCGAACGAGACGACGAGACGCGGCAAGCCGATCACCGGCTTTAACGGTTCGAGTTTCCTCGCGAAAGGCGAACGCCGTTGCTTGGAGATAAGATCGCAACGGGATGACGAGAAATTGTTTCCACCCACTCTCGCGCTGTCCTCCGCGTGCGATATACACACAGGACACTTGCACGACCGCCTCGGACGGCGGTCGGGAGACAGGCTAGACGGAGAGGAAAAAAAATTGCTAAATCCTATACCTGATTCAATGGCTGAATCCATTGAGCGGCGGTTTGATATCGCCGAAGAATATCTCTGTTCCTTTGAAAGGAAACCCGGATTTGAAGGAAGAAGGATACGTCGGCGAAGGAGCGGGTCTTTGAGAGGAAGCAGAAGGAGATCCCGAGAGCCAGCAGGGCGAGAGGGAGATGGACGAAAGAAGGAGCGAGAAGAGGGCTTACTCTGACAATACATCCGCTCTCCGGAGGTAACGCGAGGGAGTGCTGACTGACAGACAGCTCCTGTCTACTAGATATCCGAGCAAAACCTACACCTCCCCTCCTATACTGCTGTATAGTATCAGCCATCCCGTTGAAAGACCCGCCATTTCTTCTATAAATCATCGAAAGGGAAGCACGCGCTTCTAAAAGTCAGAATTCTTAGAAACGTTTCAATAATGTGCATTATAAGATTTCCTTTTGTATGATTGTCCGTAATCAAGGAATATCCTGTTTGATCGGAAACGTTTCGCGTCTCTCTACTCTCTCTAGATAGTGACCGCTATTCGAGGTCACAGGACACCCGATAAATACCACAAAAACCTAGGGAAAGCTTTTTCAACGTAGCGACAGGCGCTACCAGTCCGAATAGCGGTTATCACCGGCAGCCAATTGTTTGCTCCCTTGTAACAAGAACGCTCGTTTCTGCTACTTAATAAAGCACCTCAGCTCGTACCTTTTACGATGCGATATAAGCACGAGAAACCTACCCGCCGTAAAACCTTTCCCCCGGACGGAATCCCCCGTGAATTACTTCTCGTCGATCGGTGGAGCGGCCGCAAACGAGAGCGATTTATACCAAACCCCCCGAACGACGACGACTCGCGACGATCGTAATGGGACACCCGGTAGAATGGACCGTAGGCGGCGGACAGCGCGTTTTGCGGTGACAGAGCGTGTCTGATGGAGGGTTGTCACGGTGCGGGAGCACCCCTCAGACTTCGATATTAAAGCCCTCCTCTAATATAAGAGCAAAAGCTCCGCTCTCCACCGTCGATATGCTCGCCTCAAACCTTTTTCCCTTCCTAAAGGCAGCGATATCGCGCTTGTGTGTCGTTATATTCATACGTGTAAGTCCGATAAAAGGGGGAAAGGGAAAGCTAAAGGGTAGCCCCGGTTGAAACGTAGACTCTCGCGCGTACACCGAGATTTTTAAGCGTCGACTCTCAAGCGAAAGAGCGAAATCTATTTAAGAGAATATACCTCTACGTTCTAATTTGTGTGCTTCTTGATGAGAAGAGATGGAAGAGAGCTAAGCTGGATTAAGTCGAGAGTAAGCATACCTATGGAGGGGTAAAAATCAGAGTGGTGTAAGTCAAATTTTTTTAAATATTTTCTCGTGTGCTTAGATGCAATTTATATATTGTAAAGATTGCATCTATGCACACGAGAAAATATTTAAAAAAATTTGACTTACACCACTCTGGTTTTTACCCCTCCATATATATCGCGCAAAACATAAAAGAAAGAAAGGAACGCTGAGTTTTGATGCAGATAAAATATGAGAAGGTAAGAAAAGGAAAAAAAGTGTACAGAATCATCATCTACTTAGAAAATATCTTACTGACAACGAGTAAAATTATTAAATATACAGGTCATACGGCCAACTTCCGAGCAAACGAAGAAAAGATGTTGGTTTAATGTAAATAATTAATAATAATTAAATTAAATTAATAATAATTTATTAGTTGGTGAGAAGTATAATTATTATACGTATAAGGACAAGTCACCCATCGTGAAGTGCAACTCTCTCAGGTTTTATTCTAAGCTACATCGAATGTCAATAAAAAGAAATTTCAATATATCTTTTTGACAACGTGATACCTTCGTCGCCGCGTGTTTACTCACATGCTCGCGTGCGAATAAGATACCAGAAAGATAAAGAGCGAATCGCACGCGCGTTTAGACCGGCGTGCACCCGAATGGGAGACGCGGGAGAAAGCCGAGAAAAGGGAAGGACTCACCCACCCACACGCACGTGCACGCGTACGAGGCCCCCTAGACTCGGCTTCCGTATCCATCTCATACGCACCATTGACCTCGAATGCACGTCCGATAGAGCTTCCCTGAACCTTCTCAAAAATCAAGTTATCTCTATATTCTCCGCGCATCGTGGCGTTTGGAGTAAAACGCGCCTCGTCGCGCGATATACTTCCGGAGAGTCTAACAGGGAACGTCTTGCGTCGCGCGCGGAAATCCTCCGAGAAACACTGGTAGATTACCGCGCGAATATCGAAAATAAAAATTTCATCGATACTGACGCGTCGAAAATGACGCACATCTCGTATAACCGCGAATATATGAATTGAATATGCGAATTATTGATCACAGCAGAATGTTCAAAGCGCTCAGAGAGATGTTTATTGATTACCTATAATATTTCGATACAAAAAGCAGGTGATTTTTTATTAATTAAAATTATGGAAGAGTTCAAATCGCAGATTTAGTTTTAGCAAAGCAAAATATTGTATGCAATTAGTGCATGCGAAATATCAAGATCGATAGCTGTAATTTACTCACTGTAAATCTTCTGCACCAAACGCTCAACCATTTAATGTCTCGTATGCGTTTTCCTCCGGGTAGCCTCAGGATAATGTCTGTGTAGTTGTACGCCTCCAATACTCGTGGATCACTGTTAAAGAGAAAAGAAAGAAATAAAAGTAGTAAAACATATAAAAAGTTTTAAACGTAACTGACACTGCGGTAAAGTGTAATTGAAGCAATTATTTCGAAAATTATAAGTTTATGAGAGCCGGAACTCCTCGGGAAATAATAAAAACTCTGCTCTTCTCTATTTCTAAAGTTCAACCGCTTCTGACATTTACATGTCGCTCTATTTATATCGACAATGTAATTAGATTAGAACTTGAACGTCTTGCATGTATTTCTTACACTCTTTCATAACGTATTCCATTAGTTATTTCCGGAAGCTATATAGACCTAACTTGTTTATTACAATGACAGATTTGATTGATTTTAAACGCCTTTTGGTGTCATCGACGAATTTGCGTGTCGCGCGAACGATCAAGCGAGCAGGATCGAGGGGAAATGGACGAAGGCGGGTTGTGCATGCGGTCAGGGATGTAGAAGGCCGAAAAGAAGGGCGGCGGGTAGGAGGTGGCGAGAGTGATGCAGGGCGAACGCGCGGCAGTCCGTAACCAAGGGATGAAATGAAATTCAAAGAGCCCGTTGTGCGCGCGGCCGTATATGCGGAAAGGGGTGGCGGGACGAGGGGGGAAGGGGGAGGGGGTGAGAAACAGAAGGAAGGCCGAACGAGTGAGTCGTGCGCGGGAAGAGTGCAGTTAATAAAACGGGAATTATACGCCAATCTCGTTCGGATTTCATCTGCGCGAGCACTTTATTACGTTTCTACTCGGCTGCTTCCTACCCGGTTTAGTACACGTTCGAAAAATCCCGTGCAACGAATGTATCGTTTTGGTATATACAAAACGATATTCGTATGTATCCACAGCCTCACCTTTCCGCGTTAAACGCGACAGTCGGATTATCAGTCTCACATAAAATTACTCGTTTATCGTTGTGCGACACAAGCAGGATTAATTGGCCTAATTAATTTATATCAATTATGTACTGTTTTCCTCTAATCTACGGATGACTTTGTTCTACTTGTACTGCTGTAGATCTTTATGTGATTACTCAATTCTTTAGAGAACTATATGTTTTTCTCATATAATATAATTACAAATATAGAAATAATGTAGAAATACAAAATATAGAAATAATGTCAGGATCAAATGGCCTAATTAATTGAAATCAATTATGTGCTATTTTTCTCTAATACAGATAACGTGATTCTATTAGGTAATATTGCTGTAAATTTTTATATGATCAATTCTTTAGAGAAATATATGTTTTCCTCGCATATAAAATAATTATTTTATAAATATAGAAATAAAATATCAATTACCTGCCCCTATCAGTCTCGGGATAAGGTACGATGTAACCTTCGGGATTGGGTTGGCTGGTATTCCCAACCCAGAAGTAAGCATCTGGGCCGGTGCCGTCGTAGCAAAATCCTTTTATAAATATCGTTGCGTCATCAACGGCATATACTTTACCTTTGATGCCGTGTGCGTATTCTTGTAGAGATCCGATTAATTTACCATAATAATTGGGTCCATTCCTGGCGTAACCTGAAAATAGAAGTAGCATCATGGTTATTAAAGAATTCTTTCTCGGAATAAAAATGCATAAATATACATATACATATATTTTTTATATTTATAAATGACATTTACTAATATGTCATTTATAATTCAGAATCTTTTTTGTCGTTTGCACAATGAACGATTTATACAACTTTTTCACAGATAAAATAATTAGTGATGGTACGCGCGAAAAAAAGACTTAATTTGATTATTATTTTCTACCCTCTTGTTCGCTTCCTCACTCGCACGTGTACCGCCTGCTTCTCAACAACGGGATCGTTCGACTTAACTAAGCCGGCTTCTCGAAAAATAGCTACAACGATTTGTGAATTTTGTCCAAACGAGCAGCGAATCGGGGATACCAAGGAGGAAGTACGCTTCACCCTCGTGATGTAGGTTGGACGCATCGCCGCCCCGATACAAAACCGATGCGATGCCGCCTCGACAGCGCAAAGGGAAGCCGGCGTGGCGCGGTTCCGCGATTTGCATGAATTTCATTTCATTTGCTCGACAGGTCCGTAAAGCCGGGCCGCTGTAAATGTATATATAGATATATATCGGGAGATCCACTCGCGGCAGTAAAGATCAGAGGGCGTTTACGACCGAGGTCTGGAGAGAGCTGATGATCGGCGTGCGTCTGGGTTGCCTGGGAAGAGTAAGTTTAAAAGCCGAAACGCGGGGGGCCTCTCGGAAACTTAACCAAGTACGTCCGAAGGGTAATAGAAGTAGAGGTTCGACGCGAAAAGAGGTGGAATGAAATTAGCGGATTAGGACTTAGCCCTTAATCCTTGGGGAGTCGACCGTGGAACACGCGCGGACCCAAAGACCGCCTCTCGCTATCGACTCTCTTAATTCGATATATCGAGTATGAAAAGTGCTCAGTTAAATACCTGCGAGAATACATATAAATGAGAGATATTCTTGAATGTGGTAAAAATATTCCATTTATTGTAGCGAAACGTACGAAATCTGAAAAATGTATTTAATATCATCGAATCGAGCAAAATATTTGCGTGATATATAATATTATTACGTAATATAATAATTCTAGAAAAAACGATGGTAAAATATACAAATATTTAAAAATATATCTTAAATATTTCCAAGACATTTTTCTTGAAATTAATAAACACAAAGCTTACATAAAACGCATTTACGAGAAGAGATAGCTGCAAATTCCATATTTTACTTTCAAAGATGACAGTAAAAAAGCTAACACACGGCCGAGCGTACAAAATTTATTTTCTTCATTTTATATGCGCACTATTTTTGATATGCGACATTAATATAGAAAGTAAAACAAATCGTTAATTTAAAGGATGAAATCAAAATTCCCAAGCGTCAGTAACAACCGAAAAATTCACTTAACGGCGATCGTTTAAGTGCCCATGTGGAATAAGTGGCGTGCAGTTGGCATTTCTGTATTTAAAATAGCGGCCCGTTAGCGTCGTTGTAGCGCGTTAATTCGTCCCGGTGATTATGGATCCATTAGCGTGGCAGCCAACAAATAGCACGGTACAATCCAATAACCGTCGTTGCCCATAATAAAAGGGGAGGAACCAGGTTTAGGCACCAGTCGGGGGTAGTTTAGTCGGTGGCGTATAGTAGTGTGTATACACACCATACACACACACACACATTCCCGTTCATGTGTACGGAGAGCTTTACAGTCACAGATGCGCGCGTGTCCACGGGATCTGCAAGGGTGGTTCGACACCCTCCCCTCGTGCAGGACGCAGCAGATAGCGATCATTGCGTTCATTGTCGCATTCATTGTAATATCCTCCCGCTATAGCAGGAAGGGTTGGGCGAACGAAGAAACGCTCGCGAGGACCCAGGATTCCCCGCCGATGTCAGTGTGAAAGTACCGAACGGGGTGGACGATGAGAGAGGGTGGGATAAAAGCCTTCAGCGTCATTTCTAAAGACCGACATCAACGACGTCTTGATCATCAACCTACTTCCGTGGAGCCGTCAACGTGGCGTAGCTGAGGATGCTTAGATTTGCTACCGATACTTTCAGTGTCGTTTAGTATTAAAGTAGGTATCATTTCTAGGAATTATATGTGTGGAACGAACGTCAATGCTACTAATATTCGTGTACAATTTAAAAATTAAATCGAATAAAAAGTAGATCGAACTAAATGTAATTTAAATATATTCCATTAAATTTGAGTTGCTATTATACCGTGATTATATAACTTCACGATCACGATCATTTTTAATGAAAGACATTATCAGGGATAGCCGTTATTCAGCTACGAGTAATATATCTTACTCGATTTGAAGATTGATCTTTACACTGGTTTAAATTCATTGTGCAGTTTTCCGAAAGACTCAAAGGATCGCGCGCTGTATTGGAGCTTGAATTCGCTCAACATTCGGGCTGAATATCGGCTTCGGGCGGTGCAGTGAGCTCGACGGTATGGCGAGCTATTAAATGACGAATCATATTCATGCGCGAACATGCTCGGTATCTTCTACGCCAGTAAAATCGGGAGTTTTAAGCAAACAAGTTGGCCAATTTTATTCATATTCCGATCTGTGACATCAAAATATAAAAAAAATCTCAGTATATATACATTTATACATATCTCTTTGTCATTTTGTTAGATAAAAGTTTTCTCGACCTGTGTTAATTTGAATCAAATTGTCGCCTGTAAATATTTCAATGGATATTTTGTACCATTTGTTTTCATGTTATACACATCAGTACTCGCGCGAGACAGCGAGTAATTAAAAAATTCATATTTTTGAAACAAGGATTTTGATATTTACAGAAAAAAAGAATAGAAGGATCGTCTTACCAGATTCTATACAAGAAAAAGATGATTTCCATAGTTACTCTAATTATCCATCCGAGAGTTTGGAAGTTTGAAAGAAATACATCTAAACAAATACATCTAAATTTGTTTATTGTTTGTCGCGTCACAGTCTCAGTATGTTAACTAAAGAGTCATTAAAAATAGATGAAAGATAGGCACATATATATGCGCCTGTATTACTCTATCGAAACCGTACATTCACTCTCGATATATGAAATAAAGAGGAGCACCACGTTTTAAGAAAATGACACTAAATTTTAATAGCTCTTTAGTCAACATAATAAACCTACGACTTTATACATATGTTCGAGATGTTTTATCCATTTGTTTATATCTCCTACCGCGAAAAAATTCCAGACTAATTTCAACGAAACCTTTATTGATGCGGGGAGGCACGCATTTAGCTGGTCCACTACACAAATGAAAGCTCGCCATAGACTCCGCGAGATTAGTTTGAAAGCAGGATATGGTGCTAGGACGATCGAGGGAGTTCGGTCAACATTTGAGCACGGTAAACAGCACCCACTTGTCAATACCCCTTCCTCATCTATCCGTCTCTCTCTCCCTCTCTGCCGATCGGCTTCCGAATTGTGTATAGGTTCTTCGAATAGTCCCCCGACACACATTGATCTTAGCTAGGGTCGTCTTAGGGACCGTCGCCACCTAGGAAATGCCCCCTTGGCCCCGAGGCATCGAGCCTCGACACAAAGCATATTGCATGCGCCGCAAATGCGTACGCGTGAGCGTAAGGTTCGTTAGCGCGTGATGACGTATGATGGTCTTTACTATCGCTGTCATACGAATCCGATGGATTCTTTGTGACGCGTATTCAACAGAGGATTGGCCGGACCTAATCTGCTTTTTGCTCGACAAAGCGCGAACGCGCATCGTGATGTATGTACGTAACGCGGTGACGGATCAGACGGATCAGGACAAAGTGGCTGGATGCGCGTTTGCATTTGCGGCGTCGCGTTGCGAACATCGCGCACCTCCCCAAGGGAGAAACGCAACGTTTTCGTGGTCTCGGCCGCGCGTGGAGATCGGTCTCGCGTATCGGTCCGCAACACACGGGAAATCTGAGCCCCTCGGAAATTGTATTCGCTCGCAGAGCGTGTTTCCGAACGTCCGCGTCGGCGATTGCCGCAAATCTCCAATTTTCAATTCCCATCGCCGATCGCGGGTCACCGGCAAGAAAAAGAAATGGAAAAAGAGATAGATTTTCTACGACCGGTTTCGATTTGCGCGTTCGAGCAGAAATAGTAGCTCGAGAGATACACATTCCTAAGCCGGTACGCGATCGGTGGTTGCGCGCCGGGCAACGTATGTGAGCTTTCACTTTCGTCGAGCACGGATCTCGCAACGTGGTCGACCAAGCGAACCCAGCCAGCCTTTCCTTCCGATATCACGTTCGATCGCAAGCGAGCATCAACGGCGAGAGATGTTCCCAGGTGATTCCCCCGTCGCGTCGCTCCGCACGCTAGGTTTTCTCCGTAGGAGAGAAAGTAACGGGGGACGGCGGGCGAGTCTCTCTGTGACTTAGGACGTTAACGAGACTAACCGGATTCATCGCGCGGCGGCGACGGCGACGACGGGAGCGGGAGAACCGGCGGGGAAACGCCGAAGAAAGGAGAGCACCGGGCGGTGGCACTGATTTTAATCAAGATATGGCCTGGCAGCAGCCAACGGCGGATCAAGCGAGCCAGGGCTTATCGATTTTCTAAGTGCTCCCGACCGACAGAGCCATCGTCGCGACACCCAGCGTGAATTTGAAACTAATGGAAAGAGAGATTTGCACGCGCGCGTTTTATTATTCGCCCGATCGTCGAGCATTCAGTTGAATTAAAAAAAACATCTTGCATCTTTCTTATTATCAGCGAGTTGCAAAATATTTAGGTTTAGTCGTCGAATTGCATTTACTTTAAATCTAAGATTCATAGAACTATAGAAATCTTGTATAGAAATAATTTTTGTATTCTATAATAATATTCGTGATATTTAAAAAAATTGCTTTTTTGAAATAATTTTTAGCATATTCAATTTAAATACGCACAACCTGTACAATAACAAATTTTTTAAGAGATCTTAATAAATTTCAGAATTAAAAACAATTTATATATATATATATATATAGAGAGAGAGAGAGGAAAGTCCCCCCTATTATGAAACAGGATCCTAATATGAGATATGTTAAGCTAAAAGGCCCTATATAGGCCCCATCTGTTGATCCCACCATGAAAAAACTCCGCCATCTCATATTAGGATCCTATCTCATAATAGGGGACTTTCCTCTATTTTTTTTTTACTTTAGAAATATATAAATTCTTTCTCTTCAACTTGCCAGTATTTACATGTTTATCAAGTACGGATATCTCGAGATTGTGTAATTTATATTTCGCTAACTATCAAACGGACTTTTGCGGACTACATGCGCGCTGATTATGCGATTTGAAGATCAATTCTTATCTTCTTGTGAAAGAAATAATTATTCAAACTTATTCACACATAAACAATAAGATATAGAATATTACGGAAACAGTCAGCTATAAATTATACAACGCAGATATGTGTGTAATTATTTAAAACTCATCAATCAACAATAGCAACAATCAACACAGGACGCATGTTGAACATATAAAATTAATGTGAAAAATAATTCAAATAAACTTAATTTTATACAATAATTTTAGACTTTATGAAATAATTTACATATTGCATTTTTGTGTGCACATGACGTATCAATATATAAGTGATTAAGAAGGAAACCAGAAAAAAATATTAGACCAAATTAAATTGTGTCTTTTTCTGAGGTTGTTCGAAAGCAATGCCACTGTGACTTATTTGGAGCTTCATAAAAATGTTCAGACGTTTAGCTTCCCTTCGGCATACAAATAAGGGAAGTTTATTCGAATGTTAATATATCACAACTCCAAAGCGTATTTAGCAGAGCAGTTACTATGTTCTCAAATACAGCAATGTAATTTCTAGATGTAGTTCAAGCAGTTTGCACATCGCAGAACGAATTCCTAGACATGTTCGTAAAATATTACCGTCCAAAACCAGCATACCAGCTAACTCGTTCCTATATGTATATCGTAAGTCAAGCTCACTCTCGTGTCATCATAACTCAAGTCGAGTGTGAAATGTAAAAGTCGTTTATTATCATATTTCATTATCAAAACATGGAATTAATCCTTACTGTATATTGTAATAGGAAAAAACTAAATTTAAGTAATAAAATTAACAACTTACTCATTAAAAGATTACTTGATAGTCACTTTATAGACTATTTTGTGAAATGAAATAAAATGTTAATCAATTCTTAAAAACTAGCAATTGATTTCATACTTTTTTATTTCTTTCCAAATGTTTATCACAATTAGTTAACACTAATTTTCCTGTGTATTTTTAATCGCACACACAAGAGTGTTAAATATAAATAGTTATTTGTTTGTATTTAAAGTAAAGTAAGTTATTTTGATTGATATCTTCATTTTATGAAGAATATTCACTTTGTGTAAACATTTATTACACATATATTTATCTAAATTCAGTACATTCACTTTAGTCTAAATTGGGATAAAAACTATCGCAATTACAAAGTAGAAATTGGCAAAAATAATTTCCGTAAAATTTATTTAAGCGTCAGTTAAACAAGGAATAGCAAAATCCGTAAAAGAGCTGCGTCCTAAACAAGAGACGCATCGCCGCTGATAATTATCGCAGACGAGGTAATCTCTTAATCGAACGTGCGAGTCGACGACTTTTATCCATCTCGTAAGAAGAGTAAGACTGATATTTTTTGTCGTTTGCCCGTTAAGAGATTAAAGCCAAGGACTTCGCCCGCTTCGTTTTAGGGCCATTATACCCTCTCGAGGAGGGATAAGGAGAGGCACATAGGAACACAGAGGAAAAGAGAGATGAAGAGAGGAAGAATATAACGAGAGATAGGAACAGAGACCGAGAGAAGCTAGAGAGAGAGAGAGAGACAGAGAGAAAGAGAGAAAGAGAGGGGGGGTGAGTGCTGAGCTTGCAGAAAGGGTGCCTGGTGATGCGTAGCTACCTCGCCAAATGCATTAAGACCACCGTCCCGTCGTCCCTCGCAATATCGCACTGACATAATCGTACGATTCTTGTTGGCGAGCGCGGCCCGAATACGCTATATTCCGCGCACTTCACCGGGCGCGAGTACGACGAGGAGAAGGTCCCCGTCGGCGTTCCGCTCTTGAGTGACCGCGTTTGCCATCCGATATAAGCACTCGCGTGGCTCTCGAGTGCTGGAAACATCACGCGCGAAACCCCTCTCGGTCGATCGGTTAACGTTCGGCTCGAGCGGCCAGGCAGGGGGTCGTTGCGAGAGAGAGAGAGAGAGAGAGAGAGAGAGAGAGAGAGAGAGAATGAAATCTCGGGGAAATAGAACGCGTGCCGCGAGGACGGAACCGGTGGCTCAAGTCGCACCACGGAGCGCCGTTCATTTCCAGGATACTGAAAATAAAAACGTCGTCTTACGGCGACGTGGTTGTTGCGCCACTTGAAAATTTATCTCGTGATTGCCTACTTTCGCTTTATTTCTTCTTTTAAACGAAACCGCGCCCTTTCGATAACATACAAGGTGTAGAGAAATTAATAGTGCGAATGAACATTCGACAGCGAGAAGTCTGTAGAAGCTGGAGTATCAGACTGAAATATCAAAGAGAAAATATTTATTTATTCGTAAAAATATGGAAAAAAATATTCGCTCGTTTATAATCGTTTGTTTTATTAACTTCATTATTTCTCGCGCGTTAACACGAAAGAAAATTGTTGCACACCACATATCAACAAGAATTACAATCACTCCATAAATTGTATATTGTAATTACGACAATTTATTTAAATTTACATTAAACCTTTTAAAACGGTACATCTACGTTAATGTTTGAAGATGTTATTTACTAAATGTTATGAATCACCCCTGGGACTATTTACTATATATTACAAATTATATAATTGTAATAAACATTCAATTGTGGGAAACACAATTTGTAGTCCGATAATTGCTCATGTTACCTCGATACATATTCGCGATACATATATTCCGAATGAAAGTGATCGTGAACGAAGATCGTGCCAAACGTTCTCTCGCATCGATAGCACGTACTAAAACGCGTAGGCAAGGGAAGCGATATTACACAGCTCCATCCCTCTCTCTCTTCGATTCGTGTTTGAGTTCTACCGCGATATGAATGTCATCCCCCGCGCGCGCACCAGGCGTACGCGTACGCGCGCAGACACGCAGATGCGGCTGCCGTCGCATATCGATTGAACGACGTACACGTATTTACGTGCCCCGTAGTAGAAGCAGGTTTCACGTAACGCGCTCCGTGGGAACCGAAATCGTCGGAACGGAGGGGTTGGGAGGGTGGAAAGGGCCGGGAGAGCGAGATCGAAGGTGGTGGATCGCCCCCGGCGAAGCGTCGTCGTCGAGGCTGGAGGTGGACGGCGTGGCGCGAGACTGGGCGATAATGATATCGAGCCGGGACATTTGTCATGCACCCGTGTACAATGCATTACGCACGGCGACGATGATGACAATGACGCGTGGCGTAGCGTGGCGTAGCGTGGCGTGGCGTGATCGTCTACCGGAAGTCACAAAGTCGCGCCCGGCTGACTAATGGCTAACCTACTCCGGAAGACGCTATTTTCAGCTTTTTCGAGGCTCGGTTGCAACGTCGATTAACGTTAATCTTGATCGAGCCCGCTTTCGATTACATTATATGAGATATATCTCTATTTTAAAAAATAATTTAATTTTTAAACATTTATTATTATTACTTGATAAGAGGAAAATTGCGTGTAATAGCTTAAGATTTAAATTCGTATAGAAGAAACTGCTCATCTGTTTGTAAAAAACATTCCGTAATATATTTTCGTCATCTCATAAAAAAATCGTATTTTTAATCACACAATATAAAATCTTTTAACTTATAAAATTCTTTAAGAAGAAGGATTTTTTAATGATGATAATGAATCAGATTTTTTTATTGTGTACATTGTGTACATTGTGCCGCAAACACGATTTTTTGGTCAAAGTGTTTCTTTTTTCTAGTTTGTGATATTTGATTATGTAATTAGCAAGCACTTGTGGAGGACAAACAGGGAAGACGGCTGGTCGATACTGATCTCGTAACGGAACGTGTACCTCCCGCCTATCTAATAAAGCATCATGTACTCGGAAGATACGCAAATGGCAGTTGTCTAAGGTACAATCGGCAAGTCAATTCGAATATTCCATCGCTAACTTGTTGCTGCAAATAACAGGCCGAATAATTTAGTCGATTGAAATGTCGACTAAATGATTATGCTAATTATATATAGATGAGAGTTTATAAGATAGATTTTTACTACTATCGAGATTATTGACATTTCAAGGAACAAAAATACCGAGAAGTACAATTATTTCGACCGCAGGTAAGAAACTAGCCCTGAAATGTTTTAAATTATATAATCTTCAGAATTAATTAGTTTTTTTTTTAAGTCGAGGAGTTGCGTAAGCTATAATATAAAAAAAGTTAAAAAAAATATTTGTATAGAAATAATTAGAAATGTAATGTTTTGGACCGTGTTTCTAATATTTTACATGTACGTAATAAATGTCAATTCTTCGGATGGTAATTTCTATTTATATACATTTCTGTCTTGCGCGTTTATATTACACCAAATCCTCAACCTGCATTCTCGTCGTTGTACCCCAAGTGAATGCCAGTCTACATCGATCGGTTTCCGTAGGAATTCGAATCGCGTATCAACAACTACGACTGTCGGACGTCACGAGGGCATGAAAGGAGGTAGAAAACACGAAACACAGACAGAAAAGGGAGAATCCTTGTGAGTGTCATGGCGCAAAAAACACAACAAAATCACATGGAATTTGCAAGTTTGTTATGCGGCGTGTGTTTCCTTTTATTTTTCATGACTCTCGATTAGCAATTATTTCTATCGCGACACGTCGTATAATCATTGCGTAAGAGACATTTTTTTTACACTCTTTCCTTGCAAATAACTCAAAATGACGGGATGAAGGTGTGAGGCACAAAGCAATCGTAGGACTTTCCCGGCCGATATCCATTAGTTAAATTGTTTCTCTCAACGTTACTCCTCGGCTTCTCTCTCACCCCCGCGGGATCGAGTTGTTCGTTTTGGTAATGGGTAGAAGCGATACAATTGCCGAGGTATCGCGCTGCAAAGGGAAGGACTTGACAAAAAGGGACAAAGGACGAGAGGGGGAAGAAAATCCGCGAAAGGAGAAGTTTTCATACAAGACTCGGATGTCAATACAATCGATTAATTTACAATATCGACACACACGAGATCCTATCGGAAAATTCAAAACGTAGGAAGCCGGGACCGAAAATCCGAGATTACGAGAAGTCGGGCATGGCACAATGCCTCCAAAAAATAAGAATCACCCGGGATCCGCATCAAATCGCATTTACTTGAAAAAGCGTATTTAAGGTAAAGGTACCAATACCCGGACACTTAAGCATAGGAAATGTACCAATACCTGCACGGGGATTCTCTAACTCCTTAACGACAGTTTCGGTATCGTTGCGCACGTATTATATATGATAAAAAAGCTGCGCAACGATACCGAAACTGTCGTTAAGGAGTTAGAGAATCCCCGTGCTGGACACGTATCTGTGTCCGGATACCTTACCTTTATCAAAATATAAATTTATGAAAATAAACGTTTGGATATTATAACTAAAGTTTCAAACTACAAGAAAAAATACTTTTATCTTTGATTTTAATTCGCGTTATACTTATAAATAATAAAGGTTTCCGATATAGGTACATGTCCGGGTATTGGTACCTTTACCTTACGTAGCAAAATAGAATAGCGAAAACATCGTCGATAACAAGGATAAATACTTAAAGCAAATATGCAAAATAATATATATATCTTTTAAGGATGTTCCCTTTGCAATATATTATTCTGAATATACAGACGCATTTAAGGAAAGAAATTAATCTCGGTTCTTATGCCTTAGGACGTAAAAGATGAAAGAAATATTCTCCAGCTAAAGAAACTCTCAGGAAGCAGTATGGGGAATAAAAATTTTAATTTCACTCTCAAATTATGATTAACTGACAAACACGCTATCTTATTTCATATCTAAGTGCGTGTGCCTGCGACGGACCAATTTATTCTTGTAAAGAAGCAAGCCTAAAATAAAAGTATATAACTATACTCGTAAAAAAGCCAATCTTTTAATAATAAATAGCTGAAAATCGCATTAACAAAGAGACACGTATGCAAATATTTCGAAATTTATAATACTAAATTTCAGGCATAAAGGCGAAGCGATGATTAAGAATTGAAGTAGAAATGAGAATACAATCGCAAAGTCACACAAGATCTGCTTCAAGTGATCAGGCCAAATCGCCTGGTCTTCGTCCGGCTTCTAACAAGGTCGACACGTCGCAGAAGCATTTAACGAACACGATCATCGACGAATGTCTTCGCGATTACGAAAATCCGGCATGAAGAAAGACGCAGTGGAAATCGCGCGGATCGCAAATGTCGCGATTTGCTCGGGATTTAACCTGGATCAAAGAATGACGCGATTTCCGTAATATTCACAGGTAGTAAATTACGACAGATTGTGGCGATTAATGGCAGAAAAGAACGATCGAAGGAAAAGCTCTCTCTCTCTCTCTCTCTCTCCATCTCATTCTCTTTCAAATCGGCCATTTACATCGATTAAGCTTGAGCCGCAGAATTTGGGGATGGCCGACGCCGTATGCTCATCACTTCCCAACATCCATATAAACGCCACGCTGGGAATCGCACATCTGGCAATCGAGCAACAAGTATACGCATTAAATGTATCCCGCTTACCGACTCCAATTACATAGAGTGCACCCTGCTGTACATGTGGGACACCGTACTGTAACTTTTGCAATTTTTATATCAATAGATTCGAGAGCTAAAGTACCGAGACCGCCATTCCGCGATTTTGAAACGGAGAAAAATGTTTCACGTTTGAATACCTATACTGTGAAATATCTTCTTATTTTCGCGTTTTACGCCATAAAATAGAAATAAATCTCAGTTTAACTATCAAATATGATGTATATCGACAACAATATATAATAATATGTATGTTGATTAGCTTCAAGTTATTCTAGACTAAAATCCATAGATGTTTTCACATAAAATTTTATTTTATTTTATTTTATTTCATACCGTAATCTCTTTACGACATTGATTGGAATTTATGCGACAATTCTTCACTTCGCTTATATAGTTGTCAAATTATTCACGAAGACTAGCAAGAGATAATAACGTTGTCATCTTAAAAATCTTGTGCTTTGAAGAACGATACAGATACAGATACAGATTTCAATGGTAATCTAGATCATGGACGTGAGAAAGGATGACGCATTGCTCAAATTCCATAAGCAGTTGTAACGCATTGTAAATTCGTTCTATTAGTGCCAAGGTGCGTAGTGAACGCAAGGTCGAAATCATAAGACGCAACTATACTCTATATAAGAATAGAAAGTGAATTAATTAGCAACCTTATTATTTCAAGCTGTGCAAATGTTCTGTCATTGCTCTCAGAGGAAGCATAATTGCATCTTAATTGTCGTTTAATGCATAAAAGATTATAGCACCACATAAATATAAGTAATAATTTACCTGAATTCTCTCTTGTAGAAAGCATGTAATTGTCAAATGTCCTACAAATAGCTCTTATCAAGTCTCGAGATTTATTATTTTATAAGATCTATAATTTTCCATTATGAAATTATTATGTAGAATGACGTATTGACTATCTTATTATTTGAAACTTGTTATGAGACGGAAAATGTGACAACATGCCTGCAATTGTGTGTATACCTGTTATTATATTTCATGCCATTCATTAAATACAAGACCCAGATATTAGATTGAAAAATTAATCACTGTCGCTTATGATAATCAGAAAAGAAATTTTTCGCAACAATGATTTAAGGAAAATCTAAGTTGTTAGGTATATGTTGTAAAAACATATCGAATATAATATTCGAAAAGTGTCAAATTCCAATACAATATCGAAAATAAAATGTCGATGTGCTAACCATGTGCCACGTCCCAAATACCCAAAGCGAACTACCGATACCGTCGACTGTGCAAACACCACAAACATCTCTAGCGTTATACAACGTATTGTCTATGTAAATATTCTCTCGATTTTCCGCGTATTGTGCGATTCCCTTAGCCGCGCAAGCGAAGACGAGGAAGAAAGCGGAAAATCAGCAAGTATCCTGGATTAATCAATTGCTACACGATGATTTTTCGTAATGGATAGCGTACCGCGACGCGTTGTTCGTCGTCCCCCTTTATTCTCATTAGTTATCAGACACGAAGCGCATCGCGAAAAAGCGCAGACGATTACGACGTGCACGTCACACATACACAAATCCCCCTGGGCACCCGACACTCACACACGCGCATACGTCTATGAAGGATATCCCAGCGCTTGCGCAACCCGCGCCTTCACGTGTACCATTACGTGGTTTACTACGAATGTTACTACGACGAGTACTACCACCGTAGTGTACCGTGAGGCTGAGCAAGCTGAACACTGTGGACCGTAGGCCGAAGCTCGATAATCCCACGGTACTGAAAACTAACAGAGAAAACAAACGCCTCGTGTATGTTACGAAGGCTCGTAATCGCATAGACGCGACAGACGTTTCCGTCGTTTCCCATCGCATATTAATTTGCAATAATGAAGCAAGCATCATGGACGGAAAAAAAGGATTGACTACTATAGCTATAGTCGTAAAATATGGATAACTAACATTTTTTGCAGCGAGAGCTATAATTTAGTAATAATTGCAAGAGATTTTGCTACTGTTGCTAAATTATAGCCCTCGCTGCAAAAAAATATAGCTCTCGCTGCAAAGTATGTTAGTTATCCATATTTTACGACTATAGATTTGCTATAATAGCTAATCCTCTTTTTCCGTATTATACCGTGAACTTTTAAAGGATCTTGTCAGTGCGTATCTTCAAACTAATTCGGCAAAGATGACGTGTATTATTACGCGCGTTAATGAAAAATAAAAATCGTGTTCAAGTTAAAATATAATCTTTTATAATCGTTACTATTTTTGTATATTTCAAAACGCATTTTTAATAAGTATTAGAACAAAATAATAGTTGGATTATTCAAAGTTTGAATTATAGATATCTCGCAATAAGTTTACTAAACTGAAAGCTTGAATATTCTTAACATATTTTAAGTTGGAGTGCCATTTTCTGAGAGATAAATAGGTTCCTACAGTATACCACTCTTTAAAAAGTAACGTTTTAAAGCAATCAAGAAAGAGACACGACACGGTCCAAGTATTAAACAAAAATCGTTAAAGTTTCTCTCGGCTAGTTTTGCTCTCAGGACAGTGGGCTTTTGGCCCGTTCTGTACGCTCTCTCCACAGAAGAACAAGTATCCGTGAAACGTGAGCCGATGTGTCGAGCGATGAACGGTCGATCTCTCGTGAAATATTGTCGGTGCCACGATTCGCAATATCCGAACCGTCGAACGGAGATTCGAGACGACGCAGCTCGCGGCACGGCGCCCGGGGGGGATTCGCAGCTTACGGGTACGCCATGCGCTTCGGGATCCGCCTCGCGTCACGCACCAACAAGTACCCCGTATAATCTGTAAGAGCGCGGAACGAACGCGCGATCGAGACTGGCTCGCTGACCCGGAAGTAATCCCCGGAAAAGAAGATAAAGATGGATAGAGAGCTAGACAGATAGAGAGACGCGCATCTCTTTCTTTCCCCCCCTCGTGTTTGATAGCGCACGAGTACAACCGGGGGGAGTTGTACTCGTGGTATTATGCCCCGCCGGCAACATGCGGGCGTATATGTATGCCCGAGAGACCTCGCGGGTTATCCCGGACGAGCCGGAGGGACCGTATCCGCGTCAGGAGGCCGGGTATTGTCCGATTCGAGATTCGTCGAGAGCGATCGAACGGCTTCGACCGGGGTTTATTGGAGGCTACACGCGCTCGCCTCGCCGATACTCGCGCGTCGGTGTTCGTTTTACATCGATTCGACGTTTGGAATCTGTCGTAGTGCCTCTGAAGTGGGCGCCGGTGATCGTCAGCGAGAATTTTTATCATAGAGTATTCTTGGCCTCGGACAGCTCCCTACGAGCGCTGTAGAAATCTCTCCTTAATACATATGTGATAATATAGAGATCAATAGTTTTTCAGTTATGTATAAGCTATTGAAGAAATAAAGATTATGAAATAACGCTTTACATGCGAGGGAGGAATTTCTGCATTCCTGTAAAAATAATATCACGTGAAATGTGCTTTTTATAAAACACGTTTTGATATGTGGAAACAATGGTTTAAGAATAAAGCTTGAGTTTAATTACGAAAGAATTTCAATACGTACATTACGTCTATTAAGCGAACACTCCGTAAATAAAGATAAAATGAGATACAAGAGAACATGGAGAGAGAGAGAGAGAGAGAGAGAGAGAGAGAGAGAGAGAGAGAGAGAGAGAGAGAGAGAGAGAGAGAGAGAGAGAGACTAATAGAACTTGATTAGAAAGTAATCCGTAAAGAAGAATTCTCGAGGTTCAATTTCTTCCAAATGTAATTTAGATTTAGCATGAGAAAAATTGTAATATTTGTAATTAATATATATCGTTTTATTTAGTGAAAATTAAATTTATTTAATGAAAAAACAGCTACAATTTTTGCATTATATCGCATCACATTTACAAAATGCTTGAAATGTACGCATGAAATTAGCGTACAATGTCTATGATAATAAATTGAAAGAAAAATCTTAATTATATTAAGTTTCGAAAATCATATAAAATTAATAAAAAAAATATGTAGCGTATATATTTTAAAATCATCTTTCCAAAACTATAACTCCGTTAAGCCCACTCTTAAAAAATTACATTTATTACAAAGAATCGGTATTATATATAAAAAATATATACCGTTATTTTTGATAGAACGTCTGCATAAAGATTCAAGAATCAAAAAGCATATATAGGATTATATAAAATCTCGTTGCATGTTTTACTCGGAGACTCTTTGCGCGTCATAATTCATGGTTACTGGCATTTTAAACAGTAAAGAGATTTAATAACTCATTTTTTACTAAACATGAGATGGATAATCCGATATTACTTTGTATTAAGTAAAGCAAGGTAAGACAAATCGAATTCCCGGAAGGGAGCGGTACGATAACGCTGACTTATTCACGCCTTTGTGTTCGCCGTGAAATCGCTGAAATGGATTATCCGACGATTTTGGCGGAGCCCTTCGAATCACCGATGATGGCGAACTGGTTTGAAAGCGAGTTCGGTCGATGAGACCGACGTTTGAGAGGAAACGAGCGAGGAACGAGCGACGAGACGGAAAACGACCCACAGCATCGGCAGAAAGAGACAGGTGGAGAAAGAGGAAGATAGTGATGCCGAGTGAAAGTCCTCTAGCAAAAACCAGGCCAGGGCTTCGGTATCTTGGCGCGGACCGTACACACACCGTAGACATTATGCAATTACGGCGACGTATTTACCGCCGTCTACTTGTGCGTCCCATCGTCAAGACGGCCGCGTCCCCGTTTCCCCTTTGCAATTTACGTTCTAAGTCGCTAAAAGTTTTCAAGTTGCAGCCGCAGTCGCGACGAGTGTTGGCGGCGACATCGCGACATTATTTTTACCGGTTAACGACGACCAACCACGATCGAATTTGTGTAAAACAAGGCCGTTGAATTATCGTTTTCCTTTTTTTTTTCGCAATGTAACATGAACGTTCTTCCGATCCATGATACTTCCGAAGATGGCGAACTAATCTTATACTCTCGCGATAGCGTTTTTAAATAAAACGGTCCGATATATACATACAAACGAATCTAAAAAAAAAACAGCTTTTTTATTCTTAAATCCTATATGTACGATTCCAATAACAATGTTGCGTGAATAAATGCAGAAAACGCAGGAAAGTAATGTCTTAGGGAGTATCTTGCGTTCTTTGAAACCGAGAGAGTAAGTATACCAAAAGAACTCGTTGCAGACCGTCCTTCTCGAGCTGACAGCATCCGAAGGTGGATCAAGGTCGTAAATTGTCCGTGGTTAGGTTAAATTTTGAGACCTTGCTCCTCTCATTGTCAGATTGTATCGCGATAGATAACACGTTTCATACGTATACGAATGTAAGAATGATGTTAAGCCGTCTGACCTTAAAAAAGCTGACAAGATGACAATAGGTTTTATACTACATCACCTCGTTTATGTTTCATATTAATTTTTTTTTCATATTAATTGTTTTTATAGTAATTTGAAGTCTTTATATTATTTCTGTTATAAACAGCTCGGCTAAATGACGATTGTGTGAAGTGATGTATCCCGCGCAGAGAGTTAACGCAAATTGCACAGAGGAGTTTGGCGAAATTTACGAAACTAGCCGCGTATTTTTCTCTCCGGGAGGTCAAGAGGCCGGCGAACGTTCCACAAAGCATTTTCCTGCATCCGCCTGTACCATGGAACGGAAGGCCGCGTAATTTAAATCGCTTTGTGTAATAACAAGACTCGAGATGCGAACGTTACCGCAAAATAATGGGCGCGGCGTAATAACAATAACTGTAGGTAACTGCTTGCACTGCTTCTACAGCGCGATGCACCGCACGCGAATCCATTTTAAATTATTATAACACAGCTTTCTCGGAGTACACACCACAATGCCAGTCTCTATTACGAGCTGAATAAATATATTAATTTTCACGGTATGCGGAAAAATGGCTGTGTGCATAGTCGTAATATGTCACGCATATATTACGGACGTTTACACATAGCGTTACGATATTATCACGCGATAATGCTAAACTAAATGTACGAGTCAATAAAAGATCCAGATAAATATCGAAAGTATAAATAAAATATGATATTTAAATGGTTAGTACACGATGTCATAAATAAATCACGTAATTGATGATCACGTATAAAAAAAATTAAATTTAAAAGAATATTTCGAGAAAATATAATTAAAAATATTTTTTGTCGTGATTCTTGCATTCTCGACAATAATACTAGTAAAAAATTGGCATGAAAAATTACAGAAACTTGTTAATTAATTAATAATCATAGATATTTAAAACACTTCCGGAAAGCAACCGAGAAAGCACTATTATGCGCCATTTTCTTCTTCCAAGTTGATTTCTCCGGACCGGCATAATGTCGTGTACTCCAGCGCGGTTTGACGATCGCACCATGCTCGTTAATTATTATAACAATGAAAGGAACTTACCGAGGTGTAATGTGACGAGGACGAACAAAAGTAAACCGGAAATAACTCGCTGCGGCGTCGCGTCCATTTTTCGATGATTCCGGCCACTGCGGGTCGAGCCCTCTTCTTTTCCGTTACTGCTGCGGACGGTGGTGACGATGGCACATGTACACACACACGAACCACACGCGCGCACTTATATTCGATCTGCAATTCGAAAAGAACACCTCGAATGAGCTTCGCGCTGATCTTCCTCATGGACAGACCTCGTCAATCACCTCGATGATCTTTAATTTTCAAGGATAACTACGATACGTTGGCCAGTGTAATTTAAATTTTTAGTTATTATCGATGATCATATGTGAATTAGAGGAAACCTGCTCGATTTGTAAATTAAGGGAATTTATCGCGAGGTATTTAAACGTCAGAAGAAAAACCATGGGTCGGCGACGAAGAAAGATTGTAGCGATAGAACGATCTAAATCGAAAGAATATAACATCGGAACAAGTGCCTCTATTTAGATTTATATTTTTAGACAATACGAGAAGGATATTTGGAACGCGCGAATAAAAAGATACTGATATACGTCGACGAGAAATTCGCAGCTCTTGATGCGTCTCAAGCGATGCGAAGTCACGAGCGACTGTTCAATACGCACGAGGAGCGATCGACGAGAGATCCGAACGAATCGATGGTAACGATCTACCGGCTGAAAGCCGACTGAGAGAAAATTCG
The DNA here is from genome assembly GCF_030848795.1 of Temnothorax nylanderi. Taxonomy (NCBI): domain Eukaryota; kingdom Metazoa; phylum Arthropoda; class Insecta; order Hymenoptera; family Formicidae; genus Temnothorax; species Temnothorax nylanderi. The sequence goes on along the minus strand of NW_027249094.1, from coordinate 715,312 downwards.
ACGTCGATCGCGCGGCACACCTTTCTCGCGCGATCACCCAGCTCACAACTCGTGTATATACGATCTACCGTTACCCGAAGATCATACTTGTGGGATACAAAAGCCATACGAAAGTATCTTACAACACGGAGAGTTTCTCTGTATATAACGACCGATATATCTCGGAAATTTAGTTTATATATAACTTGGGAGTGCCTATTTATCTTGTTACTCATTAGCTCGGTTTACATTTGCCAATGCGTATAGGCTCTATCTCGGCTCTGGTTTATTAATAAGCGCTTTAAATCCATTTTCCTTCCATATTTGCGTTTTATATCTCACATTACTTCTCCTTACGTTGTTCTCGGTATGTCAGTTATACTGCAGCAAAAGTAGAAAAAATCAAAAACTAATTAAAAGACAGGAAATATTTGAAATTATTAGCATCGCCGAAGATACTTATTCATAAAATCGCGTAAAATATATACCTATGAGAGAAATCAGTCTATATTCACATCATAAGGTATGTTCAAAGTGCTTTGCAAGCATCCGTTGAAGTATATTTCGTAGCTGCTATGTGCTGCGGCAAACAGGAATTTATGTGTTAGCGCATCTGGCAAACAAGAGCTCATGCTAACATGTTTGGAAAGTCTCATTACCTAAATTTACTTGCCTTCCACGATATAGTACGTTATGCACCAAAATTGTAGAAAGAGAGAGAGAGAGAGAGAGAGAGAGAGAGAGAGAGAGAGAGAGAGAGAGAGTTAAGTGTAATACAAGTCAACGATTAAAATGTCATTGGTGTCGTCAAAGAGCAATTTATTCACGCGTTGTCTTCCGTATCGTTTCGCGACATGCATATTATTGAATTTCGATAGAATGGAAGCAAAATGTAATTAATAAAAACAGTTTATGGACGTTTCAATAAACTATACAAGTTCGAGGATAAAATTTTTCACAGTAATAACAAAATTTTTTTTAACAGGATCACGTAACGCGTAACATTCGTGGAATTTTGAAAATATGAAATAAAATAAGATTCACGCGATTCAAAAATCTGTTTCGTATTTTGTAACTCGATGTAAAAATTACATGCACACGAAAGTAAGGTCGCGTTTTAGAGATATATTATAAATTATACTTGCTTTCTTTTCTTCGCAAACGTCTCTTTTTATTTTTATACCACGTTGAATACTAACACATCGAAGCTGTATTTTAAATTTATCTTTCACGTTGTTTAGATTTTCGATTTATCCTCTGGACATATCACGCTTTTTAGCTATCTAGGAAAAACAACGAATGCAATATCGCTCAAATGCATATCGTACCAAATATTTCCTGCTATGTATCGTTACGAACATAATCTCTTTCTATCGCTCGATAGCACACGCGGTATAGACACACCCCGCATTTTGGCAGCGCTTCACTCGGAAGTAATTTCCATCTATCGCGATGCATTTCTCGAAAAAAGAAGTTTATTTCGAATGATCGTGAATAAAAGCGTTATAAAAATGCACATGTAAATAACTTGATGTTACTTTGCTGTTGCTTTACATCGCGATAGAAAAGTTTCAATTAATGTATCCAAGTATTTTGCAAACTTTCTCACATAAACTTTTCGCGTTAATTACTCGCTTTCTTCGTTGTAAAACAGTGTATATTTTTTATCAATTTACTGTTACCTATGTAGAGTTTGCCGAGGTAGGTAACGTGATGGCCATTGTTTGGTGCGTTATCGCATATCCAAAGTTAGGCGCCTAAATTCGGCCAATATTCGGCCAAAAATCTTATCACCAACATTGGTAATTCTAATCAAGGCCGATATTTGGGTCAACATAGATGAACCTACTTTGGTGTACATAAATAAAGCCAGTGTTTGACTCAAGATTGGCCCATCGAAGAACCAAACTTTGGGCTTATATCGGTTGCAAATCTCGCGCGATGGTTAAGCTCCAAAGTTCGGCCACCTTTTGGCCAATCAGCTTTACTTATATCGGAGTACTGATATATGTTCGAGATTGGCACGATGTTTGGCCAAGTTGACCAACCCCCTACATGGGTATTCTCAAAATTCTTTTTCTATTTAATAATTCTTTGTTCGTATTCTCTCTAAATCTGAATCAGTGACTATTCACTGATTCAGATTTAGAGAGTTCCGTTTCATATTCTTATACCTTTGTATTTTTTTATTTATTATCAGGAATGTGAGATTTCAAATTTCATCAATGTGTCATATATTGTCTCTTTAAAAACTCCAGTAATTACACTAGAAATGACGCGTTTTTTCTTGACTATATTAAAAATAATTATGATATGCTTTCCATCATTATAATACTTATATTTCTCATGAATTTATTCATTACGACCATATAAATGTTACGATATTACTTTAGTTTCACGATTTTCTCATTACTGCAATGAAATGTCATGCAATCGATAAATCCGTATATACATATATATATGTATGTATATATTCAGCAACGCTGAATCCATAAATTTATAAAATTTCGTATACGTGTTCGGATATACGTATAACTGCTTACAGTTACTGGAATGCCTTAAGAACTCCACGCGCACCAATTAATTTACGCGCCTTAACATATTACCGTTAAGTCGTTATGCAAGGATACAAACCAGTAATTTATTGAGAATTTCGTATCTTTATCGAGATCGCTACTTTTTTCTACACTGACAACTTTATACGAGAGCATGCTAAATTGTCACGCAACGATCGTAAAATATAAAACAGCTAAGAAACTTAATGCGCAGTGTTAATAAATTCTCTATGTGACATTAATATGTCTCATATACAACATATAAAACATAACTGACTATAATTGTATAACATAATGTGCACTGTTAATAAAGAGCAAATTAAAGGAGAAAGAAGTTTAGCTATAGAATTTATTCATTATGGATGCATAATCCAAACCAAAGCTTTTGCGAAAATTAATTAACGTTCGCACAATTTTAGACATCATGCTAACAATCAAAATCGAAAATTAATATATACTGTATTGTATCATATTATTTGGAATACCACACACACACACACATCACGCGATCACTCCTCGATTATTATCAAACTATTTTCTTCTTCTTAAGAAGTTAAAACAGGAGAAAGAGAATATCCATTTCAATCAAATTATTTTTTTGAGAATGCTATAATGTAATACATGTATGTATAAGTTTCCGTCATCGGTAAAATATCCTCCGAAACGAGATAATTATTATTGCATGATTCCGACGTTCCGTCACGAATGCGATACCTCGGTAACACAACTCGCTTCTACCAGACCCGGAATAACAGAGATTCACCCTCTTCGTGCCGTCACGTAACCGACCTTTCCGCGCACATCGGTCCACATTATCAGAACTATTCTTACGTTCACCGACATCTCTCTTCGCGCACACAGCACACCGTATGATGTGAGCTCGCGCTAATTTTCACCTGCCGACCCAACCCTTTCGATCATACATCCCTACGATATATCATCCCGTCACTCGACGGACTCCTGGCCGCCCTTCGCCGACGGTTATGTCACCGCGGTCGCGCTCGCGTTCGGGTGGTGTTCCGCGGCCTTATCTCACGCGCGCGTTATCCTCTCTCACCGAGGCCCCAACAACCCTTTCTGACCTGATCAGCCACGCATGGCGCGACAGCAGCAGCAGCGGAGCCGGCGCCGAGAGGCCACCACACACCACGGTACCACCACCGTGGGACGCGCGTTTTCGTGGATGTGGAAGGACTGACGGTGGCGGTGGCGGCGGCTCGGCACTACTCGCGCCGCTCGGGAGCGAGAGTACGCGTTCCCCGGGACATGTATTGGCGGGTAGGAAAGCTCCACCTATCACGCGGCCGAGTGGGAGGGCACAGGAAGACCCGGAGCTTGCGCCCTCCGGCTGGCCCGCGCACCAAGCACAACCCCTTCCTTGGCTTTTTCCCAACTTTCGAGCTTGCGGTGCGCCCTCCTCTCCTCCACCCTTGTCCTATCCCCCGCGACCCTCTTCTCGCCATCGCTCGCGCCGTCGTCATTACCATCGCCGCTACCATCCTGCAACCCCGCGAGCCTTTCGCCTTTCTCTATCCCTCCCGAGAGCCGCGCCGTTGCTCTCTTCTCTCCTCTTCCTCTCCACCCATCCTATCCGTCGCCGGCCGCGTCGGGACTCCTATCTAATGCGATACAGAACACCAAACGGCGAAATTCGGACTAGCAGCAGCGGACCGCAAGCACGGAGTCGAGGAGTTTCCTCCATCCGAGAAGCGCGCGCGCGCGCGCGGGGCAAAGGGTACCCTTTGCGGATACGCTCGCAGATTGCGTCTTCTTGCGTTAGGTACCTCCGGACCGTTCCAAGCACAGTTCTTGTCCTCTCTGCCCTTTTTTACGTTCTATGCGCGCGCGAATGCACCTTCTTATCTACCCGGCTGAATTTCGGGAATTTGCGACCGCGCGCGTTTGTAGAGAAGTCACTCTGCGTAAATGAGTCACTTTCTCTTGTATGAAGCAGACATCCTCCCGTTCTCCTCGCGTAGGTTTTTTACTTTGCAGGTAAGGTTGAAACGTCAAGAGTTAGACAACAGCGACTTTCCAAGATGACGAAATCTACAGTGAGTATATGCGTCTCCTCGGAAACTCAGCGCCATTCGATGTATCTTGCCGTTGCTTTATCTTTGTTTTGTAGGTACATATGCCTTTCTGTATCTACTACGCCTCTGTATCGAGCTTACTTTGTGAATAGCTCTAACATATCTCGAATAAAGGAACGGAAAAATATTTATTCTCGTGGAAATACCGATTTTTTCGTTTCAGAATCAAAATACAAATTTCTTCCTCACTATTCATTGCAATTGTATTTGCATACACACGTATATACATCTGTAACTCAACGGTAATAATTGATTTTCCTTGATAAGGTTCCATCGTCTTTGTTCCATCGTAAAAAGTTCGACATCCACTGATTCATTAAACGTTAAGTTTTTCAAGTTAAGATGTCTTAAATCCAATATTATGCTTTAATAGCTTTAATCTAAGTAATGCAGCTTATCAAATAGAGAGAAAGGAAGAAAGAAAGAGACAAAGAGAAAGAAAAGAGAGAAAGAACGCCTTTCATTCTATACAGAATCCCATCACGATCGTCATACAATTCTTTAATATCCTAAAGATTAATTACGTTTGAAAATCTCGATAACGTCAAGAAATTATAATAGTTTTCAAGTTATAAACGATTAAAATTGGCCGCGCAGAATTTACACGCTTATATCCGTAACTGTATTTATACCGCAAAATACAAATTACAATTTATAGCATTTTTCTTTTATTCTAAAATTTTTACATACCGAGAGGAGTGAAATTCTAAAACGACGACAAAGAGCCACCATATTTTTGCGACGAGATTAAATTTTATTTTCCCGATTTATTAAAATCGACCAGAAAAATTCTTGATTTATTAAATTTACGCCATTTTATTATCTGATAAAGATAATAATAAATCGATGATAAAATTTGATAATGACAATAATAAATCGCTTTAAAATTTTTTTCTTCAAATGGACGATAAAAATTTTAATGATCCAATAATACAATCCGAGCATCGAAATTAATTTAGAATACAAGAAACAGAATATTCTGTATACATTTATCTCATAATACGTTAAGTATTACTTGGCCATGATACACTAACAACGTATATAGTATATACTATATACCCCTCGGCAGTTATACATACGTATAACATACTTGTATACGCAAGGTCGCCGTGCTATCATTCGGACATCGACACTCGAACTGTTCCGCGCGTAGTAGCGTTATCATCTTTTGAAACGCAATCACAGCAAGTACCGAAAATAAACGCAATCACGAACAATTAGCGATTGTCGGCCCGCGCGGTAAATTAATTCCCACGATTTGTAGGCGTGTCGAGGCGACGATTATCACTATTATCAGAGCGGTTATTTCGCGCGGTTTACTCGTGTGAGGTAGGAACCGAGGTGATAAGGAATGGAAATTAGTCTGTTGCTTCCTGATATTTACGGGCGACAATTATTTCCTCAGCGAGGCGAGGCGAGGATTCTCTCTCTCGAATATATCTCGCGTAGTGAATTTGCGCCGTTGTAAATGCAATTTACCCGCCATTTTTCAATTGAGAGCGCGAAGCGATACACGAATCGTCAGATCCAGCTTTAAGTAACGGAAATAAATGATACATCAATCATTTGTCGATAACACATATATTTCGCGAGATTTACGCGTTCGAAACGTACCGCGTGTAACCGTTGAATTTTCAATTGTGTATCTTCGACCAGTCCATCGCGTCTTCGTTAGCTGTTAATTTATTTTTATTAATTGTATGATATCGCACGATCAGAATGAACAGGATATTCGGCGTGTATTTTATTTCGTAGTAAGTTAAATGTCCGTAGTGACAAACACGCAACGCTTGCTTGTTTGTTTCCATATCGTAGTACATATACAACACACTACAATTCGCGCTTCGACACTCGAACTATCAAGCGCGAGTCGTTCCGCTTTTCGTAGCATTATTATCCCTCGAAGCGCGATCGCGAACAATTAGCGATTATCAACTAAATCCGCGCGACGAATTAATACCCGTGATCAACGATTCGTGTGCACGGAAGGGATCGACTCCGAGCGTCACGACGGCGACGCTTTTAGGCTGCGTTCGGAAACGTCACCCGAGTGCACACGCCGAGTATACTCCCTTCTCTTTCTATCTCAGCGAGTTAGAAGGAGAAGGGGGTATACCATGTGTGTATACCCGGGTGACGTTTCCGAACGCAGCCCTAATAAGTCCTATCGCGATTAATTTCCATATTTTGATATTTGTCAGAAATATAAATCTGCCATTCGTACATAGATAATTTTTTTTTCACAACACCTCCACGGAAAGTTCGACTTTCCATGCCTGTAGAGAGGGGCGAAAGCGGTCAATTTCACGCCAAGGCGGCATAGCGGGCGGAAAGTAACCACTTTCCTCCCTAGGGAGGAAAGTAACAACTTTCCTCCCTGTTTAGCGGGTGGAAAGTGGTCACTTTCCGCCCTAGGGAGGAAAGTGGTTACTTTCCACCCGCTATGCCGCCTTGGCGTGAAATTAACCACTCTCGCCTCTCTCTAGGCATGGAAGTCGAACTTTCCGTAAAGGTATTGTGAAAAATATCGTGTGCACCTCGGGGCGAAAACTTTTTTTCAGACTCGTGTGATTGCCGCCCTCGCCTTTGGCTCGGGCGGCAAACTTCACACTCGTCTGAAAAACGCTACTTTCGCCCCTTGGTGCACAATATACTATTTATCTGTCACCATTCGGTAGGTTTATTCGTCGTGCTAATTTAGGAAACGGCTCGTGTAGCGAGCGAATTGTAATTAACGCGGATCGTACTTGCTTATTCATTCGTCGTAATGCCAGTAAAGTGCACGTCGCATATACGATTAACGTCAGGAGTGCCGTGCAAAGTGCCGTGCAATTATCGTATTCTGATTATTAGAGCGCGCGATCGTAATTAACTGTGTTTTCGCGAGTGTTGTGTGAGTACAATGAAGGAACAGCAACGGAGGTAGAAGAGAGGAGATGGAGGCCAGAAGAGCAACGGTGGGGAGTGAATGGTTCGTTGTTTATCATTACTTATTATTTGGAAAAAAGTCAATCGTAATTATTTCACGCGTATAAAATAATCGTATACGCGCGTGAGAATTATTTTTTTCAAATGTCAATTTCCTCGGATATTGCTATAATTTAGACACATTTGTATTTGAAATAGAAAAAAAGTATGCCGTGAGATCTAAATTGAATTTAATTCTTTCTATTTTAATTTTTCACATCACGGAACAGAAGAATGTTTTACAAATAATAGATATCGTTCTAAATATATTTCTAATTGCGCGATGCAGTTTGCAAAAATATAGACCCGCGCGCGAGCCTCTCGACGAGACACGCGCGTGCAAAATACTAGCGATACGTCAACAGCTTTTTCGATCGCTCGTGTTTACACGCTTTTTTAAGTACGTTCGGCCGCTGATACGGACGGATAAAATTATTGCTTTCGACGGGTCAAACGACACTCGTGGACGCCGTACTCAAAAGGCTCGTAGAAAGCGCGGTGCCCGGAAACGATGTCAATGTTGCCGTGATTTACGCATATGAACGTCTATCTCAAAAAGGCAAACGAATTGTCTCACGAATAGAACGTAGATATGAGAGAGAGAAAGAGAGAGAGAGAGAGAGAGAGAGAGAGAAATCGAGGAAGAAAGACTCTCGCGCGAGGAACATATACGAGTTTGTCGCTTTCACCGCGTGACACGCATAAAAGGCGCTACCTATAGTATTTTCGATGGTGCTTCCTTCGCGCGCGATTGCTCTCGAGCGATGAACGTTGTAATCGCGTGGTGTATCGACATGAAAAAAATAACGTTTTTAGGAGATATCGGTAAAATAACTCACCAAGAGTTATTCAGCTACTGCGAATAAGGCTCGCACCTATGCGACAAAACTTGGTGTAATAATGAACTAGAAATTGCACAAAAACTCTTTTTTAATCATTCCAATTCTCAGTTTTGCAGTTTATCTTATACAGAATATTCTAAAAATTTTTTGTTTTATTCCGATATCGTTTATACATTTAAATTTAATTTAACTAATTCTTTCGATCTGCTAAAAATGAGCTATGATAGAATCACGGATAGATTAACATCGCTAAGTCGAAAATTTAATAACAGAGATTGTATTTTGCGATTTTTTTCAGAATATAAAGAATATAAGATATAATATAAAACTAAAGGTACATAATTTCCAGTTAGAATGGTATAACAAAATTAATAGTTGATACATGTCTGATACATTTTAGCATCTAGGAAAATAAAAATCTAAACAATTCCTCAAAATCGGCAGATATTTAATTTCACTAAATATTTAAAATATATAAAAAATATAACTTTTACCTTTATATCTTCAGTTTTCCACATATCGACACGGATAAAAGTATGAAAATGTTTTGCAATATATTTATCAATAAATGATATCAAATGTCAATATATAAATATATAAAGTGTAGAGCTAACATATCATATCACAATACATTGATGAGCTAACACATCAATACACAATATGATGTATCAGTTCCACACTATTACCTACCTATGCATGATTCTATCTCATCTCATTTTTAGTAATTGAGAACAGTTAAAAGTATCAGTTAAATTAAGTTTTAACTTAAACAATGAAAAACGCAGAAACTTTTGAGGCCATTCTCTCTAAGATAGATCGCAAAACGAAAAGATCCGACGTCCAATGTCACACGAAAGTGGGTCTTGATCGTATCGTAAACGAACGACACCGTGAAAATTTAATAGGACAACGATAGCATCTAGATATCTGTCAAACTTTCTGCGTTAAACAATCGCATTGGCAGTTTTGCTAATACCAGTGCGATACCGTATCAGCGGGCCGTCATTGTGTGATTTAATTAAACATTTCATTGCGCTCCAAACGACAGACAAGACAGATATATAGATGCGATTGAGAGAATATGACCGTATGCACGTCCAGGCGCGCGTGATCGCTTCCTGAATGCAATAGGGAAAGAGAGATACGCGTTTAATTAAGAATTTAATTACGAAATTGCAAAGTAGGAATATTTCAATTATATTAGTTTGAAATGTTGTCGCGTCACGCCAAACTATCGCAAACTTCTGATGTTCTGCAGCTTTTTATGACGTCACGATCTAATTCACGATTACATTAAAAGACCTTTTTCCTCATACAGCAATTACAAGAAATGTACAAATGCAAATTACAATGTAATCCCCCACAAACATTTAATGATAAATGCACAAATGCAAATAAGTATGAATAAAAAAACCCTGTTTTTCTCCATCAGATATTCAGAAATAATGCACGTCTTAAAAATATAATAATGTATAAGCATTCGCACGTGATCAGTTACATCATTTTTTGCCACGGCTGGATCTGGGTAAAATATTATCCGTAAATAATATCGGTAAACTTAGCAATAATTTTGAAAATATATACAGAAAGATATCTCTCACATGAATCAGCTCGTAGTAAGCTCTTTCAAAGCATGATCTACCGAGGCGTCGGGCCTGTTCTTCCTATAAAAATGTTCCATTTTTCACATTTACTTCTTAGCGACAGCGAAATGGCATCGAATCGTAGATTCGGTGCTCGCGTTACGCGGGCAGGCTGAAAATATGACGGTATTTCAATGAGAAATGAACTTCTTGCTCCGTAATGCCTTGGGTAATGTATATATTCCCGTTTTGCTGCTTCGCCTCGCCGCGCCGATTCGTTCAAGAGCGTTACGAACGCTCTCCCACGCTTCCTCTTCCCGTCTTCCTCGCGCACTTTCTCTTTCTCTTATATTCTCGTTTATCTTTTTCTCCTATCGGCCAAACCGTTACGTGATTTTCTACTTTTTGAACTTACGCTCCGTATTACCACTAAACCAGCGATATCGGATCCTATAGCCTTACGATATTCTTTGTCAATATTAAGAATGGAATCTATGATGCACACTTGTGTCCTGCAAACTTGCATTGACAGGAATGACAGGCTGATATTTCATACGACAAATTTTTTAAGCATGTTAATTGGCTACAAAATAGAAAGTTCTCGAGTTTCTAGAAGTCCTCTATCTTGTAGCCAATCAATACGTTTAAAAAATTTGTCGTATGACAAATGAAATATTACCCACACACTTTTTATGTATTTATTATCGATCTCGCCTTTAATTTGATAAAAAGCTACATAATAATTTCATATATACGGAATTCAAAGAGTGAATCTTTAAATATCAATTTAATCACTGTGTCATTTATTATCTGGGCGTTCATTACTGACAATTCTTAATAAATCAATGAACAAATTTTAGAATTAAAATTAATGGAAACTTTTTTATGTATCGAGGTTATGTAGCGAGGTTCTTGCTAACTTGCAATTAAAGAGAAATTTGTCTGCATTAATTTAGGAAAATCTATTAGGAAACAAAAGTAACTTCCTCATGAAGAGTATTAAGTATTATTCTCGCGTTTCTGATATCTAAAACGAACGAAATTCGTAATCAATTCTCCGAACGAAATAGCGCGCCGCGGCTACATCGGTATACCGGTTAATAAATATCCCGACGAATTTTCGCGCGAATTATGGAATCGTATTAAGTCGTATCGGGTTTCTTCGAAGCTCGAGAGCTTTGAAAGTCCAAAACCTATCCCGGGTTTCCCCGCGCCATGGAGGTACTTCACGCACGGGCGCGCATACACGCCGATAAATTCGCAGCACCTTCTCTAACGCGAACCGCGTTATTCGTGGTTTCGTAAATTCGTTTCCGCGACGAGAAAATCATATCGTCATTTCGCCGGAGTCGCTATTGGTTTTACGCCGAGAGAGAGAGAGAGAGAGAAGAAGAAGAAAAAAGTAATAATGTACCCACTCCCCGGAGATCCGCGTTTCCGCGTCTCGACGTTCCTCCTGTTCCCTTCCTCTCGACAATAGGCGTCAAGCCCGCTCGTGCGACGAGCGCCGAGGGTACGGGGCTGAATTTCAAATTAGTCGATCCCACTCCGGCTGCGATTCCTTCGTACAGTACACCGATCTGTGTACCGGGTACACAGGGTGTTTCAGAAATCCTGCCCTTGATTTAAACCCTCAATCGATTACGTAACGCTCTTGGAGATCGCTCCCCACGAATTTTCCATATTTCGTGCTTTGGAAAATGTATTAATCATGGGATAGGGTGAGAATTGAATATTTCTCTTTTAAATATTATTAACGCGCTTCCAACCTCCTGAGTTCAGTTTTGCTGGAAATCTGGCATACTTATAAAATTTAGACAGAATTAATTGATATATCAGATCCATACGTAATCGATTTAATTGAATTAAACACTAGTATAATACTTTATCGTTGCTTTCGCAATATCTTTATTGTATATTGAATATCATATACACAGCATAAAATAAAACAAAGAAATAGAGAGTGCATGTTTTTTAAATTACAGAAAAATATATTGAGACACGCTTTTAAAAATAGTTTAAAAAAGAAAAACCCAGAGAATCATGAGATGTTAGATATAACATGATGTTATAACATGAGATATCTCTCCGTCCTTTTCATGGACATTTATGTGCCAATCTCTCGGTTATTTCGGAAGCTCTGCGGAAGCGAAACGATCGAGCGGACCTCTCTAAAGCCGCCGAAGATAGGAAAGGAGCGTTTGCCCTACGAAGAACGAAAGTAATGGGGTCGCAGATCGTAGGTCAACGCGGTAAAAAGAAACGGATCGAAACGAAGACACCGGGGGCGGCAGCACGTACGGCAGGACACAATTAAAAAAAAAAGCTCGAACTGCGGCTTTGTGTCGCACCTAGCCTATACACACGAATCTCGTAGAGCGAGCTCCAAAGCTCCCCTCGAAACCTTTGTCTTATTTTATTCCGACCTCTCGGCGGCGAGGAGGTCCATTTCTCCCGGCCATCGTCTGTGTCACACCACGTATCTCCATTCCGCCTGCTGTTGATTTTTTTGCAGCGCGCGTCATGCGCGCGATGACAAATCTAAAACGACATTTCGCGAAGGAAATGAGACGAGCGCTTTTCACGCGCTCACGATGAGTTTCGTGCATCTCTGTCACTCGATTTTTCTCGGCTTATGCACGCGATATGTTTGCGAGCGACTATATCTCGAATCGGTGTCATAAGAGACCTTTGAATATCGACTTAGGAGAATAATGCTCGGATGAGAAAATATTGTAAGTTACGAATTCACTGAAATTATACAAAATGTTCCAAATGCCGTGTCAATGTTTTTCTTAACAAAAATGTTAGATGTGAAGCGATTAAGTTATAAGCAATCAAAACAAATTTTAAATTAAAGTTTTAGAGATGTAAATAAATAATATTTTAATCTTATTTATCTTCATGTAAATTTTATAGTAACAGGAAATCTAAATCTGACGTTTCCTCTTTCTTCGTTATCATTTAACACTGAAATAATCTAATACTGAAAATTAAAAAGAGAGAGAGAGATATGTATTTCCGCTTTAAAAATAACTCAATTCACTTTAAAAAATTACAAAAAGATGGTTTGATAATAAAGTACAGATTTTATTGATATTAAAATTAGTACTGTACATAAAAAACCTCGTCGAGAAAAAATAGGTACGGGAATTATTATGGCAGAGCATTTGTATGAAGTCACGGTAAAAGTAACAGTAATAATCGATATGACGTTCCCCTTTTTTGCTCGGGGCCATCGCTATTGAACTGTCAATTTTCAGCGGTATGTTATTACGAGATTATTACGAGATGAAATGACAATAAATATATAATTTTATTAATTTAAAGAACAGGGAAAGAAAGTAAACGCAACATGATATTTATGTTGCCTTAATTAAGTACGACAATAAACTTATCTAAATGTCTAAATGATTCTCGTGACGACGGAGAGCAAAACGCTGTTAAATGTAATTTTCGCGTTCTTGTCTCACGAGTTCCGCCCCCGGTACGCTGCGGAGATGCGCCCGGTATTGTGTCAGAAGTTTAATATCTTCCCAAGGGAGGTCTTTTGAGCTAGCTGCTCTGGCACGTGACCACTGTGGATTTATACAATAGACTCTGACTATCAATGTAACTAACAGCCGAACGATCTACCTCGAGCAAAAAACAAACGAAGCCAGAAAGTAATTTGAGAGAAAATCTCATATACTGTTTATAAATGTAAATATTTAATTTAAATTTCAAATTTAGTTGTACATAAAATGTACACTTAAGATATACGTTAGCAACAAAGAGAGTTCCTAAAGTAAATTTAGTAATTTTGAATTTAGTAAAATTCATTAATGCAGACATTTTTAATTATTACAAAAAATTAATATTAATAAGAAACTTGGGATGTATATTGATTTTAATTTCTTATTGAATTAAGTACTTCATAAAATCGAAACTGTATTATACATTGTGTATCTGACAGTTATACCGAAGAATAGCAGCAAATATTATTTTTCACTCATAAATCATAAATAATTTTTCTTATTTTATTTAATTTTCTTCATTAATTATTATATCAATATGAATAAATATCGGAAAATGGAAAGTAATATAAAACTATTCTAAACTCGTAAATATATCTTGTTTCTGTAGATTATTCCTTGTTGTAAAAGTTCGTGAATAATATTCACATATATATATAATGGGAGGCAAATAAACATACAACATATACATGCGCACGTAAGCTATATTAAAAAGATAATTAAGGGGGTAAAAGACAATGAACGCCCCGATCGAAATTCAAGGCAAATATACCATTGTGCTTTTCATCCTTATGTGCTTGAGTCCCTTTCTTTGACTTTACTATAAACGAGCGCAGCTCTCCCGTCATTACGGCATCGTGAACGAACGTGATTTATCGATATCGACAACAATTATTTCGGAATCACAATTCGAGATTCCTAGATAATAAATTGCGTAAGACAGATGTAAAATACATAAGTAATTCCTTTTTTTATATCCCGAACGAATGCCCGGACTAAATCATTTCAAAGAAACTTTTATTCAAACTTAGATGATTATTTATAGACATCTAACAAATAAACGTAAACGAAGATATATGTATTTATGCTGCAACATCAGTTCGATAAAACGTGACCGTCATCCGAGTTTTTAATTCGGCAAATGGCAAAAGATACTGCCGAAGACAAAACTCATGCTTTCAATAATACGGATTTTTTTACTAAAGAAATATCTGCAAATATTAATTAAGTGCCGATGTTAAATTATCTAGCGCAATTCTTCTTTGCATATTTATCTGAGAAAACAGCTTCGAGTATACTTCGGGATAATTACTTTGCCCCAGAGCGAAAGCTAAAGCTAACAAGGTCCGTAAGTAGAGGTAACAGAGCGATGACGTCTCTAAGGATTCGAACGGTCAACGGAAATCGAAACTCCGCGATACATTGTCAGCGACAGCCTGATCAAAGCATTACGGAATTTAGAAACAAACGTGAAATTATCCGTACCATTACAAGTGACGAAATACTGTAAACGTATAAAAAGAACTGTCTCAACATCTTGTCTCATTATAGCACATTCTTATAAATAAATGTGCTCTTATTAATAAATATATTGCACTGCATAAAAATTTTCAAATTTTATTGTCAATTTTATTTTTCAAATATAAATTGTGTGTAATTGATCTAATTGTGATCATTTGCAAATCAAAGCAAATAATGAGCATGTTTAATTAGACTAGTACTCTCTCTCTCTCTCTCTCTCTCTCTCTCTGCAGCATAAATATACCTTCATTTATATTTAATTTACGCCTACAAGTAAACAATTCTACAAATATTCGTGCATGCGTCGATTGCATTACGCGTGAAAAAAAGTATTATTTATTATATGTTTTTATATATTCATTATTAACACGAGACATTATTAAAATCGAAAGACTAAGAGCCAGTTCATTATGCAACAAATAAAAATTCGAACTCGCGATAGGTTAAAAAAACATCAGTAATTTTATTTTCAACGGTTAACATTTCACGTCAGATGCGTCACCGGTTAAAGTTCGCAGACGTTCGCGAGGATGCTGCCTAATTAATTAAGATTGTAATTCGCGAGGCACGAGCGGCTCGTTAATGCGTCCCGCGTTATATAACTAGGTGCAAGGTAGGAGATGAGATCGTAGGTTTATTGATTCGGTTTTCTCTCCGCGGTGGAGTTTTTTCCTCCCTCCTTCCTCCGATCACCCTTTCCCACCTCGCCCGGTCCTTATTCTACCCGTTACTTTCTGTTGTGCATCCACCACCCTCCCTCCCCTCCCTACCCGTTCTCACTGTTAGAAGTAGGACGCAATTTTCGAGGGCTTGCCTTCCATCTTTTCGCCGATTTCTAGACGATACGAAATTAGTCTAGTACGTCGCTCTGTTTTGTAAGGAACATCCACCACGTTCTTTACAAAAAATAATCCCTACAAGGAATAATACGTTTGTATTCTTCAATTTTCAGATATATGAAATAGGTATAAGAAATGTTAAAGTTACATTGACATAATCTATTGATCCATCTCATTTATCTTTTTTTTGTATTGCAGATATCGTGGAAAAATATCGCAGATGGATTGCACAAGATTCACGACAAGGGAAGGCAGGACATCTGTTCCCGCTCGTTTCTTTTACGAATGTTTTAATTCGCATTTGCGAACTTTTACCCAACGCTGCACAACAATAGTACTTTTGTTACTCTGTTAGTATCGCTTATTCCTTTGTGTTGCTCTTAAGAAGAATGTAAATGCTGAAAGGTCGAGATACCTATATTCGACGGATTGAGTATGTACATAACGATCGAGCACGAACATTAGCGTGTTCGTGCACTCGGGACGAGTGCACAAAAAAGTGATTACTGAGCGATCTTAGGTATTTCGTTGCTGGATGGTATTCAGATAGCGAACTTAATAGAACTATTATTACACCGATCAAAAGCGCCGTATAGCCTGAAGTCTTCCTCGCGTAACAATTCGACATTATAAAGGACATTATAAACTTCCCGTTTGCTACTTTGACGTTATACGATGCCTTTCTTCCCATTCACTGCGCAGTCTATTCTGCTTTCCGAGCTACTTATTAGATCCTTCGTCCCACTTAGAGTACAGTTTTATTAACCATTTCCACCTGCCTCCTCCCTCTCCCCCCTTTCCCCCATCCCCGGCGGTAAATTCAATAACAATACAGGCACCATAAGTTCGATCTCGCGCGTACCAATTTCTATCAACTCAATACACATCATACCATCGAAGACGGTATCTTTTCCTTTCACTTCTCATCGATCTGAAAATACTTCGCGAATTGACAAGGCTATATATCGCGTCGTTATCGTAAGCAACAGAGCCAACGGAAAAGTGTTCTCAGTAAGACTGAGCGATTGCAGAAACTATGTCGATTAATACGACGCATGTATGTGAGAATAATTTACTAAATATTTTTTGTAGATTACATAATTTAATATACACGGTGTTTCGCTTCAAGTTTCGACGCCGTATTTCGTGAAAAGTTTATAAAGAGTAAAAAATGATATGCAGAGAAAAGTACCTTAGAATTTGAAAATCATTGTATGATCTAACTACTTTTTCTTCTAGCCTGTTGTTTCATATATTATTTTTCTTGTCTTTAAGATCAAGATACGGGACCTCGAAAGGTGAAATATACCCTCTGTAATACATTTCCGCCGTTTCAGAACTAAAGAAACGGAAAACGAGAGACGATTCATTGGAACGTTCACCGAAAGCGCACGATATCCTTTTAGAAAAGACACATACGTAACAACGGTCAGAAACAATAAATGGTTTCGGGAAGCCAACGTTGAGGGATGAAGCGAAGGAAACACCGAGAGACAGAGCGGAAGAAATGGCGGGAGCGGATCCCGCTGGATGTTACGACGTAAGGAGTAACACGATATTCCCAATCCGGCGCGGAAGCTTTAGAAACGAGATAAAGAAGGGCTCGCGAGTGCAATAAATCCCCGGGTTTCCTTCGCCTCCCTTCCCCCCCCCCCGCCGTTTCGTCCGCCGCCGCCACCGCGCGCCAGCCCCGTCGTAAAACCTCGAAGGAAGCTGATGTCGACGCTTGATCGAAATGAATTTACTGTTTACTCGTGGCCGCGTCGCCGCCTCTGCGATACGATTCAAGAGTGCAAGCTATGAAATATAGCCCGCGCGCGATATATACCCCGAGAGCCGCGGTTTAAAAATCATTTCCCTTTCCCACCCCCCCCCCCCCCGCCCGGCCCCCTTTCCCTGCCGGCTATATCGATACCGAAATGTGACGGCAGCCGCGGAATACGAACGAACTGAAATGGACGTGTCGGGAATTAATCTCCAGCCAGCTTCCAAAGCGAATTGTCTCCCCGCTCGTTTTTCTCCGGTTCCGCAGCTGCGTAGCGAAATGCCTCGATGTTCTCGCGACAATCAACGATACGCAAACTCGCTATACCGCGTTTCAAGGAGCAGCTATTTATTCTTTATTATTCGAGGCCATCGAATCCAAAGTCAAGAGCCTTTGTCTTCCCTGTCAGCAAAAGTCAAAAATTAAAAGATACCTGCTTCAATTTCGAAAATCTCGAAAAATTTAGCTTACGAATTCGAAGGAACCGTCTTCGAAAAGATCTTCCGTGTGTTCTGAGACGACTTGCATAAATTTCTCTCTCTCTCTCTCTCTCTTTACGTGCATGCAGCAGTATATCGCCGTCTCCGGTGTATCTCTGGTGTTTGTATCACGCGAAACTCGGCGACCGTGCGCCGATAAAAAAGGACTGACATTTGGCGCTAACTACGACGTTAACTGCCACGGGCCGTCGCTTCGTGTACGCATTCCGGCTGTGATTGTGGTTCAGTGATCATTATGCTCTCTCTATGGACTTAGTATCCATTCTCACGTCAGTTCCACGATCGAACCTTGGACTTTTCCTAGTCCGACCCGGTATTTCAACCCGCTTTTTTCCAACTTTGGTAAACAAGGGGATCGTTCGGAGGTTCATTGAACGAGATGATGAATCGGACAAATGAAATCACAACGCGGTCAATTGCACGCCGAGTCAAAATACATACTACCACAAATTAGAATAACGCGATAAATAATAAATGATTTCTTTCCCGACACTCTCGCCGAGGGAAAATAAAAATTCTAGATTAATCACGAAATCCATTAATATATGGATTTAGAATCGCAATTGTGCAACAAAATAACCTTTAAAAAAAGCTTTAATAAAAAATTTGAAAGAAAAAAATTGACGTTAGTACGCAATTACACATAGTTTTAGTCTTTTCTAAATCTCTCTATGTTTGTATCTTATCTGCGAAACGAGCGCTTTTACAAAACGAGATAAAAAATGAGAGTTGTCTTCTCTAATTAATGTTGTATATATCAATTGTTATATAAAAGAGTCTCGTTTTCTGCGCGTTAGAGGACACCATTACATAACAATAATTCGTAACTTGTTCGCAAAATTGCTCGTTCCCGACCGGTTATACCCGCGAATACGATCTTTTGCGCGCGATAAAAAGGAGAGAAGGAAAGGGGAGAAAGAATGAAAGAAAGGCGAAGAGGAACACCGTCCCCGTTTGCGTCGCGGCCCTCTTTGCAGTCTGCGGAAGACGCGCGACCTAAAATCGCATTTGAATAAAGCAATTTGTGCACGCGCCGTAATCCAATTCGACCCTCTCGCTAGTTTTCGCTACGCGGAAGCACCGATAAATCAACCAGTTGCGCGGCGCATCGGCCTCAGCACGCCCCTACGATGTAGCCATATGGCTTAATTTCGTTCGTAGAGCGTGTGGTACTTCGAGAGGCCGGGGGGGGAAAAAAAAAGTGTTTTGCGTATGAACGGGAAAAGGTGACATCGCGATGCCGCGACCCGCCGATTATATCCGCTCGATTGCCAATAACAGATGATTTCCGCGATATTGCATTAAGCTCGAGGTAATCTCTCGGCCAGTTCGTATTCATTTGAATTACGTTACGGGCTCGGAGATCGAACTTGATCTCATTCTTATCTCGCTGAGATAGAAAGACCTCTTTATTGGGATATTTATAAAAAAGTTTTTTATTACGGAAATAAGATTCGTGTTATGGCAGTTTGACAAGCTGATTGTATGTTTGTAGACACTTAGTACAGTCAAGATTTATTATTATTTATAATTAAGTAAATAATATTGTACAATTAGTGCCCTAAGATTTCATTCATTTGCAGTGATTAAAATGAGAACCGGTCTTTGCAGACACAAAGTCAATCAATTTGCTCTTTAATTAAAATGAGAAATCGATGAAGCACTTTATCAACTTTAATGCGAGCTCGCATCAAATAATTTTTCACATAGCGTAAAGGCGAAATAATGTATTTTTCGTCTCGATCCTCGGATCTTCGCATCTCCTCGATTTTTATCTTGGACAAAAGACAACGGAGTGCCCACGGTAAATGACTAATTTAAAGCGCGTTTAAGCACAGTTTACGCAAGCTGATTCACGTAACGGCGCAAAGCGCGTACGGACGACGTGTACGGAGCGGCGCGTCCGAGGCTGCGCAAAGCGCCCTTAAAGGGGTAATCGTTATAAATCGTCCGTTAGAATGTCCCAAACGCAATCCTCAGGCCCGCAAGGGGATTGATGGATTTTTACGTCCGACTGATAGAAATAAACGTCCATTTCCCGCGTCATAATTATCCCCCTTGCTTTCTTCCGCACGTCACCGCGGAGCCCTCGATAATTTCGACGCGGCTGTTTATCGCGACGAAACACCCCGAGATCTCTTTACTCCGCGAAATCATCCGAGTAAACATTCCCACGCGTAAATCCATCTATTTTTCGGATCACGCAGACTAGAAGAACTTGTTTCGTAGCACTGCAATATCGAAATGTAACGCTGCTGCAACAATTTCGCGACGTGGAGACGATAACATATTCGCCGCCGAGAGAACAGATAAGACGGCAAGAATCACTAAAAGTGGATTTACCGGTAACTCTCCTCAAGACAACGGCATTACCGGAAGAAAGTTCTAAACGCGATTTACGAACATTATTTTACGTATGAAACTTTGATCCTCGTGAATGCGTGTTTCGCATCTCGAGTACGTTGGTGAGTCGTCGTGCGTGGTTAAACGCGGACTAAACGCTCCGTACTCCGTAATCGGAGTAAAAATGACACATGTAAAATTTACTACCTAAACATCACAACGGAAGAACGAGGCGAGAGGAAAAGACAGAAAGAGAAAAAGATAGATAGAAGAGAGAAAGAAAGAGAGAGACAGAGAGAAAGGGAGACAGAGAGAGAGAGTAATTCTCCCCTGAATTTCGCACAAATCGGGATTCCAGCCTGTTCGGAGCCCGTCGATAAACGCCTCGCGGGAGCGAGAGTTCCCGATGGAAGCAGGAAACGAGAACGTAAAGTAGACAGTCCAAGGCAGGTGAGACAGCTACGCTATACGGAGCAGCGCTAAGAAACATCGAACAGCCAAGAAAAACCAGAAGCAGCTTGTTGTTTGCGCTCGCGATGTAGGTGTACGTGTTCCAGGTGTCTGTGTACACGTGTCAGGGTGTGTGCGGGTGTATGTATGTATATGGCGTGGAAATGTGGCGGGTACGCGAATCGTTCGCGCGGCGTACACCGCCGGACGAGGTGAGAGAGTGGCGGTCGAGAACATCCATTCAGACGAACATCTAGGGGGAAACCAGCTCTGCGATCGCGAGACGTCGTCACGGCCGCGGCACGGTCCAACTTCCGACTTCCGACGCCGACATCGCGGGAAAGTGGCCCTTCCCCCCCCCCCCCGCGCCTCTCCGGGAAAAAAGAAAAAAAAGAGAGAGAAAAAAAAACAGACAGAACGTTCGCTCGCGGATGACGACGCTCTCGATCCATCTCGAACGAAACACCAGAGGAACAGAAAACTGGGAAACAGAGAGACAGAGAGAGAGAAAGAGAGACGGAAAATAAAGAGAGGAAGAAGAAAGAAAACAGAACAGAGAGAGAAAGAGTGACAGCCATCTCACCGCCCGCGCCACAGCTCAAAGCACTCACTAAACGTCACGGGAGAGCACGGACAGGGAGGAACTGCCGATTGGTGGTGGTGGTGGTGGTGGTGGTGATGGTGGTGATGGTTGGTCAGTGTCGGTCAATTGTTGCTGTCTACGTTCAACGGGGCAAAAGTGTTCTATAGGCCTGGGACGTGCTTTTCGATAACCTACAAAGAGCACTGGCTCCTCTGCCCCTGTATGTCGTCGCGTTACACGACGGTCGCCCGCGTAGCGGCCCGGACCCGACGTACGCCGTGGTGCCACCTGACAGACTCCGGGAAATTCGAGAAAACGGCATTTCCTTCGGCCCATGCGCGAGAACTTTAATCGAATTTCGGCGTTGCAGCGCCGCCGACAACGGCGGGGGGCGGCCTCGCTCCGCTGCACGTGATCGACTCCGGGGATCGCGAGGAAATTTGAATTTTGCCGCGCGCGCGCGCGCGACCGCCGGTTTCCCCGATTTCTTTTTTCCCCGGGTGACTCCCCGACGCCCGAGGATCTCCCGCGCTACGGTAATCGTAATGACGGTTCCTCCATTCGGTTCTCGCGCGTCCTCGCGATTCTCGCCCTCTCTCCCGATTCCTCCGCGATGAACGCTCGATAATTGTCTCGCATGTAATAATTAAGCAGAGTAGCGTTAGAAAGAAAAGCATGGAAATCGCCGCTGCTTTTTCCCCTTCTTTCACGCTTGTCGCGATAATGTTAAACGCATAATTGTAGCCTATAAAGTTACAGGCTGTTACAGAATGTTTAAATTATCTCTCGCAGCAATCTGCGCACCGCCATTTACTCGCCTAATGGCGAATAAGCGCGACGAATTTTTGAATATTTTAAGAGGAGGCATTGAGAAACTCGTACGGTAGATTGACGAATTTATGAAAGTAAAATCGAAACGTTCAATCGACATTGCTCGAGATTGGAACGGTATGATTAAAGCGGATGCGTTAATCAGGGAGATTTCTGCGAAATCACCTTTTACATACGTCAATTAGAAGAACGACACATCGTTGCAACTTGTTTGCTGATTTTACAGTAAAAATACGAATATTTATGTTACTCACCTCTCGCCTCGCGCGACCCCGTTCTCGAATTTTTGCGCGCTGTCCGGCACACGCTCCACATTTACTACACGGGGCGTTAGAACGTTGACACATAAATTAACGCACGACGACTGTGAGTTAAGTGAGCGGAACCGGTTTTTTGTGTCCGGCCATTTGCGCGAGAGGTTGCCCGCGGAACCGTACGAGTGGCGCCATCCCGCGACGCGCCGCGGAACCATCCTACGCGCCTCTCGCGCGCAAAGCAAAACGCGAATTAATTTCCTCTTTCGCGATCTTCCATAAAATCATTACTTCGCGTTCCTAGAGATCTTTTCAGAACTAAGTTGTTAAGATCGTCCCGAAAGAGTCCAGAGACAAGTCCAAAAATTCTGCAGAAACGCCAGGCAAGAATTTGGACGAGAGTTCGCGAAGCATATATATTATGAATTATAAGAACGCGTAGACGATAACTGGAGCACATGGTTAATATTCGAATAATTCGGAGCTTTGACCGTCGTCGTGTTCAATTGGAAATGAATTTAGAATATTATTATCACGCGAATGTTAGAATTAAAAGGTTTCGATTTTTTATTCACGCGTACCGACCGCGGTATCCCTCGTCTCGGAAGAAAGTCGAGAATCAATGCAGCGCGAATGCCGCGAATCGACCGTTCGGCGGAGACGACACTGCACAGACGCGGATGGGAGAGAAATATCGCGTTCTTTCTCTAATTCTAATTCTCTTTCTCTCTTTATGTCTTTAGCCTGGTTTTATTATCGAAGGCCATCGAAGCACTATCGGCATGGAAAAAACCTGCCTTATCGTGACTGACCGTCACGGCGCACTCGCCTGCTCACAGTGTTCGCTTCGCACAGTTCGCACCAATCGCACCACGACTGTGCCACGACCACTCGCACGTTTTACGTTGTGATGGCTGCTCCGGTGAAAAAGCGTGAGATCCGGCAAAAGTTGCCCGACGACGACGAGAATGACGTCTCGTCCAGCAACGAGGACGAGGAGTATGAGATCCCGAACGAGCAGGTAAGGAATGGCCGATTTATTATCGATGAAATACATGTTACGACAATCGAGCGGTTAACCTCACTCGGCGAGCACGCGGTCGCGCTCTCCTGCCGTACGACGTACGACCCGTATGTTCAAAGTCACTCGGTTTTATTTCGTTTCAATTCATCCCCGATCCCCGAACGCGAGACCGACGCGATACGTCGCGACGTATACGTGAAAATCGTTGTCAAGGTGTCTCGTGCAGATGAAAGCTCTGTTCGATTGTTATTCTGGCATAAATAGTTGCTACTCGATAAAGAATGAAATATTGTCAGTTCGATGTAATGATCTTTATGTAATTATGATATTTAGTGCATGGATCTCGGGGGAACTGAGAAAAATTATATTTTGACAGAGATGAAAAAGCTACTTGCTTTAAATTAATTCTGCATTTATTTTCAGAAATATGTACTTATATTACGTGTTCGCTTATGAATTATTTTTATTATCAGATCTTTATTATTGAACTGGTATTGTCAGATGTTACTATTAAAAAAATTATTATTAATAACTATAATAATTTCTTGTATCTGGCTGATATTTATGAATAGAATAATTGAAACAGATGTACTTCTAATAAGTTTAGATTTTGATACGGTACATACAGATAATGAAGTAATCTGTTTCTAAGAATTTTTTAATAATTTGTGTATTTGTTATTGCTATTAATATTTTAATATTATCACAAAAATCGAGGTGTATACATATTTGGTTCTTGCTTTTAACGATTTTTTTTATGTATAAATATGCATATGCATATGTGTTATACGATATTGTGCAAGAGATGCAACAGCAGTTTGGAATTATTTCTCGTATTTTTAAAACAAATTTAAATTGTGAATATAATCGCAATTCCCTGTAGGAATAGCAAGTTGCATTTTTTTTGCCTTTGTAATGTAAAAAAGTAAATAAAGAAAATAATAAAATGCGTAGCGCATTTTATCCCTAAGTTGTCACCAAAGCCGAAAGTTGCAGTTTTTCAGGCAATCTTTCCGTATTTTCTAATATATTTTCTAATATCATCGTTACGTACATACGTACATTAAATATCACAATTATGTCACAATTACGTATTCTATCATATCAGCGCATCAAATTGACCTTTATAAACAGTAATTAATTTTTTTGGAGCTTAATTACAAATTTTAATTAATATTATATTTCTACACCTTATAAAATAAGACACATGGTACAGTAATAAGTATAAATTTTAGGGAATAGAGTTGCAAGTGGAGTTTGAAGGTCGCAATCCACAAGATCCAGACTATCATGGAATTAAAACGTTGCTGCAACAACTTTTCCTCAAAGCGCACATTGATTTAGGCGGACTCACGGATTTAATAATATCACAAAATTACGTAGGATCTGTCATTAAACAGTCAGAAGAAACAGATGAATCCGAAGATGAGGACAATGACAACGACGTATTTGGTATTACAACTGTTATCAATGTCTCCGATAAGCAGGTAAATTGATTCTTATTATTATTATTATTGTCAAACCGAAAAACTTAGTATCGATCTCTATCAATTCTATTTAACAAAAGAAATCTTTTCAGAACGTTTTATGTATACAACAACTTAGAGATCTATTGAAGCAGTTGGCAGATGAACATGCAACTGACGCAGTTAATACTATGATTAAAAATGTATTGGAAAATGACTCGGCGCAATTGGGTTTGCTTATCAATGAGAGATTTGTCAACATTCCCGCCAAGATTTCAGTGCCACTTCTTGAAAATCTAATTTCCGAACTGAAACGTGCCACCAGCAAAAATATGCCATTTAATTTTTCCTATTACATACTTATATGTAAATTATATAAGACAGAAGATAAAAAAGCCGGGAAAAAGACGAAAAACAAGAATAAAAACGCTGGCAATGACCCGGCATCGATATTGTGGAGTAATGCGGAAGAAGAAATCTTTGCGGAAGAGGCAATTGTTAGTTTCGAGTTTTCTGTCGAAGAAGAAGCAGACAGTGGTTTATCCGGAACGTGGACTGAAACGGACGATGAGATGATACCCTACAGACGAGTTCTACTTTTTGAAGCATCTAAGCTGCAATCCATATTTGATAAAATACAGAATCAGTTTTCTTAAATTCATAATGATGTTAATATTTTCTTAAACGAACGAGACGGCTGAGTCCCGTGCGAAACTTCCTATTTATGAACAGAAAACGTGCTTCTCAAAGATAGTTTTTTATATATCTGCATACAACGTAATGGTACGTTATATTAAGCTTTTTATAATATTACCTTTTACACAATGCTTATACTATACACTAATCTAGGAATATACTATTTCTAAGAATTTCGCCCATGCTTCTTTTTCATTCTTTTGTTTTTATTTCTCTTATCATGTAAGTTACAAAATATTTGCAAAATGGCCGTCGATCTTTTACTAGACCTCGTCTGGCTTCTCATATATGATAGTACAAAAATTACTTTTACAGTAATAAATAGATTTTGCATAAATTTAGGTTGAGCAAGACAGATCTATAAGACAAATTGTACACATTGAGTAACAAAGCTATATATCGTACTGTAAAATAATAGAGATAATATATAATTTAGCTGATTGAGACTTCAGGGTTTTGTTGGAATTACAAATTGTATCCGTTCAAACAATTCTGATTACTATGACGCTGTATCTGTAAACTTGAATGATTGCCTTATTGGTTTAGCTCTTCGTCTCATAGTACCAAGGATATTTAACATTTCTGAAACTGCTGGCGGCTTGCTCTCCGCTTCTTGTCGTCTTTTCCGCTCTTCTTCTCTTTGTTTCTGAAATCAACGTCTTGCTCAAATATGCCTGTTGTAATTGATCAAATGAAATACTGCATTTTGTACTGGATTTAAAGAATGTTTGAGAAATTAATGGTATTCTAAACATTTGTATGACGTATTCTAAAAATATTTGTATAGTCTGACTTACATCCGTTTGCTTCAGCGTGAAACGTCCGCCTTTAATTTGATTAATAATGTCATCGATAGCTGAAAATTAGATACATATAATATTGCAATGTATAACTTTGATACATTTACAATAAAACAAAATAATTCATGACCGATAAAACAATAGATTGTGTAATTACCGGGTTGCGCGACCGTAGGCGTTTTTTTCGGCGTAATGCCAAGCATGTTTTCCATGTCGCTTACAGCCGAGGTCAATTTTTCTCTGGTCAGCAATTTTATCGATGACTGACCAATCGTCGACGTCGGTGGTGGTGGAGGAGGTGGCGGTAACGGTGGCGGTGGCGGTTTTGAAACTTTCTCCTCTAATTCGCTGATTTTCTGTTTTAAGCAATGCACAACGTTTTCCAACTCTTCCACCGATTTCTCAGCCCTTTCGGCTCTCTGAACGACTACTTCTAATTCAGACTCCGCAAGCTTCAACTTCTCCTCGACAATCTCAAATTCTACATTCGATTCTTTCTCCTCTAATTTCTCCTGTAGCATCTGCACTTGAGAAGCATGGTTTTGCTGTTCTTCCTCCAGTAGCCTCTTTAGGGATTCCACCTCTTGCAAAACGGTCAACAATCTGCCATTCGGATCGTCTCCAACCTCGGCCATAAGAAGAGCGCTTTGGTGCGCTAAAACATTTCGTTCTTTCTGGACCTAAATGAGCAACCGGCTAATTAGTACGAGATAAGAAAGTGCAATCAATTAATGCATTTTAATTTTCAAATACTCCCACACACACAAGTTTAATAATTAAACTGAATACGTAATAACGTACCCTTTCGGCTTCCATCTTCAGAACTTTCGCGCTTTCTCTCTCGCGATCGCATTGCGTCTTCAGAGTCTGCACCTCTTCAGCCACCATTTTCGTGACTCTTTCCATATTTTCCTTGTGCACTTTCATCTCGTTAATTTTCTCCTCGCCTGCGACAGAAACAAATCAGTCGGTTTACCGCGTTTTACCAACCGCGAGATTATTATAGGAGATTTAATTTTACCTTTTTGTCGGAGGGTCCTTTCCTCCTCCAGCTGCGTGGTCAGCTGCGTCACCTGCTCCTGCGCCTCGAATTCCTGAAGCCGCGCGGAATGAAGCTCCGTTTGCAGTCGCGCTATTTCGCCGCTCAGCTCTGAAAACGGATGTTTCATTTAAGACCAGTTGCCCCATTGTTATTCTGCTAGCTTTAACTCCGATTGTTAGCAACCGCATTTTAATCGCGAATCTCGAGAAAATAGGTAATAAAATAACAACCGCTCAAACCGATCAAAATCAGCCGCACTGACCTGTCACCGTTTGTCTCAACTGATCCAAATCTTCAAAGTTTGAGTCCACTTCGTCCGACACGTCGAAATGCAGTGATTCATCCGGATTGCTATGTAGAAACTTCTGCGCCATGATTTGAGATCTTCGCTTCAGTTCACGGTTTTGTCGATACCACTGATATAATAAAATTGTGCACCATTTTAGAACAACTATATATCACTTAATCGGTATATTTTATGCACATATACTTTTATTACAGATTATTACAAATAACACGCAGATTAAATTATAACAGATAGAGCGGTATTACAAATAACACGCAGATTAAATTATAACAGATTACCTGAGAGGCTTGTTGCATAGCTTTGTGCATCGCGT
Organism: Temnothorax nylanderi; assembly: GCF_030848795.1. NCBI lineage: Eukaryota > Metazoa > Arthropoda > Insecta > Hymenoptera > Formicidae > Temnothorax > Temnothorax nylanderi. The sequence goes on along the minus strand of NW_027249094.1, from coordinate 687,044 downwards.
TTGTTTCCACGTCATACTGATGCTTTAATTGTTCGTATTCCTTACATACCGCTTCGGAAACTGTGAAAAAGGAATAAGAATTTGATAACTTTATTCAGAGAAGATTCGGCTACACGTTATAAGGTGAAGTTTCAAATCAGGTACGTACCTGTTCGTAATTTCAATAGCTTCTGCTCCTTCTCTTGAACTTGCGACTGCAGCAAGCCATTTTCTCTCTGCAATTGCTGGTATTTCTTCTCCAAATCCCCGTGGTCTTTATTCACTGTAAAAGTTGCTCGATTACAACGCAGAACGCAATTTTCTAGCGTTAATTATTTTAAGCCTTCTTTCCAGTTATTATAGTTAGGAAACGACACACGGATGTGCGTGGGTAAAATGAGTCAGTTATCAAATACCTCGATTAAGTCGACAATCAGATTAAGGTCATATAATCCGTAGAATTATTGAGAAACGATTGATGATGTCATCGTTCGTTTCTAAAGAGTTCGCATTATGAAACAAAATATAATTCCAGCGATGATGGAACATTCATCAAAGGTGATATATAATTGTAGCCTTTTATTCAGCAAACAATTTAAGAAGCAAAAAATTTTAAAATTGCACTATGCGTACATATACACGCGTCGTCGAAAGTTGCGTTACTCTAACATGTTGCAAAGTTCTGATTGGCATATTGTTCTCCCGTTTGCTTTATCTTTTCTTTTTCATACCATATTTCAAATATTATTCTTAAATATCCTTGATAAAACTCTGACGCATTACATTACGCACGAATTGCTTATTAATTAAGCGTGTTTGTTGCTTAATTATGAATCGAGAGACTTTCAGAAGATTTTCAGAACGTCTCGCCTCCGCGATGCAGCCAACAGTTTACTTTTCGGTGCCTGCCCCTTTTCGCGTAATCTCGAACGGTCAGCCTCGCTGATCGTCCGTCAATCGACGCAACAAACCGTGAATATAGATCCCGCGAGTAACTCGCGCCAGTAATATTTCGTCCCCCCATCCCCCATCGATTTATAATTCTATCGCGTATAAACAGTGTGACTAATGGTGCGTCATTGCCTTCATTTTACATGCAGAACTGAATCACGAGATAATCGAATACACAACATTCTCGAGTGTCCATGAACTGTGTGGTGAACACGCTTTCCATTATTTATGAACTTTCCGAATTGTTTGGTCGGCTTATCATGCCCAGATGTCGAACTTTCGAAAATAACAGTCGTATGTGTGTCTTCGATATTCAAGTACAGATATGTGTATGAATCGTTATATAAACAATCTAATTGTAAGTCACTTTCCTCACTTTAAGAAGGCCAAGGACAATTTAAAGTAATCAAATCGGTATAAAATCGCTATATGTGTCGAATCGTTTGAAATATCAATCGGTAAAGGTCAGACTCACGGATGTCTCTAACTAGATCGTTAAATCCGTCAAAAAAGTCGTGTAGACCCGGATTTCCAGGTTCGGCCATTATCTACAAGTTGTAATCCAGATTTGCCAAATTTTGATCCCGGCCTGGCCTCGACTGACGACTGACGACAATTTTCTCCCTCTACTTACACACACAAGACGCTTGGCCTATTCGTGTAGTCGCATGCGTCTTGTGTACGTAAGTAGAGGGGATAAAAAGTGGCGGTGCGTGTGCGTTAGTGCGTATGTGATACCTGGCGGACATGTGTTATCAAATCACGTGATATTGAACACGTGATCTTGAACACCACCATGGCCATTCCTGCCGGGTTGCCGGGTATCACATACGCACTTGTAAGTAATATGGCTGTCGGCCGATCACAGTTTTTCCATAGCAAAAGCCCGAAGTCAGCGATCTAGTTATAGACATCTGTGGTCGGACTCCAAAGATAGTTAAGCGATATGTCTACTTATCAAGGAGTACAAGATTTGAATCATGGCAACTATATAACCATTATAGCCATTATTTAATACATCCACGTTGAATCCACGCTGCCGCGTCCTTTGACGCTTCTATAATTAATAATTACCAGCTTCGCTCTTCTGGAGCAGGTGTTTCCGCCTCTTCTCCGAATCCTCATATTTGCTCTTCCACTTGCTCTCCAAGAAGCTGTTGCTTCTGTTGAGCCTGGCGACGTCGTTTGTCTTGCAAAGACCGCTCACCGGCGTCGTCTTCTCCTCAGACTTTCGCATCTCGATGCTGGAGCTCGACAGTTGATTGTTGTTGCGTGACCTCAGCTGTACGACCGAAGCTTCGAGCTTCTCGAAGGACGCTCTTTGGGCTGCCACGTTGCCCGTCCCGCGGCTGAGCTTCTCGAAGGATCCTCTACGTTTTGGAGGACATCTCTCTTGAGCCTTGATCGCGGCCGATATTCTCGGCACCGGAATGTGAGAGTGAATCACGTTCGGAGACGTCCTCGGTGGCTCCGTGCTCAGAACAATGTTGAATTCCGTCTTGTTCATGGTGCCTGCGGAAATAAGCACGCTTGTTATCTCGTTTACTATAAGCTTTGTTAGCGATAATGGCGGAGTTACGCAGAGAGAAGGGTTACAGAATTGACCGTTTCCTGGTCAAAGTATGTCCTTTTCTAAATACAACGTATTATTTAGGCAAAAAGTTTCATGATAAAGTTATACAGTTTAATAGTAGCTAGTAGCGAAGTAAAAGAATCTTTCGTTATTATTATCATTAGATATTATTATCGTTATTATTATTATTATTGCTATTATTAAAACAATTATTGAAAAGAGAGAATATCGATACATATTTTATCGAATTTATTCTACTTCGTTTTGTCACTTTTATGTGATTTCACGGGTGAATACGCGGTTTCATTATGATATTAAATACGAAACGTAATCTTGATTCCGATAAGTAGTTTGACAAGTGTTTTGGACGAAATTCCTAAAATACACGCGTCTTATCTGTGAATGTGTAAGTAAATTCTTTATGAACAACATCATCGTTGATTCATTAAATTGCATAATCAATATCAGACAGAAAAATAACGCGTCACGATTAGATTTCTTTTACATGCGACGACCCAAGAAACGTCCCTACCTAAATGCATATCGGCACCGGTTACTTACGACAAAGGTTAATAACATTGGACATTTCTAAAAATAAGCATATTGGTCTCACCCTCGAGAGTCGAAATAGCTGCTGTGTTAAAATATTCTTGTACGCCTAATCCTGATTACTGTACGCAAATTTTGTGCCAATTTATTTTTCATTTACTATTGTTCTAAAATTTAGTATTGTTATATCACACTGTTGTGTTTAGACTGATAATCAATTCAATATTAAATAATTCGTAGGGAGAGAAAAATATTTCGAAAATATCTATGTTTCATTAACTATTATTTATAACTTTACACCGTGTAAGATTATCGAACTAGTAAGATCATATTACACTGTTTTTCGTAGTGTCAAATTATACTCAGATTGAATCGTTTATTAACCATTCGTATAGGTCGCCACTGCTCCTACTCAATATGTCATTAATTTAACTAAAACAGTGTTAATTTAACATTTAACTAAACCAATGGAGTTAAAATAATACTATTTTGCGTTAAAATAATAAATTTCGACACACATGGTAATTAAAAACAACAAAATGTTATTTAACTCAAGGTATTGGTTTGAAATTTATCCTTTAATATTTAACAGTGTATAATATATTGTGCTGAATTTAAAAACTCAAATGATTTCAAATAATTATTGCAATTATTAATTATTGCTATTAGATTGATATTAGATATCTATGTGTTCGTTGTTTTACGACATTACGGCTGTTAGCGGAGAGATATTAGAGTACTCGTGATAAGGATCTATCATATATATGTGCGCGTTCATTCACGTCGCGAAACTCGAGTTCCCGGAACGGCGGTTTGTGCGTTTCTAAAATAGGATTCCTCCCAAAAGTTTACTCGAGAGTTAGGTTTAGACGCGCGCGTGCTGAGCTTCGCGGGAGCAAAGGCAAATAGCTCTCCCGCGGGCCATTTAAAGTTAATTCGTCGGAATGCGCGTCTGTGTCGGAGCTCGTGCGGCCCGATCGTTAAACCGACGTCGACCGGAGGGTTCGGTACACGTACTTTCCCTCGGCTAAAAGTCCGCCAGGTGTTGCGATCGCTTCGATAACGTCAAGCGTAATTGCCATTCCGGCTTCCGGCAACGTCAACGTCCGAGCCCGGCTTCGTCCGAGCGCGAAAGTCGAGAGGCTCCGCAAAAATTCAGTCGGTCGAAAACCGAAACGGGATACTTCGATACGGAATACACAATACTCCTCACTGACATTCGAGATGTCAATTAGCCCTTTCATTTGCATTCGAGCGCGTGCTCCTGAAGCAGGAAAGGCGTTCGTGCCGAAATCGATAAACTGAGGCGTATTCTCGAAGCGCGTTCAAAATATAAAAGCACCCCTCGCGCAAGCGAAAACGTGGAAATATTTAGCACTTAATAAAATACTCGAGTAAGAGATATTTATTAAAGCTGCAGTGAATTAACGCGACCGTAGGAATTAGTCTGTTGATTCAATATCGTTTGATTAGAATTCGATATTTATTATTAGAATTCAATTACTTGAAGAAGCGTTTTTAGTTATAGATTTTACATTCAAAGGACATCGTTTGCCTCTTTAGGCAAACAATCGATTATTATATAAATATAGATATTTTTATTTGAAGCAGGAAGGAATTTAGAACAGAACGATTGTGTATACTCCATGCTTATCGAGCGGCTGACTATTACGATCGCTCTTTTTTGCCTCCCCTTCGCTACAGTACAACTAGTGTCATCGATCGTTGCACCACGTTAAATATTGCGTATATATATTTCGTTACACATGCACGACATAAATACCGGGGTGCACATTCGACGTCGTGCATTAGCAAGTGGCGAGCCAAGTGTCCGATAAAATCCGATTGATAGGGCACGGACTAAGTTTACGCGTTCAGAATTGTGTACCGCGAAAATGTAGAAGATAATACTCTCCAGGTAAAGGCATACCTCTACATGCGAATTACTCATGAGTGACGGAACGAGAATCCTTGAAACGTGCGTCGCGTTTAAAGGGAAAGTGACTGTGACGATTCGTTGTTAATTTATTCGGACATTATCAATTAAATGATCGATAATTTTGACGTAAGAGTATTTCTTGTCTCGTAACGGTACTTCTGTCGATTAAGTCACGTCAGTTCTTTTTACTTGAAAAAGATATTAGGGGTATTCAAATAAGTTAGAGTTTAACGGTTTGACAGGTTATATCGGGTTAAAGTCGGGTAAAAAGTTAATTTTTAAACTTTTAACCCAAAGATTAATGTGATAGGTTAATGAGTCACTTGTGTATTTTGCTTAACCTTAGAGAGTAGCGCGCCCAAAGTTAATTAATTAACTTTTTACTCGACTTTAACCTGACATAACCTGTCAAACCGTTAAACTTTAACTTATTTGAATACCCCTATTGATTTATTTCTCTGCGAAATCAGCACCTGTTTTTTTGGTATTTTTGCGGTAACGACATTTCGCAAACCCGCATGCGATAAACGATCTAAATTCGATTAAGAGTGTGCGTTTTTTTTTGTACTAATCGCGGGCCAATTGCAACGACCCTTAATTCGTGGAGTAATTTAAAACAAAAACCGCGGTAACTTTTAATTGTCAATCACGACGTCGTGTACGCGCCGCGTAACGGACTTTGGAATCGCATGTCAGATCGTACGGTAAGCACCGTGATCCTTTCACTTTACCTCTTTTTGCATCAAAGGACGACGGCCCGTCTCGTTATACGCGCGACGCTTAGATCTCATCCGAAGAATCGCGGATGCACTGTTAAATATTAAAGGATGAAATTTAAACCAATACCTTGAGTTAAACAACAACATTTTGTTATTTTTAACTACCATACGTGTCAAAAATTTATTATTTTAACACAAAAAGTATTATTTTAACTATATTTTGGTAGTAAATTAACATTGTTTTAAGTTAAATTAACGACATATTGAACAGGAACAGTGACGACCTATAGGAATGGTTAAAAATGACTCAAATTGAGTATAATTTGACACTACGAATTTAACGATGTGCAAACAGATTGCGGCATTCGCGTAACTGTCGCGGACGAGTAATCGGGTATAATCACTTTCCGAAATCGCGCGGATTACTCCTCCGAGTTGACTCGCAAAACACGACCGACGCGCGGAGCCAAGATAAATTTTTTTTCCCCCTATACAAGAACGAGAGACAGACGGTTGCACTCACGTTCGTTGCACCAACACGTGAGGTCGAAAGTATCAGGTTCTTGTTCTTTTCTCTCTTTCCTCTCCACGGGTACGGTACGTCGAGAGTCCCGCGTCGTCGGACTCGGGTCGCGACCGAGAAACTCTCGTGCGGCGTGCGTTCTCCCCGGCGCGCGTCTACGAGCGTACTGACTTCGCGCGGGCGCGTGTGCCTCGTTGTAACGTTACATTATCTCGTGGCACCCGCGGTGACTTATACGCGAAAGAGAGAGAATGCGGGACTCGGGAGAGCGTCGTGTTTCTTTAAGGAAAACCGTCCGGGCGTGTGCGCAACGCACACGCACGCACTTTCCGCGGAGCGTGCCACGCGGTAGCCTTCGACGCGTGACGCCGCGCCGCTCGATGCTCGAGGTGCGTTTTATCGCGATTCGGATAGCGTGATCAGCACTAAGGATGTCGAACCTCGTTTGAAGAAGTTACCGTCGCCTTGGATCGGGGCCCGAAGGGGGTGGGGGGGAAGGACGATGAACGTCGATGAAATATTGCTCGAAAGGAGCATGTAATACAATGTAATATGCGCGAAACATAATGCCACAGATATATCTCGTATTTTTTGTTAATAATTTTTTATACCTTGCTTTTTAAGAATTTAGACAACTTCCTGTATTATACCTTCCAAGGATAAAAAAGATGAATAGAACGTATAGGATATGTATCTTAATTTTTGGAGAAACATGCCTGAGTTGTGTGTGAATAACAGAGTATTCTTCAGTAATAAAAATTTTTATCGACGACTTTATGATTGATGCCAATTATTGATCAAAAAGAATTTAATCCGTTCCTTCTTATTTTGATGTCAGCGAAAACTCGAAAAATGGAATTATTTCGAGCTGCTTTCAACGCATGTTTGATGCTGCGTCTGAGAGGAATTTACGCAGTTAGTCAGCAGCTGAGTACACAAAAGGCGATCTGTATAGAGTTACGAATAATGAGTAAAAACTCAAATATTTATCATCAGAACCGCAGGATTTTGTAGATTAATAAATCGAGGTTTATAAGAATATACCCGAGCGTTTACCGAAACTAGAATAGAATTAATTTAAAAAATTAATAAGATATTCGCATAAAATCGATGCAAGAAAGAATTTACATTGATTAAAGTGAGAAAATTGAAATGTAATCTTACTAACTCGTAACTACGATCAAATTAATTTTTATAAAATTACTTTAAAATAATCTGTTAATATTAAAACATTAACTTAATGTATCAAGTAAAAAATTACAATCTTTTATTAACTTTATCAAAGTAAATCGTTGTCATTCTATTTAACCGTTCCACTGAGAATTTCAATCATATCATCTCTCGTATATAGCAAATTGTTGAACTGAATTGTAATCGAAATTCAACACGACAAATTTAACTTGTAAGTCAAATAAATTGCTATATAATATTTATTACATACAGAACGTGAACAATTACCGCGAATCTATCTTGGAAACGTTCTCCAGGTATGATTTGCTCCTTTCGTAAAAAGTTTCTTAAACTCTAGATTTTTTTATGTCTCTGCGACATACGTACGACTTAATTGCGATAAAAATACAGGTGCGTATTATGATGCATATCGCAGATATGCCTGAAGAATTTTATGCAAGATAACGGCGAAGACACAGCGACTATGCGATTACGCTGATAGCTGACCGTCTCGTCTCGTATATCTGCATATACATTAGAACCGCGCGCGAAACTTTATATACCTAATATACTTCGCGTAAGTGCACGCTTGAGTCACTACTTCTGAATAATCGCTCGACAATTCTTCAGTCTGCATAAGTTGCTGCGGAAGCGCATTGTTGTCGCAAGACTACATCACAAAGAAGATGCAGTTTAATTATTACATATGTTACACGCTACATGTATATCTGTGGCACGTGAACTTGATGGAATAATCTGTTTTGTTGTGGAAGAAATTATTCGTAACGTACTCTTCAGCAATTTTACAGAAATATATTAAGATTAAGCGCACAAAGGATGTCAAAAGTTCTTGTTATTTGCTTCAATTTTTAATCTTTAATTTACAATTTATATCATAATGAAACCTCGACTTAAAAAGTTCAGTCAAAGACGTTGAAAATCATAAAAAACGGGCGCAGCCCATAAAATTTTCAAAAACGACTAGAGATGGTACAACTGTTGAATCATCTTGTATGTGAAACGGGAAGTCAAATGTTATTAAGATAAATTAATAGAATTGTGATTATATACATACGTCGATGATGATCGATGTTCGACTAACTTGTTCGTTACGAAGCAATAAATCTTCATGCTTCGCAGAAGGGGATAAGTGTGAAGAGAGAGGAGCACATCTACATTACGGAATACTAAGTAACTACGCAGAAGTGATTTACTGCGATTGTATAAAGCCTATAGGAAAAACTAGGCGAGCAAACTTTCACGTGGTTCTTGCGTTAGGAAATGTACTTGGAAACCCAAGATAAAGCACTTTCGACTCGCTACTTTCTTATTATAATCCGATATCGAAAGATACAAACATTCTTTCTCCCTTTCAACCCTCGCAGTCAATGATCTGCAATTAATTATGTATTAACAATATGTATTATTAACGATATTAAATTAGTACATTATATGCATTACATGTATAATGTATTATATGTACATATATTAGCACGGCAAATCCATATGTCTAATATATTAATTGACAAGTGAACTTTGGCCATGCCCTTTCTCAAGACGATCAGGTACCAATTCTCGCGTATCTCAATATACAATTCGAGTTGTAGAAATCGCCTGACACCACTAGGCTTTAATACGCGAATTATGTATTATCATTTATAAATTTGTTCATACACAAATTACAATGGCGCTCGTAGCAAACATAAAATATCAAAGGTGAAGCGCGTTTGCTTGTGTTGGCGCGGGGCAAATTTTACACAGGATCTCTCACACGATTTTCGACAAAGAGATCGCGAAGGGAAACGCGCCGATAATCGTATGCGGCTCTTGCGACCTCGAATCGCTCTTTCGACCGTGTCTGCGGTGCCTCGAATCGCGCGGTGCAGTCGTTAAACGATTTTATTGTCTGGAATCATGCTCCTGCTTCCCTTCGTGGCCGCAGAGATGTGACTCACGCTCGTCACTCGCGTAACGGGTGTCCCGGCATTCCATGAAAACCGGCGATCCCAGGCTGGGTGCTCGAGATTATGTCGAAGAAGATACGGAGTAATCGAGCGTTTCGACTCAGCGAGCTGTGTGACTCAGACGGCACGGAAATCCTTTCTTAATGGGCGACTTTGGATCAGGACGTTCTTCTCTTGGTCCAAACTAGACCCTTCTCTTCTAAGAAATCGTTTTAATATCTTAGGAGGATTCGAAAAAAAAAATCTAAGAAGATTTGTATAATGAAGATAGAAACGATCTAAAATCATGATTAATAATTGAGGGTACACTGTAAAAAAATTTGGTAAAATTACAACTGTTATAGTGGGTAATTTTGAGACCCACTATAATAGTTGTAATTTTACAAAATTACAGTACGGAAGGAAAAAGTAACACAATATACTTTTGTATTACAATTACACAAATTAAAAATGTGTGGAAATTTACACCTATTATAGTGGGTCTCAAAATTACCTACTATAATAGTTGTAATTTTACCAAATTTTTTTACAGTGTAGGAGAGAGAGAGAGAATTTAGCTTTATTATATAAATCTTGTTATAACTTTTTGTTTATATACTTTTAAACGACTCGGCCTTACATTGTTTATGTTAATATATATACGGACGTTGCGGTTGTAATAACGCTGTACGCTCAACCGATCTGATTTTTGCGAAACGCTTCGACCGCGATGCGACGCACTTCCTGATGTGCATATTTTAACGCCGGATAATGCAGCCGTTTCATGCCGGTTGAGAGATCGCGAACACGAGGAAACATATACACTCGCAATTTGTAGTGATTGTTCAATCATTACTCTCTCACTTTTGTTATTTTAAATAGAATTGTCTGAATTCCGACACACGAGTTCGCGGACCGATTCAAGCGGGCTTGATTCGAAAAACATTTAAATCAGAATACATGAAATATGTATTATAAATTACAAAATATAATATATTAAACTAATTAAACGACACGTAAAATTATAAGTAGAATTTCTATTCTAAAATTCGATGTAGATAGATCGTCTCGAGTCATTTTATGACGTTAATAACATTTTCTCGTTAAGCATTATTGCTATCTTTTCTTTATTGTCTATCGCCTTTAGTAGATCCATAAATATTGCTCGCAAAAGATTTATGAAAATAATAAATTTGTGACTGTGCATCGATTTATAATATGATGACTCATTGTCATATTCCCTCAGATCCGTCGAGGAATTCGCCTACGTCTCGACAGATGTCGCGTCGTTTCACAATTACAATGTTTCTGCGTTTTTTAATTAATTTTATCCAAAGTACCCTCTTTTACACTTTATTCCATCTTATTGTTAGCAAGAACAAAATTGTAAAAGCGCTATCCACGTAAATGCACCCGAGAGACGAGGTGGGCGATTCGAGTTCTCACGCATTCTTATATTTTTTCAATTAAAAAAAGAATGGACAGAGAACCATGTGCCAGGAATGCTTGCGCGTATCCGGCAAATTAATATTTAATTGATATCCGCGTGACGGAAATGCAACGCGATGTAACGTGCGAGCGTGACGACATTCGCTCGCCCTACCGCTTGCGATCGCAAGCGATAGCTTCCGGCACTCCGTTGCCGATTGAATCGATCGCCGACAGTTCTGCCGAATAAGTAGATCGTCTCGAAGCTGTTAAACTAAACGCGTGACGGAAATGAGTAAATCAAACTCTCTTCTCAATTATACCTTTGTCTTGATTCTTCTTTCTCTCTTTTATAAGTGAAGTGTGAAAAAATGAGAAAAAATGCCTATGTGTAATCAATAATCATATATGTATAAATGTGATGATTGTATATAAAATGATTATATGTGATTATATAGAGTATTGTATAATCACTTAATACTATCGCATTTAGATAAGATCCACAAATATAACATCTGTCGGTAGTACTGTCACCACGCGAATAGAAAATTAATAACTTAATTCTTGAATAGCTATATAATTGCCTGTAACAAAATTTTTTTTTACAAAAAGTAAAATTTTACAAAAAAAAATTTTTTTTTAATTTTTCCCAGGCAATTAGCTATTCAAAAAGTTGTTTTATTCGCGTGGCAACGGAATATTATGTACTACCGATTATACATTTTATATTTTTGTATCTTATCTAAATACGATAGTTACTTCGAATGGTTCAACGATAACTTATCGGTTGTTCTAGCGCCTAATAAAACTTATCAGTCCGTCAGAACGAGGTGTGGTGCTTATATAAAGAATAAAAACGGTAAGTAATAGGCAATAAAAAGTGTACAACAAGCTCCTGCCTTTCTCCTGGCAGTGCTCGCACATTAGCATATCGGCTACAAAAAGATAAGAAAAGGGAGATCAGGGCCAAGCTCTCCAAAACTAAAGAAATAAAAAAAAGAAGACTTTATGCAAAGAAACAACGATCTATCGCCACTGCATCAAGAGAGGGATTGACTTATGAATCTGGACTATCATGCTACAACGTTTCAGATTTACTTGAGAATACTCCACGTGCAATGAACGATCCCAACAATTTTGAAGATGATAATTACAGGATAGTTTACTTTGACCTAGAAACTACAGGTCTTAGAAGTACTGACCAGATTTGTCAAGTGATTAAAAAAAATACATATACAGTTGAGATAGATTTTTGTACAAAAATTATTGAGAGACCTTTTTTTAGATAGCAGCATATGATGGGGTATCAACATTCAACGCCTACATAACTCCATCCATACCCATCTCGAGGTCAGCATCCGCAATAACCGGAATGCAAATCATCGATGGGGATATGTATGTACACGAAGATTTGGTACAGACAATACCCGTACGAGCTGCTCTGGACGGATTTTTGAAATATCTTGAGGAGATAAGCGGCAAAGAAAATAAGGCCTGCCAGATAATTCTTTTATCCCATAATGGCTTCAAGTGAGAAAATGTTTTTTTTTTAACCGGTCAAGTAACTGTAACATTTGCTTTTAAAATTCTAAGATTTCTGACTAATTATTCAACTTTTTGGGATGATTGAATTACGTAGAAGCCATTCAGCAAGTGATAAGGCTGATAAATAAATAATAAATTACTTATGTATTATTGCAAATTTTATTATTTATGACAGAGCTGATTACAGTTGCTTGCTTTGTTGGTAGATTTGAGAGTAAGCTTTATTGTTTTCTGTACATTTGATCTATTATTCCATACAGATTCGATGTTCCAAGAATATTGTTTCTAGTTGTTAAATTGGGAGTGATGGAGACCTTTAAAAAAACAGTGAGCGGATTCGCAGATACTCTCGATATTTTGAGGAATGCACTTCCAGAGAGGCGAAAAAATAAACAGAGCTTTTCGGTAAAAGCTCTTTTACAAGATTTCCTTCCAGGCGAAAATCACGAGAACCTTCACAATGCTGTCGATGATGTTATCATGTTGAAAAAAATTATCGATTATTTGAAAATAGATGATTTGCTGATCAAAAAGTTTGCTAAGAGCGTCACAAACATGATCGAATAGAAAATCCATTATATTCGCTAACAAAGCTTCGCTACGATCAGTATATCAGAACAAAATTTCGCCAAATTTAATTCAAAAAATGGCTAAAGCAGGTAGGTACTTATAAACAGAAATATACTAGAGAAAACTTTCACGAAGAATGCGGTTATGATGGTATCAGAGTTTTGTTTGGAGTTTGGAGAGAGCATCGATGAGCTCGAGTCACTACGTCAAAAAAACTAATTGATAAAGTTTATTCCTTGTTCTCAGATAAATAAAGATATAAATTTGTTTTGTCAGTACATAGAATAACATTTAAAGTAATTTAAATCGACCTGACTTAAATCGAATTGACGTTATATTGCCAGTCAGGTCGATTTAAATTACTTTAAATAAACTAATTGATAAAGTTTATTCCTTGTTCTCAGATAAATAAAGATATAAATTATGTTTTGTTGTTTATTGATAGAACTTGTATGTCACATAATTTTAGAGCGAGTACTCCTCCGTAAGCGCTCGTTAGGTTAGGTGCTTAAGTTTGAAGTGCTGTCATATTACTCATATTGTGGTGCTGTATGTACTGGGTGTACACTTTCCGCGCGGGTGCAGTCGCTGCGACGTTGCCAAATCTCCCTTGTTAAGGAGGTTCGATAGCTTCATCGGGGGGAGTAGTGGGACGCGGGGGTTCTGGCAACAGCGCACTAGCGTTTGAAGTAGTGGGAGAGAAGGGGATTGCTCTGATTGGTCGCCGCGTGTATAATGCGTGCTGCTGTTCACGTCGTTCACGACCATGGCAGTCTAGCAGACGAAAAATCAAGCAATTTATACTTTAATAATTAATTTTTCTACGAAATGTGCGATAACCTTCCCCTTTCTTTCGCTCATTTATTTGTAAATTATTAAGTTACATGTGCATATTTTTTTTTCCTTATTATTTGCATTTTTTCTTGCACTTATTTCATTCTGAAGGTATGCAATATATGTCATTTCCCATAAGAACCTATGTTAAAAATGCAGCCAGTTTCATGAAATTTTAATATGCTGTTCTGGAATGCAAAATAGAATTATGTGAATTTTTTGGGAATTTTTCACCGTCCCGTTTTGAAAAAAATTCACTCCAAAAATTGTACTTTTTAAACTTTTGGAGTAGATTTCTTTCAAAACGGGACGGTGAAAAATTCCCCAAAAATTCACATAATTCTATTTTGCATTCCAGAACAACATATTAAAATTTCATGAAACTGGCTGCATTTTTTTGTAGCCACTGAACCTCTTTAATCGAAGCACGCTACGTGAACTGTGATATGGCCTGTTTCAATAGCCAATATCACAAAATTTTACGCGATAACCCTTGTTTTTCTCGATATTTCTGAAAAGTTTAGATTACGATCTATAAGAGCTCCGTTTTTTGAATCTCTGGTAGGCCGCCTTCATATAATTAATATCTCGTTTCCTGTCTCCAGGAACCCCTCTACCATAAGAGCTCATGTTAAAAACTGTGATTTCAAAATTCATTTTTGCACATTTTTACACGATAACCGATGCTAAAATTTTTCGAGCACTTTTCTCGCATCTCAATTTATACGTCCATGAAGTTTTTTCCAATTTTTAGATACATCCATTATCTGTAGAACCTCCTTAAAGTTCATCAAATTTTTCGCTTATTCATTCAGAGGATCTCCCAGTCTCCCATATGGACAAGGTTCGCCGCAATTTATTCCTCGCTCCGCTCGCCGCTGAAAATTCAAAACGGGCCTGCCTTGTCACTCGGCGTAGCGTGAGATGCAGGAATCAATAATTATATCGTCCCGCTACGCCACGCACAATCCCCAATCCCCAATCCCCACGGATCAGCGGAGCGCAGCGCAGCAGAGCCCGCGTGCTGCAGAATCGAGGCGTCTCCGTGTCTCCTCTCCGATCTCCGGCTCCGGCTCCGGGTGTCTCTCGGCGACGCCGACAGACCGCGCGCGTGGCTCGCAACGCGCCTGTGTTGCGCATCCGACCAGTCCGAATACTCCGAATACTCCGAATGGTCCGAAGTGTCCGAATTAACTCCGAAGTACAGGTCCGACGACGCCACGCCACGTTCTCTCGAGCGATCGCTCTTGTCCACGAAGGCGCCGAGATTACTCTCGCGCTCGAGAGATCGTCCGTCGACGAACGTCCGTCTCCCGAGGGCGGAAATGCGTGCGGCTCGCGACTCGTCGAGCAAAGCCGAGCGTGTCTCCCGCATTGCTCCACAACTATAAACGCCGTCTCTCTCTCTCTCTCTCTCTCTCTCTCCCTTTCTCCCTTTCTCTCTCCTTCTCCTTCTCTCTTCCTTCTCTCTCTCTCTCTCTCTCTCTCTCTCTCTCTCTCTCTCTCTCTCTCTCTCTTTCTCTCTGTCGCGGAGATCGCGCGAACGATGGACGTGACCGTGCGATAGATTTCGAGTGTTTCGACGGCGCCTCGAGCTCGAGATCCCCGAAGAGCTGATCCTACGCTGTGAACTCTTCCCGACGTCATGACGCGTCTACGGGGCCGTGCGTCGCTGATGGTCGTCGCGACGATCAGCTTCGTCCTGCTGGTCGTGATATACCACATACTGAGCAACGAGATCGACGAGATGTCAACGGGCAAGATCGGGAGCGCGCGTCTGAGAGCCGAGGATGTGTACCAACAACCAGGTGAAGTCACGGACGGCCCTCAGGGCGCTGTCAGAGTAGGGCAGCAAGTAGACGGGCGGATGACGGGTGATTTGAGGAACGGTAGGAACAGACTGGTTAACGAGTTAACTCATGATAAATCGTTTGCAGACGGCACTGCACCGCTGTTCAAGGGCCATAAGATCGTCCACCTAGATCTGAAAGGCGCCCCCCCGAAGATGAGCTATTATAGCTATCTATTTCCCCTGCTGCGAAAGCTGGGGGCCACCGGCGTCCTCGTGGAGTACGAGGACATGTTTCCCTTTGCTGACAGCATCGACGACATACGCGCCGGCAACTCTTACTCCAGGAAGGACATCGCGCAGATTCAGAGTATCGCCAGGAACAGTCAGTTGATCGTCATACCGTTGATACAGACCTTCGGTCATATGGAATTTGTTCTCAAGTTAGACAAGTATAAGGACTTCAGGGAAGTTCCGCGTTACCCGCAAGTCTTGTGCCCTACGTATAATAAGACACTACCGTTAATCTACGAAATGATAAACCAGGTCGTATCTGCGCATCCGACGTCGAAATATTTGCACATAGGTGCGGACGAGGTTTATCAGATAGGAGAATGCTCAAGATGCTTAGACGTAATGGCCAAGAGGCAGTGGAGCAAACGGCAGTTATTTCTGGATCACGTTTCCGCGGTGGTCAAATATATTAAACAGAAATACCCGGAGCTGACCGTACTTATGTGGGACGATGAATTCCGCGATATATCGCCGCAGGAGATTATCGACCGAGGCCTTCACTCGATGGTGGAGCCAGTCATTTGGAAGTACACCACTGATCCCGGCATGACGTTAACGGATCAGCTGTGGGAAAGTTACGCCGCGGTGTGGAAGGGGGTCTGGGTCGCGACAGCGTTCAAAGGAGCCACCTCGCCGGACAGGTATTACACGGACATTTCGTATCACATGGAGAATCATCAGCGTTGGCTAGAAATCATTCAGAAATACTCGAGTCAAATCACGTTCAAGGGTGTCATGTTGACCGGATGGCAGAGATACGATCACTTCAGTGTCCTTTGCGAATTACTGCCGATAGGACTGCCCTCTCTCGCTATTAATTTAGCTATATTACAAGCCTCGGACATAAACGGCTTCCCCGTAGAATTACCCGATCGTCTATCCGAAGCTCTGCAATGCGACGGTATCGTCTCGTTAAGCATACCGGAGCCACAGTACGGCTGGACCAAGTGCGGCTTCCACGGAGTGTCGGTATACGCAGCTGTTTTACGTCTTTACTCTTTGACGCAAGAGATAATGAAGATGGAGCAGGATAATACCTACAAAGGATGGTTAAAACCGTACAACATCAAATACTCTTTCGCGAGTCCTAGTTACGTCGAGCGTGCGGTTACCGATTTGGACAGGCATAGAATGGAAATAATGTATATCGAGAAAGATATGCGTGCAGCGATGGAAGATATTTATGACAATTATACGGTACAAGAGTGGCTTGACACGTATGTCGCGCCTCTAAACGAAAAGCTCAATCAGTTGTGGGAAATTAAGGAGAAACTTTTGGAGATAAATACGTGGCCAAGGAGACCTCTCACAAAATCTGATTTATAGTATAAAAACGGCAGTTTCTCGAAATAAGTAGGCGAAGATATTCATGTTCTTTGTGGTATAATAAGAGACTGAAAATTTTAGTAAAATAATACGCGAGAAAAAGAAAGCGAATTTTTTTCGCGAATAATTGTGAAAAATTTTTTAGCAATTATTTTTTAAGAACGGCGTGGATAATCAGTGAAAAATGTAAAAATTTTGAACTCGTAATTTTACATCTTGAGCAATCGTTGTACAGAATATGTGATAATATGTAATTTAATAAGGGAGTAAATCAAATCATAACTTGCACACCGTCCGTATGAATTAGTAAATCTCGTTTATATCGGTGGAAATAATTGCATTATTTATAATAGAACTATAATAATAGATATTTCTTATTTAGGGCACCCAAGTTTAGAAGAACTATTTATATGTAATTATTTTTTTCTTCCAAATGCAAAAAAGAAATCATAAATGCACTATTAATGTTCTGAATGATTTACAGAGATAGACGGTGTATAAAGATAGTTATAGCAATCTATTGATAAAGATATATTAAACAAAAAAAATATGATTTTTTAGCATTAAAATAAATAATTTATTGTAATTTTATTAAGCATGCTAGATCTCAAATTATTGTTTTTTAGATTTTGAAAATTATTATATATTATATATTATACATATACGTAACGCGCGCGCGCGAACTTTATATAACGTGGATTATATAAAGTTAGTCTTTCCAATCATGTACGCACAAAATGCTCTTCTTCATGTTATGTCTTCTAATTATAAACGAATTGTCTACGAACAACACAGAGTCACATTTTACTGGATTGTTTATCGAAAAGACATTGGCAATTTAAATTAATGTATATTAATTTACGCGTATTAACGCAGCATCTGCAGTTTTAGCATAAGCAGGGAATCGTGCCATAAGCAGATGATTGTGACATTATGCCCAATTAGATGAAATTTTCAAGGATAAAAAGATTACACTGTATATGTGCTTGAATTGACTTTTTATGAAAGAGACGATAAATGAGGGAAAAGTGTTTTTGATTAAAAAATATCTTTGCGTATAATACTGTAAAGAACTACAAGTGCTATTAATAACAATGTTTGTAAAATATAGAAGGATAATATGTGGAATATCTTAAAGACCATTCTTTCGATATTTTTAAAAATTGAGAATACAGAACTTCTCTTTATTTGACATTTTTATTATTGTTAGAATATTTTTTATATCGGGTCTTTTTAATCAAGCTGTGTCAGACTTTTCGATGAACGAAACTGCTTGTAATACGATATTTCATAAATCTTCCTAGTAATTTTGAATTCTTCTGTGAGCTACCAATATATATAATGTTACACATCTTTGCATTATACCATGCGCTTTGTTATTATTTCATAATGATTCTTACTATTATAAAAGTATTTTTAATGTTGTTATATATAAATAATATATTGCGCGTGTAACTATTATCACAACTAACGAGATGCGATTAATAAATCTGTTTTTCAATCTACAGTAGACAAACTCTGTGATCATGTTTATCCATTGGCCCCGCGCTACATAAGTTTTATTTTCATCTATACAGTTATATAATTTAAATATGATGCGCGATACACAAATTTGATACATTTACGCGCAAGATCCAATTGTAAAAAATACATTCTCGATATTGACATTATGTGTTTGCCGTTATAAATACATGCGCACTCAAATGAATGAAACTTATATAACATATATTGTACAATTGATTATACAATAAGAGATGTTGTCTAACATCATGTATGAAATACGGTGTTTATTATTTTTATTACGGCTATAATTGTACAATTTTTGTCGAATCTAATGGAATTAATATGTATAAATTTACATAAAAAATATATTCTAAAGAGTGTCCGATGATCATCATTGCAGTGCGCATACCGCGGATTTCGAGGTGGGGAAATGGGGATGGAACGCAATCGAGTGTTGCTTCTTATTAGGAATCCTTTTTACGACTTTGTGTATTGCATTCATGTCTACCGTGTCCCCAATTTCAGCGATAATGATGGGCTTGTGAAAGTCTTGATCCGTTCTTGTTAATCGGACACCCAAGACTTGCGCCGCCAAACCTGCTATGCACAAAGATACCTGAAAGTACAGTAAGAATCTTTATAATTCGTATTCATATATTGTATAAATAGAAATCTATCTATCTATATATATGTACATTTTTTAAAGAACGTTTTTAAAGAAAAAAAATTACCGATTCTCCAGTTCTCGCAGACATGTCGTGATAAGCCAATCCGTTTTCCGCGGCGAATCGATGCGACCTGTCTCTCTTAACTGTCCTTTGATGGTCCATGTCACATTTATTACCTACTAACGCTATTAGAGGCATTTCGTCGTAGGCGCCGATGAAATTCCTGATTTTACTGAGCCACTCTTCCAAAATATCGAAACTTGAGCTATTCGTGACGTCGTACACCAAAAGAATGATCTGATTCATAAATATAATACATTTGGCTTGCAACAACATACAATTAGCGCATAAACAAAAGGCATATCGATATTAATTAAATAAAATTAATTTAATTTAGTTTAATAAAATTTTTCTTTTGGCAAGATAAAAGCAGCGGCAAAAATTGGCCTTACGTGCGCTCCGAATACATATTTGTCCAACATGTTGCCGTGCAGAGCGAGCCCGCCGACGTCCCATAAATGCAGATTAACATTTTTGTAGCAGCCGACGCTGATATTCTTGAGGAAGAAGTCGATGCCGGCGGTAGGTGCGTATTGCCTGGTGAAATCGTTGTTGCAAAACTTCTGGACGATGCTGGTCTAAAGAAGGATCCTTGAATTTCAATTATCAAGAATGACAGGCGTCGCAGCAGGGAAATAACAGGTATCACACGCGTAAAACGCAATCAATAAAACCGCGCGGTAATGACAGCCGTGCAGTAACTGCTGATTGACAAATTAAAATTGTAGTTAAAGCAATATTGTTTGCTTATCGCGTGTCACAAACAAGCATCGATCTGCTTAATTTCTCATCCTAATTTATTCCTAATGTTTATTCCTACTGTACGTATTATCTTCGATGAATTTAAAAAAATTAAAAAGTAATTAAAACGATAATTTTTGCATTATTTAAAAAAAAAATAATGTAAAAGTTATTTTTCTTATATTGTATACGAACAGAGATTATACAAGAGAAAGAAAACATATGGACATATTTTATATACTTATAATTACATATGAAACATTTTTTCCTGGGTTATAAATGTGATAAATTGTAATTATATTAAATTTTAGCTGAATAAGTAAAAGTTATGCCCAAAAATGTATGAGAGTTTATTTCGAATTACGCAAGAAATATCGCGCGAGTGCCCGATTTTTCTCTGTTTGTCATTCCGCGACACATTCTGCAGATATGAAACGACGAGAGAGAAAGAGAATAGCTTCCAAAGGTTAATAAATTCATATTTGACCTACATGATTTTGCCTCGTTAATGCAAAAATGCATCGATTAGAAAATTCATCTCTACCAATTTGCTTTATTGTTCTATCATTGGCAAGTCGAGGAACACGATAAACCGCGAGCGTCGCATGTTGCGAAAGTTTCCGCATTGGATCCAGAGGCACGAAGTCGCGGCCAGAAGTTTCATCGATTTTAGCTCGCGTATTACATTCATCGTTAATCCATATTGCAACCGTACATTTATTACAGAAACGTATGGCAATAAAAAAAACCCGCATTATTAATAATATTGACATTGACTCCACGTAAAAAATTATATAAACATCCGCAAAAACACTCGTCAACTTCACTATGGAAGACGTTTATCAAGTGCTCTTCGATAAGCTCTCCCTATCACCTGTTGAAAGGCTCTTGCTATACCGTTTTTTCACCATGGTGATCGGCAAACAAATTTAAACGGACAGATGCACGCTATTAAATATCGTTGGGTGTTGGGTCTCGAAACTAGGGATCAACCACCTCTGTCGGCCGTCTACGACGCGAGGAAGAACGCGACGCCGAAAAACTCACTTTGCCGGCGCCGGAGTCACCGACGAGCACGATTTTCAGCCGCTTCTCGCTTCTCGACTCCTCCTCGACGTCCGACATCGGGGACGCGGCGACGGTGCGGGACGAATCGGCGACGGTCCTCGATGATGATCATGCGAGCGGCACGACTCGTCCGTCGGGACGGTCCTCGACTGACTATAATGGCGCGGCATGGAATGTGGCAGCTCGCGTGTTGTGGCCGACGAGCGAGGTCCGCCGAATCGACCGGCTCCGATGGCCAGTACGGCGTCGTCGTCGTCGTCTACTCGCAAACATGAATAAATTAGCAAATAATCGATAAAACGGAACCGTGCCATCGCCAACGTGCGTACTTCGCGGTTAGTAGCGGTTCTGGACGCGAGGAGCACCCTGACGACGACGACGACGACGGCGATGACGATGACAACAAAACGTTGTGCGTAACGTTTCCGGACAACGACGACGCATCTGCGGTGTTCTTGAACAGTTTTTGGAAGTTTAGAAGCGAATGTTGTTCAGTGCGGAAAATTTATAATATTTAATGCTTGCGATATTAAATTACAATTTGTTTTATGTTACAATCTTGTCTTCTTATTACGCTAGTCTACATTAATACTGTCGTAAAGAAAATATCGTATTTTATATAAATATATTACTTTGTCACTTTATTTTTAGGCACTTTTTTATGTCAATAGAATCGCGATAACATTCGCGAAACAATCTGAAAACCTATCGTCGACGTGTCTCAATTAAAAATCAGATCCTTATAATTTTGCAAGAGGTAGTAATTCGAAACTCTACAACAAGTAATCGTTCTCACGACCGTAAGCCTGTCGGCTCGCTCGAAATTCGCTTTGACGATTTCATAGTACCTTCCGTCACTGAAACAAAAATAAAATTTATAAATGTCGCTTGTTCTATATACATCGCTATATTTATTTCCTTACCTTAGACTCAAACATTTCATCTTGATACACTTCACACGTAGAACATCGATAGCTTTCTGACTCTTGTCCGAGAATCGCAAGTTTTCCGGGTCCCACCGCAACTCCAGACGCTCCAAATTGGGACAATTGTTGGCGATTCCATCCATCAATTGATCCACGTGAATGTTGACGCCCAGCCTCTCTGAAGTGCCCATCACAAGTATTCTGAAATAATATTCGAATTTCTAATTCCAAGAAAAAAACATTAACTATCAAAATTGAACTTATAATAGTAGAGAGAGAGAGAGAGAGAGAGAGAGAGAGAGAGAGAGAGAGAGAGAGAGAGAGAGAGGGAGAGAGAGAGAGAAAGAAAAGGAATTTTTCTAAAACTGTTGACAAATGAACGCTTAAAATTCTGTTAAGTGGAAGATACATACAATAATCGCTATTTTTATTTAGTATACAATTTGCGTGTAACGAATTTAAATCACGTTAAACAGATAACCATTAACACGGTACTTATATGGGTACTCAGTCGTGTCACGAATGTTTACCTCGCATTAGTGAGAATTGGTAGCACGCTTTGCCAAAGTTGGTCAGTGATATGCGGCATGCCTGACAGCGCGAGGCCGTACAGCTGATGGCCGTGCCTCGACAGGAACTTGTGCAGGGCGTCGTCGCTCAGATTGTCGGAGCTATCCAGGTCCAGGGCTATCAGGTTCCGCGTATTCCCAAGCTCGGTCCAGGCCTTCAGGACATTATCATTGAAGCTGTTCAGTTGTCCGGCGCTCAGGAAGCGTAATCCAGGGATTCTGGTCAGCATGTCGATCAGGCATTCCGTCGACAGATCGGTAGCGGTAATGTCGAGCTCCTGGATACTCGACTTTTCCCATTCAACTTGCATTACGTACTCACTCTGCAGATCTAAAATGTTGCAAGCAACACGAATTCTTGAAAATCTGACGTGAAAAGATACATACATGTTTATTTAAGTCGAGTGGAAGATTTTTTGCGTTAAATTCCGACGTATAGGTAGTATAGTTAATTTAAACAAAAGTTTGCGAAATGACAGACTTCAAAAATTTTAGTTAAATACATTTTTCATAGAAAATATAAATCAAGACAGTATATAATAATTGTATCTCACTTGTTCCTTGCATAAGAAGGCACGTCAATCTTCTGCTCCTTTGGAAGAGGGTCTTCATAGTCGAACCGGTCACTTTGGCACAGAAATTCACGGCTAAGCATTCTAATTGGATGCAATTAGAGGAAAAAGCGTCGATGTGCGAATCATCCACGAAGTTGATCCCGTACAAATTGATCACCCTTAAATTCGGCGTCGCCGACTTCAACTTGTGCACGTTGATCACTTCGTAAATTTCCTCTTCTTCCTCTTCGACCTTTTCATATGTTCCTGGAGAATAATAGATGAAGTAATGAATTATAGAAATAATATTATAGTAAATATCATACTATAATAATATGTTTTAATGTATAAATAATAATGCATCCGTTTCATTTTTCAAAAACACATTGGTTATCGATATTCAATTGATTTACAGCCTACGTGCCCTACATGATACGCGAGTGATATCACATATAAGATAATACAAAAAATATAGATGTTTAATCAATTACCGATTAAATGAAGTATCTCCAGTCCATTAATGAAGTTGTAAATCTTACGCATGAATCCTTCCATAAAGATTACTTCCGACAAGCAAATGCACATGTATTTCAACTTCGTAGGAAACGCTTGCATCTCCGAGAAGTCGTGCAATTGCATCGCGGTCGAAAAGTCCAATAACATGTGCGTTAAATTTGGACACTTATTGGCTAATTCGTGAAGAACCGTATGAGTGATCAGTTCGATCGGTAATTCGATGTACCTCAACGAAGGTCCAAAGCGTACGCTGGAAGTATTAAATCGTCATTGCTTTGCAGTATTACAATTCTGTATCTAAAATAAGAGTGAACTTTGTTCTTTACATATGTCGTCACGTCAAACATTAATATCAAATAAGTACTTCCTCGACTTCGGTTTCGATTTAAGAGATTCATTCGATAATTCAACTTCATTGCGATAAGATCAAATTATTTGTCTAAAATTACTTCTGTGATTATCGTGCACGTGCGCGGGGCACCTATCTATCTCTAAAATTCGTATGCATGAAACGGATAAGAAACACTCGCGCGACAAGCGCGAGGATTACGTATACCTGTACGGTTTCCCGTATTGCTATATTTATGTTGCGTTACCTGATTAAGTGTAACAAATTTTCCAGGGAGCTCACGTGAAGCCCGCTTACTTCCGGTCTTAGGGACACGTGCTTCCACAGACGCGTGTCGTACGCGATTTGTCGCCAGCGTTTGCAAACGCGAGCCACCCTGCATATCTCGCGGTGCGAGAGGTAGCAAAATACGTTTAGAAGAACTTTGTCCGGCAGCTTTTCGATCGTCTGCGGAGAAAAGACATTTTATTTATACTAGGGTCATACACGACACGCCGCGTTGATCGGAGTTATTCAAGACTGTTCGGGAAATTGGGAAATAAATTAGGAAGTGACAACTCGATCGGATATCTTTACGAATCAAATCGACTTGTGCAATTTTCGTACATGTGCTTCCTTCGTGTATTATTAACGTGTAATATTCGTACGTTGGCGCGATTTCGAGGCGGATTAAACTTGTGACGCAAATACACCATTTGTCATCGAGCTTGCCCTGTCCGTTAAATCAGGCTATATTTATCAGTTTTAGATGCCGATTTTTCTTTCCGCAGAATCTTCGTATGAACGTAATACCGAGTAATATTTAATGTCTAGTACAGTGTGCGAATTTTTCCTCCTTCGAGAAAAGTTCTAAATCTAACGTGACGTACGTGGGTTCAGATGGTCGCGCGAAAAATAGACGATCGATGTTAAATAAGTCAACTTACAGTACGGCTTTTAGCGGCACCACCCTCAGAAACGTACATCTGAGACGTTTCCAGGGCAATCTGACCCCAAACGTCCACACCACCGAGATCCATGGTGCTGCTTCTTTTGACGTTCGATCAAAATGAAGACGTTTGGCTTTAGGTAGTTTCCTTCACGTATACACGGTCTATTTCCTCTCCCCGATAAATCAAACGTTTAAATCTTTATTTTCCGGTCTTTATTACTATTTTATTTCGAGAGGTCACCTTTATTTTTGCTCTTAAATGTCACCATCCGGCTTATCTCGGCATGATTTTTACGTTATAAACGTTAAAATTTTTAATTCGTGCACTTTGGTGTTTTTAAACATAAAAATTTAATAGGCGGGAGATATTACTGTTTGCAGTTATACGAGATCTATTGGAATCGCGACACACGAGACAGAATTCGGGGAAGCTTAAACTACAAGTCTTCAGCGGAGTTTTAATCGGATCGCGCTTGCGCGTCGCCCTAAATATACGACTTGGAAGGCTTGCTTGTACTTTATTTTAAACCCCACCGTGTCTACATCATCGGCCGGGGTGCGAGTTTTATATTTTTTATGAAATTTACTTCCTGATAAAGAATGAAACTCGAAATAAGCATTTTACTCGCGATCACCATACGCAATCAACCACGCACGCAGATCTTCAAATTTTAAATAAATATTTTAATTGTCAAAAAGGAAAACGCATTTGCAACTGTCTTGATGCATTTTTGTATGCACACGATATCTATGCAAATTATTACATAATATCGCACGCTGATAATTTGTTAATATAGTTAGTTTTATATGTACGAGTGATTCATAATTTGCATAATTATCTTTTGGAATATATTATTATTCTGTTTATACATAGACATATTCTACCTATTTTTGAAAATTGTATAATATTTACATGATTTGTAGTCTTGGCTCGCTTACAAAAATTAATAACATTCAGAAGAAAGTAGTTGGCACCGAAATCTGTATCATTATTTAATATTTACATAGCAGAAATTTATATATATATATATATATATGAATGTTATTAATTTTTACGAAGGAGCCAATTAAATATATATCTCATACTTTTTCAAGAAAAGATTTCCTATCACTCTAATAAATTTTACGCCAATGTATAGATATATTATGTAAATTCAATGCTTAAATACTCGCGAAACAACCTTCTGATTGGCGTGATTTCAATTTAGTACATTTAATGAACCATCAGCAACAGGTTACGCGTCTATCGCGTAATTAAGGTGCATAAATCACGTGTTGGCCGGCGAAGTTAGTGTGACTTAAGGAAACTAATTACATCTAGAGAGTTAGGCTATCTCTAACCGGGGCATCGAACTATAATAATAAGATCTCAATCGATTTTCTCGGTAATAGTCAAGTTTATCTTATTAAACTTACTTTTGCAGTATCTATTTATCAAGTTGTGACATAGAAATATAACACAAGAAAATGCTGAAGTGAAAATTGAGGAAAAAATCTGATTGCTTTTTCTGTGTCACATTATCTTAATAACAGATTAGATTCGTGAAACGTATAAAACATATCTTATTTTGTTATTTTCCACACACACACGATCACAAGAGATTATACTTGTAATTATCTGTCAGTCTGAAACGATTAACGATTATTTTATGAGATAAAAACCGGCTTGCATGTCCTCGTGAAATAAATAGCTACATATCGGAATCTTGACAAGTCGACCGAAGAAGAGAATAGCGAAAGTAATAACGAATGTAATAAAGGTTTTAATGTTATATCAGAGTGTCGTAACAATTTAACGTCACAATTTATTAAAGTAAAATAAAAGTTTTAAAATTATATCAGAATATCGTAACGATCTAATGTCGCAATTTACATATTAAAGTAAAAAATGCATGGAAATGTAAAGAATTGATTATTATTTCACGAGCTTTAATTTTAGAAAATAATTGTAATAATTCTTTTTATCAAAGATATAAAGATATAAAATGTTTCTAATTTTTTAAAGCAATTGTTTGCCCAGAAACTGCTGTGCAGCATTTTGTGTATAGAAAATCACGCAAGTTACAACATTTTTGTCATGATAGCAAAAAAGAAAATTCATATCCGCTTTTTAAGGTATTATTAAAAAATATTTAGTGAAGGTAGTATATTGTTGTTTTTTTTATCACATGATATTGATTCGAATGATCAGGATTACCGTTGACTTCCCTCGATGCGTCATGTTAAATTCTTCCTTAGTTATCGCGTTGACGTGCTCCACAGCTAATTGCGTCCACATAGTCATTGTTAAAGCTCAAATAACTTTATGAGTGGAAACCGCACGAATATGATTTTAAAAAAATTGTATTCGCGAACATTTGCGTTTGCATTCCTCGGTGAAACGCACCAATGGTCCATGCCGAAGATCGACTCCGACTGATCGAGCGGATCAGCGTTTGACCGTCCTAGGAGAGTCAGCAGCCGTGACTGAGCCGTTTGCTTTAATTAGTTATAAATAAAGGCAGAGTGGCAGGCAGGCATCAGGCCAGAATGGAAAGAGCTATTGACATTCCCCGACGGCATTGATGTGTTAGCGGCACACTGGTTACGTGGAAAAGAAACGTGAGCAAACGCTAACATTTGACGTCGCGAAAATCTCCTCTCGTTCGGTTATAGTTTAGCAGGTTTAGCTGAACGTTTCGCTAGCTAAAAGCTGAACCACTTTGCCGGATAGCGATTCGGACATTCGTGGATGATCCGTCCGAGATAAAAGAAAAAAAAAGAATTTGCACACACGCACTACGCGCACTTGCAATCTGCGCGTCTTGAATATTTATGGAATGAAACATCATAACCGCGTAACGTCCTTCAACGTAAATTATTTCCAAAGAGATTTCAAATTACGGGCACAGGTGATTTCAGCAGTTCTTTTTTTCTTTTCCTGCAGGTGAACG
The DNA here is from genome assembly GCF_030848795.1 of Temnothorax nylanderi. Taxonomy (NCBI): domain Eukaryota; kingdom Metazoa; phylum Arthropoda; class Insecta; order Hymenoptera; family Formicidae; genus Temnothorax; species Temnothorax nylanderi. The sequence continues at coordinate 659,094 of NW_027249094.1, read as the reverse complement.
CCGAGACAGATCATTGGTACTGCAAAAATAGACTCGCTTACCGTATTAGGGCGCCTTATTGTCTTCTCGGGATCATCTCCCTCAAAGGCGTTGAGCTGTTGCAGCGCAGCCTCCACGCTCAGGACATTCCAATTCGACATTCTTCGCATGTCCATTATGGCGAGATTATGGAGACGAGACAATTGATTAGAATAGAATCCCAAGATAAACGGAATACGAGAAGCAACGAGCAATTTTCACGCTGTTATTTTGTAAGCCACCTAACAATGACGAACGCATATAAGTTTATCGATACTTTATCAATTATAATAACGCAAATAGCAATGAGGGAATCAATTTAGGATGGATCGGGAATCACGATCGATATCACAATCGACAGTCTCTTCGCAGTCACTTGTTACAAAACTCCCCGCGACACCTGAGAGATCGGCACGTAAACCCATTAACTGAGAATCGCAGCTTTTCGCAAATATTTTATATAAATATTATTTACGAATTATATTACAATCGGGAAAACGTATATTCTCGATTTTCGTACGATTTTTTTACACTTTCGCGAGGCACACAATAACTTTTCCGTCACGTTTTCACAGTCGCAGAACTACAGCCATTGCCGCCGATTTGATCCCCGAGCTTTGATCCGATTCTGACTTTTTCACGCATCTAGCTTGTGCGTTGGTCGAGAACGGGCGTCGTTCTAGATAAACGAAAAGTAACGTACTCAGTCATCTCGTCGTGATGTTCGCGCAGACGTCCGTCTGCGTTCTGCGAGTCGGAGGAGAAAAATTGTAACTAAAATAATCGCGTGTTTCTCGCCGCTTTCTCAAAATAGACCCAACTGGAGTGGTTCGCGAGCACAAGCACCTCGTGCAAGCGAATCATTCGAGAGAGGACGGTGTACATTTTTTATGTGCAATCCGCCAGGAAAAAGAAACACGCACGTTTTACATGGTGGAAATGAGACAATGGACCACTCACATCCGCTCCTTTTACGTCCGTGCAAAACATTGTTCGTAATTTTTACCAAGAGCTAATTAGCTCTTTCACATACGGTTACAACGCGGGGTATCTTCAACCACGTATTTCGTATTATGCTTTAAATTTTTAAAATTTTTCAGAGTTTTCGAAGATATTAAGTAGAAATAATGCAAGATAAAAAGACAAGACAAACGAATAAAATAAAAGAATAAAACAAAATTGTTGTCTTTGAAAGGAAAACAGTTATTCGCGATAAATCCGCTATCATCATATTAACAGATAATGAAATATGAAATAAATATGTTCAGTATTTAAAATTTTATTGCGACTAATTGAATATATGTACTTCAGTAAATATCTTTGTCCCCTCCTGTAGAATTTGAGCTGCCAAGGAATGCATTATGTGACTCACAACATCATGATTCACAATGTACATTGTTTTTCTACTCTGTGGGATATAGAAGACACATTATTTTTTTTTTCCTTTTGCGCAATCAAATATATGATATATGTATATGTGCAATCAACAAAATTACGTATCCTATTCTCTCGTCCGTGCTTTTCGAGATTATATACGTTCATACAAGTCCTCTAGCATTTTCTGATTCTTACTTTTACATTTTCTGTCCAACTTGAAAACTATTTTAATTCACGCAAGTTTCGGGAAATTCTTTTAATGAATGAGTTCCTCCCTCGAGATCGTGGGAGCTGTACGAAGGTCGAGTATTCGGCATCGCGAGAGAATTCCCTGTTGACCGAAATCCAAGAGGAAAACCCTTGGCATCCTGCCGCCAACTTGATTAATTAAGGCCGCGCTTAATGTACCAAGTACGATCGAGGCACATAATTTTTATATGTATAAATGTCTGGATCTAATAGAGCATATCAAAGATGGTTTCTTCTGCTATCTGATTCATATATTAACGTGAGGCATATCATATATTAAATTATATATTATTAAGAGCCTTGATTGTTTGAGAAATATCTGTTACCGGAAAATGCTTTCGGAAGTAATATTATCTTCAGGTAAAATCCTTTGGTTTATTAAGGCTCTCATCTTTTTATCCTTTTTATCCAATTTTTTTTATTCAGTCTCTTTATCCAATCTTTTTATTCCAAATAGATTTTCATGGAAATTTGGCAATTAATTATCTTACGGTTGCAAAATAGACAAACCAATTCTTTATTCGCCAATTTCTTATTCATCTACCAACCCAGCCAGCGTGATAGGTTGACGGTCAAATACCCCTTAAGGGAGTATTTACTTCCTTAAGTTAATACTCCTTAAGGGAGACTTATGTCCAGCAGTGGACGCAATGGTCTGTGTGCACTGTGTCACACTGTGCACACAATCCATTCATCACACAGTCTGTGTGATGAATTTCTTGTTTTCCTAGAAAATCTGGACCTGAACGATAGAATGGAAATGGAATATGCGGGGGAGGGCTGTGTATAAAAGAATTGTCCCCAAAAATATTCACTACATGGGGACTTCTACAACGAAAAGACATGAGAAAGGTACTCTTTGGAAATAAAATCCATTCTAATAACAAATATCGATAGAAATTAATGCCCACATAAGTCAGATTCGACATGTTTTCGAATTTCATGTCGACAATCCTTACAGAGCCTGTTCTCTCAGCGCCTTTTGTGCTCTTAGGAATAACAAGGCATACAAAAGCTGGACGTCTATACAAATAGCTCTAAAGATGTAAAAAAAAGTACTTTTGTTATTCAATGACTCTTTCGGGAAATTTTAAATTGATCGACAAGTATATTTTCTGCAGAGGCATTTGCAATAATTAGAATCTTCTGAGAAATAATTTTATTAACACTGTTAAAGCAATCTTGCTTAACTCAAAGGTTCCAAAGACAATATCAGAAATCCAACATTAAAAGCGATATAATTGTTGCATCTACATAGTGTCCAGTGCACAATGAAATAAATATGTATATGAGGAAAAGTGACAGCGAACTATAGATCGGTGTTTACATACATCAATAAGTAGAAGGTATTTCGAGATATCGTCTTAGTCCGCGAGTCAATCACGATTACAAGTTTCGTAAATATTTTCGTTCTATTCCAGTAAATTCCACTCTTTCCAGTATTTTCATCCTATTCCAGTAAATTTTAATCTCTTTAAATTCTACACATTCCACACATACTAAATATTTGTATTCTCGCAATTATACCATCAGGAAGACATCCATTGTACGAAATCAAGGTTCATGATTGTGATATTTCAAAGCCAAGGTGTGTTGATTTTGTTGAAATAAATGCCATCGCATTCGATAGCCCTAAAATCAAAATTTAGAGCCTCATCGAGTTTCTATGTAAAAACTTTGTCTTCACGACAAGCTATCTATAAACGTGTTATATAAATAAGAAAAATCTTTATCACAGGATCTCATAGCGAAGAATTGTTTATTTAGAAAACGCAATTGCACATAGAAATTATATATCGAATTATCGATCGCTCAATCGCTTGATGCCGTTATCTCTTCGCTGTGAAATATATATTCCGAGGAAGTTTCAACGTCGCGCGCTCACACAATAAGATGTTACGTAAATCTCGATGTTTTTGAATCGACTGTGAAAGCCGATAAACATTAGACCGGATGCGCGACTTATACGTATTCGCTACTCATACGCACTCGCCGACGTCCGTTGACGCGAATTGGTGATCGTCCAAGGAGTCCACGTCTAATTATCGACTCACGTTTGATCGCGCGAATTTAGCATGCATAATTCGCAACGAGAACTGCGCATCTCTTTCCTCGCTATTTACGGCGATCAGCGCATGATAGATAAGATTAGCAAATTGCAGCGACGATACAATCCACTATCGCGCGAGAAGAAAGTAATTATGCGATAACTCTGCAATAATTTCATAACTCTCGAGTCAAAGAAATTCATCGAAGATTAGGTGGATATAACGCTTTACGTCAATACAATAAAATAAAACGTACTAATGCGAAGAAATGTACCATATAATTATATTATAGATGTATCAGGTCGAGTTATTTTCTCGTGATTTAATTTTATTGCGTGACAAAATTGTGCCGCAACGAGCAAACGTTGATCACGATTCGAGATTTGACGAATAAAATTTCAGAGAACTTGTACATTTATAAACAGATTTTGAACATTTGAAACCGTATGACACATTCTATATTATTACGAACAGCACATTCGTTACTTAAGTAATTTTTACAAAAATATTCCGTAAAATTAATAAAAGCTATCGCTCCATCATACAATCTGATAAGGTGACAATTTTTAATCGCCTGCTTCTGACAATTTTCAAGTACTTTTCTGAACGAAAATATTGCGCGATATTAATTCTTCTTAATTAAAATGCCGCTAATAAGAGATTAATATATTTTGAAACATTTAATTCGAAATTGTGCATATCTGAAATAACGTTGATATAACGATAAAGGCTTTAAATGCATGAAACATGAATGAGATTGAATTATAGTATAACTTGAATTTCGCCAATTAGCGGTATAAATAGCATTCAAGAATAATCTTAAATATAAGCGAATACGGGATACCAAAGAAAAGAAAAGAACAAAATCATGTTTCGGCAGATATTTACTTAAAATTAAGCCGTCGATTATTGCATGTGTATTTCGCTATTTTACTTTTCTAAAGATATTTTGTTGTCAACACGAGTTGAGTGAAATAATTGCTTCACGCTCAATGTTCGGAAGAGTACACCACAGCGAATACTTTGATGATCACCCGTTAGATAGCGTTGCGTTCTAACGTGTGCGTTCACGGTTTCCCGTCCTTCGTATTCTAGTTACTGGATTTATAATCTTTAAAAAGACATAATATACCTAATGTTAAATTCGGCAACAATACACGCACCATATTTGCTACAATTTATATTTTCTTTTCCAAATGATAACTCACACGGTTGCGAATCGAATTACTGTCGAAACGTTCACGTCGCAAATACAATTCTGATTCCTTTGACTTGTACGCGACGCAAGATCGATCCGGCGTCACAAAGCACTCGCGTACGTAATCCAGTTTCGGTCCCCCGCCCCCGTCTCGGCTTTCGTTCCTTTAGGGCAGTTTAGGAAAACGAAGTATGCGCGCGCGCGCGCGCGGAAGGGTGACACGCGAGAATTAATATCTGTCCAAACTGAAGGAAGACGCTGATGCTATCAAGACTATCATCGCTAAGCCTCGGATAAGCATATCGACAAATAATGACATTGATTGCAACAACAAAAAAACGAAAAACTATAATATTTAATTGTATAAGGAAAACATGTTACCCAGACAGCACAATATCCCAAATCGGGACATAAGACGTCTCGAAGAGGGCAACGATCCAGTCTGTATAGTGTATATTATATACAGACACGCGCGATCGTTGCGCAAGAAGCCGAACGCGTCCTTGAACTTACAGCTCGATCGCTTCCTCGTCTTCCACTTCTAATTGTAATGATCGAAGAAGCTTTATAGATTTGTTTGAGGAGCCAATCTGCTGAAGGACAACGGAGACCGAACGTATCTCCGTTCGAAAAGCAGCGCCTCCGTCAGCCTCGAACGAACGCGACTCGCATCCTCCACTGCGCATCATCGTTGATTCTCTGATCTCTCCTTCCGCGCGCTCTCCTCTCCTCTCCCTATCTTCGCCTCGCGGTCACATCGTTCTCTCTCTCTCTCTCTCGACCCTTTCGCGTTCTCCGTTACTCCGCTCGCGCGGAGCACGAACTAACCCTCGTCGCCCCGCTGAGCCGCCTCTCGTTCCCCACCCGCCATCGCCGACGCTATCCGGACGTCATCCTCGTCGAACGCGCGTCGCTCTCGCGTTCCCTCTCGCTTCCGCTCGTGGCCGCTCGCGGTAACGTGGCCGACGGCTATAAAAGGGGCCTCCTACGGCGCAACGCGCGTCAGTCGTCGTCGGTCGCTCATCGCTGCTACTTTGTGATACACCAGTGAAGCCCGGATAAGAGTGCGAGAGGCAGAAGCGAGCTATAATCGAGCGCGGAAGCGGAGAGCGATAAGGAGAGCGAGAAAGCGGAGCGGACGAGCGCGCGGGGTGATAAGCGGGAGGGGGACGCGACGCGCGTCTCCGCGAGATCGTGATCGCGCGCGTTCAATCGCCACGGCGTCGGTGATGCCTTTGTCCGCGGATCGGCACGGCGGCATGAAATAACGACGGGCCGGAACGAGTCAACGAGGCGGCAGCAGGCAGCGACGACGTCCTGATTCCAAGCGTCCGTGCTCAGTCCTCAGTGTAGGCTAGTCGGTCGCTCGGCGGTCGTTGTCTCTCGGTGTCGATCCAACCGCGACGGGAGAGGTCCATCCAGCTGAATCCAGCATCCGGAGTGGACTGTGGAGCCAGCGTGGAGAACGGCGAGGGCTCGCGCTGAAAAAAGAAAAGGGGAAAAAAAACTGGACTACTGACGAACGCGCCGTCCTTCCACTTGCCGTCGCGGAGACCGTGAGAGATCTGGACTTCGATTTCACGTCGATCGCGTCGATCACGTCGATCACGTCGCGGCGATAACATCGTCTTCCTCGTGGCGCGGCGGAGCGAGGAGGTTATCTCCCGGTGGGAACCGGACAATTGTCCTCCGGCTCGTCAGTTCGACGTCGTCCACGCGCGCGTTTTCGTGCGCGAGAGGTGAACCTTGACCGGGGGGGGGGAGCCCAGGTATTAACGTCGACGTCCGCGTCCCGGGAAGCTTAATTCCGACGTCGGGGAACGTCGAGGATCTTTGAGAACACTTTGACATCGGAGAGAGTCGCGCGACGACAACAAACATGGCCGCCGCGGCGTCGTCGTCGTACGCGTGCACCCGTAACAACTGCACGGACGCGGGATACGTCCTGCCGTCCTGCGACGGCATCCTCGCCGGTGCCGACGAATGGCTGCCCTGGCACGAGATCGTAGGATACTTCTCGTACAATCCGTGGATATTCTCTCTGCTGGGCAGCACCATGGTTGGCCTCACGGGTATCTTCCCCCTGTGGCTCATCCCCATCCAGGACGGCGTGGACTTGAAAACCGGCGGTTAGTCTCCTCTCTTTTCTTATGCAACGTATTACAAAAATACGACGTGAGAGAGAATTTTTTATCTAATCTCCGAGCTCTATCTCGTTCTCGCCTCTCTCTCGGCTCTCTCGTGACTTGCCGAATAACTTTTTTAATTACGCAATTCGGCTAGATCTGTGCGATGTGATTAACGAAGAGAGGGAATCTCAAGCTTACGATTAGTTTCCCGGCTGTGGTCGAAAAATTGTTATTTTTTCCGTTTTAATAATTACTTTTAATAATTATTATAAAATGAAATGAAGAGGTGAATATTAAGCTTAATTTGCGCTGGCTATGGCCGAGTAAAATTTTTTCATCTGTTTTAATAGTTACTTTTATATTCTTGGATGTGTACATACGACGAAATGAAAGGGTGAATATTAAGTGAATATTAGGTTCAATTTCCTCTGACTACGGCCGAGTAAAATTTTTTTAATTTTTTTGCCCTGATAATTACTGTTATAGTCTTGAATGTGTGCAACGAAACGAAGGGGTGAATATCAAGTTTAATTTTCTAACTACGGTCGAATAACTTTTTTAACTTTTTTAATTTTTCCATTTTTCCATTTTAATAATTACTTTCATATTCTTCGTATATAATGAAATAAAAAGTGATTATCGAGCCTTTCCTCTGGCTATGGTGAAACTTTTTTCCATAGTCAGTCCCGGTTTTAATAATCAGTCTTATATTCTGCAATGTGCACATTTTTTTGTACACAATATGAAATTTATCTTAATTGCAAATTATTCTTTGCTTTGCATTTTAATATAATAATTACATATAGATCTTAATCCGCTACTCCGATTTTATTGTCGATGACAAAACTATAACATTTTATGAAGATAATATACTTTGATATTTTTATAAGAACTAATATTTCGTATGTTGTGTAAAGAATTTATCGAACGGAAAATAAATGAAAACGTTAGTCAATGAACGATTAGATTTTCATCGACTATTACGTCTCGATATTCACTGTCAGTACTGAAAATCTACAGTTTACGTCACGTATACTATAGATTTTCAGTACTGGCAGTGAATATCGGAACGCAGCCATCGAAAGTTAAAAATTCTATATGGCAGCGAATCTACATCGTATGTAAAATCTGGTAGTCATTAACGAGTATATAAGGTATTCAAATGTAGATACGTAATACTACAAGATATATGGTATCAAAGTACACAGGCCTAAAATAATTATACTATATACTAGAAGCGACCTCATAGATTTCAATGGCCTTGATATATATTATGGAGGGCAAAGTAGTTGCTCTTTTGAGTAGTTGTTGTACACTCTAAGCCAGTCTTAGCAAAAGTATACTGATTATCACAAATAATAACTTGCTAAGAACGTAAACAGACATAGCATTATTGAACGCGCTTGACGTGAAACTCGTGCAAATATTTCTCAGAATTCAGAAAGAACATTATATGGGATATTTAGCTGAATTTCAAATTTGCCGACGTTATGATTATCATGAACAGATTGATACTTTTTTTTAGTATCATTTATGGCAAATATGTATCCGATACGTGAAGAATAAATCTGCTAACTAAGAATCCGTATTAAAACGTAGTAAATTGTATGCATAGGCAGATCCCCTTCCTCTGCACCTTTTTCCCAAAAAAACTCTAATCTGGCCCAACTCATTTCCAAATGGCGAAGCATTATTCGAGGTAAATAACTCTTCGAGGGTGTAAAGAGAGAAAAATATGAGCCTCGGCAAAATGTAAATTAATTTAAAAAATGTTCTTTTTAAATGTACATGGGGTCAAAAAATCACATTCTATTCATTAGACTTATTTTGTTAATGACTTTTTAATTAACGACGGCTAAAACCTTTTAAAAGTACTCAGGATCGTGTCCTTGATAATATATATCAAGGCCATTGAAACCTGTGAGTTCGCCCCTAATATGCATAATTACCAGGCCGGTAGTGTTGATGTAAATGTATATGTAAAATACGGTAGTCATTAACGAATATGAGGTATTAGGATGTAGATTAGTACGTCTCCCGTCATTGAGACACGGTATCAAAGTACACAGGTCTAATTTTGATATCTGACGCCACTATTTTCTTCACAAAAGAAATATCGTAAATGAAACTCATTACTTTATACAAAATTCGTATAAATTCATGAATTCTCTATTATACACATTAATTTATTTTTTGCATACAATAAAACTGAAAAATCATACAATACGCTGCATGAACGATCGTTGCCTTATCAGTCGCGACTATCGCTCATTTACATAGTCGCGGCGTAAACTGTCCATGTGTTCAGCAATGTCATTCTTGTTTTTGCCGAGCAATCCGGATTAGTAATTATGAGACGATTCTCCAGAATAACGCACGATAATCTTGACGAAAATTGTCGCAATTTGATTCGTCGGCATACATATAAGTCAGATTGCCACGCGATAAGTCATACTTGGCCGAAATCGCAAAATTCAGAGCTTTCCAAATTGCTTCGCATTATTCTATTGCAAATTATATACGCGTGGAGGATAAATCGGAGTTAATCTGAGGACTTTGACCGATTTATATTCTTATGTTTCACTGTTGTATTTTCTTTAGAAATTTGAAACCACAGTTTAGATTTGCTGCTTGATTCCATGTATCGTAAATGGTGTATAATTATAATTCTAGTACAATTGTTTTCCGCGTTCTCCAATATTTTCACTTATTAAATCAACACTGATTGTGCCTGAAATACTATTGTTAACATCTTGATGCATTGATGACCGCAGGTACAAAGAACACGACAGCTTCAAACAAAGCACATAGCTTTTGTAATCAAGTCCTCGTGTAGCTTTGTTTTTAAAAATTCGCTATCGTTACTACTGTAACTGGTAACCACAGTAGGACGATTTACTCAATTATTGAAACTTAACGGAGCAGACGCGATAAAAACGAGAGGGAATAAATTTCTCTCGTTTTTATCGTGATAATTGGTTTTTATTGTGTACTCATCGTGCATTTTCATAAAAGAGCTTAACTCCAGTAATATTTTCCATGGAAAATGACTATAACGAAGTAACAAATCCGTCGTTGAACTCGACTTTTTATTTTTATCTCCCTCGTTGCAGAAATTATTATAGCCAATATGACTATTCTAGTCGTAATAAAAACGAGCCGTTGCATTTTCCTTAACGATAAGAACGACCGAGGTGATTATTTGTCGAAGCTTTCCGCGCCGACGACCGACCTTTTAAAGAAGGCAATTAAAAATGAAGTGGCTTTAAATACGCTGTTCACATAAAACTCACTCGGAATTTCACCTTTTTAATATTTATTATGTCACTGTGTAAGTAATAAGTACCGCATTCAAATGCGGTTCTTTTCGCGAGCACACTAATTAACGTTTAACTACATAGCGAAGCGAAGGCTATACATATTTTATACTTAACAGTGAGCGAGATTATTATATAATCATATGCCCGCAATTATTTTATGACTGGATGGTAGAATAACAGACAATGGAAAGATAAATAAGTTAATCGCGTTTTATTACTATAGTCGCGCGAACCGAAATAGCGTCTGCTCGATTACAAAACGTTTGCAGAAGCCATTTAATTTGTTAAAACGAGAAGCACTGCGGGCAAAGCATAAAAATGTGCCCATTATATGTATACGTACTTCCAACAAAATTACGTTTTACTGTACGCAATTAAATATCGTTCGACAGAGAGCTGCATTCACGCTTGCCTAAAAACAGATCGGTATCGCCACGTGTTGAAATTTAACTACGCACGAGGCGCAATGGAGAGTTTGTTGTCGACGATCGCTGGCAACGGTATCGACGCATATATGTATAGCGTTTCCACCGAGAATTGCGAAATAACGGGAAATTTGATGAATAATGACGCGCTTCATTTGTATTTTATCATTCTGATAAGTGACAGCTGCGCAGTTCAATGACATTGCGGAAGACATCGACTCTCCTCCGACCCGATAAAATTAGTCTTGGTACGTGGTATAAAATCGATAAGTCAATTCTGTCCGATGAATTATCATACAATGTTTATTGTGCGACATGAACGTCGCGACATCCTGCGACAGCTGAAAATGAAAATTTTGCAACACGTTGTTTTAACACACAACTCTAAAGGCCGTCACACACAAAATGCATAACGTCGCATAAGCATAGCATAAGACCGCTGGACCAATGAGCATCTTACGTAAATTAATATGGCGACATTATGCTGGATGCTCATTGGTCCAGCGGTCTTGTGCTATGCTTATGCTACGCTATGCATTTTGTGTATTATAGCCTTAAAGGTCTACCCAGACAAACTTGCATAGCGCATAAACATAAGCATAAGAAAATTGATTGGTCCATATACATGTGCATAAGGAAATAGACCAATCCATTTCTTTATGCATATCCTTATGCACCTATGCAAGTTTGTCTGGATTGACCTTTAATCTTGTTTTTCGTGGAGCCTCCCAGAGTACCTTTGGAAAAGCGACAAATGCGTCAAAGCTACAACAGTCGGTTTACATAGAAACGCTAAGTACATTGATGTCTCAAAGCGACAGAACAGTTGGACTGTGCATTTTAATATTTTTCTGTGAACAGCTCTTTTGAAGACGGGAAGAATATAACTTGTTTTCGTTCGTTTTATTGTCTGATAAATCGCACGGTAATATACTATAAAGTGTAACGTATTCGACGTCCGAAATCTTGTATAGGGGAGACCGGGGCTAAGCCGACACTATTTTTTCAAAGGCAATTTTTAATATTTAATTAAAATTTTTAGGCAAATTCAATGGTACATATTTAAAGAGTGTTTCTTCAGGTACAAAATTGATTCAGGAAGTTTTGCTGTACGTCGCTTTGTTTTGCCGCCAGGAAAGGAAAAGTGACGCGAAGACAAATTTTCGAATTGAAAAATGCCGGGGCAAACTCGACACCCCGCCGGGGCAAACTCAACACTTTGTCTGATCGACACAATTTGATCTGGAACTTATTTTTTACTGTCTGAAAATGAAAATACATGTTTATTGTGTATTTAAAAGTACAAAATTCGGAATAAAGTAGCTAGAACAATCATTTAAAATAATGAAAACAAAAATTGTTGAACTTTCAATTATCTTCATCTAAACTCATGTCTGAAAAACAATTAATGCAGGTAAACTCGCGATCGGACGTGCGCATACATTTGTCATGAGCCATACGGCTGCATGACAAGCATCGTTTGTTACTGGAAGCCGACGAAACGGCGTGTGTTGACTTTGCCCCGGACGTCGTTTTTCACTTTTGTCACTTCAAAACATGAAAATTTTGAAAATATGCAAAAACGATTATCGGATTCATATAGAGCATCAAATTTCCCATCAAAATCACTTACCGGTAGATTCGCAAGAGTAAAGCTCGATGAAAGAGTAGACATTTTCGAGAGATCAGAAAAATTACTTTTCACTATCAAAAACGCTTATGTCGCGTTAAAAATTACACTATAACTCAGAATGTTACCAAATTCCGTTGATAATACTGGCACATAAAGACGCATTTACAGTAGGAAAGGCAAGTTTCTACGATAGATTTAAATTGGCAAAAAGCCTAGTGTCAAGTTTGCCCCGTTGTCGGCTTAGCCCCGGTCTCCCCTACTTGTTTGAAAACTTGGAGCGTTTTGGTACGATCTACCTAATAGCTATTCGTTCTCAGAGAGTTTCTGTCAGTTGAAGTAATCCGTAAACAGCCGTCCGTAACGTAACCCGAGAAACAGCCGTCGCATGATGGTTTTGCATGGTCGCAGCTGGACAGAAAAAGAGGAAGCTGCACATATTTGCGTTACCGTCTGCCGCGGATATACCTTTGGAAAAATAGCGAAAAATATCTCAAAGCTACAACAGCTCGTAGCTACAAGCTACACAGGAACGCACGCTAGATACGCACACCAAAGCCAACATTTTCGAGCTTTGATATCGAGCCGAATCTCGTCGCACCTCCCTCGAAAAAAACCAGTATCTATATTCACGGAAACGCGTCTGACGGTATTCGCCAAAATTCCATTCGCGCCGATAACATTTGGCGAATTTGCGGTTGCTATAATGGTGACCGTGGTGACAATTGGAATCGATCGTGTTCTCAATCGCCGCCGCTGACTTTAATTAACTTTCGTATACGGAATCACGCCGATACGACGCGATGCGAAAGTCCGTTTCTCATCCGCTGGTTTTCCCTCTCTCTTTCTTCGCATCTTCTTGCGCGAAGATAAATGATACATTGTTTCTTTTGTTCCTTTCTCACAATCGAGGCGAATAGATGGATTTCCGCTATTCGCTGAGACGCCCAAGTTGATCGTACAACGTAACAGCGAATTTATCGAGAGCAAGCGGTTTTAATTGGCTAGATAAACATGTTTCTAAACGGAACTGAAATTAACGAATCGCAGTTAGACGCGCGCTTCGGCATTTCTCTCGCAAATTCAGATATATTCTCGTTGTTCTCATTTTGCGAGTAATACCGCAGTTATGTCCACGTTGGAGCGGCGTGTCATAACTTTCTCTATTATCTCGTATTTTCCGAATCAACGGTGCGGTGATTCCAAGTTATACTAGTGAGATTAACGGTAAATGTTACATCGCCAAGCCAAACTTTAATAGTTACAAAGTTTCGTACAAAATTACAAATGTAGAAAGTTGCGAAAATTTACTCGTTCCCCCAATGCGCGAACACAAAAACTCGTATTACGACACCGACTTTTTCTATCGACGATTAAATTGCGTGTCGGCGACAAAAAGATTCATTCGCGCGCCGATCCGGAACCGTCGTCGGACCTTTTCACGTTGCTTTTACGAGCTATTTCGCGAAGTTCGCATCTATCTTTGCATTTAAAAGCGTACATTCCAATGAACTTACAATTAAAATCAATTTTTGCAGGTTTAAATCCATTTAAATCAGTAGTCCAGGACAAGAATGATGTAGTATTGAAGATTAAAGATTTTTTACCAATTAAATTAATCAATTTTTAATTTAATTTAATTGTGGGTTTAATATTAACAAGGTATTAACAAGACAAGCAATTAAGCGTTGAAAAATTGAAATAAAACGTGGCTGTCCATTAAAATACAATTAAAATTTATTTCGAGTTTATCAAGGAATTACGTTTATAAAATTTATAGCAAATTTTATAAGGCATATATATCACTTTTGCAATATATTATGTGTACATATTGCAATCATTAATCTCAAGCCAGACAATTTTAGTTTTTATCGCTAAAAGTCCGTGGAAAAGTCCGTGTCGCGTTAAAAAGACATGTTTTTTTTCAAGTCACTCTCAAATAAAAATAGTAACTTTAATCACCTCGCACTTGAATTTTTTTCGCTTTTTATCTAACAGATCTTCCGAGCGATATCAATTCAATGAAAAAATAAATGACAAGAAGATTTATATATGTATTAACAAGATATTAACAAGATTTATCACTTGATACCATATGAATTATCTTTTGTGCCAATATTGAAGATAAAATCAGCATCCCATTATCAATTATATCGAATCAATTATTCTGAAAATAAGATGGTAATTTCACAGAAAAAAAAACAAATCTTTTAAACTGTTAAATATTCTTTTTACTTTACATTTCCCTGTGATAATAATTTTTTCTATTAAATGAGGACAATGAGAATTGCAGAACAGATTTTATCTTTCATGCATTAAACGCACCAACTTGCATATTAATAGATTTTACCGTGAACTTTGTTCATCAAGTTATCTACAATCTACATCGTCAATATTGCATGTTAAACTACTTTTGGAACTTTGATCGATAAATACTTCCCAACATTTGTGTCGGTCTAATAGTTTTATTGCCGTCGGCGGTCATACGTTACGCGCGTATTTCTGCGTCGCTAAAATAATCTGAAATAATCGATCAACTCTCTTGATATAGTAAATTTATTTTTTCAACTTTATCACAGATTAAATCTTTTAGTTTCACCTCTCTCCCCTGCTTGATGTGATCTCAACTTTAACTAATTCTCTAATCTCACAGTTTTTACAATTTACAATCAAATATGATTATTGTCATATTTGACGATCTCTATATCGGTAACATCGATATAGAGATAATGAAACTCTTTTTTCGCTATAGTTATATATAATTATGACGTAATTCTTTAAGTACTAGACGTTTCGAATTCACTTATTTTCTTATTTTCCCTTACTTTCTATGACTACCCAATCGATTTATCTCAATATAAAAATATAAAAACAGTAACTAAATATTTTTTTATATTTTATACAAATTAGCAGAGTGGAACAATGAGCGTAGTTCTGTGTTATATTAATTTGCATATTATTTAATATACATATACATTAATCTATATACGAAAACAACGATACAGCTCTCCAGATATACAATCAAATTAGTAAAATACATACAAAGGCAAATGAGAGGAAGCGCCGGTGGTGAAGCGAACGTAAATGACATATTATACAATAAATTACAATAACATATACGTTTCGGTCTTAGGTTTAGACTCTCTTCAGTGCAGAATAATTAAATTAAAGAAGTGCATTTAATTTGTAATTTATTGTATAATATATAATTTACGTTCGCTCTATCCCCCACGCTTGCTTTCACTTGTCTTTATACATATTTACTAATATATGTATGTATTTTACTAATACATTAATATTTTTGCGTGATATTATTCTTTCACGAACTACAGAAGAAAAATATAGCGACTTATTCTAACCATGTATACGATAATACAATTGTCACATCTGTATTCTCAAGATGCGACGAGTACCACTTCGGAATTCTTGGCAACGCGCATTATGAGACTGCCATAAAAAATACAAGATAAAATAATCAATAACAAAACAGTATTCTCAAAGAAATTTAATGTTATCTTTATAATAAATATTTAATTCTATATTCTTGTAATATTGTATAATTCTTTAACTTTTAACATTAATCGTTTCACCAATGGAAATATGTTTCGCGCTACAAATTTTGGCTAAAAATAATTTAGGAATCTCACGTTGCGTTAATCTTTACATAATTGCAGGTTTTTAGCTTGCCAAAGTGTACTAATTAATTGTCAGAGTAATAATGCGTTGGATTATATCTTCATGAAAAAGAAATTAAATTTATATATAGAAAAGACACACAATACGCTTGTTAGTTTTTTGAAACATCTGATAAGATTGTCAGGATTTTTGCCACCGTAGTTTCATGTATTTTCGAAGTCTTCGAGGAACCTGTTGTTACGATTCGCTGTCACGATCTTTCGCCCTGCTATCTTCTCGAGAACGTTGGAATCTCTGCACACGCCTATTGTGCAGTCCCGTGGGACGATAATCATTTATTTATCAGTCACGTGTCAGGAAGCCTGATACTCGCGTAATACTGGGGAAAAACCTGCAAACATGTGCATGTCGAGTATGTACGATCGTGCACGATTTATTTTAATATCAGAAATAATCTTACATAATTGTACTGATAACTGCGTAAAATGTGAATATTTTATGTGAGTCTTGTGAAGATGGCAATAATTCGATTGACGATACACATTTATAAGATAATTTGAGCATTTATGTCTAACAATTAAGACATCTTCCCTTGTTTGATTGCAAAATTGTTGTGTTTTGTTAAATTTGCCTTACTCTCCTGAATATTATAAAAATTAAATTTAAAATGTCATTAATGTAATGCGAGAAAAGCCTGTAATTTATTGTCGACAAATCTAGCATTTAAAATAACTCATTAAAGAAAAACATGATTATATTCCGAAATTAAATCGAAAAGTTTTAATATTCGTATATTATTATGTAAATTTTCCTATTACATTTACAAAATAAATCCGTTAATTATTAATGGTTTCATTATGCGGTTTTTTAGTACCTTAAAAACTCAGTTACAGCTATTCTTCGTACGTATTCTCCATAATTCTTGGTGTAATTCTATTACCCAATGGAATTATTATTCCAATAGCAGTTTCGACATCGACATCTATTACGAATTTGCGACAAGTATCATTATTCAAATTACGAAGTACCCATCATTATCTCTCTTTATGCGCATCTTGCTGCATTTTAACAGCGTTCCCAATTTTCTTTTTTTCTTCTCATTTTTAATATATAAACATGAAATTGTCCCCAAAATCTATAGTACTGTTTTATATTTATAGCGTCGTAATTTTAATTATTTAGTAATTTTTACATGAAAAACGAATAGAGGAAAAATCAGTTTTAGCACACTATTCGAGAGCTCGATATCAAAAGAGATAAATTAATTGCACACACGCTTCTAGGAAATGTGTCAATAAATGCTAACTCTCGCAATGCGTGCGATTATTGCAACATATAAAATGCCCGACGCAATAAATTTTCAAGTACACATCGAGATACAATAACAAGGGACATAAGTAAAGGCATTTTTTCTCGAACGGAGCAATTAAATTGAATTAGAACGTAAATTCTCTTGAAAATTACTAATTGTTTTTTAGATTTTGTTAGTATTTATTCAATCATCAGAGTAATATTCTGCTAGTTATTATTTATACATTAAATATGTATTACTTGTATATTGAATTTTCCAAGTCTCGCCTCGCACATTTTATGACTAACGTCGTGCTGATGCTGATGAAGATATTCTCATGTGACACCGTGCACGCGTTCCAGAGAGATGTTCCGCGTAACATCGTGCTAGGTTTACCTCCTGTGTTACGCAACAGGAGTGCAGTTATATTCTTTTTTTAATCTTATATGATTAAACGCACGTTTTAACGCACAAACGTGCTGCTTATCCGCAAGCAATTGCTCAAACTAAAAACAAATACGAGAGATAAAGCGTGTGCTATTGTTACATTGCCAGTTACATGCACGATGCACGTTTATAGGTAGAATTTCAAATGAGATACACACATTCCTCGCGCTGCAAGCGATGTTTCCCCTTGGGAAGAAGACGTAACTCACAAAGCTCATTTCAGTAAATCAGTCTTTGATCCAACCTATAGGTTATGAAAAATTTCAGCTTTTTGCCTAGCTCTTGTACAAGAGTGGATCGTTTTGGAGAATAACAGATTGCACATATTTTGAATGAAAACTCGACATACGTCGCAGATCTTTTTCACACTTATAATCTTCAAAAAAAAACTTGTAAAAATTTAATATTTAAAAACCTTTTGATTTATATATTCAATTTATATATCTTTATCATGTTTCTAAAAAATTAAACTTTTCAAAAAATTTATTTGATGAAAACATTATATTATGATATATATAATATATATTACATATTATAATAACGTATAATATTATAATGCAATGAAGAATAATGCAATAAAAAGGAAAGGCTTACTCATAGAATTACTCATAGAATAACGCTTGTTTATGAAAAGTAGAATTTGCGTGAGAGAGAAAAAAATATCCTTATTGTCCAATCTTATCTGTCTGCACCGTCAGCACGTTGCACATTTACTTTCTAGCAACATTTTGTTTCTCTTTCCATTCCGGTTATATTAACTATACCGATCGAATCTTTTTTTTTTTTTTTTTTAATTGAAACTGATGCAACCTAATGCCGATATAGTGTAATAATAATACGTCTGCATCAGAAGTAGGTCGTGATATCGGACAAGTTGTCGATGTGTCGACCACACGAATTTACAACTGGCTAACAATGTGCTGGTGTCCCGGAAACTGATTATATTTCTTTCCGTTCATCCGATTCTGTATGGTTAAATTGACGCTGACATATCAGAAATAACATTTCCTAAGAATAAGCTAGTCTTGTCAATAACAACAACGTTAATGAAAATAATATGCGAATTTATGGAATAATATTGTTGAAACACTATGGGATATTTATTATACGGATATAAATAAATCTATCATCGGAAATCTGTCAAATTGAGACGTCGCATTGACTTATCTCTCATTGCAAGTTATAGCGAGTCAAAACTCATATCTTTAATGTCTATTTCTATTTCTTTTCTAGTTTTTTATAGAACTAGAAAGACAGAAAGTAAGTTAAATCGATTGAAGATCTCCATCAGTAGAAATGAACGTAAAGACAACCAAATTGCGACGCTCGTTTACTGGTGATTGTTTCATAAAGTTGAATAGTTCCTGATTGCAGTACAAGCGTGTACATTAGAATTCTATGACAATAGGAAGAGAAATTGTTTAAAACATCTTGCATTTTTCTTCGCGACAGTCCGAGAGCTGCGACCTGCGACTAACGAGTTCAAGAGAAGAACGCTGATACAATCGTAGTCGTGTCAAAATGAGATCAAGGCCCGCTCACGTATTATTTATATTCCTTTTCCTCTCTTTTCCCCATGAATCACACGTTGACATCACAGTCGTTATCATCTGGTGACCTCCTCTGCATACTGTTGCTGCAGCAGAGCAGATATGCTACTGTTAGTCTATTAGCGGTTATCAATTGCGTCGAACGTCATACTATATACGCAGAATCATAAATTTTTTATTTGTCATCACACGAGCTAGTCGCGTATGCTTAACGTGATGCGCATGCCTCATAATTTATGATGCACCGTATATACTTTCCTAAATAGATAACTGCAGATATTGACTACTATACATATACTATTAACTATTATAACTGCGTATTCCGTAATTAACGTGTCTTTATTAACAGCAGTTGCAATTAATTAATTAACTTTCTTTCTCGCGATATTTATGATTATTTACTTCTTTTTCTGCGAAGTACATACATGCAATTTAAATAAATATTGAGTAGCCGGGAAGAAAAGTTGATTTTTACCAATTTCCACCGCGAGTATAAATCGACGTGGAGAAATTGTTTCGAGAAGAAACCTGAGCGTTGCAAATCTTCCATTTATGCGATCTAAATATGAGATAAATGTACGTAGGCAATATCAGAGCGAGTCAATTGCATCGGGCGCACAAATTCCGTGACCTACGCGCAAAGAAGCGTAACGCCCGTACTTCATTTTGTCGCATGAATTCGCTTCAGACTTATCTTCGTCTACCATACGCGTCCGCAACGATATACGTGAACGATTGATTGCAGGATTTATGGTTTCCATCGTCGACTGCATTTTCTCATATCACACATTTTGCTCCTTGCTCTTATATCTTTTTCCTTGTTGATAAAATACGAGCTCTGCGTTTCAAGATTTTCTTTAATCCAATCTCAAAGTCGAATTTGCAATTTAAATGTTCTATCTGTCTAATCCGCACGTATGGAATGAGCATTAATTTTATATTTTTCCTTGCAGAAAACGGCGGTACTTTGAAGATCCTTTTGAGCTTTGCCGTAGGCGCATTGCTGGGCGATGTTTTTCTACATCTTCTGCCGGAAGCATTTGCGAGCGAATTTCAAACAAGAGGTAATTTCATTTGTTTTTCATATAGAACTTTCTTCCGTGTACATACGCGGTGACGTAACTAAATGGATCTATCTTATCTCACAAGGAAATTTTCATATATCATATTGATAAGATTGAGCTTGTCGTAAAAAATATATATATAAAGTTGATTACAATAATGCAAATGAATAGAATTACTTCATGAAGAATAATGGGTAGAAGTAAATCTACACACACGTGTATAAAAAGAACAATTTTTATCACGTATAAGATTTACATTCTTTCATGCAATTATTAAACTAATTAAACGAGTAATACGGTTGCATGATGTATTTGTACCGTTTGTACGTCATGCAAAACTAACGGCGTTAGGAGAAAACGTAAAAATAAAACCGAGTAGCCTAGATTATCTACATTAATAAACCTTTGCTTGATATTTCTGGTATGGCGAAATCCGACACAGTATGAATATGTAACGAATACGATACAATATATCTGGTATTCCTGGCTTGTTCTATATGATATTGCACGCGTATTACATATAGGTTCTGAATGCGCTTTGCAACGTCCTGCACGTTAACGGAGTACGACTGCGGTCAGTGCGGTCTTGAAGAGCATCGCCGAGAGCTTTATGAACGATTTAAGCGGCGGCTTCGAATTCTATTGTGCGTCAGTTGCAGATTTGAATTGCCAGCTGCGTCCACGTAAATTAAATGTCCCTCCGACCGAACCGCGTTAGAAATTCGAAGTGATCGGCGGACTGGTAATATCCGTGTAAATTGCTCGGTTTGAATTGCAAATTTCCTAGCTTTCATCTTATATTTCTTGCGTCTTTGTCGCCATTGTCAGTAGAAAGAAATAGTCAAACCGTAATAATAAATTACACAATCTAAATAACAATTAATATTAAAAACTCGTTAAAGAAAACAATGCATTACGACTGTGAATATGGATCAGTCTTATTTAGTGATGTTATAAATGATACTTTAGTAATGATTATAAAATTAGTTTATTTGAAAATATTTTATTTTTATTTGACTTACCTTTTTTATGTATTTTATTTACAGCCAAAGATAATCACGCGTCTACGCCCGCAGGCTTGTGGGTGTTGTCCGCCTTTCTGTTCTTCGTAATCGTCGAGAAACTCATCGCCGCTGTAAACGAGGAAGCTCCGATCATTGCAGAACAGCAGACTGATGAAACTTCGATCAAAGATGTAAATAAAGAAAAAGAGATGGATAATAATAATTGTATCACAATGACGTGCACTGAGAAGAACAGTTTTCTAAAAAAGTGTCTGAAAAATACGACCGAGGTAATGTAATTAAAAATCTAATGCTATAATATTATTTAAAATCGATAATAATTGTCTTATAATGATCGAACACGTTTTGCAATAGGTACAATTTCTGGAAAAACAATCCATTAAGATGGAGTTTGCTCAAGTCCCAAAGATCAGTATCAAAGATATGCGAAAGAACGGTTTTAAAGATGCTGATATTATGAAATCTGCATTAGCAAGCGAGTGTCCTAATGACGAATGCCCGCTGGTCGACGAGGCGAGGAGCTGCTTGAAAAAACTTGCGAAGACTAATGGCTTCACATCGGCGATTTCACGCGTTGACTCTCCATGCGTACGCTCACCGAGCAATATTGCCAATATTGTTAATCGTTTGACTGCAAGGACAAAAAAATTCACCTCCGACTTGTTCCGCAAACTTTTCAATCCCAAATCCTTTCCCGGATACCTAAATCTTTTGATGAACTTCCTCGACAATTTTACTCACGGTTTATCTGTAGGTGGCTCGTTCCTAATTTCCTTCCGTGTAGGTGTCCTCAGCACGTTCACTATATTGGTGCATGAAATACCTCATGAGGTTGGCGATTTTGCTATTCTATTACGAAGCGGATTTAGCAGATGGGATGCTGCGCGGGCGCAGTTAATCACAGCTAGCGGTGGGATCGTTGGTGCTCTGGCAGCCGTCTCCTTTTCCAGTGGTTTAGGTAAATATTTTTCAAAATTTGAAACGT
This sequence comes from Temnothorax nylanderi, assembly GCF_030848795.1. Classification (NCBI taxonomy): domain Eukaryota; kingdom Metazoa; phylum Arthropoda; class Insecta; order Hymenoptera; family Formicidae; genus Temnothorax; species Temnothorax nylanderi. The sequence goes on along the minus strand of NW_027249094.1, from coordinate 636,702 downwards.
AAAACGATCTATGAAAACTTGATAAAAATAATGAAAGATAAATTAATCTAATAACAATATAGTTGCATTTTTATTAACTTAGCTGTAAAAATTTTATCGATATTGACATTACAATGTTATTTATTTTATAATTTTTTTATAATTTATTTATTTTATCTATTGCTTTGCACAAAATAATTTCTAAATATTTTTATAGCATATTATATAAATAATCTAATCTTACTAATATCTATTATATAGATATTAGAATTTTGTTGAATAGAATTTATGAATTTATATCTAACATTTTTTCAGAGGAAAGAACCAATTGGATATTGCCATTGACGGCAGGAGGATTCATACACATTGGTTTAGTGACCATCCTGCCCGATCTGTTGAAAGAAACGAATACAAAAGAATCTTTGAAACAACTTGGCGGTTTACTTTTGGGAGTCATTATCATGGCTGCGTTAATCTATGTTTAGGTCAAATATACTTTAGTGAAGATATAGTTATGCAGAGAAGTTTGTTATGTTATAATGTAAATTTCAGTTGTCTTGATATGCATCAGTACAATATTCTGAAGTTGCCATAAAGTTATACAATACTTTTTCTCTCTACTATTTATTGAAAGAGCACATGTGGTATCTTTTTTTATTGTCATCATTATTTTGAGTATATGAAAATAATTTATGTTAAATTATAAAAGAGTCGTTTATCGTCCTCCTTCCTCGCTAGTGCAATTCCCATTTCGAGATTAAGTAACAAGGAATAAATAGTTGTAAAATATTTTCTACTAAGAATATTTTTCAATATAGAAATATTAGTCCAAGATTATCACAGTCTTTCAGTGAATAACGTAGAGAGAGAGAAGGATGAGAGAGAGAGAAATAGAGAGAGAGAGAGAGAGTGAGCGAGAGCAAAAAAGAGAGAATTTGTATATTATTTTATCAAAATTAAGTTACTTATCGCGTTATAATGACAAGATGATTTGAGAAATGCTATTGTACATCTCATTTAATTTATATGCACACGCAAATATGCAAATTTCATCATAAAGTACAATATTAATATTTTTCCATAACTAATAATTTTTTCTAAGAACAAGACAATCTGACATCAGTTAAAAATTTAATTCAAAGTATTGACAATTTTTCATAATAATATCGATTGATAATGATATAAATATATATTAGAGGTTTATGCACACTTTGAATTTCTCTTAACATTACCTTTATGCTGTGAATATTTATTTCATCAAAATACAAGGATGTGCATTTCATAAATAATTTAATACCAATGAAGTATAAAGTTAAATCTTCCAAATTCAACTTTTCAATTTAGATAAAAAAAATTGAAATTATGTTTTCAATTTACAATTAAAAAAAAACTAAAAAATTAAGTAACGAAAAGTTGCGTACAAACTTGGTAAAATCCGGGGTTGTGCAATATATGTCAATACTAGGTTTAATTTTTAACTGATATTGCATTTTGCTACTAGACAGATTATCAGTTATACTGCGACATGCTGGGTGCTATCAGTGTTGCCTTGTGATAAAATTGTATTTATGTATATGTACATTTAAATTATATACGAACGCATAACAGGAGGTTCATAATAGTTATTTTGTCATTAATAACGTGATAACGTTATACATGAGACTACGAAGAGAAAATTACAATAGCTAAATAAGTTTCTTTCCATTCATTACAACTTAATTATGATAAAATAACATACAAATTCTTTTTTTTCTTGCTCTCAAATTTTATAAATTCTGAGTTTAGATATAGCGACCTTTTTAACATGTTTAATAAAACCTGTTGTAAAATCGCATGGAGACTACGTTTTGACCACGTGAGACCCAATGAGTAAATTGTATAAAGCGAAATTAATTATGTTCCTTTTTCATCTACGCCTATACTAATTGACATTAAATATTTACGAAGTATGTATTCTTCTATATCTTAATGCAAATATTCACGGCCAAAAAAAGCCCCAAGAAAAATTTAAAGTACGCAGAATCCTTTGATATATTTCCATCTTTATCGATATTAAAGAAAATTGTGTATGATGATAATATATTTTCATTAAGATTTATAATAAAGACATAGTAATGTATCGCGTCAAGTATATCCATGAAAGGTACTACTGTGTATCTTTTCCAGATCGAGCTTCGTATTTCGTTAGATATCTAGCTATATATAAATCAGATGAAATTTAGATAAATATACCTACGGGATGTAAACTTTGTTAAATTTTCAATTTGTAAAGACGAATGCAACTTCCAGAAGAAATTTAGCTCTTGTAATTTTCTCTTAGCCTCGTGTATCATGCGCAATGTTCATACTTTATGAGTTGCACAAGATAACGCAATCCTTGTACTTAACAGGTGAAAACAAGGTATTACTTCATTCAGAGTGCATGATACAGGAGTGCTCTTTTCTGCACCTGTAAATAGAGACCCTATTTGGGGAACTGGTTAAAATTTAACATCTTTTACAAAAATATTTTCCATGTATTATATGGTTATATAAATGAAAACTGTTCATATCTATGTAATCTCTAATACTATGATTTGTAAATAAAATATACTATTCTACGATTGTTCATATTTCACTTCTTTTATATTAAATATATATGCTACAGGAACTTTCAGACAATAAGATGTGGCGTATAATCGGTACAAAATAATTTATTAAATAATTATTCTAAAACAGAAGAAAAACATAACAGTTATTCGTACTTGCTATGTGACAGCCAGATAACTAAAATCTTACATATTATGTACACGTATATATTTCAGTCGTTTTACTTTCCAAAGTATATTTTTCTTAGTTGTCCCCACATAATTGTGAGGTGTATACATGAAACATTAATTGAGCTGCATAATCAAATCAAATATCAAAAGTTCCCGTCTCTTAAACTTAAAACGAGCTTAATTCGAACGTTTAGTTTAGCTTAATTCGAATGTTTTGCTTGATAGGCCAATATAAAAGAAACCCCTACAATGGAAAAATCATTATAACAAGAAAAAAAACTACTATGCCATTTAAAAAATGAATTGAAATTTAATTGACATCTAATGACTAGTATCTCATACTTTGGATGCAAGAGACGAGAACCTGCGTGTTCCACTAATCAATGCTGTAAGTATGACGAGCTATTTACAGTAGGGATATAATGAACACGTTTAGAATAACAAAATAGCTCTTTTATGCTTAGATAGACTTTTCTTAAATTGTCTGTAAATTGTAGCTAATCATTCATCCGCAGATAATATTCTCTTTTTCAAGACTATTGTAATTACTATGACGATAATTAATTTCCTTCTTTTCGCAAAATTTTTTACACTGACTAAAACAAATTCAAATTAAATAAGTCCTATGTTAGAATAGCAAAATATCTTTTTGCTTAGATTTTCCTTAAGATTTGTAAATTGTAGCTAATCATTCATCCGCAGATATTCTCTTTTTCAAAACTATTGCAATTTACTATGACGATGATTTTCTTCTTTCCACAAACTTTTTACACTAACTAAAACAAATGCGAATTAAATAGTCCTATGTTATTGCACACGATTGCATATTTATTAACGTAAGACTGGAATTTAGTTTATAGTCTTCAATATACTTTCGTATATTTTCAATTATCTTAGATATTAACTCAAAATTTTCATAGTTCATCATGAGGTGCTTCAAAAATAGTAAGTTTTAATCTTTCAATCAGTAATATTAAACTCTTTAAAACGTCAGTTTCATCCACAGTGAGTATAATATTAGGATTTTGATAAAAGTGTAAGAGATTATCTATAACAGGTAAGAGCTTAATGTTCTTAAATTCAGTTCTACAAACAGGAGCTATCGTGATCATACTGTCCGAGACTACTTCGAGAAAATCATTATTTTCTATGCTGAATTGGCCAGTTAGCTTTTCTTTGAAACACTTAACCATTAAGTTACTTAGGAGTTTACAATAATCGTGCCTTAGTAATTTTAACTCGAAGTCTGTAATAGCGTACTCCCTCATTTTTTTCTGACGCTGCTCGGCATCGTAGATCTCTTCCAGATTCCGTCTTTCGATCGTTAGATCGTTAATTAATTTCATTGCTTTCATTTGTATCTGTAATTGATCGTCGTATAGAATCTTCCCAAGTAATTGCAAACCACCGTGATCAATCCAAGCTTTCTGAGCAGCAGGGAACTGGCGTATTAAGGCACTTAGAGCAAACAGACATCTGGATTTTACTTCAATTTTACTATTTGTCGACAAGACGTGCAATACTTTTTGGATAAAATCATTTTCTAGTGCCTTAGCTTGCACTTTTGGATTTGATTGGGCAGCTGCTCCTAAAAGGCGTAAGGCTTCTGATTTTATTTCATTGTTAGTTCCATTGAGACATGGTGATATGATCTTAGTTAGCCTGCAATAAAAAAAATTAGTTAAAATATTAATAAACAATTGTCCCCAAAAGAAAAATTGTATCGGTTCGTACTTACCCATCCATGTCCGAGAACATTTTAGCATTATCTATTTGATGAAGAAGGTATTCTAAATTGTTTAAGATATCCAATACCTCTTCAATCTCTATGCTGGTTAACGTACCAGTAGTGATACTATTTTTATAAGATTGGAATTTCTGGAAAAATCTCTTTAATAATTCTGAATCACTCGTAACGTTGACCTTAAGAGCATTAAGTTGCTCTTTCAAAGTTTCATAAAAACGTTTGAAACGCTTCTCAGTTTTTGGTCGAGTCTCTCCGTCCTAGAATAAAAAAGACAGAAGACATAACAGTTAAACTTTTATTTCCAAATATTTAATTAAAAACCTAATGTATATCTTTGATCTAGAATTCAAGATGATGCAATACTTTGAAAGTACTGAATAAGCAAAACCTCGAACACAATTGCAATTCACGTGCAACAACATTCACATGATAGAATCTGTCCCGTTTTTCGATAATTACAAAACTCAATTCTTAAATGTCACAAAAAACATATAGTTACATTCGTATTTGATGCGGCGTCCGCTTCATCTTGTTTGAGCTTCTTCAAACTCGCTTTCAAATCGTCGATAATCATGTCCGTAACTTTCTTTACTTTCAGCAGATCCGGCTCTTCGTCTTCTATGACCGATTTATCCGGATGTAACGTCAACGACTTGGAATTCGATCGGTTTGCATTTTCATCGTCTTCTTCCGCATCGTCCATCAATTTAGCCTCCGTCACTCCGGTTGCAAAATTATGTCTCACGTGAAGTCCCTTGGGGATGGGGGTTCCTGATAAATCACATCTTTATTAATCTTATCAGCATATATCTACAATGTTTAATTCGATTTAAATATTTCAGCTCTACAGCTAACTTTCACATTAAGATGCATTTATGCGACAAAATTATTTTTATTCATTCATATTTTATTAAAAAGCACACCAGTTACATTTCTCATGAATATTGATTACTCATCCAAACAGTTTTTGGAGCTTTCTCGAATATTTAAGTATGAGTAAATCCTAGCATCAATATTATGCATTCCAAAAATTTCAAAAAAAGTTGCAATAAGTTAAAAAAATAAGTTAACAAGTAATTGCATATAAGTTAAAAAAAAAGAACAATTATTCTAGAGAGAGAGATTTTAATTTCTCAAGACTGCATGTTCTTGAACCACGTAATCCAATCCGAACGTACGTCACTGTCACTGGAGGCGCTCGCGATCTGCAGCAATCTGCAAAGCGACCATCGGGAGTTTTTCGCTACTCTTTATTTAAAACGACTCCGAGTGAACTCTGAAAACCCCGCGCTACACGAGATCGCGTCCCCGTCTTCGTCGTGACAGGGTCGCGCGTCACGGCGAATTTGACTGACGTGGTGTCGAAGAGACGGATCTCGGTCGGCGTACAAAGTAGTCCCACGATCGGGCACGGCCCCCCGCCCCCGCGTCAACGGATACTCACCCTTCTTCACCGTCTGCCATTCATGCGTCGCGACGAAGGCGCTCTCGTTTTTTTCGGCGCCGCCGAAAATCGCGAGCGACAGGTAGAGCAGCAGGATGCACGTGTCGACACGCATTTCCGACCGGAGTACGACGTTGTCGGTTGTCGTCACCGAGAGGAAGAGCGGACCGTGTTTTACGACTCGCGATTCTTCACAGGCGGATCGTTTGGAGACGCGCGAAGAATCTCGTCCGTCATCAGCTGGCGCGAGCGCGACGTGAGATCGTCAGCGGGCCGATCGGCATGACATTTATCGCGGGACTCGCGAACGAACTCCGTTCACGTGTTGCGTCCGCTATCTATTTATTGCGTCTGTGTGCCGCGACCAATGTGCCGACGGTAGTAGTTGCGCGCGGTCGCCACCAGGGTCGACGCCGGCGCCGGCCAATCAAGAGGCGCGACGTTGCCGCGCGTCCGCCGCGTTCGAATCCCCTAATTCCTCTATAGCGCGTTCCGAAAGACGAATGATTTTTATCGTGAATAATTTTACAATCATCGCGGTCGTTTACTTTGAATCGATGTTTTATATCCATGTGGAAATTATATTAGTAAATTATTAGTCGCTATTACATAATTAGTTTGCTGAAAAAAGGTGCTCGGAGTATTTTAGCACTATAGCGATTTTATTACGATCAATTGCAAATTTTACATAAAATTTGATTCCTTGAACAATAATAATAAGTAAAAGAGTTATGATATACAATCAATTAAAAAGAAAAACAGTCCAGACTGGATCTTGGTAGTCTAATATTAATATTGTGCGAATTTTTCGTATACTAATATCAATTCATGCGATACACGTGGTCAATATGGCGCCCCTGCGTTATACTTTTACATTTTCATCACATAAGTTGAACAATGTAAAGCAGCTATTTTGAGCAACACAATCGTGCGAGATGAAAATCACAAAGATAAAAATAATGAACGTTGATTTGTCGTCCGACAATTGCGAAGCCGAGAGAGCTATATGTATCGAAACATCGGCTGCGTTTCTGAAAATCTATAATGTATGTACGTAACGTAAACTATAGACTTTCAGTACTGGCAGTGCACACCGGAACGCAGCCATTGTCGAAAAATCGAGAAATGACGGGAATCTCTGGAGAAATTTTCGGGAATTCGGAGTACCTCGCTCGGTCGCTTTTGGCGGCGGCGGTGGCGGGCGGCGCGGCAACGCCGCGCGGCCGCGCTCGACCAATCGGCGCGCGGAACGTAGTCTGGGCGCGCGCGAGGCCCGGCACTAGGCGAAACTCATTTACTACGCGCAGTACGCGCTCGTTCCGGCCGCGGCGTTCCCACTTCCCTCGCGCAGTAACACACTAACCGTTGCGCGCGCGGCGTCACTCGCTCACTCATACTCCATCACCGCGCACGGTACGCACACGTCCGCCGCCGCTGCCACCGCCGTCCCCTACACGGGCAACTCACGCATTCACGCTGACGAGAATCCGCTGATAGCAGACCGATCGCCATGGCAGAGGAGTATCTGTACGGTAAATATCGTCGGCCAGGGTGTCGCGGTCGCCGTGGCTCCGCTATTTCGCGACGCACGCGGTTACTTACGCGCCGTCGGCCATTTGAGCGACCGAGGGGGTGCATCGGCCGTGGACGCCGGCTGGGCCTTTCGGCCATTGCGGCCGCCAGACCTCCGTTGCGTGCCCGGAACCGGCGTGCACGGCTATATTAACGCGCGGGTAATATGCCGCGCGTAATCTCGTGTAACCGACGGGGCACGCGTCGCCGGCCGGCGCCGCCGCCGCCGCCGCTCCTCTCTTTTTCTCTTTCTCCCTCCCCCTCTCGTCCATCCGCCCCCGCGAATACTCGACTCACGACTCACGACTTCTCTGTGTCCAGGAATCACCCTCGAAGGATCGAACGCGACCGAGGTATGGGACCCGGAGCACAAGAACGACGACTCGGACGGCACGGCCCAGCACATCGGCGCCGATCAGAAGCTCATTATAAAAATGGTGAGTGCCCACGTTTCGGCGTGTTGCGAAACAGGAACGTGTCGCCGTTGCCCCCGGCGCGGCGCGGCGCGTCGCGTCCGGGAGGCCCTTCCCCGCCCGATAGCGCGCGATACGTCGTCTCCGCGAGCATCCCCGTGGCATCCGGCGCTTCCCTCGCCCCGCGGCGGAGCGGCGGACGAACATCTCCGTTTCAACGCACTCGTCGGCTACAGCGATGTCTGGTTTCGCGTGCCGCGTCATTCGGAGATACCTCTCGATTTCTTTCTTCATAGTGCTAATCGCCGCCGCCGTTGCCGTGGAACGTTTCGCGCGCGAAACTTCAATCGCCAACTCCGCGCGCGATCTCGCTCGATTCTCCGATCGAAGGGACTCGGGATAATCCAGGATGACAGTCGGCCACGTTGTCCGTTTTCTTTTCTTTCGGGATCGCGAACGTTCCTCCACGCTCCGAGCCGTTCAACGATCGCGATTCCTCTTCGAGGAGGAGCGGGACGAGGCACCTATTTGCCAAGTCCCGCTCGTGGCGTTGCGACTACGATTGATTCGTCTTTCCCGTTATAAGTAAATTGCGAAACGTCTCCGACGAACACGACGGGGGAAAGTTTGATGCTTGGCGCCATTTTTTCACAACGGCGTCGCCCTCCCGCTCCCCCCCCCCCCCACCTCGCTTCAGATAGGGCTCTATTATGTCGCGGGATGATTATAACGGAAATTTCATGGCCGAGTCGATTTGAATGGGCAATGGACGATTCGTGCGATTTATCATAAGCTCCCCCCGTGGGCCGCGACACGCGGATCAGATTGATCGAATTTTTGCGGCATGCCGGTTTCCGGGTTGCGGTGCACGTTACGAAGTCAATGATGAGCATTAAGATGCTGATATGCGGGAAGTTTTGTAAGAATGTGTGGAGCACATTGAATTCTATTCCAACATTATTTTTTAATTGAATTTATGAAGAAAAAGAGAATCTTTTATTACCTCACGTATCTTCTATTACGATTCTCGTTATAGTTGACAATAAACTTAAAAGTCATAAAGATATTGTAAATTTAACTTTTTTCTGCTTATACTTTTTTATACGAATGTGATTATTTATGTATATTTATTTCTTTTGGGGACAAAGTACTTTCTAACCTAAAAAGGTCAAAATTGATCAAAGAATTTTTGTGTAGCATATAAGATATAAGCAAAAATATTTGAGGTGAAATTTACTTGGTAGAGAGCAAAATTTATAAGAAATTTATATATATAATTTTCTTAGTCTTTTTTTGGTTTATAAGAATTATTCACTACTTATATCACAGTTCAAATTTTGGATGACTTGAATTTCTGTAGATCCAAGAATGTCCAAAATAATTTTTATTAATATTCAACATTTTTTATATAATTATATATTATACATTATATATAATTTTTTGCATAGTATTTATTATAACGTTTTATAATGTTTTCAGGCTCTTTTAGGACCAGAGGCGAAACCTGGCGAGCTCAATGTCTTACAGGTTGAGGCGATGGGATTAAAAGGACCCATCAAAACTCCAATTGCCTTGCTGGAGATGGGAAAAACGGCACAGATCATTCTTGATCTCAGTTTCCCAGATCCCCCAGTCACATTCACGTTGGTGAAGGGCAGTGGACCTGTTCATATAGTAGGACACAATCTTCTTGGTACGTAACCTCTACATAAATGTATTTAATTTCTTATCTTGAGATTAAGTTTATGTTTCGAATACTTTGTTGCTATTATATACACAAGAAATATTTTCCTCCCATAAATTCTTAGTTTTATATATGCAAAATGACACTTATGAGAATTGAACCCGGATCTTTCGCTTGATAGCTACTAGAGCAAGTTATTCTAGTATGAGCTATAGGTACATCACATACGAACCAACTAATCTTGAAAATTTACATTATTGCTAAACTCTAACATGTATTTCTTAAATTATTGATAGAAAGTTAGTATTTTTATTCTGTTAATATTTATATTCATAAAAGTATGTCAAATAAAGGCGATAAAATTGAAATTGGGCGCCTTCTTAAGAAAATGTTGAGAAAAAGTTTATGAGAATAGATTTCGTTTTTATATTTAAAATATATGTCATGTATGATATGTGCTATCTTATTTTGCATTATACACACGATATTTTGAAGATGAAATATGAAATAAATTTTTTTTACAGTATACATGTATGTATACTGTATAAAAATGTTTACATGTTTTTAATTTTATAGTGACAAATTTATGTATTTTATTTAATTTAAATTACATAATTTTATTATTATAAAATAATTTTTTGTATATTATGAGATAAATTTTGATTAACAATACATGAAATGTATAATAAAATATTTAATTTTTCCATTTTGACTCATTATTTATTTATAACTGACACACAGCATTATCTTATAATATACAATATTTAATAACATTAACTTTTCCAAATATCTTTATCTTTTTTGTAATACTAGAAAAGTACATTGATTTTTTGCTTCTCATAGGTGCCCACATTGAAGAATTCGAGGACATGGATGATGAAATGGAGGAAGAGAACATCGACGATGAGGACGATGAGAAGGTATGAGTTATGACACGTCATATATAATATATATAATATATTGTGAAAAATAATTCAAATTATATATTCTATACCTAACAAATTTTTATCGTAGTAAATTTAGCAGACTAGTGTAATAAATAGTACGAGTAATTTAAATCATTAATGTCAACTTACATAGAATGCATCTTTAAAAACATAAATCTTTTGAATACACAATGTTGTGATATTACAATTTAAATTATAAGTTATAATTTGCTGTAGAAAATTTGCTAATGCACTTTACGATATCTTGAGTTTATCTTTATTTTCTATGTTGCTAGAAAATGAACATATCAAATTATATATATTATAAATATCCATTTCAGGCACCGCGAAAGAAACGAAAGCTTTTATCAGGAGATAAAAAAAACGGCGTTGAATATGAATACAGTCGTGAATGTAGATAAATAGAATATTAAGATAAAACAGAACACTGCGCTCTGTAGTCAGTGTGTCTTTTAAAAATATTACAATATCCGAATATCGCATTAAGAACATTTTTTATTTTACTTGAAACCTTATAACTTTATGATCTTTAAGATATCTTTGCAGAATTATAATTTAAGGAAGGGAAAAGATGAAGATGAACCATTTACGAAAAGTCATGAATGTATCTCTTGTGTTCTCATTCATGTTTCATGTTTTATTTTTGTAAAATAAATCTTATTTTGCAAAGAGTTGCTTTTATTCCTTACTAATCACGCTTCCTTTTTGTCCATTTTTGCAAAGTTACTCATTTGAATTATAATTGTTTATTGGATCCTAGAAAATCAAGTACACACATTATCTCGTGTATTAATATTTGTATTGATAAATGTAAAATATATTTTTAAAAATCAAAATTATTAAGATAACAAATATACAAGCTAGCACAAATTGATTTTAGAATTTTAATTTGATTACGAAATATAAAATTACGAAACGTAATGGAATTTCATATTCTTTTCCTTAGAATTTTCTCTAAACAGAAAGACATAAATTATACATAAAGCCTCCCCATATTTATCTCTCTTACGAAGTATTATTAAATATGGACGAACCATCAATGATGATTTTGCTTGTAGAATTAATTGCATGACTACATTTTATATTTCTTGTAGGATCCTGAAGATGAAGATGAAGAGGATGACGAACCTAAGAAGAAGAATGCTAAATTAGCAGCTGCAGCTAAATACAAAAATCAGGCTAACAAGAACAAGAAAAAATAAATACGAGCCTTAACATTATGGAAATAAAACAAACTCTTAAGTTAAGATATTATACATAAGTCCATCATTATCATCCGCGTTTGTGCGAATCTAGTATCATTTCATCAGATTATCACACGACAAAATGGTTGCCTTCCACTTTTCTAAAAACACAACTGGACCAAAATATTAAGAAGACAATTATTATGTATAATTTTGAAGTAATTTCGGATTATTTCGTTAATGTGCTCGTGAAAAGAATACGATTTGCTGTACTTTAAAAAAAATTTTTTATGGTTTAGCTAATTTTTTTATACTTCTTTCCAAAGTTTATTACAATACTTATTACGAAGTTTATTACGATATTATCTCGGTTATACAGAGACATGTATTTGTATAACATACCTCTGGTGTGTATACTCAAATATTTTTCCAAGATAATGTATATTTAGTAACATAGGATTTAATATGAAAGAAAGACACTCGTTTATGGCAGGATTTTTACAAATATAATTTTTCTTCAAAAAGTGATCTATTATTATATTCAAGTACTAGCCTGACTTCAGATAAAATTGAATATTTTTTCTCTTGATGAGATTTTATACCATTGATAAGAGAAGAAGAATATCTTAGAATGGAAATATCTTTTTCTTCTTTACTAGACGACTTCTTGAAATATGATACAAAAATATATGTAGTTTCAGCATAACAGCAGTGTATTCAATAATTTCTGGCCCAGTTGTTATTGTAAAATTTGTGGAAAGCACGAATGGATCCACATTGAGAGATTTTGTACTTTTGGTTTTTTCTGATATCGTATTCATATCGACGCGACTCTTTTTTAGAGATGCAAAAATTATATTCTAATGTAACCATTTAAACATGATTTTTTGGAAATAGTTCTCGTGTAAGGAATTGTGAAACTAAGGCTCCACAATATAATTTATTATTTTCGTGTGTACAAGATGGGGAAAGGATTATTAGTCATTCAAAAATCCTAATTCTAAAATTTTACTTACGTCTAAGATATCAGCATTAAAAAAAAAAAAGAAAATATACACGTCATCTCAACATTCATTCCATTTGATGAAAGGTAATAGAAACGGGAGTTACAGGTGTACTGGGGTAAAGAAACTGCTCTTACATCAGTGTCATGTGCTATTAAAGCATATGTGATGCATGTATAAAAAACGTACGTGCGATTGATAAGTAGTCTGTACACCTATTTTGTACATATACGATACAATAAAAAATTTCACAACTTTTAAAATCCGTATTGCTTGAGTAAATATTTATTTGAGTGTATCCTATCACATATCGTAGCAAAAGATATTTTCTAATCTATTTGTAATCTGTAATATACATGTATATATTATTTTAAAAAACAATTTTTTTTTATTTTAAAGCGGAAAATGCTTTGTTTTATTGTTTGCGATAAGCTTATTTAGAATTTATAAATACGATAAGTACTTGCAATTACGTTCGACACATTTTGGCATTTCTAACGCTTTTCACTTATCTCTAGTCTAACTTATTCATGTCATTAATTATATGTATTTGACAGGTAACTTTTGCATATAGGTTATTTATATAGAATTAATGTGTAACATGTCTCAAGTTCTCCTTCGTCTTATACATAAAGGAAGAACATAATTATTTAGGCAATCCAATTTAAAATAGATTTACATATATTCAGAGGCACTTTCAAAAATTTGAATATTAATTTTGAACCCTGAATATTAAAGTTAAGCATGAAGTGTGCGATATGATATATAACCAATGAAATAATATAACAAATAGAAAATTATATCTAAAGAGGTATTACGGATTGGCGTGAGTCAAATATCGTAATATGCAGAATGTTAATTTAAATAAATGTTCTACTAATGTAGAAAAACAAGTTTCCTATGACACTGCAGAATACAACATAGTCGATCATGAAATAGTAATTTCACCGCAAGTACGTTAGTAATGTTAGTATTTTACTCGATTAGCATTAATTAATTATTTACAAATTATGAGACAACCTCAAATATCCACTCACTCATAATATAAAACATATAAATGAATAACTTGCCAGAAAATTATTTTGTACTTTTCAAATATTCACTACTGTGTTAAATATACTTCCTGCATATTATTACTTTTTATAACTTTAACATTGTCAATAATTGTGATTTTTAATCGTATGTATCCAGATAGCAAAATTGAATGAAGCTATAGCAAACTTAAAAGATGCTCTAAGGATAAGAGATGTACAACTAGAAAATTCACATCGAGAGAAAAGTAGATTACTGGCAGAGTTAAAGAAACAACAAAGATGCAATAGAAATCTAAGACGTAAGACTTTAATCATTATAAGTAATTTTTGAAGTATACATGTATATATATGAAAATATAAGACATTGTCAGACTTTCATTTCTAATCGAGTCATGTTATATATAGTTTACTCATATTATATATAATATAAATAAAATATTATTTTGCACACCCTCATCCAAATTTGCTCATAAAATCAGGATTTTACCAGGAAATAGCTTTAGAGATTCCAACAAGCTAATTTGAGCTAATTCAACAGACATGAATAAAACAGTATATATTAATTTTTTTTATTGTAGAACAGTTAGATGGCGAGAGAGATTTTCACCAAAGGGAGAAAGATCATTTCATTGAAGAAATGCAACGGTACAGAGGCAGGCATACCAGCAACACGTCAAAGTTTCAGCAACAACGGCATAAGGAGCTCGAAGAAGCCCAAGATTCCTTGGAAAGAGAAAACAAGCAGCTCAGAGTGGAGTTGTCAGATAAAAACGAAGTTACGTATAATTTATGTGTGAAGTTCCTTCGTATGAAGCATGCCAAAGACACATTAAGATATAAATTGGATCAGTTGCTGCACGAGCATTTGCTGGTGATGGCGGAGATGATGGAGAAATTAGACGAGGCGAGAAAGGAACTTAATTTAATTGTGTCAGAAAAATTTCAGGAACCGTTGCCCCTTAATAAAGCTAAATTTTTACAAGTAAACAATAATATATACGCCTCTTTATCCTTTTTGTCTAAACCTAAAAGAATTAGACCGTATATATATTATATATCATATGAATTGTTAGGTTGTACAAAGAAATAACAGATTGACGTATGAAAATGCAACATTAAAGATACAGGTTCATCAACTTACGCAGAACATAGAGAAATTGAAAAGTCACATGCAAAGGCCGAAAAAGATTAATGTAGACGCTAAAATTATTGAGAAATTAGCAGCGCAAAGCAGTACAAGGTACTCTGTGCGTGAGAAAAACAAAAGCATATCAAACTTTTATTGTAGCATATCATCAATATTAAATCAAATCTATATCCAACATTGTTAATTCAAAAATAACTATTTACACTTTTAGATCAACTCTAGATAAAGCAGAAAAAGTCGCTTTGCTTTCTAAGCTATCTCAACCTGTTGATCGTACTGAATATGTAGAGACGATCTCGCGAGTGAATTCTGAGAGCCCAGACGACTGTGTGTTTAATGATGCCAGAGGTGTTAAAAGCAGAGATGATAAACATTCTAAAGAATTTCACGCAGAACGCGCTCAAAGTGCGCCAGGAATTGTAGAAACGTCAGTTTCACGATGGAATAGAAATAGATAATTCTTCGAAATAGACAACGTGTGTGCTTGTATAAATATATTCATATTTTTTTCGCGCATCTTCAATAATCTATTGAATCGACGCGCAAGAGATACGTTGTAATAAAATCGCCTCCGCTTATTGTTAAGGATCGCCAATATCAAACATTTCTTTATATAATGTCGAAAGACAAGGAAACAGGCCCCAATTTAAACCAAAACATTTAATATAATTAAAGTGATTAATATACTGAATGATTAAAATATTGTTATTGCATACTTTCGTATGGTATCGAAATCCGCCTTTATCATTTTTGTTTCCTTGTCTTTTGATTACACGTCTTGGAGCCTGATATGTTTTTATTTTTTCATATCTTCCATTAATGTCACGCATTGATGCGAGATTCATCTACGAGAATCTTCTTATATCAGGCAATGTCGAACATTAATAGGTCGATTGAAATCTA
Source organism: Temnothorax nylanderi (assembly GCF_030848795.1). Lineage (NCBI taxonomy): Eukaryota > Metazoa > Arthropoda > Insecta > Hymenoptera > Formicidae > Temnothorax > Temnothorax nylanderi. The sequence goes on along the minus strand of NW_027249094.1, from coordinate 620,885 downwards.
AACATTTTAAGATTTTTCTTCTGCTTTTCTTCTTCTTCCGGATCGTCATCCTCGCTTTTCTGTATACCAAGCGGCGCCGATTTTAATGCGTATTTTATGCCACCTTAGTTCTGCGTCGAGATCATCAAGACTTGTATTAATTTTCTACAAACCAACCAAAACAAGAATCTCAGAGAGTAAGTGGCATTATTTATTCCACTGCGTTGCCATCGTTGGATTATTCTCTTCGCCTATTTACCCATGGTTTATATTATTAACGCAATTATAAAAGCTATCGTGGAAACGATTGGTGGCCAATACTATTTCATATAAGCAGATTCGCCTTTTTTCTCCTCTCCAGTAAGATATCGACAAAATGCAGAAGTGACGTCAATCCAAGAATGAATTCGTGGACGTTCAACTATCGGACCGTGTGGCGGCGATTAAAGCAATAAAAAAAGAAGTAATAATCATAATTATTAATGACTTCATTAGAGAAACATAACATAAAACATAAATTTTTTTTTTTCACAAATATAAATCAAAATTTGCCAGCAATTGTTTATTCATGTCCAAAAAAAAAACTCTAATATATACGTATATATTATGCTAACACATACATACGACGGAAGAATATGTAAATACGTTTGAACGCTCTTTATTCCGTATTTTCTTGGATGGTACATTCGTTTCATTTCATCGCCTTCGATAGCCTTTCAAGGCACAATATCAATTCGCAATGCTTAGTATGAGGAAACATGTCAACCGCAATGGCCTTTACCGGTACCAACGGATCACCGAGATATTGCTTGGAACTAGGTCGTGCTAAGTCAATTAAATTTCTCATGGCAGCACGAGGGTCACAGGATATGTACACCAGTCTGTTCAACTTTCTTGACTTACGCAGTGTCAATAAAGCCTTTTGATCTAGAATAAGTTAACATACAGGTAAGTTAACATTTCTTTATAATATCGACATCGTAAATGTTACTTATATGTAATGACAACTTACGTAAACCAGCTCGTGGGGGATCCACAATGGCAGTGATATTGGATTTCGTTGCCCTGTGAATGACAGGCAACAAAATGTCCTCCGCCTTGCCGACAAAAAACTCGCAATTGGTAATATCGTTCTTGATAGCGTTTTCCTTGGCGTCCTTTATAGCGTCGGGAATAATTTCCACTCCTAATACTTCACCGCAATGCTGCAACAGTGAACGTTACATCTGTAATGGTACATCCTTGGAAATTTTATAATAATTGATCGTACCTTTGAAAAGCAGAGACCTATGGTTCCAGTACCGCAACACACGTCAAGTAGCGCCGTATCCATCGTGGGTTCGGCAAGGTCAATCGCCGCCTTGTACAAAACTTCTGCTCCCAATGTATTGACTTGGAAAAATGCTTGAGGCGAAACTCGGAACTTCATTCCGAGTAGCGTTTCTTCTATATATTCTGTTCCGCTAACATGATATAAGGTGTCGCTACTTTCACCGCCTATGCTTCTGCAAAATTAAATTATGCAAATAAAAAAAAATACATATACATGGCTACTTCCGCATAATATACTTACTTCTTATCTATTGTTTGAAAATACAACGAAGTGACATGAGCGTCGGCACCTTTCCCGGTTTCGAAAAATATTCTCAGCTGTGATTTTAATTCCTCTAATTCGTCGCTACTTAGATCCTGAGGGTGTATTCCTACTATCAACATCAGATGGCTGGCACGAGTGGTTCGAGCGGTAACTTGTCTCCAGTATCCACTATGATCGACCGGATTGAAAGGCTCCAGGTTTGACTCGCGTATAAATGTTTCTAGTATCTGAAATATGTAAACGCGCAAATTTTAGATCCCAAGTCCGTCTCCATCCGTCTCGTCTAAAAAAAAATCAACAATTGAAATTAACCTTTACAGCAATTTTCATATTTTCTGGAATGTGACAAAGATCGTCGATAGGTCCAACTGCTGTAGAACCCGAGGCATAAGTTGACAATCTAAACCCAATCATTATTTTGCTCTGTTCACTGTCTTTACCTGCATCATAAAAAAAAAAGAAAAATTTAAACTTGGCAAAATTTTGTATATCCTCGTATAAATCTAGAAATAATCACCAACTGTGAATTCGCATTTATTTCTATATGCCTCGGTAACATCCGCCGAAAGTATATTCTCCAGTTTGCACGGCAATCCATCGTACAATTTCTTTTGCGAATATATCCACTCTGACAGACCTTTACTTTCTACGAGCATTTGCTGGCCGATTTTTATCAGGATAGATCTCATCTCCTTCTGCTTGAGTTCCAGCTAAAAATATATAGCATAGGTTTTGATACTTTCCAACGAGAGCGTAATAAAATCCCTTACTTGATCCGGATACGGCATGTTCCACAAAGGAGTAGTAATAAATTTGATTCTATCAGTGGGGGAGCAGTTTGGATCCTCGGCGTCAGTTTTCAGACGCTTGTTGCTAGACTCCTCCTCTAGTTTTCTCTTCACAAAGGGATCCGGAGCTGGCTTGGCTGCCTAAAGAGAAAGCGCGGATTAAAACAATTTATATTTAATTCTGCCGAGAAAGCAGCATTAACGAAAGGCTGGAGAATACCTGCGCCGTGAGTTTACTGTTCTTCCACAAAATCCCATTTATAGTGGTTATCGCTCGTTGACGACACTCCTCGTTTCTGAAGCATACGTACAGCCAGCTGCTGCCTTTCCTGGGTGGCTTTACCTTGCACGATTGCAAGTCCAGCTTTTCGTTCACGAGCTTCTTGAATTCACCAATTCCGTAATACTTCGGCAGACCGCGCACCTCTATCTTGTACTTCTCAGAAGTGAAATCATCTCTCTCGAGATACGCATATGGATTCTTCTCGTTCTCCGCAACGCTGGTTGCTAACGCTTCCGTAGCGTTTGTGTCAGCCATTACGTCAATTTCTCAAGATTATTCGCAACTTTTAATTCGTTAAAACCTCGTCTCTGTCTCACAAGATACTTATCTCGAGATAAATTGTGCTGCTGGACTCGTCTAAGCTTCCTTATCTCCCGTGTATTTTTACACTTCACTCTAAGCGTGATATAAGCATAAAACACCGAGCGTGTTTAATTAATCCTAATTAAATGCTCGGCCTAATTAAATGCTGTCAGCCAATTAAACAATTGCGATAAAGACGAAAAATAAGATTGATCAGGAAGCACATGTCACTGCTCCAAACAACTTGGAGCAGGTTAGGATACATGTTTACATGCACGGTAACTCCCCCACTTCTGCACTTTTCGCATCTTCCCTCTTTCTTCAATATATCCAATAACTATACATTTATCTCATTTCAAGCGCGGAAGGTGTAACATAACGTAGCTACAAGGAGCAAACCTGTGCTTTACGTTTTGTTCTTTGTAGTACAACTTTTCGTAACCTTTCATCTCTTTTCTCCTTTTCTCTCCAACAGCTGTAATATATATCTATCTCATTTTAAACTGCACCCAGTGTGTGCAGTTCAGAAAGTTCTTCGAAGAAGAACAAACCCCCTTCTGTTTTACCGCCGAATTCCCGCGACGACGTTCGCCAGCAGATGGCGAATTGACAGAAGGCGTCGGCAGGATGATAAACTACGTCGCGACCTTCAAGTCCGTGTCCAATCGTCGGTGACCTCCGAGACTTTTCAAATTTGAACTGCAAAATCGATCGACTGTTATTGTTTAAAAGGCCCGGAGTGGGATCGCGGCTGACCGGGCTCGTCAGTCTCGTCACCCGGCCCGCGGGGAACTCGCGCAGTTGCGAAACGATGAAGGGCCGCTGACTCGTCCGTCCCACGAATTACTCGTTGGATCGCCGTTCGCCTCGCGATCGGGACAAAGGACCCCGCGATGTTCACGCCGATCAAGCCCAAGGATTACGGCGTGGACGACACGGTGCTGAACACGCCGCAGCCGCAGGCGTCGTCGACCGTTCGCAGAAAAAGCACGTACGTTTTTCCTCTCAGGCGGTCTGTCAAAAAAAAAGTCCCACCTTCGCGAATCAACAGGCGTCAGGGCCTTTCCCTTTTGAGCGTCGATCTTCGAACCGGTTCTCGTCCTTGCTCGTTCCACCGATTCTTCGCGTGACGCGTCCCTGTCTAACATTCTCGTCCTTGGAGAATCACGTGGACTGTAGCTGATTTTAGATATAATATTTACGTGGATGGATCTCGAAGATATTTTGCTTCCAGGATGGAGAGCAGATTCGGCGACAGGCGGCATTCGAGTGAGGTGAAGGACAAGCAGGATCTATCAAATGACAATGACTCACAGAAAGACGATAGGTCCTCGTTAGGTCTTCTTGACAATATGTCAGGTATGTATGACAACAAGATCCTTCAGATTAACGCAGCAGTATTATCAGCATTGCATTAACATGATATCGATGACAGGTCTCACAAGCATAAGCACAGAGGAGGACAATTTAGAGCTTGAGTATGCCAGGAGACTTCTTCGGAAGTGTAGCGAAACAAAGAACTCTTCTTTAACCACAGGTAAATAGAGAGAAAAAAAAGATGTATAGCAAGGATACGTGAGCACATAAATGATTGCATGAAGGTAATTGTGGTAAACAATTGTTTTAGACACAAACAAAGAAAACAATGCCAATGTGCAAAATATAACTGGCAACTTCACTTTACCAATTAGGACTTATATATCTGAGTTGGACAAGGAATGTATGCATCACTCAACAAATAAAGTTAGCGCGACTAGTGTAGGTATCTATGATTTACGAATCTGATTTCAAAACCAGAAGAATATTTTAGAAAAAATAAATTTCAGGTTAATTTTGAACCTAACGAAATCACAGCACGTTCGTCTGGCATCAGCAGCAGTGCTGACAGACTTTCTTCAGTGAACAGATCTTTTAATGGCATTAGCTTAAACGAAAACGATATAGCGCAACTTAATAACGAGTTGATGGCAGAAATGAATAAGGAAGAATTTCTATCTGCCTCAAAAGTGGCCGAACAATTATCGATTGATGAGGCTCGCTGGCTGCAAGATCGCACATATTGTATGCCAGTCACGAATCCAGAAAAACAAACAACGGATTTTGGCTCTCTGTCTGGTATTATTGGAGACCTAGACTTAACAGTTCAGTATGTATATTTTTGTGTGTATATGCGTATGTTGTATAGCATACATGTAATAAGGTAATGTTTGAATTACAGGTCTTGTGCCGGACGCAAAGTATCGGTTGGACAATACTTTGAACGAAAGTCTGATAATATAGGAATATTAGGAAGTAATAAAGTAAGACCGAGTTTTGGTCTTGTCTTGGAAACTCCTGTAAAAACGGGCAAATTACCAGCATTAGTTGAGTCGACTATCATGGCAGATGGTAGTTATACGATTTTTAATTAAATTTTTAATTAAATTAAATTAAATTAAATCTTTGTGTACAAGAGACTATATTGTAGCAACAGCGTCGTCGACGGAATTGACGGAGAAAGAGAATACGCTTATTCCAAATGCAACAAGAGACGTAGACGAAAATAGTGTCATAAGTTTAAGCACTATTGTTAATACTTTACAAGATGTTAATAGCGAGACGCCACGACGATTGATTGATCAGCTTTTAATGGCACAAAAAAAGAAGAAAAATTCAATAATACAAGACAATGCGAGAAAAGAAACTTATAATTTGCCTTCCAATGAAAAATCCGTCCTAGCGATGCCCACTACATGCCATTTGCCTATTTCTAACAAATTTGATGACATCAATATAAAAAATGTTTTAGCTAAATTATCACTAGACAGTAAAAAAAGTGAGATTGCAAATGAAATTGTTGATACAAAGCAGGAGCGTATGAGAGTATCAGTTCCTTCAAGTAAAAATGGGAAGGATGTTAAATCTTTCACAAATGTATCTAAAAAGAAAATATTAAAGGAGGAAGCATGTAGTAAAAATGTGATATCTTCATTTAATCAAGATTTAGGTATGTATTGAGACCTCTGTGAAACATTTAATATATTTGGTATTTTTTTAAATTGATTTTATTGCACGATATTTCAATTTGAATGTATTTATGATATATCTAACATTGATATATTCAATTTTAATATTTAAAAGAGTAGATTAAAATTTTAATGTATAATTTTAACAAATAGGTGTATCGTTATCAACATCAGATCTTACGTTTTCTTTACGAAATCCCACATTACCATGCAGTGACAAATTGACTGCATCCAACATATCATTTAAAATGAACAAAAAGAATTATAATGAAGAAAGCTACAGTGATTTAAATATACAAAGTAAAGAAGTGATAAGAAAAAAGGATATTTCTAATAGTATGATAAGTTCATCGCTCTCAATAAACACAAATATGGAAATACAGTCTGATTCAAGTAATACAATTTATTTAATTATTAATTCATTCTCTCTGTGATAGATATAACAATGTTTTTTTCCCTTAATTTTTCAGAGAATGTTGTCCTTGGCAAGAATACAGAAAAATTATGTAATTGCATTGTTGGGATGACGAATGAAATTAATGTTGAACTTGTAAACAATGGAGATAGATGGATTACATATATCATTAAACTAATTGAAGTGGTAGGAGATACACAAAGTATTGAATTAAATATACCTTCGGAAGATGATTTAATAAACCCTAATGGATGCCGATCAACAAAGGTATAATTCGGTAATCAGCTAAAAATGAATCTTATTTGTATCGATAATCTGGACTGTTTCTTTTAGATTGAAGTGAAAGTAACAAAAATGTGCAAACCAATATTTATAGTATTAAATATACATTTATCAGACATGGTAGCAAAATCAAAATGGTCTATGAAACACATGATGTGCGTTAATCCGGAACAACTTGAACTTGACATCATATGTCCTACTGACAAACAGGAATTAGATTTTCAATATATTGCAGAGGAAACAACAAAAATTTTACCTATAACTCTTCATAACAAAAACAACGTTGATGTGCCTGTGAAGCTCTCTATGCTACTTGTGAGATATGAATCTACTAAAGTATAATTAGATTAATGTACTGAAAACTATTTAATATGCTTTTAATTATCGTAGGATGCATCAAAAATATTCAGTATTAATGAACCAACGCATCTAGTACTTAAACCACTTGAGAAATTTACCACTAATATAAGTTGTAAAAAATCGCGATCTACATCAGGTAAAAATCTCTTTCACATTGGATGTACTCTTTATATACATATGTTTTTCTGTTGGAGATAAGAAAATTTTGTTGAATAGATTCTCCGCAGAGACAGCCACAACATTGGAAGAGTAAATTAATTGTATATGTACAATACAAGGATGACACAGTATTACTTAGGAAAGAAGTGCCTCTTTATGCACAAATAGGTATTTGTAAAATCCAAATTATCGACACAGAAATACCTATAATTGTCCCAAGACAGCAAGGCAAATTGGTGAATATCTTTAACTCGGGAAATGTGGCGACCCACGTGTCCGCTACTATCGTATCAATGGAGGGGCATCCAAACACGACGCAAGATTTTTCTATAAAGCCAGATAATATATTCTTGCAAGTTGGAGAGAAAATTTCATTCTTAATTGTATATAAGCCACAATTTTCAGATGCAAATTGTACAGATGATGAAAGGTGATGGTCAATTTGTAATTACAAATTTATTTATCTATCTCATTATTTATTGTTATTTATTGTTATTTCTTCAGACATGCAAAGATTAAGTTAGTTGCCGGGAACAATGTTTACCACTACATCATAAGTACCGAACAAAGATTAGAGTCAGAAAAAGAAAATTATCTGCGTTGCCATACGCCTAATAATGTTGTATCTCTAAGCCCAGCAACGTCACCTCAAAGTATAACTTCTAATAGGTAAGTTTATAATTTTATACGCATGTAATGACCTCTACTATAATAATAAGCAATAATCTCTTTATGTATAGATCTGGACCTTTCGATAGAAATTCACCAATCAGTACGGTATCCAGTATAGCTGTAGCAGGAAATATAATTCCAATCAGAGCTACACATGCTGCCCTAGCGTGGAATAGCGTAAAAACAGGAAAAAGTGAAATGAAGGAGTTTACAATTCGCAATACGAGTAATAACAAGATTAAAATTCAAATAGATATATGTGACGATAGTAAGAGTTTTAAGGTATTGTGTAATGTGTATATATATCGTGTTACCTAAAAAGGAGTTTATGAAACTTATATTAATAAACATCTACATTATAGTTTCTCGGAGATAAACAGACTATCAATACAAGCATGGTACTGGCAATGCAACGGCAAGAAATCAAGACACTCGCAGTTGTGTTCAGTCCGTATTGCGTGGGCCCAGTAGTTGGAAAAATTACTATCAAACATTATACAAGAGAAGGTAATGATTCTCAACAGTACAAAAAAGTGCGTATATTTAATGTCTCTTCTAAATATTTTAACTTACTTTTTAACAAATTTGGAGAGGGAATATTTACGATTTAAATTGACAGATACCTTTGTACGGATACGGTGGCTGCAGCAAAGTCAAAATCGCAGGTACATTTAAAGATGCGAGTGGAAAAATGTGGTTGTCACTCGGGAATTTGAACTCCGAAACTACAACTTTGAGTGCAAATATCAGATTGGATAACAGTGGCGACTTACGTTCATTCGCCAAGGTCACAGTTATACCGAAAGGTTTAAATTAACTCCTCTATTCTCTTTATATATCACATATTTTACGTGAATCGTAAAGAAAACGCATTAATATATTTCAGTTATTTGTTCAACAATGAACTCTAGTTGGTACGTAAATCCAAAAGAAGTGATACTTAATTCTAAAGACTCTCAGCAAATAGCGATACAATTTCATCCGAAGAAAGAAGACTTCGCGTTATTGCAACGTTCGGAAGTGTCGCACGTCGCAACGATAAATGTTACCTATGGTGATGAACCGACCCGCTGGCGAATACGCAGGTAAGAGATACACTAAATACTGGCTGCGTTCGAAAACTTTACTCGGATGCACACTGCGTCATTCTATCTTTGTTATTTACTAAAAGTTGAACAAGGATTTAGAATAGAACGACGCTGGTGTGCACCCGAGTGAAGTTTTCGAACGCAACCACTGAAACAGATATTTATTGGCGTTAATTTTCGACGCTGGCAAATGTATATATTTTTTCTCAGATTGTATAACAAAATAAAAGAATCAGGTGAATCAACGAGGGATGAAAATGAGGCCTTCAAGAGTATTGTGCATCCTATATGCAAAGTTTTTCCCGGCGAGCAACTAAATCCTGCTATAGCGTCAATTCGAGATTCTATCGTAAGTATATACAATTATTTATCCTCATTACCGTTTACGTAATAATAACAACGCGTATTTAATTAAATAGCAAAATCTAAGCGATCTATGCACCGGGGTTCATCAATCCGAGATAATGCTCACAGTGGAAGCGTGCGCGGATGATACTTTATTTGCTGTACATTATGACACTGATGAATCAGAGATGTATCAGTCTTTAATAAGCGACACCACTCATATGGATGAAGCGGGTGGAACAAGTTACTTCGCTTCTCAGTAAGAGACTTTTTATTCATTCGTATCTCTGTATATTTCTTCTAATATATACATATCTCTTATGATTTATAATATTTTGTTGCGCAGAACCACGACAGAACATGAAACTCAACATCCTGAATTGCAAGGAGATCAATTCACTGTAACTCCGTCCACCATCATTCTTAATCCTCCGATACAGAATGAAGCAACCGTGACTGTTTTTAGCTTTTTCAAAACGGCCGAGACATTCCAGACCAGTCTGTCAAATTCAGATTACTTCAGTGTCGTTCCTGCGGAAGGAATACTACCCGGCAAGAAAAGCTTTCCTTTAAAGATACAATGTTCGCAGAGAATAGAACGTAATATGCAGGCTATACTTGAGATTTATACAGAGAATAATAAACAGGATGTGTTGATCAAAGTCGTCGTGAGGCGATAACGATGGAAATCTGCGACAATCGGAATATTTATTTATGTAATTATTGTAATTGAAAAGTTTTACAAAAGCGGATATTTTATTAATGCAAGACTAATTTTTAACAAACTATCACGTGTTTTTTTTCGCTACACTCCTCGCTACTCCAGTCTGTTCGTAACTACTTGAATTTATCGCAGAGGTCGTTAACGACGAGGTAATCTTAAATTGCGTGTTGTATCTCTCTTTTAAAGCTAGTATTATCGAAACCATATTTTTCACGTCGTCGATGCCCGAATGTAGACGGCCCTTCAGCGGAAGGTTTAATCGCACGAGCATGTCCCTCAAGCCCTTCGGATAATACCCGACGGATTCGCAGAACGTGTACTTCAGGTCTATCCACTGCTTGAACTGATCCGGTAAAGCAATGCCGTCCAAGTCGCACTGACTCGGCAGCATGGTTTTCAAGTCCCAATTGCCGCAAGTTACGAACGACGAGCTTCTTTCAGATTCATCCAAGTACCCTCCCTTGGTCAACCACTCGCAGAACCTCGGGAACACGTCCGCGAAGTAAGGCTGATCGTCCACCGTCTCCTGCATGATCCCGGTCAATTCGGTGCAGAACGGCGTGAGGGTGGGATGGACTCTGGGTCTCACGTACGTATGGAACGTGTCCTTCAGCTGCCAATCGTGGGTGGACAGCACCGCGCACGGTACCTCGATGATCTCCTGCGGCTTGAGCACCTCGTGTCTCTCGCACGTGGCCTCGAAGTCCATCACCAGTAGGTAATCAAACTTCTGTGCCACCTCGCGAGAACGATTGATCATCGTTCTGGGATACCTTCGGAGAACTCGGTGAGCCATATTTATCTCCCGTACGAGCGGATCGCGTTTTCCTGCGTGATTGCCAAACAAAATAAAACGTTTTAGGTCAAGTCGCTTGGATTAATCCGTCCCTTATTTACTCAGTTTTTCAGTGACCTCGGTACTTTGTTTGTTCAATCGATTGTGACTGAGTTTACCGCGAGATTAAATTTCGTGCAAAGTACGCCGTATTTATTATTACAACGTAAAGGTTTGTTATTCAGGGTACACCACTATCAAAAGAGCAAAACTGAAACCTTAACTGTGGACATTCATTTTTATTGCACACTGTGGATAGAGAGATCCTTACTTTTGCATATGAAAAAAAAAAGGAAATACAAATAATCGCTCCACTCTGTGAGTTTTATTATTTAAATATTTAAAAGAAAAAACTTGATTATGTACACAATTAATGCTGGAAGATATAAGAAAATATAGAATAAAGAGCAATTATTTTTATTTCTCTACATGGAATCAAGTTTTATTTAAAAGCAAATTAAAGTCTGATTCTGTGCAGGAAAGTGGCAAGATTCCACATCCAGTTGAAGGTTAGAATTCTCGCGGTTTGGAAACAATACTTTCCACCGACGTTACCTAACAATCGATTTTCGTGAATGTAATTCTGTTGAGGGAAGATCAAATTTGCGCACGAATGCAAGTAGACGCGTGTCGGAACGATTTCACGTTTTCGGAGCACATGGCAAAGTGTTGGTCGCGCAACTCCACGGAGCTGTCATCGCCATGTTTGGCGAAACCGGCGAAACGCGCGGCAAGGATATAAGTAACCTTCAAATCGTTCAAACGATTCCGTTCGTGGCATTGTGAGCCGGCTGGATTTTGACGACACACAATGACGTCCAGCAACGAACAACAGAATTTACCATGGTGAGTACGAAACGCTCAAGGCATCAACGAGCACCGACTAAGAACCTTCTTATATTTCAGGGTCGAGAAGTATCGCCCCAAGAGTCTGGACGAGCTTATTTCCCACGAGACTATAATAAAGACAAGTAAGTAAACAACTCGAGTAAACAACATGCGGACGTGCGCGTTTTATTATACGATAATGAGGAAGGAACTGCTCGTTACAGTAAACAAGTACATTGATGAGAGTCAGCTGCCGCATCTCCTCCTGTACGGGCCACCTGGGACGGGAAAGACCAGCACTATACTGGCGTGTGCTCGTAAACTCTATACTCCAGCTCAATTCAATTCAATGGTTTGTGTACCTGTCGCTGAAATAATTTCATATCTCTTTGCTGGTGGCTCGTTGTTTTAATCGTCACGTGTTTAGGTGCTGGAATTGAATGCTTCCGATGACAGAGGCATAGGTATAGTGCGCGGCCAGATCCTGAGTTTCGCCAGTACGGGTACTATGTACAGATCTGCGTTCAAATTAATTATCCTGGACGAAGCCGACGCGATGACGAATGACGCTCAGAATGCACTTAGGAGAAGTAAGCGTTATCTCGATATTTGTGCGTCATAAGATATTTATATCTCTATCAAGGTATTATTTTCAGTTATCGAGAAATACACGGATAATGTACGTTTCTGCATTATATGCAACTATCTCAACAAGATTATCCCAGCTTTGCAGTCTCGCTGCACCAGGTTTAGGTTCCTGCCTCTTGCGGCGGAGCAGATAATGCCAAGATTGAATCACGTTATTGAAGCGGAAAAGTGAGTGAAGTTCAATTTTATTTAATCATGTGTGTAATTCTCTATTCTCTCGTTTGTCTTAAGGTCCTCGACTAATGAAAAATTTTGCAGCTTAAAAGTTACGGAGGACGGGAAGGAAGCATTAATGACGTTAAGTGGCGGTGATATGAGGAAAGTGATAAGCGTACTTCAAAGTACATGGTTTGCTTACGGTGCGGTGAACAAAGAGAACGTATATAATTGTGTTGGGCATCCGTTACCAGCTGACATAAATAATATTGTAAACTGGTTGCTAAATGAATCTTACGACACATGCTACACGAGTATCCTTCTACAATATATAATAAAGATTTCAGTTCTCTATATCCGAATTATATAATCCTTAATATGTATATTACGCAGAGATTCAAAAGTTGAAGTTGGACAAAGGACTTGCGCTGCAAGATATATTGACAGAGATTCACTCGTGTATAGTTAAAAGTACGTATTGTGTTTTAGGTACATGCATACGAAATATTTGTCATTATTACTAATAAGCATGTTTTTCAGTTGATTTTCCCGATCCGTTATTTATCGATGTACTGTGCAAAATGGCAGACATAGAAAAAAGACTGGCTTCTGGATGTCGCGACGCCATTCAAGTAAATTCTCTTATATCTGCATTCTACAAGCTTCGCAATATCGAAACGTGATATCGTCCGCCACGCGAGATAATTTAAAGACATTTCTATTTTGTAAGTCTAAAAATATCATATTCTTTTTTAAGATAAAAACTATTGATTGTCACATATTATATACACAACATGGTAACACATAAACATGTGAATAATAAGGATATTTTTGCTATCTTGAAAAAAGAATAAATAAATTTTCACAGCATCTCCCGTGAAAGATACCAATCCTTATTTTTCTAGAAATATCTTATGAGTATACAGAAATCGCGTACATATCATAAAAAAAAACGTAATAAAATTGTCAGCACAATGGAGCCGATCAGATATTTACACACGATCGATCTATAACTCCATTCCCCGCAACAATTTTTCCACCCGAAAATAATAGAACTATAAAAGCAATGTGTATATTTTAGATATAAGTTACAATACGAGATTGCTATCGTCGCTCGGTTCCTCCGCTTAATTGCATTCTGGCGTGCGTCTTATCGGCGACACACAAAAATCTAAAAATAGCCCGTCAAAGCGTAAGTCGCGGAATCAGTCGAGTCACCATCGATTCCTCATGTCATAAATTACAGCCCCCGCCCTGCTCGCCCGGCCGCCGCGCCGCCTCTCTTCCTGCCCTCTGCCCTTCGGGATCGTGATGATCTCCTTACGTGCGCGGAAAAGTGCAAACTTCATTCAGGAGATGATAACTTTCACGAGCAGACAGCAAACACGGGCCAGGGGTGCCGAGGGAAAACTCCGCGGCGCCGGGCTACAAGCCTGCAATCAGTGTATTCCGTACTCTTGATCTTGCACAAGGCGGGAGAGCGCGGACCCCGACAGTAGCCCGGCAAATGCCGTCCAATCAGCACGCGATCGTTCGAGCCGTTCGAGCATCACGTCGACCGGGGAACCACATCGAAACTTCGGGCATGCGAGCCTCGTGCAAAGACCCCCCCGTCGTACAAATTTAAGGCTGGCCTGACGTAAACGTTACTCCTCGCGTTGCGCGTGGAAACCGCACGACGACAAACCGCACGTAACGAAAAATATCCATGAGGTAGCTCGATTTAACATCGGAAAGTTTTCGCGAAAAACTTGGAAATCGTTCACCGAAAGAATCCAAATAACGAACTTGCGAAATTGTGTTGGAAATTTTTTGAAATAAAGATCGTAATCGCGTAACGTATAGCGCCGCTTCTATTGCCCCCCCCCCCCGATCTTTATGCTAATTATTTACTGTGGTTTCCAATTTTCCACCGCTTCGAAAAGCGGTCGTTTTTTTTTTCTGATATGAAATATTTGACGCGAGAGCTTCGTTCGACGCGTTACTATACGAGCGTCTGCAGATTGTGTAAAAGATAGATGCGCGCTAATAGGGGACGAGAGAGGGTCCACGATGACGAACGTCGTCGAGGAGGAGACGGAACCCCGGCGAGTTAATTATGCACGCGTTTTCGCGTTCGCACAGAATCACAGGGTGGTTCAATCGATAAAGTGTCGCGGAAGATATCCGCTTTAATTCACAAAAGGGCTGGCATCCTGGTATCTATACGCGTCGTCGATCGGCACCGAACTCGCGCGACAACCGTTACAGATGTAACTTGCGAGAGGAGAAACATAAAGCGGCTTATATATCCTGCAGCGCGGCGAGACCCATCATCCCAGTACCGCTGTAAACCTATATGCAACCCGTGCAAGTGGAATGACCCAACACTAGTCCCGGCATGCCATTAACTCTCCCTCCGCCTCCGCCGTACGATCCACTGTACGTACAATCCGCCGTTATTTCCCGAATGTTACGAATATTTTGCAGACTGGAGCTTATACGCGCGCAGGGAGGCCTTGCTTAAGTTTAATATGTTCTTCCGCCGATGCGTGGACGTGCGGTTTTCATCGCGACAATGGATTAAATCCTTTCAGCGAGAGTCGTGAGGTCTGACGGAGATATTAAGGGTAGGATTTAATCGCGGTAATATACATCGTACATCGAATTAGAGAGTAAGTTTGTGAGATTAAATAAACGGTTGACGTTGAGCAAAATCTTTTCTCTTTCTTTGTTTCTCGATTTAGGTTTATTATATTTTAACGATTTTTTACTTGACCTAATGCGCTCCGCTGTTGGGACTAAAACTTGCTTCTGTATATACACTCTCCGTCGGAAAGAAAAATCGACCCATTATTCATCAAAGAACTTATCGTCAGAATTTGCTGTACTAAAGATAGGATACTTTACATGTATAAAATATTTTAATCGCCCGCTTATGCCCTCTCCCTTGCCCTCCTCCTCCCCTTCATCTGCATTTACCATAAAAGAGCGGAGACTAGGCGCACTTCTCTGAAGTGGAGAGATCGAGAGAGATTCGAGTAGTAGTGGATTTTGCTTCCGATAAAATGAATTGTTAATCCCTCTAATTCATTTCGCGAGTGTTATCATGCGCAAATTAGACCTCGATAAGTGCGCGTCATGGCTAGCGCGAGATTATAATTGTTCATCTCCTCATGAAGCAGCATTTCGCGTTAACAGTGCTCGCGGAGTGAGGGCGAGGGGTCCAGAGCGCGCGCAGGGGGGTGCGCCTATGAAAAAAAAATTAATAAATAAATAGATAAAGCGCGAAAAATTGATAGGGACGATCGTGGTAATTAAAACGGACAGTACGTCCTTCGCACGGGACGAACGGCGACTGGATCCCGCAGAAATTACGGCTCCCGCACACATCGCGCATTTCAAGATCCGTTATTAATAATCGATGCCGATCCTCCGGGAGGGAGGGCGTCGAAATTAATCGGGGAAAAGTTCTCCCTCATAAAAGCGCGCGAAGGCCACATATTCTTCGAATTAGTAATTAAATAACACTCAGGCGCGATACTGAACGAAACTTCCGGGTTAATAAGAACTTTCGAACTCGGCGTGCTAGCACGTCGATTCTGCCAGCTATTTCATGTTGAAAACTTGGCGCAGACGTGCCCTTAACTTTCTGCTTCGAAATAACTAATTCAATTAGTATATCAGTGCTAGCGTGGGGTTAACTACGTCTTCGCGAGTATACGTAATCCACGTTTCCAGGCTTAACTTTGACACAGCGTATCCTCTCTTGAACTTTCGTTTTAGGCCGGCCGTCCGGCTCCGGAAGAATGATTGCCAAAAGTGTCTATACCGATACCTACTTAAAAGTACACGAGACTGTGTGTTTAGTCGACTTGCTTGGGCAAAAAGGTTTGCTTGTTCAGCACGTTATCTGCCCGACGAGTTTTGTATGACTTATCAAACGCCACTGTAGAATCTTTCATTATCATAAGTATATAATGATAAAATATCCATGATTAAATGAGACTATATGATTAGTTAAACAGCACATTTTTTATCTTACATCGTTATCTAACTATTTATGTCATTCGAAATTTTATACTAGACGGCATTAATTTTTTATAACTGTTTAAAAAGTTTTAATAGCGCCGTTCATGGATGACTACCGTCGTAGTCATTATATTGAATCATAAAATTAATTGATCTGACAATGTTTTGTGGATATAAATACAAATCTACGATCATGCTGCACGTAGTAAGATTTCAAATTGCCGTTTCAAACTTATTGAACAATCTAGAGAGAATGCCATAACTATATATACTATCTTATTTCTTAGCTTAGTACTTACGGAAAGTATAGAGTACCTTAACTCGCTTTTATGGTAAGATAACACGAATTGCCTTTTCATTGGACCATATCTGATTCGATTCGTAATATAAATTTAATCGATTAATCCATTTTAGAAACGGCAATCTTTCAAGAATGTTGAAAATAAATTTTTGTACGCCATTGCTTTTTATGTAAACATCACGTTTGTGTGCAGAAAAAATTTCAATCCAGTTTTATGATGAGCAACGGATATATAAATGGACAAAACAAAAAATATCGTACAATTGTGTTAATACTTTTTAACGTGATTTGTGCGTTTTCTCTGAAAAATAAGGTTTCTAAAATAATTCTTTCCTTCCAAAGTGACCAATTCAATTTGCGACCCTATTTGTCCGCATGTTTATATGAACGCGGCTGTAAATTAAAGAGAACGACGTGCGGGACGAACGACGGTCTCCCGACGCGGCCGTATTCCCGCCGGGGAGAGAATTCGACATTGGGCTCGTCGAAGAAATACGCGACCGAGAGGATATCCGGCTGACCGAGTGGTCCGTATGCAGATTTAACGAGCGCAAAATAACCGACGGTATACCCTCATTTGTGGCGCGCGAGCACAAGCCGTGAGTTTTCTCGCTCGCGAGTGCCATCGCGAACAATAAGGTGACGCATCGCGCGTGTTTCCCTTCTTCTCGTCCGTCGTAAGTAATAGTTGGCTCCGCGTGCCGTGACGAGGGATTGAAATTCAATTTCACACGGGTGTAACTCTCGAGGCAAGGCAAAACCATACAAGAGTCGCAAAGCAGGACGCGAATAAAAGCGGGGTCGCGACGGCAGGTAGATTCCGCATTTCCGCTTAATCTCAATCGCATCCCCCACGGTGCCTGGGATTTCTCCCCCTTGCCCTTCCACCCCGCTCCCCTTTCTCGCGCGTTTTCCATCCTCCCTTCGGTGACTCTCTCCTCTCTCCCGCGGTAAATATCCGATAATCTATATCCCGCGGATACAACGAACGTTTATATCCGCGGGAAATCGCGAGTCGCGTAACCGAAAAACTAATCGAAAACTTGAGAACTAACCGGAAAGCTTATCGAAAGCGTTCAGCTTTCCTTTTTCCTCCCTCCCCCCCCTCTCTCTCTCTCTCTCTCTCTCTCTCTCTCTCTCTCTCTCTCTCTCTCTCTCTCTCTCTCTCTCTCTCTCTCTCTCTCTCTCACCTTTCCCTATCCTTTTCCTTCTCGCAAAGCTTGAATTTCCCAGCGGCGCTTATGCAACACGCTTATCTCGAGCGTGCTATATAGGTGAAATTTTGAGAATCTTGATAAAACGGGCACAGGAAATTCATCGATTCGCATTCTCACCCCACATTTGCGGCCCCGAATGTGGCTGTTTAAAATTGCAGTGATCTCATGTCCGATTTAACACTACAGGTTGAAGAGGCCGCAGTAATGAATGACGTTTCACCCTCGATTAAGGAGTCGCTTTTCGAATCAATGTATTTTTTTGATCGTTCAAGTGACATTGATTAAAACTCGTTCTGAATGAACAATAGTTCTTTCAATTTAATTTTCGCAGCGCGAGTCTCGGTGCAAATTTAAAAAAGCTTCCTGGATCAAAGTATAAAACTGAAATATTTTATCAGCATATATGTAATGTATAGTTGGTAATTTAATTAATTTTTTTAAAGAAACATAGCCACGTGAATAGTTATTTTAACATAAAAAAATGAGGTAAATGTTTGTAGTACTTCTTTCTTTTCCTATTCTTTTTTTTCCTTCCTTTTTTTTGGTAAAGTTCATTCCTCGCGCGCTAATCGCATTTCTCTTGTTACGCGAAAAAATATAGAAACTGTTATTAAAAATATATCAATATTTACCCGCGACCGTTCGATGTTTTTCATTGATTAAATCGGACAGCTAAAGCCTTCCCGACTAAAGTCGATGTCTCTTTTCGGAGTTATAGGTGGATTCCCGCTGTGGATATACGCGCGATGGAAATGAGGACGTTCCGTAATCTGACTCGCAACGTCGCAACGTCAAACGGGCTCGTGTTGCGCCCCGCCGATCGACGCATCGCATCGCATCGTTTACAACGTCGAACAAAAGACGCATCGCCACGACCCGCGCAAGAGATCGGTGCGTCGGTGGTACGAAATCCGCGCAAACTCTCACAAAGGACGAGGTTGGATAACACGGGGGTGTGTCCCCATCCCCCTCGTCCCCCATGCCCCCTCGCCCGCTCGCTGGCCGCGTCCAGCACAGGGATGGAGGATGGAGGCTTACGGCCGATTAGCTATATCTCACTTTTCGACAGTTGGCGATTGAAATGCCGGCAGACCAGTGCGGAGAGAGAATGAAGGGGGAGAAGAGAGAGAGAGAGAAGGGGAGAGAGAGAGAGAGAGAGAGCGAAAGAGGAAGAGAGGGGCGCAAGCGAGGCGAAGATCAACTCAGCTCTCGTGTTACTCGTGTATTCGCGCACGAGCCTCTCGGAGATTCGCATTCGCATCGATCTCGTTAACTATGGCAACAATATTTCGCCGTGATAGTATCGTTCATATGCGCGCAGCCCGGATCTGGCCGGTCGGTCGATCCGAAAGTAGCCGGGCTCTCGCAGGTACCACGGGTACCTGGTACACTTCCTAAGATGTTATACAGCGCTCTGCGCGACTAACGGCCTCCCTATCGGTATTCTCACTCCGGAGCGACGACATCAAGCGTAGTCGAGGGAATACGGCTCTTACAATATTTCAACATTATCCGTCGTAACTTTTTAATTTCTGATATAAAACTTGACGGGGCGATAAGGTCGACCTGAATTTTCGATAAAGCGAAATTGTCTTAAAAGCGAGTTCGTTAAAGTCCCCGCCGCGCCGACCCTCTTGATTCAAGACGATTACATGGACTTCCATAAAAGAGACGTACGTCTTATGAGCTCTAAGAAATAATAGGCAAACATGATGGTCGCGTTTGCTTAAAACGCGAGCGTAATCTCATAAACGGCCTTGTGGCCTTAATCAGATCGGCTTATAGAGACGCGGTGTGTATCACTACGGGGAATCAGCAGTTTCATCCCGTGCGAATGAGATACGAGACGCGTACGCGATTTACATCTCTGGCAGGCGATTTTACGACGCTCGGGATCTCTCGAAAGATACGCGGAGACGGGCGCGCGATAAGCGCACGCGAGAGGAACATAAAGGGAGAACTTTTGAGACGGTTAATTGGCGAAGGACGAAAGCCAGGTCTCGGTCAGGAAAAAGAAGTCACGGTGAGTCTGCTGAGTTCCTCCCCGCGAAACAAAGACGGAGGCAGCCAAGAGACCAAACTTACTTAGTTTAGTTGGTGGCGCGAGAGAAATCTCATAAAGTCACGTCTCTCCATCCTTAGCCAATGTCAATCTCAATTTCGCCGTGGACACTCATTAGCGAAGCGAGAGATTCCAGATAAATCGCGTACGCACGATAAATAAAGGAAGCTTAGGTAGCTGCAACTAAATTACGCAGATCTTTCCCCATCCACTCGTGTATAATTCTTATCAGCCACATACACGCACGTTCATAAAGTGAATGATCGGTGAACTGTGAGATTCAATCGATGGTGAAGACTTTTCGGCGTTTGAGAGATTGAAATATCGCTCTTGGAAAAGGGGAAAATAGGATGAGCCGGGTGACTGCGTTCTTTATACGCGCGCGTAACAGTGACCGAATTCTCTTTACGCGAAGCTAAAGGTGCGCCGGTCGCAATTTCCAACGGTCTCGTATCTAATTTCAAAACGGTCTCGCTTTTACAAATTAAGAAGTTTATTCGAAAAGTGGTACGTGGCGAGCATGAATTTGCCCAATTATATTTTCCATCTTTCGATTTCTATTTTCGCGGCATCGCGGTTTCTTCAGATTGTACATAATTCTATGCAGAGTGCCCCAGTTTTTTGTGCTCTCATTTATGACCTCCCGATTTAATCTGAAATTGACTATTTCGTGGTAACAATATAATATAGCAAGTTTAATTTTTAATCTAAAATGAAAATTACGATAGAAAGTCAATATGAAATTGAATTATATTATCCATTTATATAATTAAGCATTTATAACATTGGTCCTTTATATCACTATTATAATTATTATATACTTCTTATGTATCTCATAAAAATACATCTGTCTATACTTTTATTACTTACAACTCGGAGAAATAAATATTACAATATTATCATCTAAGGTACAATCTACATATGTTTCATTTTATAATATATGTTTCAGAAAATATAACACATCAATTTTTTTAAATTTCTATATCTGCTCTTCCAAAATAATTTTTGATGAGCTCTATAATTTACTTTTTGTACAAAGCAGAATAAATTTTTCTCAGGATATCGGACACATCGCGCTTAGCACGTAACACCTCGCAAAACAATTGCAACTATCTTTGACGAAGGTTTTTCAGTCGGCTCGATATCTCGGATCGATCTCGACGTAAAAATCTCAGCCCCATTCCCCCGCTCGGTAAATCCCCGTCGGATGTTAATTTAACTCGTAGAAAATGTGCGCACCACGCGCAATTTGTATCACGCCGGTGCAACCGAGTCGACGGTAATCGAGCTCGAGAAATCGATTGATTGGAAAAGAATTAAGGGTATTCTTTTTACCTCCACTTTCGCGTTCGCGCCAGAGACAGCCCCCCCCGGTAGCCTTCGCGCTACACAATAAGAGAAAAACTCGGGAAAAGCTCCGTTTCCGTCTAGCAGATTCGCTCCGCTGGGTGCATCGAATGAACACATGTCATCTCGATAAGGAAGTTAAGGGAATCGCCGCTGTTTACATCGACCTTGCCTCGTATCGTGCCGTATATTTTCTACTGACTATATTCACTATATGACGCGGTCGATAACATAATAACGCCGAAATAGATTTGAAAATATTTTAAAGAGCTGCAAAATTTTTTTATAATAACGCTTTAGAAACGTTTTAAAATCTCTTCCTCTCTTTCTCTACAATTTTCTAGATAATTTTATTTAAAACACATATACAATATAATTTGAGCACTTGGCATTTTAAATTTAACGAATGAAAGAATTCTTTAGACTTTAGACCTTTGGAATTTCTATTGACCTCATCTCATTGTCAGGCGAAAACAATTTGCCATTGTTTAGAGCATAACTAGAGCGTATACGTGATATTTTTGCACAGACTGATGGCATAATTGGTTCAGCCGCTTGGTTGCTTGGCTGAAAATTTTTTTAGATTTTTATAGAACGTCGAGATATTCACGAGAATTTTAAATTAATACTTTAATCGGTTTTAAATACAATATTTCTAGCCATTATATTTTCTGTAAACTAAAATTACTGAATATTATAATTAATATATTCTTTTTACGTATAAAAATATATCTTCTATTTGTTTTATATTTAACGAATTTGAAAGCAAACTTACAAAATATCCCATGCATCCTTATGCTAAATCACACGCGAAGCACGTCGTGCAGCGAAATAATTTTTCGGGAATTATTCAAACGATGAAGAAACTAATTTCAGGATGATAAACGGCACATAAACGGAACAAAGGCAAATTATTTTCAAGAAGCTAATCGAACACGCTCTCGGATCTTTTCACAAAAGATGAATATTGTGCCTGAGGTAAATTTAAGAATTTGAAAGAGCTTTCTCCCCATTATCTCTGTAGAAAAAAACACATTAGGCGAAATAGTCAAATTCGCTATTATTACTAGTTTGTCTAGTTATTATTTTTTGTGCTTGACTTTCTCAAAATAATTATTAACGGTTAAATTAATGATTAATCGTATCTCATTAACAACAGTATTTTTTATAGCAAGTATTATTTTTTATACGTATTTACGGCCACCTCAATTTTAAATCTGACTTTACGACGCTGAATGGTCACGCAAGCTGTGCATTAACGCCAACGACGGACTTAACGTAGGTCTGAAATCTTTAAAGCATCGGCGTTAAGACCGTCAGATTACGGATAATCCCTTATTATGCTCGCCATATATTTTTGTTTACGTCTACTTCCTTGCCCGTTCTACGCGTTGAAAAAAATGGTATTTGAAGTTTCGATTGAAACTTAATTTTTCACATTGCTGTCGAAACTGACGGGTGCAATAGAAATCCTTTGGAAAGAGAACAAGTTTTTTTTGCTAAAGCTTTAAGAGAATAAAGGATAAGTATGTACAAAGTTAAGATAACTGGATAAAACTATACTCCGGAAACCAGGTTTAATCAGTTAACTGCGAATAATAATCTCTTATACTTATTGTTAGTCCTGTACTTAGTACAAATTTTTTTATTTCTTCGATAAAATTGCAGTAACACATAAAAAATGCTAATAACATTTTTAGCGGTTTTAACTTCTTAGAACATGCAATATCAGAGCTATAATAAACTCCGATTACTTCTGCAGAATTCGTAGCCCGCGACATATTTTAGAAAACTCGATGGATTTTGAAATATTTTAAAAGAAAGTAGAAAACGAGAAACGCGACTTTTTAACCATACAAACCATTTCGTTGCTCATGGGGACAATCTCAATTTTAATAACCATTTGAGCAACTGAGATAAATTATTCCTTATCATAATTACAAGTTTTTGCGAACTAAGCTGCTGGGATGCTATTAAATAACAAAACCTCGTCGTTCATTAAAATTCTAGTTTAATCTGTTCTGCAAAAATTTTAATTCAAAGTTTTATTATCGATATATTTAATGTTGAATATCAAAAAATTACAACACGCGGTGAATTATTTCGAAATTTTTCCACCGGAAAAAAAGTTGACTCTAGTTTTATCATGAAATTTAAAATTATAATGAAGAGCGAGAGAGAGGTTGGAGGTTCAGGGGTACTCTATTTACTTCCGACTGATCTCCCGTAAGAAAAATGCCGTGTCCTGGCTGGCATTCCGCATTACAGACAATTTCTACGCGTAATATAAACGTCCTCGCGAAATTCGTTTTAAAAAATATCGAATAACTGCACTCTTGCAACATTTATCCTCGCGATCGTCAGAAACTGGCGAAACTCACACGAGTGTTACCGCGCCGTACATACATATTCGCACCTATCGCGCTAGTCAGACCTCGTCGCCCATTCGGGCGTGCATGTGTAAGGAACAGTATTCGTCAACGTTCCTTCTAAGAACGTTAAACCACGGTGGAAGTTCGCACACGAATCGCGAACGGCTTAGAAACGTTTCTGGCGCACTGTACTTTTGATGTGAGCGATCGATGCGCGAACGGTTTGCGTACTTCGGTTTGGCATCAAAGCCCGCCGTCGGGGAAACTAGTTGATCAAACAAACAGAATTCGAAGAAATAGTTAAAAATGTTCCGAACTGGTGGGTAACTTTGCGTCGCCGTTGCCAGAAGCCGTAATGTTATAGTTCATCTCCCGTATAAGCGGATATTGATTTTTCGCGGTGAGCACCGCTCGGCCACGCATTTCGACAATCTCGTCTCTCGCACGGATAAGACGGTTTTTCCGAAAATCGCTGATCCAATATTCCGCCGACGATCATCCGGTGCTACGAAATTTCGTTCCTAGACGCGGTCGACCGACTCGCAGCGACACGACTATTGAAAAATTAGAGACCCCGTTTTGTTGCTTTTGCGGAATTCCACTCTCTTTCTCGCTTTTTTTTTTATATTTTCACCAAAATATTCGTTACGGCACAATATGTGTTTTTGTTGGAATTTTAAATACGAGAAAACTCATGCGCGCGAACGCAAAATATTTTCCTTGTCTCGCGTGGCCGCAGTGTAAAAAATTGAAGGGGAGCTAATTGTTCCCGCGCTGAGGCGGATTAACAATGAACGAACGCGAGCGCGAATATTGCCGGGACGTTATCCGTTTTTGGCAGCGCGGCGCGCGTTGCGCCCGCGCCGCTCGCGCGCGGACATTGTCCGCGATAGCATTCACATACAGCGATAAGTCCGCGAGCGAAATCCGTGAATGTCGAAGTTACATAATTATGTAAATTATTGGCAACGAATGCGCATTCAATTACAGTCGAAACCATTAAGTATTTAATATCACTCGCGAGCGCGTATAACATTGCGTCATGCTACATTGAATGATTGAAAGAATATTCCAATAACTGCGAACACACGTATGTTTAAAACGTGATTACAACATATAATTGTGAATAACGTATCAAATTAACGTATCTTTTAAAATAATGAAATGGCAAGGGCACGGGACGCGTACATAACGTGATTAAGATATCACGAGAGATATCACATCTGCGTAACAAATCAACAAAGTTTAGGAGGCGCGTTAATTATTCGCGCGTGTGCGTTTAACTTGTTTCCGCATCGTTAAAAACACGCCATTCTAAATTACAGCGTAACACGTTGAACAATTCTCGCTTTAATAACTTGGTACGACACGACGATACCGATAACGTGCTAACAATGCTGCCGCAAAATCGTCACAGCAGACGCTCGAGAATACATTTGTAACCGTGCGCAGCGCGAGAGAGAGAGAAAAGAGCGAGGGGAATCCATTTTTACCGCTGTCCCAGTGTAACTCCCCATTTATCTTCCACCTGCGCCCATCACGTACTTGTCCGGCGAGTTCGAGAGTTCGTAGCGGAGACGGATGTCTCTCCGCGAAAATCAGACCCGAAAGATCGATCGAACGGCGAAAGAGCTGGCCGCGTTTCTGTCTTTAAACGTCTTCCTCCTTACCTCGCCGCGCCGCGCGCCGCCCGGGCCCCTCCTTCCCGGATTCCTCGCATCGCTGATCTGCTTATTGGCGCGTCGCGGTCGACTAATCTATCTTAACGCGAGCCCATCAGCAACTGATTTTCCAGACGCTTTATTCGCCGTTCGTCTGACGCTTTTCGTCACAATTATTCTGCAGCCACAATGCAAATCGATTGCAGCGCGCGAGCGTTTTTGAATTATCGAGACGGTCGATAGTTACGTTCTAAATGAAAATTCTCCATTTTCTCTCGAGGAATTATTAATAGCAAAGAATTTTGGAGAAATAAGAGCGTTTCTCAATTATCGATACGCGTTTAATGGTTACGTTCTGAATAAAGATTCTCCATTTTCTCGAGAAATTATTAGTAATAAAGAATGCAGTTGTTTATGTCCAAAAGTTATATCCAAAAAGAAAATGAACTTTTTTCAGTGGAACATCGATGGATTTCATGGAAAATATTTAAAAAATGCAGAAATACGAATAAACCATAAATTATATGACTGATTTTAAGTAGATCTTAAAAGTTCTTCTTGAGAGTAAACAATTGCTAGAGAAAGTAATTAAGAACTGCGATATTACGCTACGCGTTTCCTTCACCGATAAACACATTTTTTTTTTCAGGAACATTACACCCTCGTGCTCTCGTGAAGGCACTAACACGACAGACAAACGACGTCGCGACGTCTGGAATGTCGGAATGGACTCATCGGACGACCGCACAGAAGACGGATGCTCCTCACAGAAATCAGACTCGATGGATCGATCGAATGGAGAAAAAACCTGCCCCCATTTCTTACCGTCCCAGCTATCTCGTTTCTCTCCTTTCCTATCCGATGTCCTCTCTTTCTCTCCCTCTCTCTCGCTTTCGTTCTCCCCTTGATCTTTACGATCCTCGCACGAAGGATCGCACACCTTTCTTGTCGTGTACGACGTTTGGGCGAACTCGTCCATTGAGGATATCACACAGAGACACCCTCTCAAAAGCGACAAACGCCCCTCGCGAAAATCAAACGCGAAACATCGATCAAATGCTGGCAAACTTTCCCATCACTTTCTAACGTCAGAGTTTTCGGGGCATTTTCGTTTTACGATGTATCGCTTACTTCGATTAACAAGTCAGCGTGACATAAAAAGATATCTTTAGCCTATATATTTTTTTTCGATATCAGCAAAACTTATCCTGATGATATATTTCGCGCAGAGATAAAATTTTATTCGAAACGTTACTCTTACTCGAATGAGATTATTTAGAAGATAAAAAATTAGATTAATTTTTGGCCTTCAAAAATTTTGTCGATAAGAACCGTTGGGTGTTTCGTTTTTTTTTTTTTTTTTTTTTGTTATCGTTTATGCAACGGAGAATAGTGCTTTGAATGTTCTCTAAAATTTATAACCCTTCACGAGATTTCCCCAAAAGAGTAGTTTGCAATTTCGAGTGTCACGAACACATTTTACGCTGTATCTTTCATCGTTATCGGAATTTTTCTACCGTTATTTCTGAGAAAGTTTACGCTAGTTGTACTAAATAGTCCTTATGTAGTATCTAAAGAATCGATAACTCTATGGGTAATCCCATTTCCTCAAAATCGTGAAATTTTTTGTTCTAATCAACGTGTTAATGGGCATTCTCGAAAAAAGCTTGAAGGGTGTTTTGTTTCTCGTATTTGTTTCTTACTTCCCGCGACTCGGGGTGCGTCGCTTCCCGCGATACCAAGATACCACCGTGCACCGTGGCGAAACATTCAGTATCTCGACGGGGGGTTCTCCTTATCTGTCCGAGGAATTTCAATTTAGAACCACCGCTAACAAGGACTCAAGGTCCAATCCACGAAACCTATACCCATACAATCGCCTGCATTTCGCCGTAGCATATCAAGAAAGCTTTTGTTGCGGCTCTCTGCGCGCACTTTGGAATTCGCATCTTGGCTGACGTACGAGAGATTCCGATATGACGTTTATTTTTCAACTGCGTCCGCATACTTATCTGCAAGGCTGTGCTATTTCAATCTTACGCTCAAATTTCTGTTAGCAATACTATCGTCGGTGCTGATATAATTGTTACAATAACACGTATATAATTACAATCACCATAATGGTTGAATTTACACGAGTGACGTCCGACATAACATTAATTTAATATTTACCTGCTTCAACTTTTATTTTTTTTCTGCATTTATACATTAATATTCGATTTTTTCATTAAATTTCCTACTTGTAAAATAAAAATATCAATTCTCATCACATGGACATAAGATTCTTTTATAATCTGACGGTCTAATTCTGGAAATGGTAAAAATAGCTTGTACTACGCTCTATGAAAAACTAAAGCGCCTACAATTTTTTTCGGGCTTTCTGGGATTAAAGTCAGCTCACACAGTCGCCAGTAGTTTCGGAGCCGAATGTTCATCCCGAAAATCAAACCTGAAGGATCGATCGAACGGGGGAAAAAAAGCGCCTGTTCGCCTTTCCATCCTTGCATTCTTTCGCCCTCGAATGGTCCTCTGAGACATATAAGGGTGATATATAATATATGAAAAATACTTATAAGGTGAGCTCAAATCCTCGAGGCAGGGAAGAAGATTCATACGCGTCGGGAAAAACTTGCACCTTTTTGCCAATAACTAAATGATCGTTAACATTAATCGAATTCTGGATTTTACGTGCCTCGCGATGAAGATCGTGTATACCATGTTATCTCGATCTATGCGTATCAGACTACGTTTAATGCTAAACATTATACTGTATATGATTATGGATTCATATTTCTCTCTCTCTCTCTCTCTCTCTCATCCATTTTACAAGTAGTTTCCGTGCATATCGCACGATATCCTATATGTACATCCGAGCAAACATGTTCACCTCCTGTACAGACCACTGCGACTTGCTGTAAACGGCGACGGGCCCTCGCACTTTTCTCTCGTCCTTGAGAGAAAAGACGAGCCGGTTGGCTCCTCGTCGCGTCGTAAGATATTCGTTCAAGTGGGCACGTCGCGTGTGTGCAAGGCGCGCTGCTGCAGATACTACACGGTATGGTGCGGCTCGATGCTGATCGCGCGGAGCTTGACCCGCCGCCAGAGCGAGGAAAGAGAGAGAGAGAGAGAGAGAGAGAGAGAGAGAGAGAGAGAGAGAGAGAGAGAGAGAGAGAGAGAGAGAGAGAGAGAGAGAGAGAGAGAGAGAGAGAGAGAGAGAGAGAGAGAGAGAGAGAGAGAGAGAGAGAGAGAGAGAGAGCGCCCGAAGGGTGGAGGAACCTGTGTCCTCTCCTGCGGAGGATCAGGGGGCGGCGGACGAGATCGGCGTTTGCCAGCGTTAGTGCCGTAAGGTGGCACTCAAGAGCCTCGTACCACTCTCTAAATGACTGGCGACTGTCAGGCCCACGAGGCTCGAATTTAATACGCGAGAGATTTTGGCTCGTGACGCGCTGCCGCTTTTCTCTCTCGTATGCGTCGGTATACCCTCGTCCACCCGCGCGCACACATGCACACATGTATACAAGGCGGATATATATGGTTAGATACTTGTGGACATAGGCGTGTTTAAACGCGCGTTTACACGCGTAGCATAGAAAAATCTAAAGGCTCGCACTCGTGTATACATGTGTATACACGTGTGTACGCACGTGCACGCTTACATATGTAGATAACACGTACGCGTGTAGCCACGATGCGCTTTCGAGCGTGTCCCGCGAGCGTTTTTAGCGAAGCGTGAGCTTTAAAAATAGTATCCCGGAGTGGTCGCGTCGTTTGTCACGGAAAATTTAGTGTCATTATGCCCTCCTCTCTCTTCGCGAACGGCGACGACGACGACGACGATGACGACAGCGCATCGGAGAACGATTTTCACGTTTATTGTTGCGACCGGATGTAACGGGGTGCGTGTGTGTGCGTAAATGCACTGTGCGTACCCATATGCGAGCATGATGAATTTAATAGTACGTCGTTACTTTTCAACCGCGCGCGCATTGACAAGCGCGGCAATTAAAAACTAAATGTTCGCGATTATATATATATCTATTTTCGTATCTCTCTCTCTGCAGCTAACAACCAAAAACAATTCTATTTGACACAAATCTGATTTAAGTGATCTGTAGTACAGTATAAATATGACGTTCGTGTTAAATGTTACTAAATTTACGCTCGCTAATTCAATTCCTCAGCGAAAAGAACAATGTTCAGCGAATGAAAAAGTTGCCGAGAATCAGTATTATAAATACCGTTCATACAGATATATTTATGACTGAAACTTAAATGATCCCATCAATAATTTACATTACTAAAAAAATCTATCTTGGGCATACTTGGCGAACAGCGTAGCGAATGAAATAAATAAAATGTCGCTGTCGCAAATATAATATCTGTCGTGCACGAAACAAATTCGAATTATTGACC
This sequence comes from Temnothorax nylanderi, assembly GCF_030848795.1. Taxonomy (NCBI): domain Eukaryota; kingdom Metazoa; phylum Arthropoda; class Insecta; order Hymenoptera; family Formicidae; genus Temnothorax; species Temnothorax nylanderi. The sequence continues at coordinate 591,034 of NW_027249094.1, read as the reverse complement.
CTCGATGCGCAATCTCATCTTTTCCTTTTTTAGATTTTCAGTAAGGCGCTTCGTCTTTTCTGCAGGCGCCACGTTGTCGGCGCAAATCGATCCTCGAGAGAGAGAGATGCGATTATTTATTCAAACGGAATATTTAGCGCGCTCAGTTACGCGCTAAAATAGATCGAATCGTAGAAAACAATCCTTGCAACTCGATAGTTTATCATCAGTTTATGAATTAAAGTTTAATTATCAGTTAAAATGCTCCGTTCTTTTCCTTTCTGGACAGATCGTGCTTATGTTGCTCGCCATCAAAGAGCGTAGCTCTTTCGGCGCTACCGCAGAGAGAATCGAGCGGTATCCAAGCGTTGCAAAATGAAACAATATCGGATTATATCTCTGGGGGGTATCGTTTCCCCCTTAAAGCCCGTTCTTTGTTAATTCCGCAAGATGCCCGTACATGCGGCTCAAGTGTAAGGAACGTTTCCACGCCGCGCACTAATTATTCAATATCCGAGAATAAGTCTACCTTTGTGACTTGTTATACCTGATTAATTTAAGTGGCGAATTCTCGATGTGAATCGATAACCCTTGCTCGGATAAACGATCTTTCACCGGGGAACTGTCGTTTTGCGTGGATAATTATTATTGACTTTCTCTCTCTCTCTCTCTCTCTCTCTCTCTCTCTCTCTCTCTCTCTCTCTCTCTCTCTCTCTCTCTCTCTCTCTCTCTCTCTCTCTCTCTCTCTCTCTCTCTCTCTCTCTCTCTCTCTCTCTCTCTCTCTCTCTCTCTCTCTCTCTCTCTCTCTCTCTCTCTCTCTCGTCTCTCTCTCTCTCTCTCTCTCTCTCTGTCTCTCTTGAATAAATTGAAAGTTAATGGCCACGTGGAAAAAAAGTATCGTACGACAGCGATTACGTAAGCACATACGTGCAACAGCCGTGAACGTCGGAGAAAACGCGTTCGATTTGCACTATAATTCCCTTTTTCTCTCAATCGCATAATCGAGCGACCACTCCTTTTGCACGCGAATGCGCCTCTCGTAAAAACCTCTAGAAACACAGAGACGGTCCATTTATACGTATTTGATTGCCAGACCGTTTTAAGAGAGGATCGTTTACACAGAAGCGCGAAACAAGCACGATATAACTACTAGGAAGAGGCAAGAAACTGGGTCAAGTAATGTCTCCGACGTTCTTTCCTCCCTCTCTTCCCTGCCCCCCTTTTTTCCTAAAACGTTCTTGACTGTTCGCGCGAGCACAATGTTCTCTTAGCGTATAATAACCGGGCGCCCGCGCGCGCGCGTGCATCCCCGAACACGAAAGTTCGCTAATGTAGTCGGGAATTTCCAATTCGTGGGCAAACTTTTTGCCACGTCGCTCGTTAAAAAATTCCGCGCCACAAACGTGCGAGCTGAATTTTTCATAAAAATATCTTCGCGAGCCTCTTTGCCGCGCGCGGGTCTCCGCGGAGTTCATCGGCGTTGTCGGCCTCGCCTGAGCTCTCAGCCTGGGGTTTCACCCCGTCTCCCTCCACCCCTGCGTCGCCGAAAAATTCCATATAGGAACTTATGGTATCGGGCGAAATCCGCATGGATCCAAATATATTCCGATGGGATTTCTATCCGGACTTTATCCGTTCTTATCCAGTTACCTTACCTCTCGATACTATCCGGTTTAATACGATACCTTTTCCCGAAAGCGCGGCACGCTTCTCCCAAACGCGACCGACCCTCGCGTGTCTTCCTCAGAAAGCGTATCGTCATTCTTTTGGACAAGGCCGAAAAAACTACTTATAACGCGTAATCTCTCCCACACGTCTTACTTCAACCCTTAATTTGTCAATACGCTCGATTTCTGGACAACCCGCTCTTCCCGAGCATTAACCTACACCCGAATCCTTTCAGCAATCGTGTCATTTATCATCGTATCCGAGATTAAGAGACGTCCGAAAAGGTATGCGAGGTCCTAAGGTCCGAGAGTAAAACGCGCGTCTCGATCTTCGGCCGGCGCCCCTTGATTTGTCAATATCCTCGACCGCCAGTTCTCGCGGCTACCGAGGACTCCGCGCGAGAGGGGGCCCGGCGAAGGACGTCGGCGTTCCCGTGGCGATCCGTCGCGAATGCGGCCGTAATTAAGCGCGGTGTTTCCGCGTCTCTCAAACCCATCTCGTCGTCGGCGCGTCGCACTCTCGCTCGCGGCGCAAGCATCGTCCCACCCATCAGCAACGGTCCGCGCGTTCATTACCGAATCAATTCGTCGATCCACGCGTTTACCCCGAGAGCCGCGTACGACCGAGGCGCCGTCATGTCCGCGTACGGCCCTGAGGGCCGGAAGGGGATGTTCGCGCGGATGGTGGGGCATGAGCAGCTGGGGCGGCCTGGAGCCCGGAGTCGCGAGCCCGCGATATCTACCCCGCGCCGGGTCTGGGTTTGGCCGGGTCGCGACGGCGGCGACGACGGCGGCGGCGGCGGCGGCGGCGGCGGCGGCGGCGGTGGCGATGGGGGGTGGTGGTACGATGGTAGTGGTAACGGCGGGTGCTGCGCAAGCAGCGACGACGGCAAAGGTGGTAGAGGTGAGCGAAAGCGAGCCGGATGGCGCAGCGACGGCCGACTCGCACTACTAGCAGCCGAGTGAGCGAGCGAGCGCGAGGACCACCGGGCTTGGCGAGCCACCCCCGTTTTGCCATCAACCCCTAGCCCCTACCCCCAAGCGCCCCACGCCGCTCTCTGCCCCACGCCATCCCTCGTTCACCACCCCACCACCTTCTCCGCCTTCTCCTCCTTCCTCTATCGCCGCCGCCGCCACCGCTGCCGCCGCATCCGACTCCTATATACCCTCTCCTACTCCTTCTCCGATGCGTTTTGGCCGCCCCGTTCGGTCCGCTACTACTGCGTTCGTTCGTTCGTTCGTACGTTCGTGTATCCCCGGCCGAGAGAGCTCGTGCAGAGTGCTCGCCAACGTCTGCGAGATCCGTGTCGCGCACGGCTCTACACGGAGAAAATACGGCTCGCGCCCTCGTCGTTCGCCGACGTAGTCCCTTTCCTCCCGAAAATCACACCCGAAGCTCTCGCAGAGCGCGAACAAGCCTACGGCGAGCCTCCACCCTCGCCCTTCCTCATCCTTCGCCTTTTTTCTGATTTGATAACCAGCCGGCCGGCCGAAAAAAGGGGGTACTCCGGTTGTCCGGGTGACAGCGGCGAGCAGGAAGGGCTCGTTCGCTCGTGTCGTCGAGTTACTTGGTCGCGCCGACCCTGGTCGTGCACAACCCTCCGCGCGAGAGAGACACGCGCGTCGTTCCACGCGTTTATACCGGTGAGCGAAGCCGTGTTGTGACGGCCGCGCCGCTGGAGCAACGGCCCCGCGAGGAGAGACGACGATGACCACGCAGCCGACGGGGCCGATGACGACCACGACCACGACGACGATGTACGCCCGGTATGGCGTGAGGAGCGACGACGGCGACGGGGAATTGTGTGCGCAGTGAAGCCCGCGAACTCCGCGTAACTCCGCTATCCGCTACGGCAGCGCGACGACGAAACTGCGTGCGTGTGAATGCGTGCGTACGTACGTGCGTGCGTGCGTGCGTGCGTGCGTGTGCGCTCGTCGCAACCGGGTGACACGCGTGGTCCGTGTCGCGCGTCCCCACGTCCCGACCGGCTCGTCGCCGTTGCTCGCGCGAGGCCAGCCCCCTTGGTACACCTAAGTGAGGCGTTCAACGTGGCCGATCATTGGACATGTAAGTAACACGTACGACGCGGTGGTCATCGCCGATCAAAGGCGCACCGACCACCGACGCGAGACTCATCCCCCTTTTCATCCCCCAAACGCGCAGCTGGCCGCGCGCGCGAGCGTGCTCTCGCCTTTGTTTGCCCTTCCGCGCTCCTCTTCAGGGCCGAGCACAGAACGGCGGATTACACAACCGGGATCGTAAATGCGCGATCGAATTCAAATCCCATAAAGGGTTCGGGACAGAATCTCCCCTCCCCCGACGTGGAAACCGACGCATGCTTTGATGTAATTATCGCAGATCGGCTAAAGGTCCAACGAGATCCGCTTATATCGTTTCCGAACATTCTGCATCGAAATCATGAAGGATATAAAAAGTATCCTTAAATTACTGTAATTTTCACAAAACGAGTCGAGAAATGAGACAAAAACATGTGCGGTCTCGCGATTCGAACTATATATGTAATGTATATAAATAAATTTTTAGATTTGTCTGTCATGTGTTAAACGCGACACTCGAAATTCGATTCTCCACAGGAGCCTATTATGTAGTTGGACTTCTACGTAGGTGTATATATGCTACATATCATCGGGATTGCGATTGAAATTTGACTCGAAGCTCTCGTACTTCCCTCGTTTGTCTGTATGCTGCAATTCGCGCTGCGACTGCACACCATCCATCGTTCGACGCGATTTTCGCGAGCCGACGAGAAAATCGGTCAAACCGATGCGTCGCGACGCTCTAACGTGCCCTAACGTGTCGTGTCGCGTCGTGCACGGTCCGAAAGTCCCGTGCACGCGAACTGGGTGAGGAGGGATCGATTTGTTTGGCGGACGCGACGTGTGAGACTGACAGAACTCGAGCACGCGAGTAAACACTCAAACTGGGCTGCGTGTCTCCTCGTCGACGGAAGGGAAACGAGGGAAGCAAAAGGCTTGGAACGAGGGGGAGGGGGAGTGCAGGGAGGGCAGGGTGTGCGACGAGATAAGGCGAGCGATAGGGCGGTCTGCTCCGGGGAAAAGAATTCGATGTAATCGCCCTGAGCTTTCCTCGAGAGCTCGAGAGCTCGGCGCGGCCTGAGGCGGGGTGCAGGCTCGACTCGGGTTACGAGACGGTTTCCTTCTCCGGATCCTCTCTCGCCGCAGGGGAAACGTGCGCCCCGTCGCGAACGATTGAAGGAATCCGGGGAGATTTGTCAGGCATCGCCCACGTAAGGTTTCGGCCTCGACGTCGCGTCGGAGAAGCCCGTTGTTTGAAAGCGAATCTTCTTCGAACTTTCGGCAACGTGCGTTACGGTTTATAATGCATCAGCGGTATTCTGTATTAATCGGTGCGATTTAACGTTATCTTATCTCGGGCGGATGAAATAACGGTGGATAACGTGAACGAAGGATTACACGAATATCTGATAGAGAAGTTTTTAAATATTTGTTAACGTAGCGTAAGTAAAAAGAGCGCATTTGTCCATGTTTAATTCATAGTACTGCAGAAAATTAAATGTACGGATTTTATTATTATTTCATAGAGTGCTCGTATATTAAACTTTTTGTTAAACTTTTAGCTCAACATTTTCAAAAATTGTACTTTTATCGAAAATAACGAACGAGTTTTTTACAAGTGTCTGTGGAGTCAAGAGGGCTCTTGCGACGTTGAAAATTTCTACGTAGCGGCCACATTACCGTCGTTTATTTTTGAAAGATGTACTTAAATTCGTTTCGTTTTATGTATAAGAGTCGTTAGAGTCCGGAGTTAGTGTAGACGTACCAAATAAAACATTGTTAATGGCAGGAGCCCGACTTTCCATGGTTCGTAAGACAGTAAATGCTAAAGTGTATTTTTTATCAGAGAACATAATCCGTCATTTTTGTGCAAGAGAAAACTCTTCATCTTACTGTTTGTGCTTCGTACACGCGACGATTCTATTAGCGATCATATATTATGCAAATTATAAAACTTATATATTATAATTTATAAACTTAAAATTATAAAACTAAAATTATTTTATCTACTTTTATAAAACATTTGTTTCTAATTTGTTCGAAATACCCAAATTCGTCATATTGATTACCTGGGGTAAATGTTTTTTAAAAATCTAAAGTGAAAAATCAAGTAGGAAACGAAACGTTTGATCGTGCAACTTATGTGTGTTTTTCTTGAGTGAACAAAAACATTTCTGGTAAAGTACAGCGACGAGCGCACAATACATCTTTATCATTTTATATCTCTCTTGTAGTCATGATCAGGACCGGATGGCGTTGGCAGGGAACCAACATTGATCGGTATAAATTCGGAATTTGTTCTCGGATGTATCTCTTTTAACGTAGCCTGTCAATTCTCTGCCAGTTTCTGCTAAGCCGTAGGAGAAACGTTACGAATTCACTTGAAGGTTCTAGTACGCACGTTTTCTTATCTATTAGCCATACGAATGATATTATTATTTCTCTCCGTTTTTAAACAAAATATTTTGTTTTATTAAAAAGAACATATTAGACGAAAAATTTTCTGCTACGTTAAAAATCATTATTTCGCGCACATTTGTGTTCCTGATTCACGAGAATATTTTTATTAACTACTATTAATCAATTCTCTGAAATTTAATTGAACATGAGAAATCTTTCGTTGAATAAAGGCAAGAAATTCACAGCATAATGCCGAATTATATCTTGAGGTAAGCGTATTTCGAGAAAGAGAATGCCATTCATACACACACAAGGTATTATTAACTTAAGTTATATACTCATCATAGTCAATTTTAGCTGCGGGCAAAACGCGCCGCTTAACGTCCATTATATATGCGTGTTTATTTTTCCTAAATACATAATCCAATTAGATCCATTCGTGCATAATATTACATCCGCAATTCATTATCGTGAAATTAATACTGTATTCTATTATGGGCATCATCTATTATATCTATTAATTCGAGTCTATTACCATAAACGGACAGACATAAAATAGAACAGACATCAAATAGCGTCGCTATTAATTATTAATACGGTAGTCAATTCAGTCTTTCTCGGTTCCCTTTGTCAAGCCGGGACAGCCGGCTTTCTCCAATATCAGCCGGAGTAAAAATAATCGTTGTTATCTCTATGCACGTCCACGATTAGTTTGAAACGTAATTCACTCGGGACCGTCTTCGCGAACTCCGCTCTCGATCGCGATAATAAACGCAACGTGCGCCGCTCGGGGTTGCTCGGGGAACGCGAGCCCAACGTGCGCATTTAACTCCGGTTTAGATAGAGAGCACAGTTTCCATTCATCAAACAGCGAAATCCGACAAATATGTGCGGTCGTTAGTAAGCACTCCTGGAAAGTGCCGTCTAATACGCTTTTCGGTCGGTCCGGCAAACGAGGATCGGCGCGCACGTTTCCGATCGATCGAATTCACCTCAACCGGACGATCACGCGCATCGTCGATCATCGCCGTTCTAAAGAGCTAAACTTTAAAATCTTCTAAGCGGCTTTAGATATCTTCGCCGAGACCTGTCGTCGCTTCTCATCGAGAGTCTTCCAATTTCGGCATCGCCACTTATAAATTCTCTAAAATTATATCTAAAAAAAAAGCTAGGAAGAAAGATAGGAAGAAAGTATTTTTTATGTTCTTTTTTTGACGATATAATAAAAATTCACGTGCATGTTCTGTTTTCGATCTTGAACAGAATTGCGAGCGTTTATGAATAATTTTTCTATAACATCGTCTGGCGCATAACTTTGTGTACGCGCGCAACGTAACCCGACAATTCGTTTCGATTGTTTTCCTTTTTCTCGGGATCAACATCTCTCAGATCAGAAAGAATTTATCTCGTATCGTGCACCGCGCATAAGAACGAGGTATTCGCGAGATGTGTCTTTCGGGAACAGGATGTACAAGGAAACGAGCGATTCTGGTAACAGTGACGCGAGATCGATCGTCTGCTTCCGAAATGCTTCGGGCTGCGGCCGTCCAGATCTAACGCGTGTATTTGGGGTCTCTATATGCGCGAGATTGAAATACTTTCAACGTAATTTAAAATGCATTAAGAGGTGATTATCATTTATGTAAAATGTAAAATTATAGCAGTTAATTAAATGATCATGTACAATAACAATCACTTAGTCCTTTTAATTTGCTAATTTTAAACGCGTACATACTGTTGAGTAATTTTTAATAAGCATTAACTTTACGTATTGATAAATTCCGCGTTTGAAAATTACTGTACAAATTGAAAATTATTGTACAAATTGTAATTATCTTTATAAGCGAGACAATTCTAATTTTAAACTAATTTTAAACTAATTTTAAACTAATTTTAAATTAATTTTCAAATTTTCGTATTAATGTTGCCAACAAATTTTTTTTAGTAAATGCTGACAAAAAAGTAATTCAAATTTTGTATAGAAGCTATTATCGTAATTTTAAAAATTATAAAATGAGCAATAACAAATTTTTAAAATGAGCCGTCTGCCGATGCACGAAATGTTAATAAATTCCATTTCTTTCTTTCTTTCTTCTTAGAATTACACTGGCCTGTTACATCAAAATCTGTTTTCACTGACGTATATATTACGAAAGTTTGGAAACTAGCGCAGTCTCATTTATGAAGTGCAGTTCGCGCGTACAACAATTTAGGAGTACGGATTCATAAGCGTTCAGAACGTAAATGCGTTAGATTAAATTTCGCCCGTTTGTTTTAGGGATAAATTTGGAAGATCCATTTACGGCTTAATTTGACGTATTACAGACATTGTTGTCGCTGTATTACGTTATATAACTTATAATAAATCTAGCTGTGCTAAAACTAGCGACTTCTCGCGTGTGAATTCACCCTAATGGAGAACGGCTCGTCGCTCTCGATATGCGCACAATCGAATAATCTGACGAGCGGAAGCAGCGTTACTGGCGTTGCTACAAGTTCCTCCTGATCTTATGCTAGTCTGATAGTTAACTTCGACCTGGAAGTAACTAGTTAGGTGTACAGGGCAGGCAGTTTAACGTTCGTCGATCTTACGCGTAGCGCCATCATGCAATAGTTAGCTTACACGTCGGATGTGTCTTATTAATGAAGTTGCGTTAACGTGTTCGAAATAGTTTCATTCGAAAAACCTTCAGATTTACATGATTATAAGTTTATCCTTAAACTTAACACAAATATGTACACCACCTGCTAATCGATTTTAGTTAATTATTAATGAGCAATTAAAACGCATGTCAAAAAGATACATCGATGTGAGAGAAAAGATAATAATAAAGATAACGTTAAAATATACATTACTTTTAAAGACTATTATCGTGCTATACCTATAATGCACAATACAAGAAATAAAAATGCGTTAGGAGTAAAAAATTAATATGTACATTTTTATAAGATATTTAACAAATAATGTAATAATTTAAGAAACAGAAAGTTTAAACAGGAACGTAATAGTTATTTTCTTTTATTGCTAGACGTTTACAGAAATTATTATTTTTGTCTTATACAGATACACTGTAAAATTCGTAGTGTCAAATTATACTTAATTTGAGTGACTTTTAATTATTCCCATAGGTCGCCACTGCTCCTACTCAATATATCTTAATTCGACTCTAAAACAGTATTAATTTAACTAAACCAATGGAGTTAAAATAATACTGTTTATGTTAAAATAATAAATTTCGACACACATGGTAGTTAAACATAACAAAACGTTAACTCAAGGTGGTTTAAATTTCATCTTTTCATATTTAACAGTGTACTATTGATTATTTTGGGCGTCATCAAATTATGACTTTTGCGCGGAATAGATATGATATCATTGATGTACACCAGTATGTAGGAAGCGAAACTTAGATCGATTTGTCCCATTTCGAGTGGTGCCCAATCAAGAAGCAGACTCCACGGCTGAATGGTAGTCGCGCAACTTGCAGAATCGAATGCCCACTCTATATCCATTAACTCACACCCGGAGCGCGACGCAAGTAATGCAGAATTTGATTCGTCAGAATCCGACGGCACATTTGTAATGTAAATTAATACGGATCGAGAGACGCGAGAGGCGTACAAAACCGATGAAGTTTATCTCGTATTGTTACAGCACCCTTTTTTTTCCCCATGCACTATACTGACCCGCGAAAGATCTCAACGGCACGGCGCGGCGCACAGTTTGTTCGCGTTTTTTCTAATGGAAAGGTCGAATTTATCCGCTCGTAAAAAAGAGAAAGAAATTTGCGTTCGCGTAGCCACGCAGCGCTTTTAAAATAACGTTCAGTTAACGCCGCACACGAGAACGTTTATTAAATACGTCGGAATGGATACGATTTGTTCTACGCACTGATAACTCAAGTGTAAATTTCGTTCTCAAAGTCCTGCTCTATTTCACCTAAAGTTATATCCTTCGTAAACCATTGTGCACGTAATATTATCAAAAGTTATATCTTTGTAATTATTGTGCGCGTAACATCAAAACTCTAAACTCTAAAACAAACATTGTACTAGACACAAAGATAGAAAAAAGTAAAATAAAAAATTAAAATTAAAATTAAAATTAAAAATAAAGCAAATTTAACAGAAATACGGAGAATAACAGCACAATTTTTCGTATATTCTTAATGCGCCCCACGGTATAAAGCGTTACGTGTAATTTCCATTTACGTAACGCGCTGCATACGTGGAAGTACTCAACCCTGATTATTTCCGTACACCGCGCAGCCTCCGAGGAAAAGATTGAGAATTAATCCCGACGTCACGTCCCGCTGGAACCGAGCGACGCGTTTCGAGGCGACGCGACATAACGTAAATCGCGACAGATTTCTCCGGGCGACGGGTTTACGCTCGTTCCGCTCCGCTCGGGGCGACGTGGCCGTCGTCGTCGTTTCCGAGCACTGTTTTTCAAATCCGCGGGGGCAGTAGGTTTAACGGCAATCCGACGAGTATAATCCTGCAGAGGGTAGGAGAGGGGAGGAGAGGGGAAGAAGGGGAGAGTGAATTTGTCAAATCGATTTCGCGTCGCGGAGCAGTGAGCCACGCGAATCGCGCTATTTCTAAAGGGCAATTCGGCCAATTACGAGAACGCGCTGAGCGACACTATTCGTCGCTTTGGTACCGGGCTAATGCAAATTTCGGTTTGTCGAAAGCTGCGAGTGAAGCGAAATCAGTGCAAATTAATGCGGATCGTAGGTGAAACCGACAGGCCGATAAAGTTTTTAACTGCGTCGCCGATGGAGCGGACGAACCCAGGTTTCCACGTCGCTTTGTATCCTCTTTCGCGTGTAACGCCTGACTAAACAGCATGGTAATACCACTTATATTGCACGCGAGACCCCGCACGTCGTATACATTCTTGCAAGTAATTACAAGTATTTCGTGTACGCTTCCATTACGACGTCGTCGGCTCAAAAAAGTAAAGCTACAAGCGCCATAAGTTCTTACGCGGAAGAGTTCGCCATGCAAGCGCGACGTTTAAGCGCGCTCACTGCACCCTTGACAGCCATTTTTCGCCTTTGTACATATAGTGCCACAGGAGAGCCCGAGCGGATTTTGGAAACTCAATATTCGCGCTATTCTAACGAGAAAACTCTGCCGACCGACAAATTTATCGTTCCGAAAAAAATAATTTCGATAAAAAAATTTTTTCGAAATTCCATTTACGTACACTTGCTTACACAGTTAATCCCATGTAGCCTACTCTTATGGCTAATTATATTATCGTTGTTGACGTACAGTAAAAGCATCTTCTAAAAATATAACAGATAATTACATTTAAATAAAGGATACAAACAAAGAATATTTAAATATCTAAAATAATCCTATATATTTAATTTGTTTCTATTTAAGCGATTCACTTAAACGAAAAGCCGACGGCTATTCTCCGAGGTAACATATGGAATTTGTTTAACGGTATTTCGCCGAATATACGGTATTTCGTCGAACATGTAACAGTTAGACCCCTCTATCGGTTTACTGCCAGGAAAAAGTGTAGTAATTTGATTTTTACACATTGTGATCGTATCTCGGACGAACGTCGGCACAATATAGAGGAAGAGTTATTTCATTGAACGGTGGTAAATGGCGGTAAATGAGTAAATCGCTTCGTAAATAGATAAACTAGTTCCGCGAATGAACCCCGGATCGATCGTCTCGAACGTGCAGTCTCGCGAAAAACGCGCATAATCTAATTTACGAGCAACGATCTCTGAAGAGTTGACGAGCATCGAAAGGAACGGGGATTACGTAGAACAGTCGTATTGTTTGCTCTTACTTTAGCCTTTAAAACAGACGGGAAGACTGCAGGGGGAAGTTTTGCCAGTAACCGTTTGATTTCTGCCTGTTACACTTTACGAGCGAAAAATTTACAGAAATTTGCGCGTTCTATTGATTTTATACGGATGGGACGGGGCAGGAGGGTCGCATGATCGAATCTCCAAGATTTGTTTTTAAACATTGAAAGAGTACTCACACAGTTAGAGGGTCAAAGCGAGAATGGCGGCAGCATGGTTTCTTTACGATCGGTGATTCGCAGAGTCGTAAAGCGTAACGATTTGATTAGCTTCCTTTGGGATTTACATTTTACGTGCGGGCGCGCGCGGCCGACGTAGCCAGAAGAAGGAGCAAAATACGCCGTATCGCGATCTGGATAATAAATCATCGTGGCTTAAGCCGTTCGTTAGTATCGCGCAATCTTTAATCGCGCGCAAGGAAAATATTTAGCGAATAAATTTAGATTAAAGACCCCGCAATACTATCGCTAATAGCCGTCACCGTGAAAATCGTTAATCAGCGTTCACGTCTACGTCGTCACTTTGATTAGCCTTCCTAGGCGTTTTCAACGTAACCGCGCATACTGCAAACGGGGGATCTCGGGATTAACATATACAAACTGACGTAATGATGACGGCGAAACGCAGCGCGGTCAATTACTCTCGTTTGTCATCCCTGACATTAACGGAAACGGTAACAGAGTTACGGCGCGGCGGTAACAAAGATACTCCTCCGTTCGTTTACACGTCATAAATAATCAGCGCGCTCTTCACGCCGCGGCCGCTGTACTCGTACTCGGCGTGTCACACGGTAGATTTCGCGAAATGATTAAAGGATTTTGAAAACCGGACACCTGTATCCTCCTTTATCTCAATCCACCATCCACCATTCTTACCCAAGGACTTGCGCGGCGACAAAGCCTCAACATCCGTAAGCGGGCGATACACATTCGTATACACGTGTTTCGTGCCCGCAAATCCGGAATCCCGATCGAAGCGAAGCGTGGACCGCGGTGTAGAACCTTCTCGCCTACATCCGCACGGTCTCGTCGAACCTGTCCGCTACACAACGGATTCTCGTAGGCGAATGGCAGTCTATTACGGCGCGCGTAATCGACCGCTCGAATGGGTACGATTGTCATGGCTGACAGCCGACTCGAATCGAATCATCTCGGGCAGATAAGGCGATTGAGACGGTTTTGCGCGTCGTTCGCGCGCGAACGAGCTGTGCTGTGTATGCTGTGTACATACACATCGCAACTTGGACGCGCACTCGGATTGCAATACGACGTATTTCGTATCTTCGTATCTTCGTCGCGCGATCCGATATTTGCGATAACGTCACAGTCAAAACTCAAGCTACATCTTCGTGTTATAATTGGTTACATTACTTTTGTTATAAGATAATTTTATTGGAAATTTCTCTGGTTTTTAGTCTACTAAATTATTTTTATATTTGCAAGAAGATAAAAATTAAGGTAAAAATGAAGAAAGAGAGAGAAAGAGGTTGAGACATATTTCAATACGTCTATATTATCGTTATTTAAAAAAAAAACGATTTTTATGGTCACTTCTGTGAGGTTATTGACAGATAACACGAGCATCAAAAACATCAGTCAGTTCGTAATTCTTCCGAAAATTTTCAAATATCAATTCCGAAACTCAATACAACGTAAATGCACATGTAAGCATATTATTCAAATTTTGTATGAAATGCAAATGCGTGGCAGCTACTTCTACGATAATTTTTTTCGTTCATTGTAAACGAGAGCAATTCGTCCGGCCGTTCCTGAGCCATTCGCACGCCGTAGGCGAGAACGCGTCGCGCGGTCCTCCGTGCTGTGCTATTATGCAAATGAGATTTATCTAAAAATAGGGAAAAACGCATAAGAGGAAGAGGACGCGATCTCAATTTTACTGGCGCGCCGGTGTGCCCGCGTGAAAACGAGGTCGACGTAATTTTAACAGAGCGCTCTCTCGTGTGTTTTGGGTAAGCGCTCGCGCGCCACGAGATAAACCGCGTTGCCGCGATGCTAATTAAAAAAACGCCGCGGTTATTACGCGTCATTGTTGCAGACGCGTTGTGCCGCGCGCCGCGCGCGCGTTCTGCCCACGCTCGCATTTGCACGAGCGATTCGTTGAGAACAATTGACCGAATCGCGATTGACGTTGAAAGACAATTGGGTTACGGGTGAAATATAAATAAAATATTGGCGAACAGATCCCCATGATGGGGCGATTGACAGAGCTTGGAAACGCGACGAAAAATAATTCATCGTTTTGATAAATAATTGCTCGTCGAAGTTTTCTAGATTTTTACCACGAGAGAGAGAGAGGGAGGGGAGAGGAGAGGAAGAGAAATTTCGCTGTCACGGAACACTGAATTTTTCTACGGTTGAATTATTTGGAATAATCCATGAGTTTTGTATGCTCTTGCGGTTTTACCGCGATAACGAAGTCTTCGTAGAATTTCGTGCGGAATTTGAATCGTCAATTACCATAATGCCGGCAGATAGGACGTCAGTCTATCGACGATCAGTCAGTCGAGCAGATTTTAAATATACGTTAGCGTTAATGCGCTTGGCTGTGACTTTCGCGACTCGATAAAAAAAAAGGAATAACCTGATTCCATTCTTTCTTCAGGGTCTCGTAATTAATGATATTTATAATGATTATTAAGTATTAGAATTGTGAGAAATAATATACAAACAATTCTAGCAATTATATATTCACTGCAGTGGAACTGAAAATACTTTGACTGTAAAAACTAAAAGTACTTTTGAATAAAATGAAGAAATAAAAGTTGCCTAATTAAGAAGTTGTTGTGCAATTAAATAAGCGTGCAAGTTAAATTACAAAGAGAGATAAAAGATGCAAAACGTAGAACAATGTCGAAAAATTTTAAAACATTTTTTAAAATTGTGTCACACTTTCGCAGACTTGCTTTAATGCTCTTCCAGCAGCGCCTGTTACGTTCAAGCCAATCATCAATTTATATTCGTCGAATTTGATATCAGAAAATATAGTTACGCTTTTTACATTATCCACATCGCCAGTACATAAACAGCGCTCGTAGCTCACGAGCAGTCTAACTTATCTCCAAGACGCTCTGTTTGAATTAGATTCAGATCTGCTCGCCGCGCGCAATCCCCGCACCGCCTCCTCGAAGACACCGGCAGCTACTTTAGCGACAACTAATGCCAGTTCGACAGTTGGAGATCGATGAGGATGTAAAAGTATCGTCGGTCCACGTTTCGGAAAAAGAATAATTCCGCCGGGCCGCACGTACGGGGAGCCGGTGATAAATCATTGCGTCGCTCGATCCCCGCGAAGAATACGGGAAGCCGCCGCGCCACCGTCGACGATCCACGTCCTCGTCCTGCGAATTTTTCGCACAAGCGAGCACAGATAGGGCCGGGGGTGTCCTTTCCCCACCCGTCATTGTAATTAGATATCCGAGCACGATGAATAACGATACTGAAATATCCATATTTTCCCCTCGTCCTCTTCGTCCGTTTCTTTCTTCTCGCGCGTTTCACTTCCTTGTTCTTTTTTTTCCCCCTCCGTCCCTCTCTTCTTCTTCTTTTTTTCTCTCTCTTTTTTCTTTCTGCGCGCCACTTCCCTGCCGGTACGGCTCCCGATACGCTCGGTAAACCGAGATACAAAGTCCACTCACGTTTCCCGGGGAAACCGGGAGAGACGCCGAGGAGAGGCGGGGGACTCCTCGAAAGGAACCCGAGAAAGTATCCCGTATTAAATTACAGACGAGAGGCGTAAATCTTTACGGAGTGAAAACTCCAACTCGCGCCGAAGTTTTAGTTTTTTAACTTCGGCGAGACGGCCTTGTATAATGAACCACCGGGCATCGGCGCAAAGATATATTGTATCTCGAGCGTACCGGGACGCGCCCGGATTTAAAAGACTTAGGGATCTTCCGCTAGAAGGACCGCTTTGGCGACGCGTATTCCTTGCTACGCTCTCTCGCGGTGCGCACGAAAGGTGTTCCTTCTCACCGCGTTTCTAAAGATGGACCGTATACGCTTAATAGGTCCGTGATTTTAAAAAGAGGGAGGCGAAAATACCTGTGCGTCCAGGATACCTGATTTCTCCTCGCTTAACGTAGTTGGTTGAATTATTCAGAGTTACTACCCACTCTCTTCGACTTTCCGCATATATAAAAGTAGTTCTCTCCTGTTTCTTGTAGGAGCAAAAAATAGCATCAACACAGAAATGAATTATTTATTTAAAAAAATATATTTTGATCGCAGAGTATCAAGATCAAGAGTCGTGTTTTACATTATATTTCTTTTCATGCAGACACGTATTTCAACAAATTTTATAGAAACGATAATAGAGTTAGTTATGGGTAATAGAATATTGTTTCAGTATAGTATTACTTTTTTTATAGTAAGTAATATACTCGAATGTTTTTGTATTTCTGTAGAAAACTGTTTTTGAAGTAATCTGCTCCTTTTCAGTGATTCGATTGCATCCTATCCCATTGTAACTTTGGTATTCTGATTCAATTATATATTTATACGTATTTTCAGAAGTTAAATGAAAAGTTTAGGACGTATATCGGAATGCAAAGTTACAAGCTTTCTTGTTTACTACCCTTTTGCTTCTGCAATTCGAAATGGCCGACGTAGGTATCGGGAATCCTTAACGTCTTACATCGCACGCAGACCGTAAAGTTCTTGCAATTTCTCCGTACGAAACGTAAATCATTAACAGCTCGAAATGCGGCCCTTTCAGTAAAATAATACAAACTCGAGTACACGGTTAACAGATACTCGCGCGTACTTTCTCATCGATATTCACGGAAGTGGGTAAATCAAACCGGCATCGGAAAATCCGCTTTGAGTCTCCTTAATAAAATCGCAATCCCGGAAACGGTTTTCTCTCATTAATCTTTTTATCCGATCTTACCCCGCCAAAGCGTTTATTTCCTGTTCATCGCTGAGACGCGCATTCATCGTTACCAGGAGCTCTGAGCAGTATTAGGATTTCAAAAAGCTCTCTAGTTACAGCGTTCGATTATTAATTTCTTTTTCATCCATCGAGATTTCAGTATTTTCTTATTTCCCCTTTTTTTCGGTCCTCATTCCGTCCTTTTCTCTGCGTCTCTCGCTACACATTTTCTTCCCCCCATTCTCCTCTTTTTCCTTTGTTTCTACGTGTCCGATAAAGCGATTTGCTCGCTCATCTTTATTCATCGTGTACCAGCGGGTTAGTATACATTGTATATTACTAGCGCGGCGCTATTAATTCTCGTTTGACACTTCAAGACCGATGGGGTAGACACGTCCTGAGAGTTTTTACGGGATTTCCATGATCGATTACCCCGTAGATTATGCGAGAACATATGTACTCCCTCGTAGTGTTTTGCCTTACGTAACCAAATAAAGAGTCAGCGCTGCGGCGCGATGTTTCCTATCGGTCACGATGAAAAGCCATGATGCATCAATGCGAATCTATCATACGGCGAGATCTGCCTGTCTCGGCTTATTTAAATAGCTTAAAAGCATCGTTCAAACTCGAACAGACGGGTTAATAATTAACTACCAGACATTCTTTATCACCACGAGAGATCGTTTATCCATAAAATGGACACATTACTCTCATGAATAAAAATACTTTTTCTTTCGTAATGGTACGTGACATGTATTTTCTCCCCCGCGAAAGCTTTTTCCGTTTTTGAAGCCTTTGAACATGTGCGATGAGGTAAAATGTCTCGTATAATTAGCACTAAAATACATGACGGTTAGAGAGTAATGGTTTTAATAGCTTAGACAGCACTAAGAAACGAAGAAGATACTAAAGCTCAAAGGCTCAGAGTTGCTTGAGAGTTAAACCGAGCATAGTTGATAATGTTTCTTACGCCAGGTCATGCTTATCATATTAATTAACTACAGCTGATGAGTCGCAATCTCTTGAACCGGAATCTCTATTAAACTCGTACTTACATAAATTATTACCTCGGGGCGCACAATGCGACTCTGTCAGTTTAGAAAGAGAAAAACAAAATGCAAGTTTCAAACGAACGTCGAATTCTCGATTGTGCGAGACGCGCCTGATGACAAGCTTGAAACTTTGCGCTCGGATACTCTGGAACAGGAACAATTTAAGTTAAATCTTAAAATTTAATAACTCCGTTAAGATCGCGTTCCGAGGGTGGTGTACGCGCGCGCCTATTTATCAACATGTATTTAATCAACGAGCTCGAAAATGCAATTAATTATCGTACACCGTGCACTAAAACCGCGCGTAAGATCGCTAATGTACGTCAAATAAATGCGCGCGAGTCCGTTATTACCGCCATATTAATCCCGCCGCTCATCCACGAGGAGTTTCGCACTATTTACGTAACTCTGCGATATCTACGATATTTAAATTTTTCCCCACGGGGTGCGTCGTAACGTTCGCAATCTCCGTATATCCTTGAGGCAGCTGGTACGTAGGCAAATCATCGGATAGCTCCGTACGTGCGCGTGCATAAGTGTGCGCATACAGACCGGACAGTTCGAACGTGTTCTCGAGAGTGTTCCGGGAGTAACACATGTACAAACGGCGGCGGCGAGAAATTATTACAATTACAATTTCGAACGGGGTCACGGGATGGAATTAGAACGTAAAAGCAAAACGAGAAGCGGCCCGGACCGTATATCAGGTCGCAGTTCACTAATCTGCTAATCCAATTCCGTGGCTCTCAAGCGATAGCTCTCCCAGTACTGGAAATTACCCAATTATGTCTCTCGGCCTTTTGAGTAACGGCACACGGTGTGTTTAGTAGCCATCGAGTAAATAAGAACTAGTCACCGCGATAGTTACGTCGGACTAGTTTCCGCACCGAGCAGATCTGCCGGATTTTAGCATCACGAGTGGACGTTATCGTTTCGAATGCATAATATTATTTTACGTGGATAATTTACCCAGACGCTTATTTTGCGAAGCAAAATAGCAGTAAAGATAATTAAGACAATTATTTCTTTATCATCCTTAAAAATACATCGTTTGCATTAAATGACATACGAAGTTAATGATTTTGTACGAAGTCGTGCGCATGTCATATAATTATTTACAATTCGCGAGTAAGAAGGGAAAAAAACGGGTCGTTAGATTTAATTAAGTTACGTGGTGTATTACTTGAAGTGTAGTTTGTGTCGTGTGTGTGTGCCTGTTGCGTAAGTCGTTGAGATTCAGCGGTAACAAGAGCGCGAGGGCTTTTCAGGAAGTTTAGGGACGTGTAAGATGTTAACTCGTAATAAAAAGCGCGCCGTGATACAAAATAAATAATTAAGGCGACATTCTGTAGCTTCGCGCGAGGACTCTCACCCGTTGTTCATTAAAAGAAAAAAAGTAAGGCACTACGTATGCGGATACTTGAAATTTTAACTGGAGAACGTATAAACTTTTGCATGGCATAAAAACAGCAATAAAAAGTAGCACTTGCTTATTCACGCCCTACATTTCTGTACAGTTTATTGAGATAAATTTTTTTTAAAATAATGATCATTTCAGAGAATTGTGAATCTTACATGTACAAAGAGCCGTACTCTCTTTCTTCAAAGTACGAAATTTAAGCTATTAAAGTACATATTCCTGTATACCGCACTTAGATAAATCTAAATAATCTTTCTGCAATCAGGTTTTTATTAAAGCGATAATTTTCCATTGGCGAATAATCTCTTAAGATTTTCAGAATTCACAACTTCATATTATCGAGACGACGCGAGACTGGAGATGCTAACATTAATATTATCGCATTATACGATACTACCATTAACTTCCGCAGAAACGTGAACGTAATAGCAACAAAAGCTAAGGAAGAGAAGACGTTAAATGTTCATAAACTCAACGTTTATTGAGTTTATAGTGCATACAACTATTTGCATAATGGTCTTTGACAGAGTGCGTAACTTTAATGAAACAATTTGCCATGATGTCGCACGCGGCACAGACGAGTGAAAAACAAAGTGTTAAATGAAATGTGAAATAAACTTCGAAGCGAATCAAGTCGACGAGCGCTTTTTACCAACGAGGCGATAGTGACGGACAAATACCGGCTTTAGTTCCTTGCCAGAGCAAAGTTGATCGAATAAAGTTACGTCGCTTACTCGACGGCGAACTCAGTCGGTGGCAATTTGCGCGGTGCAGTTGACAGTCAAGCGACAACGCAAATCTCCCACTCGTTCGTACGAACTCCGCACCGCGCGAAATTTTCGAAAAAACGTCCCCGCTGCAGGCACGACATTTTTACGGCACGTTTGGGAACCGGAAAATTGTTACGATTAGCAAGCAAGCCGGGTCGCGCGAATTATGCCGGTGGCGGTAACGAATGAGGCGCGAAACAAAATTCAAGCCGCTCCAGCTAATCTGCCGATATAATGACGTTACTCGCAGATATATGTGGATGGGCGTGCGTGCGAGGGAACGTGTGACAGGTGTATTAAACTGTGGAATTAATTCGTCCAGAAATCGGACCGTTGATTAAACGTGACCGTGCGCACGTCGCCGCGTGCTCGAAGAAGAAAAAAGCGGTATATATAGAGTTCCATCGCGGGAGGTTAACCCCCGATTATTCAAGTGACTTGTTTTTTAAAAACACACGCGATTTTTAATTCCGCTTCGGAGCGGCGCGATGCGGATGACGTTCCGACGAATATATTTATGCGAACGCGTTAGACAATTTCGTGATTTTTCCATTCGATCAGTCCGCACGTTCGAATTCAATTTATTTGGCTGTCAACGTGTTGAGTTTTAAGATGAATGCATTATTCTAACTCTGTATTCTAACTCTATTTGTATAAACAAATATGTATAAATCAATGACGAAAGCTCAACGTCAGGAATAAACAAAAAATAATTGATGAATCATATTTTCAACAACTGAAACTGCGAATATTTGTTCTAAAATATTTCGTATAAAATATACGCGGTCACGGTATAAGACCGTGTACGCAGTATTGAAAAATTTTATTCTTTTTTGCCGAGTATTGTCAATTATGTATTACACGAATCATATAATTGTTACTTTTATAAAATTATTATCTCGCTATGTTGCTATTAAAAATTTTCGCTCTTTAATAGTAAGCATTAAAAACTGTTTGGGAAGATAGCAATTTTTATCAATAACGTGGTGTATTTGATGCTAAACGAGATTATATAAAATATCGTTCTTGCGCGTAAATATGCAACGATTATTATTCAGTTTCGTGCTTTTACGTTTACTCCGCTTTCAAATTATTCGCAATTGCCTTTCCGGTGACAATTAAAAATTCACTATAAGTGTATTCATGAACGCGCGTTACTCAGTTGCGAAATAATTTTAAAAATGTATCGGATATTAAAAAAGAATTCTTGCGTATATTTGCCGCGGGATATGCCACCGCATATAATCTATCGATATTATGCAATTTCAGTAACTGTTTTATTCTTCGCTGCTACGTGATATCGCAAATTTTTCGTTGAAATCGTAAAACGTTTGTTTTCGTGCGTCGTACGTGCGATATGAAAAATATCGTTTGTTCCTACGTGAATTCAAATATTGGGACACGGCTTCACTTTTTGGTAGCCGCACACCGCAGTGTTAGGTAACAACATTTTAAACGATATACACGCGCAACATTTACGACACGCGTGCCCCTGTTGAATTTCTGCCGTATTAAAAATGATCGTTTATCACAAGTTATATTTCGCATTCGCACGCGGGGTATTGTGCTAAATATTCTCTCGCGAAATTCGAACTCGTTACAAGAAGGTGCTAGATTCAATTTCTCTGGCAAAATTATGATTATAGTCTCTTACTTTCGTATTTGCAATCTGTTAAAGTACGCCGAAGATGAAATTCTCATTTATTATTTTATTCGAAGAGGAATAAATCAATATGACCTTGTTTCTGCATTTTTACGCGGCGAGTTTTGGATTATCGACTTCACATCAGAATGAACAAAATTTTTTATCGTCTACTGTCATGAATTTTACGTAAAATCTTTCTTCGCGGCAAACAAATATTCTAAACATTTTAAAAAGACTTTTGTTTATTCTATTTACTTGATTTAAAGTATACCCAATTTCATTCTGATTCCAATTTCTATTTAAGATTTTAAGAAATTTTTAACAATTAGGTTGATAAATATGTATATAATGAAAATTTAAACGATTGTCACTTTGAAAACAGAAGCTATATCACTTTTCAATCTCTCTTTCGTAAGTTAGCAGTATTTTTCCAATTTTTTCCAGTGATGCACAGATTGAAAAGAGAAAAAACTGAAAAAAATGATTTTTAAAAAAACCCGGGGTCATATCGATCAGCGTGTATGCATAAAATAGATATAGGTAGAACACCAAAAATAATCTCTCCGCAAAAGTCACGCCCCGGGAAATGATCTCTCAGTTTCGCGAACCGCGAACGATTCCTTTCGCCGACGCTTTTCCGCTCCCATCAAAACACCCGCCTGATACATCCGCGTTCCCATTTCGGTGTGCATTCTCTCTATCGTGGATATATATATATGTTTTTTTTCTGTTTTACGCCGCACCGTAACTCGTCATCGATAGATGCCGCGTCGATATTTTCGGCCCTATCTAGCGACCAGGATTGATCTCGCCGGCCATGCTACGCGACGACTGATTCAGCAATAACTTATCGCGCGCTCATACACACTGTGGTCGCGCTATTATCCGCGATACTTTTTCTACTTTGTCGACGTTTCTCGATATGCAACGACCGCTAAAAACGCCACGCACCCAGCAATATTTCTTCCTACCTCGCGTCCACATTATTTGTTACCCCCTCGCAAGACTATATATTCACCCGTCGACGGTGGATACTGATTTTGCCGGGATCTGAAATTAATCAGCTTTTGGGGTTCCTCAGGAGTGTAATGAAAGAAGAAGATGTCCAAAGGGATTTCTCCCCTTGTCCGCGATGAACAAGGTATCCCATTGCTATCGCTCGACGAGATACTTTGGCTAATTTGATGTTGATTTTTCGTCAACGAAAGAAATAGAGACGTAGGTATAGCATAAATTTTATTAGCTCACATTCATCTGTTTTTTTTTGTCAAGAAAGTATTATATCGCGAAAACTTGATCGCAATTGATATATTAAATGCCATACACGTTTATTCTACGATGATATATAAAAAAGATCATTACTTAGATAAAGTTTTCAAATTCCGCTTCACAAGGGACTCCAAAATCTTTTACAGCGGCACTAAAAACATTTTATGCACAGCATAAAATTTTGTGCGCACCTGTTTGAACGCAGTTTATTGCAGCGATTGTTTGAATTTTTCCTACGCGGAATGGATGCAGAAAGGAAGAACCGAGAACACAGAAATGGGAATCAGGATGCATTCATTATTTTTTCACGACGCGGTAGTTGCACGACCCGATATTTCCCCACGCACCGTTATCAGTCGGTCCCACGTGCGCGATATCATATTTAACGAATCGTTACTACACCGGCGGCGAATTCCTCGCCGTTCTTCATTTTCCATGTCTAATTCCCGGATCTTTAATCACTATCGTATCCTCCTCTTATCTCCGAGTGTTCCTTTCAACGGTCGGAGGATGTCCTATAAACTTTTTTAATTATGGATTTCATTAGCGCTCTTCATACAACATCGTTAACGTACGTTTTAAGAAACACTCTTTAGCGAGATCCGCACGTCCGAGACGAAAACGCTATTACTAAGGTCCACACCGTGCCGTTACACCTGTAATGACAAGCAGTTGGTAGCAGATGACGCGGCCACTGGAGGGCACGGTGCGCGGAGCAAATACGTGCTCCAAATAAATTGTAGAACTAATTTAGAGCGAATTAAAATCTCCACCTACCCTTCCTCCTATCTCTCTTACGCTCTATTTGATTCGGGATGTTTCCTGAATGTTTATTAAACGTCCACAGTGTAAAAAATACGATCAATACGAAAGAGCAAATACAACTCATTTTATATTATCTGATTCACCGCGACATAAATTATTTATAAAATGAAATAATGGTACCTAACTGTAAATCGCGCTTTTCTAAGCGTGCTACATACAATAGTTGTCAAACATTATATAAAAAATTAATGTCTTAAATATCTTTCTATTTATACAATCACAACTTCAACATTGTCTTAGAGATATTTATATAAGAAAATTATAATACATAGAAAGAAAGAGAGAAAGAATTAATGAATTATAAAAATTATGTGTCAATTTTTATGTTCTTTATATCCTTGATAATAAAATTTTAACTTAGCTTCCCCAAACTTAAGGATAAAGCCTTCTAAATAAAAGAAGCAGAGATTTTAGAAACAAAAATATTCCTGCTGGTAGTTCTCTGCATTTCAGCATGTCCGACAATAAAAGCCGAATGATCATTTCGCAATCACCGCCGTCGCCGAATATTCATCGTCGGTACAGACCGAACGTTTGAATAAACTAACGAGGCTACACTCTTTATATACCGCGGTTGTTGTAACACCGTTCGTTGGCGCGTCACGCGTAAAGCAGACCGAGAGAATAATTACGGGGCGCGGACGGATGGTTTTCGCGCGCGTTTGAAAATTCGTCGTCGCGCACCGTTACCTCGAAAGAGCGCATGTTGCGCGCGCGAGCGCAAACAAATTACTTCGGCCGCGCCAAAGTTTACACAAATATTGTTAACGTTCGCGCGGCGGCTGGAAAAACGACCGGGTCGTTTCGTTCGGAAACATTAAAAAGCCGAAGCGCTAACCGCGTCTCGACGATGGTCAGCCGGTCGACCATATTTTTCCATCGCGACAGAATTTCCCCCGGAATAAACCTGACTTTAATGTCGGCCGCAATTCAGATAGAAATGGCCGATATCCTGCACCGCCGCGGCTACCGCCGCCGAAGAAACGTTACTCGGGGCTCTCTGGGGCGCACGGGACTCGCATGTCCCGGCGGAAGCTCGTTCCGCACGACGGGACAGTTACTACTGGCATAGATAGCAGGACAGTCGTTATTCCCCGTTATACGTCGAGTTTACGTACGGGGTGTTCCACATGATTATCCGGGAACTTCTTTCGGATATAACGAATTCTTTGACCCGTCGGTTTTTTCCTTTTATACCTCTCGTATTTATTTATACTGGCGATTGATTAATTTCCAAGACAAGGTATCAAGGGACAGAAAACATTTTGTACTTGAAATAAGAATGATCGTACGGCATTTATTCGGATTCTCCGGATTGAATCCCTGAAAATCGCTTGCGAGTTGAAAACTATTAGTATTTGACCGATCAGTGGACATTTATTTTAATCTTGTACTATATGTAGGGATAGTCCTAGAACGTCCTATGTGTAACCCTACGCGTATACGTTTATACGTTACACGCGTATGTACGTATGGAAATACAGCGATGGCGTAGCGCGATACCCTGTCAGGATCAAAATTGGCGCCGGGTCGGCGATAACTTTCGCCCGTTATAAGCCCGCTCGTATTTCGGTACACGCTCGCAGCTGTCAAATTATTGTCACTTAGCCGTCGCCCGAGCTCGCTCACGGAGATGAAGATGACCATGTTACAAGGAGCGACGACAGCGCGCGGGCTCCATGGAGCGAGCCGGGCTGGCTGCCATGGAGAAACCTAGATTGTGGTGAATTTTTAATACCGCTCCGAAGCTTAATCCTAAAACGAATGGGACACTTTATATACATTTTACATATATGTTTACCTCTCACCTCCTCGTGTGATTCTCCCGCATAAATAGTGTATGTTGGAGATGACATGTTAAGTCTTCTGTATTTAAATCTCGACTAATGAATAATTTTGTCCGGACTAAATCCAGTTAATGTAATCGAACCCGATAAAAGAACGGTAAAAAGCGAACGTGAATTCATGCTTGTCGAGTCTGTTTATTTGCCATATATAGATCATATGCAGACCAGAGATGTCAATAAATTAAAAGGAATTTGCTATTTTTCGAACTTTTTTAAAAACTAACCTGCCCTGCGATAATTTTTATCCCATCGTAATAATCCCGGATTACAGTGTGTCTCTTTTTCATGTAAAAATTCGATGGAATTCCAGGAATTTTATCTAAGAGCGGAAATTCCGCGTATTGATTTTTGAGATTAAAGGTATCGTTTACGTAATCTCGCTAGATTGCCGGGAGCAATATTTCATTGCAGCGAAACACCGCCCGCTGTTACAGCCGTGCGTTCCTTATTTCAAATTCCGTTTGAACACGGGAGCGAATTTGCGGTAAATCGGAAGGGCTTGCTGCATCGCGGCTCATCGTTAGACGCGACACTGCGTTTTGCCGGAATGTTTTTCACCGGCGGCACACTAATTTCCTCGGGGAACGACCGCTCGGGAAACCCATGTTTCACGGGTTTCCCGTTCCTTCGAGCAGGTGACCGGACATATGCCCCAGGAATCGCAATTCGCATTCGGTTTTACGTAGTTTGTCACACCTCGTCCCCGCTATTTTCGCATAATGATCGACAAACGCTAGGCTCTCGTGCTTGATGCAATTTATAGAGCGTGCCTCGTTTAAAAATACATTCGCGTAAAAAACTTGTTCTTGAATCTTTCGATAAGTCTTAACGATACAGATTTCAAATTCGTTCTAATCGTGAAAAATGCAATGTACAATAAAATTTTTGTTTAATTTTTACAAATATTTTTTCAAGCGTTGTCAAGAGAATCAGTAGTAAAAGAAGCCGCATAATTCTAAAGGATCCAAACACACGAGCTACAATAGACTGCAGAATTGCAAAGGGTGAAATCACGGTAACGCAAAAGTCACTGTCGAGTTTCTTCGAGAATATGAGGCCCCGGCTGTCGACAGTCGCTCTTTCGACGCCGGCAACCAGTGCATTATCATGCAGCGCGTCCTTATTAAACGAACGGGGGGAAGGAACGCGGAGGGGGATCGGCGGTATGGAGTACTGGTCGCGGTAGACTCTCAGTCGATGAGCAGGTGAACAATGCACCGGAGCGATGCGTCGTCAGTAGCAACAACAGCAACAGAGTTCCGTCGTGATCGTCGACACTCGTCCGCGTGTACACGATGGCCCGGTAAAAGCTGGCGGCGACCTAAATGTCGCCTTTATGCCAGGGGCGTATCCGTCATGCGCGCAGCTGCCTCGTATCCCACGGCCGCCCTCGGAATATTAGCGGCGACGACGACGGACTCCCCCTCGACGATTCCTTCCTTTACCCTCCTTCGAGTATTCTCAGCCTTCTTTCTACGTCCCCTCTCGGTTCAACCTCGGCTCCTCTTTCGACTTCTTCCTACTCTTCCACGGCCGTGTCCAGCCTCTCTCCGCACCATATGAAATCCTCATGAAGAATTTACGACGTGATAAATTATTGTTTGCTCGACGGGAGGAAAAGCGCGAGAAATGCCAGTGCGAATGTAAAATAAGAAGAAATTAGATTACGCGAGGACGATTCTGGTGGAGTGACGTCACGAGAGTTCTCGAGAGACTTCGCGA
Organism: Temnothorax nylanderi; assembly: GCF_030848795.1. Lineage (NCBI taxonomy): Eukaryota > Metazoa > Arthropoda > Insecta > Hymenoptera > Formicidae > Temnothorax > Temnothorax nylanderi. The sequence continues at coordinate 563,653 of NW_027249094.1, read as the reverse complement.
ATCCTTCGCGACAGTCGCGAAGATCTTATCGTTCCGCGCTTTTTCCGTCGAAGGGGAGATACTACGTAGATCTCGACGTAGATACGAGTATCGAGGGGGTGGAAACGGTTTTCGGTAAATCAGGGATTTATGTGACTTATCTGTCGTGAATAATTAATGTCCACGTAGAACAATGAAATTTTCATTAATCGCACAAGTTTCTTTACTCCTATCTCGATGTAACCCAAATTTTTTTTAAAAGTTGATTTATAATACGAGATTGATAGAGATCCCTGAGATATGAATAGTATGATACTCTCAGAAATATAATTTTATATGCATTTTGCATGAAAGTAGGAATTCAAACTCTTCCTCTGTTCGCTTTTATCACGATAGGATGTCGAGACGCGGCCTTTTTTCACTTATTCACTTTTTGCACGAGAGGCTACGGTATAAAAGAAATAGTAAACGGCAAAAGAGCTGCGGATTAACAGAACATGCATGAACAGTCAATAGACAATAGAGGAGTCTTTTTAAAAAGAAGCACCGTGTAGAACTTTTTACTTGTTCTTTATCGTGGTTCTTAACCACATATTGCAGAATAAATCCTTAATATAGACGCTTGTAACTCCACAAATACGACAGTTACGCTGGATAATAATAAATTCATAATAATTATAAAATTCAGAATAAATCTATAATAATTATATTTAAAAAAGTTATTCTGAATAACGCATTTGATTGGTTTTATTAATTTGTATTACTATGTCTGAAATATAATGTTGCAAAACATTAAAACACTTTATGTCACACCTACTAAGAGGACTACAATAAGAGGACAGTCTCGTAATAACTATAAACTATATTTGGGATAAGTTATAACTGAGGTTGTCGCATTAATATTATTGCTCCATAACACCTGACTGCTCGTACATATCAAAATTCTTCGCTATATCAAATATTGACTATCTAATGAGGTGCCATTTTAAACTTCTGTCTCTCAAAGTACTTAATACTTTACTTTACGGTGTCTGTGCATATAGAATATCCCAAGGATTGCGCACTTTCTCTACAGTTTCTCTTGACAACAAACTTTTCAACATATTTGGAATTGATCTCTTTTTAACGAAAATTTAATTTTAGTGACACTTTCTAAATGTTCGATATTCAATTCAGTATTGTTTTGTTAATATTAAACAAATAATAATTTGTTAATTCTTCAACTAAAAATTTTTCGATGTAAAACATTTAAAATTAAATAAAAAATAAGACGTCGTTATCTTTTTGCATCTTTACTGCTTAATTTACACGCCTTTTATTTTGGATCGACTATAATTCAAGAACTATTATATTCTTGTTTCCGTTGAGGAATAATTAATTGTATAAAGTGATTTATGTAAAACAATTATCTTTAGGAAATATTATGTTGCCATATGATCGTTAATACACTTAATACTCCCAATTCATCATCCTGCAATTAGATAAATCCGGATGCATTTTATTAGATATTTATGTTGAAAACCAAGTTGTTACATTTCTCAACTTAATTTCTAATCAATACGTCGTTAACATTCGTGTTAGCATCGTATTTCAACCATACGTCGAATTTTGTTGCAATCGCGAATTGGCAATCTATATTCCGTCGCTAAGAATTAAATTTTAAGCTGTTCTCTATGTACAAACAAACCCGATTTATTAAAAAGCTACACTACTAGTTTTGCGTCTTACGATTAAATGATTAGAAGAGACAATAATCATATTATAATATTATAATAGCTATAATTACAACTGCGGCGGTGTTATTTGAACAGTATTCCTCGCTTCGAACGTTATATCACGTATCGAAATTTGATGGAATATTTAAACGAATCGCTGTTCCGAAACGACTGGTCAGAGGAGCGGTCCAAAAACTAAATCAGTGACGCGCGTTGGGAAAAATAAATTGATTCGGTCGATTAACGCGCAACGTAGAGGCCCTTTAATCGCGGTGCGCGAGTTCGACGTTACAAAATGGACCGAATAATTACATTCCCCGAAACAACGCTCCCTTTGTTCCTTTGGAACTAGTCGTAAACTGGCGGCGCGGATCTGGCGCGGGCGCTCAAGGCACGTGTACACACCATCTCGCGCAAACAGGCGCGGCGGGTCCTTAAAACAAGACGATTGTAATCCAACAACGGCATTTCGCAGAATTATTTCGTGCTTCGGAGTTGTCTCGTGCGCCCGCGTTGCACGGTCGGATTAACAGTAACGTGGACGCGAATGCGATGCGATGCGATGCGATGCGATGCAACGCGACGCGGCGCGGCGCGCGGCGCGATGCGAAGCAGGGCGAGGGTGGCTACGAGGGTGCAGCGGTGCAACTGTGTTTGTGTTACTGCAGCGTTCTGCATTGTACAAACTTTGCTGCCTTCTTTCGTCGTATTTCTCTTATCAGAGACAGTCGGAACGATATGCATTTACGCGTCTCACGATATCCAAAGATCAATTATTTCTTGCTTTGAAAAACGTATTATCATTTTTTTTTGCTTTACTTTATTTATGGTTTTTAAAGTTTGCTCTTGTGTGTGTATATGTATAATGTACTGTTACACTGTGTTATGATGTTATATAGATGTATAAAAAATAATCTCCAACAATATAGCCGGCCGATACAAATAAATATTTCATTTAAACAAGAGCAGAGAGCTGATAATAAATGCATTTAGTTATTGAATACGCGTTCAAAGTTAAATTTCGCTAACCTTTGGGAATTCATATATTTTTTTACCTGTTTTTTTAAGCAGAATTTTTGTAACTGTTTCGTTTCAGAGATAGTTTGAAATAACTTTGCGAACGTAATGCAGATATATGCATTTATAATATCAAGTATTGAATTTCAATCGGGCTGGAATGAAACAAGTATGATCAGGTCGGCATAGATATTAAGAGCAAAAGGAAATTTACAGCTCGTCTCGGATTGGGTTAAATGCTGTTCGATCCGAAGTTCGAGCCAGGAAATACTTTGAAATTTTGCCTCGCGAAAATCCTGTATAAAGCACGGTATATCAACAAAGAACATTCGCAAAAGCGGTCACTATATATCTACCGCGATGAGCTACCAAAAGCGGCACGCGTTTAATATTTCAGATTGTTCTAACCGATTTAAAGGGTAGGACCATGTTAATTGCTCGTTAACGGGATTCGTGTACGATGTGCACGCGCAGCTGTGAAGGAATAACTGACGATGCGAGAGAATTTTGCGGCGATATTCCAAAGTGCGAGATGAACGCGGACGCGTATATGCAGATCATCGTAAATAATTTATGCATTAATGGATTGTGCGCGGGCACGTGTTTCTTCGTACTTATCAATTTATTACTCATGCTAATTCCACGCGGTCGAGAAAAGAGGCCATCCATCAATCCACATTATAATTAATAAGGAATGAGAACCTCAATTAGCCGAAAATTTCGCTATTTACCGGGCAGAAGTTATTTACGGAGCATGTTTTAAGCCAATTGATTAAGTAATCGGGATAAAATTTGGGATTTATGACTCGTAACAAAAGATGGATGGTAGGTATCAACGATTTTTTTTTCTGAAATGTAAATTACGGTCAATATTATATGATTTTGCAGGTGACAGAAATATACACACGTTAATATATCGCAATTTATATTTTATTAACACGCTGAAGGGGATAGCTTTCATATTTCAACCTCTACGAAGACATCAATTAACTATTATACCCTTTGTCATCAGAGTTCCTGTCATGTTCCCCGAATAGACGATACCGTTATGAATAATTAAATTTTATCACTTTGCGGAGGAGCGCCATCGCGCTTCCCACTGAAAATTCGTATTCTCAGCTGGTCGGGGCACTTTCCTCGTTTTTCTTACTTGCCAACTACGTGACGAACCCGGCGATATTAAGCCGACGATCGCGGCGGAAACCGCGGTTTCGCCGCGCACATTTTAATTATTCTCCACGGCGCCCGGAAAAGCCGCAAAATAAATGTCGCGAATCCAACCAGCGGCAGACTCTTATTGTTAGGGATCCTCGTAAGCGGCGCGCCAGAGTCGTCCTCCCAAAATAACGAGTGATATCGATTGCGTTTCGCACACACGAAAGAACTTCGCGCCTTGCAAGCACGCATGCATCGTGTGCAGCTTCGAACGCTCGCGATCGGGACGTCGTAGGTCGAGATAACGCCGTACCGTATGCGGGAAAAGTATATGCTTTTTTTCTCATTCGATCACGAAGCACGCATGTATATTTCATGATACTTCATGTTTAAACATCGGGACGAATCGAGGGAGACACGATTGTCGCACCGCCGATCTTTCTCTTTCGCGCGAGAGCGACGTTCCACGGAAATCGTGCCACGCAGATTGGATTTTTAAACGTTCCGTTCCCACGGAATGGATGGTTGGATCATCGCTTTTAATGAATTCGCACTGGCGAGTAAAAGTCGCGTAGCGCTTTGCTAGCCATCCCGGAGAGAGCCCCGGCGGTCGATAACGAATGACTCCATTTGCAAAAGTTTCTTCTTCTAGTTTTACGTGACGCAATTACAGAGAGCTGAGACCGCGAAGTGGAAACGACCGGTCCCATCGTGGGAGCGTTTGCGCGGATGTATAACAGGCAAACTTCGGTAAAAAGCGGACCATAAATTGCGTTGTTCCATAAAAGATCAAAGTGCGCGCACGGCCGGGATCGTCGGTGGAAAAATTGAAGCACGCATTCGGAGAGGGAACGCGTCGACGGTTTTACATACAGTGAACGATTTGCAACGAACGTACGAGCGGTATGTCTATGCAACCCGAGTCCCGAATATCTACCGGATATCTTACATATATCCCTTAGACACACAAACGTAACCCATTATTCAGGTTTCTCCATGTTGACATTGCCGTTATTTGCTACTATACATATAGAACAGTTGTTTTATGTGAAAACAAGCTTAACTTGAATCAATAAACTGCCGAGAGCGACGTAAACGCAAGGAATAAATTTTAGACAAAAGAAAATCAAAAAATTCTGTTACAGTTAAATTATGTGTATAATCTACTCGTCTTTTACTGTGTTACTGTTATATGCATGTCGCTTGGTCATTATATTTGGAGAATAACTGGAGAGAAGAAAATATGCTTACGTTCTGAACTTTATCTCGACATTTCATCTTATCATTATACCGCTGTTCCATTCATTACGATTACCATATTTTCCTAACTACATCTTCCAAGCGATGATTAGACTCTTGTAATATTTGATTATTCGCTCGAGAATGTTTCGGCACTACACGAGCGCGCGCCTGAGCGTTCCGAGTGCGCCCCGAGAAGTTCATCGTCGCGAATCGATTATACCCTCACGATCTGCAAACACGAGAACCTACCTAAGTCACCGGTTACTGTAATCATGCGACGTCTATTGCCCCAGAGCCCCTTCGCCCATGACGTCCAAATATTATGAAAGACAATACGGCACGGTGACGCGTCCGCGACAGCGACGATGCATACCGGCGCGCCAGTTTGTATGCACTCGCCGCCACGCCGCGCGCCGCCGTTGCTGCATCCCCCGACGGACGAACGGACTGACCGACCCGGGGATCGTTGACCAACCCTCATCCCGACCGTCTAGCGCGATCGTCGCATCGATCTCTCTTCGGAACGGTTTTGTTCGGAAGGGCCCCGGACTAGACCGGCAGTAAATTTTGATCCCGATCGCCCCTGCCCGCCCCCCCACCGCCGCCGCCGCCATGCCGTAGCCGTTCATTTGACTGCGGACGAAACAACAAACGCCACGTTGAATAAATGCACTGTGGGCGTATTAATCCTCCGGACGTGACGACTGCATTATGGCCCGAGGGAATTTAGTGAGACACGCCACTGACCCGCGGGGGTTTAATGGCGAGCGGTTATGGCAGATATTCGCCATTATCGATTTCCTCGCGCGCCACTTCCGCGCCCTTTACTTCCCTGTCACGATACGAATAAGACATTTATGAAACTCTTTATCGAATTTCTCGATCGGCTAGTGTGATGGAACTGGATCGAAGGGGCCGCTGGGATATCTCGCAGATACCTCTCGATAATCTCTTACGAAGCAGAAGAGATCGTTCGCGATAGTTTGTTTCTTTTGCATAAGATATTCTTTGATATTCTATGCATCTAACTCAGAAGTTGTGTTAAAAATATATCTCAACTTTCTTATTATATATTTTAATATTTCGAACATTATATATTCAATATTTATAAAATAGAACGATAAGAAATATTTTTTAACCATTATCTTATCATTTATTTTGTTAAAATACATGTATATTGTAGAAATATATTATTACCAATTTCTATTAGCTTTGTCATCAAACAGATGTCAACCTTCCATAAGTTTTACGCTATTATTATTTCTTTCATATATTAATGTTTTTCTAACAATAAGTAAAACATAATGAGATAAGCAATATAATCAATTCTTTTGCAAAATATTTTACGATAATTTGCGTATTGCACATATTCGCCGTAGTATACAATGTTAATTAACGTTAATGAAACGTGCAATAAAAATTATATAATACAGATTATTATTCTTAATAATTCTATCCAATTGTGATTCATGTGTCTTTATCGTTTATTGCGAAACGCATTACCTTTAAACGAAAGAAATAACATTCCGGCAAGAAGCTTCATTATCATCGTTCATCTTTATCCGCGCAGTTCGCCCTACTCATAACCACGACGCTTTTTCCGATATCCCTTTACATTTTTCAAAGGGGATTCAACGCTGTACTTTGATTACCGTTTGAGAGAGAGAGAGAGAGAGAGAGAGAGAGAGAGAAAGAAAAAAATGTGAGTGCTCCGTCGACGTACCTATCTCGATCGCAATCGCACGAACCGACGGCGTGTAACGACGCATGGGCGAATCCCATTTTCCGGAATTATTCGAAAGCGCTTAACCCTCGCAGCACGACGTTAGCGAAAGTACCAGCACAACGGCGGCATAGTTAATTAATTAACACTTCTCGTCGCAAACTTCGCCGCCCGGGGGATTACATCTCGGCACACTGATTGTGTTCCGCGAGAAGAAAAGGGATCGAGTAATACTGTCTACGTCGATGGCGCTCTCATTTGCCAGAACGACGAGGGGTGTAGTCAGATACGCCTCGTCTTTTGCACGCGTGTCCCCGTGAATCGCGACAGAAACGAGGGAGGGTGTAGGAGGACCTGATGGAGGAGACGCGGATTAATCGCGGAGAAACGGCCAACAATCGTACGCCATTATTCCGTTGGCCGGGATTCTTTTTTCCGCGTGCGGATAAAAGAAGGGCAGGCGCGATGATGATGATCGGATTGAAAGGAACGACGGAGAGAGGCGAGAAAATCGGGGGGCACCGAGAAGAATATAATGGGGGCGAGTTATTGGTTCGACGTCCAGGCGCGCGCATATCGAAAATTCGATGAAAAGAAGAAGAAGAAGAAGAAAAGAGATATAAAAAACAAAGAGAAAAGAATCAGACAGGTATATGAGAGAGTCTCTATAGAGCATCCCGGGCACGCGTGATGTACGACGGCGTTTGCGACGTAGGTGGCAATGAACGGAAGAGATCGCCGGACGTGGATAAGATATTCTGACGATGCTAGATTGCGCCGGCAAGTGCTCGGCGTTGCTTTCACAGACAGAAGCTCGGCTCGTAGTTTATACGGGGGAGTTACGAGTTTCTATCTTACAGCCGCTTATCAGTATAGAACGCGCATCGTGTCTCTCTCTCTCTCTCTCCCTCCCTCTCTCTCTCTCTGTCTCTCTTTTTCTAAAACTCAAAGTATAATCCTTTATCGAACGCGACCCTCGCGAGATTTCAGCATGCTGTCGCTACTGTTGTTGATCTTTTATCTGGTACTTTGAAAGTAATAAATAATAAAATGTTTGTTTCATTAGACGAAATTAATTCTTAACTTTGATATGTATAATATATATTTTTTTTCATTATAATAACATGCCACGAAAAAGAGATTTAATATTATTTTGTTGCTAAAGAATGGTTGTGTTATTGTTACGATAAAAATAACGGAATTCGTTACTTTTTATGTCACATTGAGCTATTGTTTTATTCTTTTAAATTTTTATAAAATAGACTGACATTAAAGTGCTTTCGGTATATCTATATAATATTGATCTAATAAATGCGAAATTGCTATTTTATCAAAAAGTAATTAACCCAACAGTTTCTGCTGTCATTTTTGGAATTTTTTATTTTGTTATTTCACAGAACATTATCAATAAATAAGTTTTTGATTGTTAATAGCTATCTAGCCAATAAAATATTTTTATACGTGCTGTGATTAATTTAGTAATCTCAATTCAAATTAAAAGATTGATTTTATTTTCCAAACTGTATAGTAATATAAAAAATCGACTATATTCTATCTAAAGGCACTCGTTTAATACTTGATGTAGGATAAATAACTTAATGGCTGCAGGTTTAATTATATATAAGCTGCTTTTTTGATTTTCGACGCTTGGCCGAGTATTGATTTGTGGTTATTATTATCATCAATTTGGTATGAAAATTTCAGATTAAAATGATATAATGGCATATATACATTATATATGTATGCACATATAGCTTACTTTTGCATGAAATAATATACCTCAAATTACTTCGAATTAACTGCGACGAAGTAATTTGTTGATTAGCATAATTGTGTAGTTATATGTAGCATTGAGAACGATATCTGAGACACATCTCATCTGACGAAATTGAGTTATTACAATAGTTCTATAGATGGAAAGTTTCTAATTGATTTCTACAACTGGTAATCGTCATTTCAAATAGTAATTATTCACCAATCAATGTTTTGAATAAGTTATTACGAAAGGGATTATGAGATATCGGATCTTATCGAGCTTTCGAAATCTTCCTTACGCGTCTCAAAATCTTGTGATTATCCACATCCTTCTCAACTTTTTATATATAAAATCTGATTAATACCGACGAGTTACATATCGGCGTGTCGTATAATATCGGATATAGGTCACTTTACACGTGCCTTTATTCCACGCTGTGTTATATTCGGCAAAAAATGAACGCCAGAGAGAAATTACAGTACGTAGATAAAAATTCTGATGATACCAAGTCGCACCGGTTTACTTACTCAGCTCACGCTACACCAAGAAAGGAACTACCGTTATTTGTTCCCCCGGGATTGCTTGTATTTGTTCTCCCAGCCGGTCGATCGGTTAGCAATTCGATAACAAACTCCACTAGCGGAGGGTTCTTATTCCGCTTCGTATTTTTTTTACTTTTCACTCCCTTTTGTTACAATATTATATTTTCCACGACGACGACGACGACGACTGAACAAAAACTAAATTTAAGAAAATCGCAATTAATGTGGAGAATTTAAGAATCAGAAAGTAGCTTTATCAATATTTATACAGTGTATAGTTATAATTATACGCATACTGCCAAAATTTTATATACCGGCGCATTAGTGACAATTAATTATCAGAAAATGTAATCCAATTGCGAAACTTTTTACAATATAAAATATGTGGTTTGCCACATCTCGGCAAAAATAAAACTTGTTATATCGCATAATTGTTTTTCATGTCACGTTACATTACTCGTTACTCGATAACACGTTACGAAATTACGCGACTTCAAAAAAATATCCTATTTAACAGGTATATTCTCATCGTTGACAGAGGTTGAAAAATTTTATTTAAATGACATAAACGAGACAATCGCGGCGTTTATTCCGCTCAACCTGGGTGAATTTTTTTGATGTGAATTGGAAACACAAGCGCTGCAACAGACGAGCGCGCTTGAAAATTTAAATTACGAATGCGATTATAACGGAATTACTGGACAGAATCAAGATTCTATAAAATTCAATTTTAACGCAGGATATTGAATGTACGTTTCCATTTCCTCTGAAGTAATATCGCGCGTAATCTGTTTTCGGATATTTATCCACCTTTTTTAGTGCTTAATTTATTAATTAAACGATCGTACATTTTTTTTACACATCGATACACTAAAAGTTTTCGTGTATCGATGTTAAACGATGAAAGCCGTTTCGTGCTACCGCATACATTGACAGAAATATAATTAAAATCCATTATCGTGAACGAAGACGTTACTCATAAAATTTTTCTAGTTTTATTTAGAAACGTGCTTTGCTCCCAGGGTGCACAAAGATGGAGAAACTTGAGATTTTTGGCAACGCGTATAGTAGTGCGATACTTATTTTTCCACTTTTCGCTCCTTTTGCTGGCACTTTTCCCTGACCATTCAACTTGCAACAATCACACTTCGCGCACATATGTGAAAATTCATGTTTCTAAAAAATGTTACAAGCATACACGAGCGCCATGTAATTTCGAGACTACGATATAATTTAAAAATTATAAGATACAGCGTGTTCCGATTCGTCGAATACTAATATAATAAAAATGTAGGTCTCCTTATTTATAGTTTGAATACAGACAGGCATATGTATCATCTAAATCCGAGTTTTACATATATTTCATTTATAGAATGTAGATCCATTTTATAAATGTATCTTATGGTTTCAATATTATCTATATTTACATTTTGCAAATTTTAAAATTATCCTAACTATATATCTGCATTCGATTTTGCTTCGCAACTCAGATCCTAAATCTTATCGACAATTATCGATACTATTTCGATACTTTTAAACAAAATGTAATTTTATGTAGTTATACGCGCAATAAACTATAGCAAGATCGGCGGTAACATTTTTATGGAAAAATAAATGACCGCTCTTTTTCTCCTCTATATGTCTGAAGAATTTCTACGGGAAGAGGCGGGGGGGGGAGAGGAGAAAAGGAGAAGAGAAGATATTTGTCCGTATCTCTCGATGTATCCCGGGACCCCACCGCTACACGGATACACGGTAACAATGAGACATCGTCGCACGCGAGCCAAATTCCGGCGACGCGAGCGTTTTTACGAAAATTAGACGGTCATACCCTTCGGACTGGAACCGGTTTTTGTTCGTTCAGCGCTTTTCTACCGACGCAGTGATTTTGGACGCGCTTTTGGGACACGCTCGCCTATGAATGCGCTCCGTATCCGCAATGTCGAACGCTGCCCGTGATCGCGCGGATCAACCCGCGCGGCAAAGTAGTAGAACCAGATATGCGGTCGGGCTTCGTTGCGTCCGAGCGGACAGACCGCCGGCACTGAAATGCCGACTATTCCGGATCGAATGGATCTGGTCGCTCGGCCGCGACCGTATCGGCCTACCACCAGGTATGAGCCTCAATGGGAACCATCGGATCGAAGGACTGATTTTCGATGACCGCGCACAACACAGATGTCCGATGGATACTCTTGAATACCCCTTGGACACTCGAACGTGTCTCCGATAGCCACATTTCTGGATATTTATTGCCAATATTTGCTACCATGCGAAGTTATATTTTGTACACGAATTGATGCATTATGTAACGTCAAAAATTGACATTCTCTATTCAGAAGTGAAAGATGTATTTCACATTTCTAACTATTTTATCATATTCACTATTTCTGAATCTCTTCTAATTTCTTCTTTAGACAAGCAAGATTAAAAGGTCAATATGTCGAAAGTATTTAGATGTTTACGCGAAAGAAAGAGAGTAAAAGTTCAAAAAATACTAAAAATTAAAAGCTGCAAAAATTATCACTTTATTAAATTAATCAATGAACATTTTGGAATCTAAGTAAATTGCAAAGTACTTGGATATCAAAGGAGAATAACCACCGGAATCTGTGTCAATAAGGGGAAACGATCTCAGCGAACTCGCTGTCTCTCTCCTTCAAAAGTGGAAAGACAGGTTGGAGAGCTGTTGGCCGGAAGACATCGCGATATAGCCGTCGTGATGTTTCGAATGGAAATAGATATTGATTTTCGTGTACGGCGCCCGGCGGAAACGAGACGCTCTCAGGAAAAGCCAGGCGTTGTCTTCGCGGCTCTTTGTCTCAAGCGGAACAGAACGACGAAGGTGGCCGTAGCGCGAAGGCGTTAAAGCAACAGGCTGGTCGCCGTCGACGTTCGCTGTGCCGCTCGTCAAGTTCTGCCGGGTTCTTCGGAACTCGGTTAAGGAGATTTTTCGGTCGCGATTTAAGCGGAGAGACGCGCCATTGTTTCTTCCAGCAGGGAGGACCGTCTGGAAATTCATCTGTCTTTTTGTCGTATCCGTCGCGCTCGTTTATCGCGAGTTTACGTTTTTCGCACCTTTCAACGCGTACCGCGATACGAAACGGGTGAAAGTTTTAACGCGAAAATAAAATACAGTTTCGAACAATCATGTTTACATTATGTAAAACGGATAACATTATTTTTTAGAGATAATGAATTTCTTTTTTACCAATTTCAAATAATATTCTATCTTTGTTAAATTATTGCTAATGTGTGTCTATGTTAATTACCCGCGAATAATTGAAATTTTTCGTGTTGAAAACTTCGTTATATGAAGAGAAACACGTGAATTTCGTAAATTTATTCGCAAAAAATTATTCCGCCTATTACACATAATGTATAAAAATAAAATTCTGATATGTATAAATTTTCGTGTTTACTTGAACAAATGAAATTTTACTATCTCTCTCTTCATAAAGCCATAGAAAGTGCTGCAATAAAATAGTTGGATTTAAATTAACTTTGCTACCTTCAATAACTTAGTTTCTCGAAATGCGAAAAAAGGTTTCTCTGCCCAACGGGACGCAATTAATTCATTCACGTATAAAATAGATTGAAATAAGGTCTACTAATATTTTCATTTTTTTTAATTAACAAAATTAAGTGGGGTAATTGATAACACGAGATAAATGAGATAACACAATGATTTTTCGATAATTAAAAGATTGAGTTATTATGAAATTATTAAAGAGACTCACGAGTGCTCACGTTATAATGGCTAGAAAAACATTAAAAATAACAATGAGGTATTTCATTACTGGGAAACGTTATTTTATTAATCGAGAATTTCAATTACCTCGCTTGACGCTTATCGAATGCGTCACAATGAGTTTTCGTAAGAACGATCGAACGCTTGTCACGCTTCAATTTGAAATTATATGCCATCTCCGAACATTTACGTCTATTCAATGATAATTTGCGTAATTCAGGTTTCCACGTAAACGCACGTTTCGCCCCGGCCAATTCGACCGTCTTCCAGCCAACCTCCTGGCTACAATTCTGCAGTTTACTTCCGCACGAGAAAAAGAGAGAGGCGAATTTTACGTTACACAGAATATTTCTCTTTGGCAATCTTCGAGCGTACGTTTTGAACTGTTTTGAAACATTTAAAGGTAAGCGGGGGGAACGATTTTAAGAAAAACAGTTTTATATTGGATTTTAATAAATGATATCGTTCGCCGTTTCGGGACTGCGGGATGATCCCCGATATCCTTCTCGGCGATAGACAGTTAATCTCGCTAGTTGCGCACATTGCGGCATTTATTATGCATTTATTCCTCGTCGGGGAACGAATGCTGCACCGGGTACCTATCGCCGCGCGCGCGGTAGCGTTTCGGCATCCGCCGAAACTCGAAGCGCGTGAGGAAAATACCGGGATGAGAGATCGAAGAAACTCGTGGCGGGGGGCGGGGGGGAGGGGGAGGAGGGCACGTAATGTGCGCGCTTAAGCGAAAACTTAAATTACGCAAGTCGTTATTGAATAGATGCAAGCGTCCGGTTAACGGCGGGGCGTATAAAGCCGAATCGGAGCGTGAGCGTGCTGCTACTTGGCTGTTACGGATGAAAATCGCTCGTCCCCCGATCCGCGCCAATTTTCTTCGACTTTAAACACCGGGCGTAACGACCGAGGGGAGGCCAGCCATCGAAACGCAGTCAGTTTGATGGACGAAAATTCGAACGATCGCGAAAATCGTCGATCCCTGGCATCTCGCCCCCTTTTCGTTCGATCGACTTTCGTTACTCTCGCTCTCTTATATGTTCTCCCCGCTCGTCTCCCCGTGCCTCCTCGAATCCCCTTTCGGCTTCTTGCGCCACGATTTCCAGTTCCAATTTCGCATCGATAGAAGCGTCGCTCGATCCCCGATGCTGGGAAGCTCCTCTCTTCCCCCCCGCCCGTCTTCCTCGCTCACGCTCTCTTTCTTTCTCTCTCAATCTGCAGTCGATTTTCTCGTGCATCGACCCAATTTCCCAGACCGGTACGGGCAATTTAACACAGGTCTTCCCTCCACTTCGCCATGCCAGATTGGCGGAAGACCACTTTTTCAATGCCTATCGTGGGATAAGGGTCAGAACCGATTTTTAAGAGCGCCGCAGAGCGGCGTCCTGCGGACGTTACAGTAATCGAGGGGAGCAACTAAACGATATCTCCCGCTCGTAAAAAAAATTCTTTTTTGACGAGGTAAGCGTTTAAATAAGTTCGGCGATGGTTGCAACGTGAGCACAACGTATGTAATTTTAAGCGATTCGCGCACGTGAATAAAATAGATTTAATCCAAAGACTCGTATAGATATTATTCACGAGTATACAAAGTTTATACAAAGTAAATGTAAAAAAAATTCGTTTTATCACACCATGCACACTTTAATAACGTATTTAGAACATTAATTAAAATTAAATATCGATCCTAATGTAAAAGTGTAAGAAATGCAATCGAATGATAAGCGATCAAAGTTGATCAATAATGTCACGTAAAATTTGCATATTTATAGGACCGTAATTATATTTATATCAATCTGTCATTGATTGATCATAAAATCAAATAATATTGATTTTTATTGCCTAATTTTATTGGCTAATTTTATCTTTTAATATTATTTTTTAGTACGTATATATACTATATATATTATAATAACTCATGTCAATTTATTTTCCTTTAGTATAAGATCAAATTATTAATAAATATGGATGAACTGTGAAAGATCAATGTAAAATTGGTGCATCATAACAATAAATATCATTAACAATAATTAGTATATTCTTTTATTAAATCAATTAATTGAAGTGTATTGTATAATTAAAATATTTTCATTCTTTTATTTAAGCAGAGATGTTTAAAAAATTAAGTATATTGCGTTCTTGCACCAATTTTATAATATTTAACTCTGTAGAGAGAGGTATAGAGAGAGATTACAAGTAAATCTCAAATTTTATTAAAAGAATATTTAGAAAACGGAAAGAAGAAAAGCTAAATCATACCTAATATTAACAATTTTTCCCTAACATATTTTATAAATATTTATTTATTTTTATTTCACATAAATGCATAGAATATCTTAATCTGATCTTCTTAGCTCATGGGATATGAAAAAAGTAAAAACCCATGAAAAAAGTAGAATAAGAATATTTTATATAGGTACGACAAATATCAATATTTTTTATTTGTCATAGGTTTTATTTATTTATTTATTTATTTTTTCATTATTTGTCTAAACAATAAAGTCAAAAATTTTTAATCAATTCTGTAATGTGCCAAATTAATACATCATCTCTTTTTTCATGGTATTCTCTTAGATGACTTTCTTAAAAATCTCGCCGATTCATAAAGTGCTTGGCAAAAAATATAAAAGACATACCTAATAATATCTTTACGATTTGAAGATCCTTTCTTTTTGTTTACTCCGTAAAGTTACTCCGTCATGCTTATCACTTTTCACTGTTACCCCAGTTGTAAAATATTTCCCCTCCTTTTTTTTTTCACTTGAATACACATGCCAGCGAGTGAAAATCCTATAAATATTAAGCGACTTATGCACCTAGTAATTACTGAACACTAATCACCGGGCAATTACTATGCTGGTGCATAATAATTTAAGATATCGAAATGCGTCGGTAAATGATCTAACCGACTAATAATGCATTAATAATAATGATGAACTCTATTTTATGAGCTCTGTACGTTTGCATTCGTGTGTGCACAGGTCGACGGACGATTATACATCAGAGTTAAATATTACATTAATATGTCCTATTTCATCCATTTTAAGGCAATGAACCTGTCAGCTGTTATATTTAACTGTAATATTCCATTATATTCCATTACCTCAGATTAAAATAAGAGATAATTTGGCACTCACCAATACGATGCGCAGCGACGGAGTTATAACTGCCTCGACCTGTAAAGCACACAAATATATATTCAAATTACAGCAGCGTCGAAAGCGATCAATATCACGATTTCAAACAATAGTTAATATTATTGCGTGCGCTCAATAATTTAACATATTTGTCTTTCAAGCGTAAAAATATCGAACAAAAGAACCGTATATTTTTCGAACAGAGAGAGAGAGAAAGAGAGAGAGAGAATCTCTCTTTCCTTTTAAGTATAAACTCTGTCAAAATTTTACAGGTAAAATTTAAAATTTAAAACAAAAACCTCTCCTCTGATTTTTACGTGTAATCACCCAAATAATCAGGGCTAAACAGGGTCAACTCCACAAATAACGTACAAATAATGCGATAAATAATAAAGGCTACTCACGCCATTGGTTGCTCCGTCGTCGCCCGACGCCTCCCCCAGGCCCCCACCTCCTCCCAGGTGCCTTGCTGCTCCTTTATGGCACTCACTCACTCGCGAAAACACGATTAATTATGAACGCGCGCGCTTTGTTCAACGCTCTGACGGCACTTCGCGCGACACTTCCGACGCTAGCCGCACACGACGCGTACTTCATTGCGACGCCGACGCGATGGGAGAACGCCATGGAAAAGACACCGACCCCCCCCCCCCCCCGCTCGACGACACCGTCGCGACGATTCACGGTACGATTGGCGCGGCGGACCGCGGACGAAATCCGAGGGGCGACGGACCTTTAATCGCCGTACAAACCCCGGATTCGCGCTGTGTGTTCAACAAATATCGAAGTTAATCACGACCAGTATTTACCGGTCAAACGGAACGCGACGGCATGGCACGCGGCGACGCGAGGCGAGACCGTGGCCACTTCGTTGGGCACGACTTTCGGCGAATGATCCATCAGCGTTGCCTCGGCCGCTCGGCGGCAACTTCGCTTCGTTCGCCGCGCGACACGACGCGAGTCAAAACCCGCCGCAATTATAAGACGCGACGGACCGTTCGAAAAAGTGCGCACGATTGCATTTCAATTGCCGATAATATATACAATATTGTCGAAATGCAATATACATTTCGCATGAATCCCGGCAAATACGCGCATTATTAATCCGTCCATTAAACCATCGCGTGTGCATATCGCGGCTCTCGACGCGAAAATGGCGCTCAAATTACATTCAAATATGCGATAGAAGCTCGGAACGCGCTGTATACGCTGTGCGAGATAATGCATTCGGGTCTAAACGCAAAGAGATTGGACTAATTTGTAATTTCTATCGTCAATTGCTCGGAATAAACCTCGGAATTAATAAACCGCGCGAGATATCGCGCGAGGTAGCGCGATAAAGAATCGTCGATATGAAAAGATTGCGACTGATCGCGCGGGACAGCGATAAGCAATCGCTTGACGCTTATTATTCATAAGAAATGACACGCGTCTTCACTGTACCTGCCGCGAGCGCGTCTCGAAGGATAATGCTACGCACGGAGCGACTCCGTACCTGCCCGCTCGAGTGTCGCCGTGCAAATGACAACACAACGATCTTGTGTATACCACAGCGCGCCGTGCGCGACGAAAACAAGCCGAGCGTCGCCGTCGTTACCGTACCCGGCCAATTCTAATGAAATATTTAACGTATCCAATACGGCGAAATATTTAACGGCACTGTTCGCACTCATTTAAATTGCGCTGTTCATTCGTGTTTGTTCGCGCTCGCTCGTCTTGATCTAGAGCGCGATATGAGGTTCATTTTAGATAATGTATAATTCGTGTCGGGATTCGAAATAGAATTCCACCTGTAATCTTGTTACGATAATACGAAAAAACGTATGAAAAATTAGAATAGACTGTATATTAAGGTACGTATAGAAGAAGCGTTAAAATAGTGCATATAATATCTCGAAATTTGCGACATGTAAAGTTATATTTATAGTATTATATTCTATAAGTTAGATATAATTGGATTTTGAAATCTGACGTGAATATTATAGATCGGTTTAAAGTGCGCTTTAGAAAATGAAAGTATAAGTATAGCCGAATAGGCCGTCCCTTATATTTTAAATCAATTTAGATAAATGAGAATTATTATAATACAGGTTCAACGTTTATTTGAAAAATAAAACTTATTTTTATTTTCGGAAAAGCATTTTTATACGTGTTTATTATTATTATTATTTTAATAAATAAAAAATTCTGCAACGTTAGTGAATCAAAGAATAAAATTGTGAAAAATTATTCTTACTTAACTTATTAAAATCACGTGATTTTATTTCTCTTCGGATGTTAAAAATCAGGAGAAGAATAATGAAGAAAGGACAAATTTTATTCTCCAAATTTAAATTCGATAGTCTTTCTTAAGCAGAATAATTAACCGATTTAAATTTTGATTAAAAAGGATTATATAATTTGCATGTGGCAGATAAAATTTGCTATTAGTAATACTTGTCTTTAACAATTAATTATAGTGTAATCTCTGCATGAAGAAAATAAAAAATTAATCGAACAGTAAAAATCTCACTATATATATCTGAGCTGTGAAAGTCATTAATAAATGATAGCTCTACAGACTACGTATCTACAAAAGCAATTATGTGCCTGATTACGCAAATTATATGCGATACCATCGGTCAACTTTATAACTCAAAAACTCTGTCACGACACGGACGTTCATATAATTAAGACTTTCGATTCTAACTAATCTCTAGAATAAGATTATATTTGACAATGATGTACGACGTACCCCATTCCCTTTTAATATTCGCAACGTGAAGCGTGCAACATATTTTTGCAATATTCCGGGTACGTGACGCAATTTAACGTAACCGATCGACGCGAACTGTTTTTCCGCAAGTACGACCGCGCGGCGCGCGCTGCCGGCATAAGCTTTCACGCGCGTGCAATTTCAGTGACACTCGTACTCGTACGGCGCGCGTGTATATTTGCGAAGTGAGGCAGGGCAGAGGAGAGCGCGGCCACCGGGCCCCGCGCGCGACCCGTCACTCCCGTCCCGCCCCGCCGGGCGAATTACCATATTCCGTGTTGCCCGCCCGTGCGCTACATGTTCCCGTGGGCTTGGCCCAGATTCCGTTTCTCTCCGCTTAATAAACAGAGCCTTTACTGTCGCGCGCGCGTGCAACGCAGTCTCCGCACTTGAATCCAGTTATCTTTTATTGCGGATTCCACTCTCCGCCCCCGCCCCCGCCCGGCGCGACCACCCCCGTCGCCCAAGCCGTACGACCACTACGACCGTCCCGACCACCTAACCTAACCGCCGCGCCGGGCGGTCTCCGCCGTAGTCGCTCAACGGTGTCCGGGTCTATTTTTACTCTCGGTTGTTGGGCGAAATCAGATTTTTATTCCGCGTTCCTTCCGCGCGGCCCTGTCGTGTCGCTCGTTAGCGCTGACGTTTTCGCGAGGACGCGACGTTGCATTAGCATGGATATTATTCACCGTGAGACTTGGAGAGCCGATGGGTTTTGCACGGGGGGGGGGGCGAGGCGGTTGTTGCACACGCGGGGTTATAAAAAGGCAGGATAACACGGGTATCTACCGCGGCGGGCGCCGCGCATTTGCTTTCTAAGCGTACACGCTGTGTGTTATCAAGTTTCCGCGGATAAGGTCGACACGGCGGAACTTTGTTACGATGAACACTCGCGCGGCATCGATCCGCGCGCGAGTTGCCGTGTGCGAATTAATAGATCCCCGGTATTTGTACGGCGAACTGGTGAGTCCATTCACGTAAGAGGAGTTAGTTTTCTGAATAGAATTAGCATAATCCGCTCTCCTCTCTCTAAACACTCCGCGCGAATCACCGACCGAGTTGTATTTGGTGTCTTAACGAGTTAAAGCCGGCCGGACTATTCATTTTACGTTTCGGAGTACGTCCCCGGTACGTCAAAGCGAATGAAATTTGTTTACGTTAATCAAAGAACATGTAAAGCGAACGCGCGTTATTACATCTGTATCTCCTTCAGCGGTACGTTTATCGCTGAGAATTTATCAAAGCATACGTCCGTCCGTGTAACGTAAAAAAGGGGGGATGCATCGAGTTAACGTCTTCGGGGGGGGGGGGGGGGGGGTAACAAATCGTCGAAACGTAGATCTGAGTGAGGGTAAACGACTTTGAGAAAGGGAGGGCTCGAGTGGAATGAATAAAGCTCCGTAAAAAGTGAAGGGTCCAGTTGTAAGAGAGATGGGGCACGAGGAGGGAAGATTTTAAATCGAGTGAACCAATGTTGTTGATGATGCACAACCCGCGCCAACATATCCCCCTGTGACACGGAGAAAAAGCGGGCCGGAGATGAAGGGAAGGACGTTTTATTCACATGCAATCGGGCGAATCATTGATCGTCGAGCCGCCGACTGCATGGGAAATCGGAAAAATCCCGGAAAAGTCGTATTTTCCTGCGTTAATATCGAGAATGTAAGAACTTTTTAAATTGTTGACAAATTTAATTTCACGAAGCTGCGTGAAGAATTAAAATGTACTTAATATTTGAGAACAAAGGAGAAAAGAAATATATTTTATTTGCTTTTTATCAAGGTATAATTATATCACGGAAGCTACATGTGAAATTGTGAAGCAACAAGAGAGGCACACACGGCGGAGGAAGAAAAATGTGACCGCGAAAGAGAAGGGCTTTGCCGTGTAAGAGAGCCGTCACTAAAAAGTGTTAGGAAGAACAGGCTGGAGCAACACCTGCAAGCCGTGAAATATTACGACTATTTATTCAGTTCTTTTTAAGAGGATATATATCCTCGACCAATGAATATATCCAAGGTCTCGCCGAGACTTTTCCCAGGTCCTTCCGCAATATCAATTTACTTCTTCAAGATTTGGAATTGTGTCGTTTCCTCTTCTTGCGCCGTTTGCAACGAGAAGGGAGACTACCGATACTGCAAACGCTAAAAGAACTAAAAACGTTATACTGTTTCTTTTATGCGCGGATTATCTTCTTCTTTAGGATGAAACTAAACAAGAAACTTTCTCTTTCTTGATAGAACCTGATAGTTCCTACCATTTATTGACAATTTGTAGAGCCCTTAGGACTCCATTGTCCGTGGACTCTCTTCAGATAAGAACTTGTACAACTACTACCACTATCGGAGAAGCCGTGGATATCTAGTACAAACTAATATTACAAGTTCGCAAGATGTATTATAAATCAATTCCATATATTATATTTAACACGATTATTTAGTAATAAAACTAAAGCCCACTTTAAATGATCTATAATGCACAAAGTTAAATAGAATTTTATTTATAATTTTAAATATTGTCTAAAGGTAACTTGACAAAATATTTTCAATCTTATTTGATATTATCTTGATTGGGACAAACTTGATCAATTGATTTATTGAAATAAATCCAACATTTTTCTCGACGTATGAAAAATAATTTTAAGTATCAAACCTGATGAGATAAAGTTAGAAACATTTTGTTTCGATCACCATATTGCGTTGAACCTTACGAATGATAAAATAGAATTTATATAACACAATCTATTTAGCTGCCTCATATATACATATTACATGGTTACATAAAATTTACTCAACTTGGCGAAATTTAATTTATTTTTAGGGTGAGGGGGCATGTTGGTGTGTCGGCGGTTGCTGCTGATCGCAGCCGCGATTGCGGCCTCGATCGAGGCTGGCTCGGCTAGTTACCACCCCGGCATTTCGTCATCGGACTACTCCGGATACCCGAGCGGATACGCGGTTTACTCCGGCGCGACGTCACCCGAGTCCGCGTCGTCCTCGAGCTCGTCCACGTCCGGCCCGACGTCGGAGCTCGCAGCCAGCAACACCGAGCCGCTCTGCCGACCGTCCGAGTTCCAATGCGGCACCACCGGACATTGCGTCGCGCAGGACAAGTACTGCGACGGCGAGAATGACTGCGACGACAAGTCTGACGAGCCGAGATATTGCACCCGTGAGTACCCCCGCGAACGAACGGAGACATTGAACAAAGCAAGTCGCCGCGCCGGGACGAATCGATACGCCGAGGTATCTCACTCTGTTCCTTTCTCTCTCTCTCTCTTTCTCTCTCCTTCCCGAAGTCGTCTTTTATTAGGCACTTGAACCGAAAAATAATAAATGATTCCAATCGATCATTTCTTTAAAAAATGTATTGTTATGATTCTTTTGTTAAAACTAAATTTATATACAATTGTTGAATAATACAATAAAAAAGCACGAAGTGGATCATCATGTTCATCATCATGAACAAATGGATCAGCGTTTTCATGTTTTTGAAAATTTAAAAGCTTTTGTTTGTTATCTTGTGTCTCGAACACGATTAATCAAGTAAACAGTTAAATACCTACAATAGGTAAATAGATAATAAAGGGAAAAATGTAATTGTAGTAATCGAGAAGCAGAAAAATAATTACAATTGTTTTTGGTCATGCGTGACCGCTTGTTTATCTGACATATTCAAAACAATACGAATTACACCGAATATACGTTAAACCAGAAACAAAGTTTTCGCTCATCCAAGCAGATAATGTTCCAAGTAATTATTTAGCTATATACATTACCATTTTAGCTCAATTCATATAAAAATTAAAACCGTATCATGTAAAACTGATTCACAGAATATATGTCATTAGCCTTGTGCTTGTTCCCACACATGGCTTGTATTTGCACACAAACACGCAATTAAATAATTTTTATCTAATAATTTAATGAGGTAAATAATTTGTCCGTTCATTATTGGTATAATAGTAATTACCACTTTATACGAAATTTAATCGATTTGCAAAGCTCAAATATAATTATATTATACAAATATCGCATTTTCATCCCTTTGAATTTTTAATTTTTGATAATATATGCAACACATTTCAATAGAAACGTAACATAATAGGAGAAATTTATTATAGCATTCATGATCCAATTCCTTCATAGAATTTCAAATTGCATATTAAAATATGCGCAGGCCCAAACGAGCTAATTACGTGGAATAATTACGTATTATACTTCACGCTTCCAATAGTCATGAAATAAGAATAAGAGAAATATAGGAAATGTGTAGAAGATTTTTGTATAGAAGAAGTATAAATACAAAAATGTGAGACCTGTAAATTTGAGTATGCAAAAATGTATTTAATTTATAAATGTTTAACTAAACATATAGATGTAACTCGTAGATTCAGAACGTGCGCAAGAGAGAGAGAGAGAAAGAGAAGCAATTAAGAATTTATATTTTATAAAATAATGTTTTATTACGCCGTTTTTTATAATCCGGCATAATTATATCTCAGGATTTATTTTTCGCGCATAATAATTGCGCAATAAAAACATTCCGGTTTACCGCCAGACTTTGTACGGCTTGATATACGAAACCGTGAGAGTACTTAGGAGAGTTAGTATTTGGTTTCAAATAATATTTTATCTCGCCCATGTCATAAACATAATCACAATTGAATATTGAAATATTCCAGAATATATTTTCGTAGTATGATCGCGGCATGACGGAAACATTTCCGCTTACAATCGGACATTATACGCTTCGATGTGCAGGATACTGTGCGCTTAGTTAGGCGTAAAATTCCCTTGGGTATCATTTTACCACGCAGTGTTATTACACTTTTCCGCGCATAAATTATTGCACAATGTAAAAAGGGAAACAAACAAGCAAGCAAACAAACAAACAAACGTTTCAGCCTGCAATCGGACGTTGTACGGTGACGTAGGCCGGACCTACAGAGTGGAAATCCGCCGACCGAGGGAGGATCGACTGCCATTCCTGTGTCACCTCAACTTCACTGCCGCCGGATCTGATCTCGGGGATCTAGTCCAGGTTGGACATAGAAATGATGTAGTTGTAGAAAATAATGCTGACTGGTGCCCAGCCAACGTAGGAAGTCTGTCATGGAACAGACAGCAGGCCGACCCGCCGCGCCGCGTCGGGCCCGGATAATAATTTATATCCCGGCTTTTACGATTCTTATCGCGTTTATTGGCAAAATTAAATCAGTTCCCGCGCTGAGTAAACATCGCGCTCCGCCATCGCGGAATACGCTTACTCCACAGATCCCCTGATTCTGAACTCTAAGTTCCCGTCAGGTATATATTTTCGATTCCGATTGATATTGACACACCGATTATTACATCTCTCCGCAATGATAGAATCGATACTTACGTTGTTAGCGGGGTACAATCAAGCGGTCAAGAGTATAAAGTTTTCACGATGGATGGGGGGGACAAGTATCTCGGGACAATGAAAACATAAAAATGACGGCGTAAAAGTACTTGAAAATGTCCAAATCTTTTTTACTTTGGCACGTCTGAAAATCAATATTTGCGAATTAAAAGATATTAAAAATGTTTCTGCTAAATTTATTGTGAAACTATGATAGTTATTATACATTTTAAAGCAAAATTGAGTTACTGTACAAATAGTATATATAATGCTAGTGTTATAGAAAATTTGCGAAAAAAACTATGTTTTTTCCATATATTTTTATATTACAGGAGTTATACGATTTTTCGCGTTAAAACTTTTCCTAGTGACTTATATCTTATTCATTCTCAGTATTATACGAGCCAAAATATAACGTTGCGTAATAATCAACGAGATGATAATAGAAATATTTGCTTTTATCGCGAAGTGTCCGTAATAACTGTATTCTAACTTTTATCTTTAGTTTTATTTCCAACAAAAATCGTTAGCCGGTTGCTCACGCGGATACTCCGCTGGCTCATAACTTTTAGAATAATGCCCCCTTTCTCTCTCGTCCCTGGTGTTACAGTTAACTTTTGATACCTTCACGGTCGGCCGCTTTCTATCCTTTACGTCGGAAGGATGTCCAGATGGTTTCATGACTATTCGCGAGGAAGGTCGTCCTGCGACGGGAGGACAATGGTGTGGCAGCGCGTGGGGCTACACCGTCTATTACAGCGAAACTCCTTCCATCAATCTGACTTTATATTTACTACGTTTATCAGAGCAGGTAAGAAATTGAGTTAGCTCAGGGGGATACGCGATCTGATTTTCCGTAATTTTGCCGCGGCAATATGGAACTTTTATCAAAGTTGTTGCACAGTATTTTACCTTAAATTAACGATATTTGAAGTCGGCTTTTCTCAGGGAAATATTGAGAGTCGTTATTTGCTATCTTTCTACTTCCTATATTATAAATTTATTACAGTTAAAATCGACTTGTCCTAAAAAAGTTGTCTGTCGTAAAAAAATTTCGAAATGCGTTAGCGACATGGAACATTTTGAAAAAAGTTTTCCAACTGAGAATATTCAATGTGAACGCGTTACCGTCGCGGCACAATTTCGGGCAATTTTTCCGTGTCTCAGGGTATCGGCTACAACTTCGACTTCAAGCTGTCGTACAAGTTCCTGAGAAGAAGCGAGGCGCATCTCAGATACGGAAACAGCAGTATGTCCACATGGCGCGGCGAGTTGGTGAACGGCACGTATTGCGATCGCGTCCTCACCAAATGCGATACTAGAGCCTGCCGGCTGCAGTCGCCGAATTATCCCGGAGTTTACCCCAGGAATGTCACTTGCTACTATCGGGTGGAGCAAAACCGCGCGCCGGTGGGTCATCGGGCTCTACTTGCCGTTAGTCAGCGTAACAGTCACAAGATACACATTAAGGATCAGGTAGTGAAGTACGACAGAAGTCAGCGAGTACTAAGGTAAATCGCCATGTTAATGACGCTAATAAAGTCAATATTAATACAGAAAGTTAATACAATATGTCAAATTGATATTTAATACACCGTCAATAATTTCGCGAGCATACCTCTTTATGCGAAAGGTTTTTTCAAAGATAGAGAAACAGAGATGTGCAAGGAGGACAAGTGTAATATACAGAGACTAGATTTTCCAAGTAAAATTCACGCGCTTTTCAAGGGTGTGGGATCAGTGCAACGTCGTGCAGGATTACTTAACGGTATACGATGGAGGTTCAACCTCAGACCGAGTGCTTGTAAGGCTGTGCGGGGGAGATGCGGTGCCAGACATCATCAGCAGTCACAATACCATGTTGTTAGAGTTCCACACGTCCCCGTACGACAATCCGTTTCATCCAGTGCCACTGTCTTTCCTGCCAGGATTTGAACTCGAAGTTCAGGTAATGCTCCCAGATCCCGTGATATTATATATCTTATTACGTAATCTCGTCACAAGTTTGTTGCGAAAATATAAAAGTTGCAATTTGTAGAACTATTTATTTGCAATTATTTTGATGTCGTAAATCATTAAAATGTAAAGTTTGATTTAAATATAAATAAAAATTAAATATATCCGACAATTTATTGATGTCTTTTTTTTTATATATGTACATTCACGCGTGTACAGGTGATCTTTGTCGACGAAAAGTCTCGAAGTTTTGTGAAGGAAAACGACAACTGCGATTTTTATATATCCGGTGATGAAAACTCGTCTGGCATTCTGGAAAATCCGAAGCACTCTTTACCGCCGAACACAACTTGTCGTTATCACTTCCAAGGGAAACTCAATGAAATCGTTTGGTTATCGTTCGTTAAATATTACGCCGCCAGCGTGGAAGCTGCTGCGAGTATCGACACTGCCGCTGATTGCAATGCAAAGCTTCTGATATGGGATGGTGATATCACAGTGGACAAACTTACTTCCAACCGAAAAGTACGTACCAAATTGTATCCCCTCTCTCTACAAAGTCTGTTACTTAGCAACTTTCTTACTTCGTTACTGAAGTAATATAACTTCGTTACTAAAGTAACTTCGTTAGTAAAGTAATATAGATACAAACACAAATTCTGAAAAGAGTGCTTTGAATTCACGAATAAGAATTGCATAATCTAAATATCTCGCAAAAGGGGAATAAACAATTACAAAATTTCTTCCTCGAAATCTAAGGATATAACTATTAAAATAACATCGAAGGTTCTTTACATATTAATATACGTTATGTAACAAAATTTTCGTCAAGTTATGTTAATGCGACTAAACACTCGGCATTCTTATCTGACACACATCTCGTAATAATTTCGCAGAACATTACGCTGATGGGGCAGTTCTGTAAGGACGACATACCGCGACTCTGCGATCACAGTCTGTTGCGCAACAGCAGCCGTCACACGCGGCCGTGCAGCCTCGCGGAGAGTTACGTGTCGACCGGCCGCGATCTCACCCTGGAACACATATTGCGCCAGGGTAGCGCGTTGTATCCGATAAGTTTCGTGCTGCGCTACGAGTTCGTCCACGAGGCCATCTCGTGTAACCACGTGTTCACTTCGGTGCCGTCAGCCTCATCCACGTCTTCCACGTCGTCTTTATCGTCCTCATCCTCCTCATCTTCCTTATCGTCCAACGCCGGTAAATTCGCGTCGCCGAAAAACGTGTTCTTCTATGGTCGCGGCGGGGCGCAGAATCTGAGCTGCTCGTACAGATTTGAAGCCGAGCCTGATCACAGAATAGAGCTGTCCTTCGTCAGAGCTTCCTTCGGTGGCAAGAGCTGCGCGTCTTACGTGGACCCGTTGGTGAATCGATGGACGTGCGACCGCCGTATGGCGGATGTTAAGAAATTCGGCATGGCGGATCTTGTTGTCGCTGAATATCCTTGGCAAGGAGTCGAACTGGTGCATATAATATAATAAAATTCTTTTCTTATTTAATTTATTTAATTCTAATTTTTAATCTATCTCTCTGCCTTTCTTATTAAAGAGTCTTATTAAAGAGATTTTAAAAATTTATCTCTGGAAAGATTGAGAGAGACATTAAAGCCCCGGACAATTTGTTTCCAAATAATTACAGGCAGTTGAATATTTTTATAGTTATAATTCTATAACTCTCTTCATGATCGTTGTAATTTTCTGCTTTTAGGTTCGCGATTGTCTGTGCTCAAACGTGAGCGAGAAAATCGTCGTCCGGACCCTAACATCGAACGTGGTGGAGGTCAGGTTTACCATCACGCTCATGAACGTCACCCAGGATTACCGAGACTTCTTCTTCGAGGGGGAATACCGTTTCGTTCCGGTGAGCGCGGAATCGAGCGAGCACGGATGCTCGACGAGACTCGAGGAGCGACGATTACGCGGCACCAGCGGCGAGATCTCCCTCAGGAGTCCTCTGCCGCGGGTGATCCCTGGTCTAGCTGCGGTGGAGGAGATTCTGACGAACACGGAGGATCTAACGGCGACGCAATGCGTGAACGAGCCGTGGCTGATCGAGCCCGAGGACGCGCGCATCAATTTCCTGTACTTGAGAACCGCCGGCTATGGCATCACCCTGGACAACGTCATGGAGTGCACGACCCTCAATCGAATCGTCGTCTACTCGGCCGCGAACACGAAGGAGCGCAGCGTGATTTGTCCGGAGGGTGGGGTCGACACGGCCAGGACCGTCGACTTCTTCTCGGGTGGCTGGAATTACAGCGCCGTGAACGCGAGTGTGGCGATGGCGCAGCACTCTCGCAGCTTCGTCGTGGAGTTTCTCCAGCGGGAACCCGGTTTCTATGCCGTCACGTGGATCGCTATCTCCAAACGTTCACCAGCCGCGCCCAATTCGGGCGCCAACGCGTTTGCCATATTGCCCGCGGAAGATTGTCCGTACAGGTTCGTTGTGCGATTTCTATTATGTAAAAAAGTCAGCTTCTTTATATGTTGTGAGATAAGCCAAAGTTTAATAGGAATAAAATCGCTTAATTCGACATCTCTCTTTCTGTTCATCAGGTGTCCAGAGATCCAGGCGTGCATCAGCTCGGTCCTGTGGTGCGACGGCGTACGTCATTGTCCCTCGGGCTTCGACGAGGAAGAGGCTAACTGCTCGTATCGTTTCGGGGTGACGCTGCTCTACGTCGCGGTGGGTGCCGGTGCCCTCGGTATATTCCTGATCCTCCTGCTGGCCACTGGTTGTCTCAAGTATTGCCTCTATCGGCACAAGGCGCGTAAAAAGAAGAAGAATGTCGCCCTGAACGTCAATCATCTCCATGTGAATCACACTCACCACAACAACGGCTTGACCGGGAGCCGGTTGAGCGGACGCTACAACCTAGCCACGCCCCAGGAAATGTACCTGGAGAATTACGGGAAGGACAGTATTTGTTGACAATACGCCATCGCCAATATCGAGACCACCGTGTGAATAGTCATGATTTTTAAATGCCTACCTCGCTCTGGGCCCTCCCTCCTCCACTTCCCATCAACCTCCCCTGAGTAGCGGACCGGAGTGTACGGCAGCCAAACACTCCCATCCCAAAAGGCACGCGTTACACATACACACATGTACACATACGCAGTCTTACATACGCACGTGCGTACGTACACGTGCGCACACACATATATATATACACACACACACACACACGTATACATACTCTCGCAGTAATCGTACGAAAATCCCGTAGAATATATCCGAAGCGCATAGAAGCGAGCGCACGAGACGTGCTGTAGCCACTTGGCTGGTGGCGAACGTAGTCGAGTTCTATTCCTCTAATCGAATCATAACGATCGACTTGCTTTGAATAAGCGGATCGCGATTCGACTCATTAGACCGGGGTGGATGATAACCGCCCGAGCCTGTCGCGCCGAGAATGGATACCATGGGACGCCTGTAATCCTCCAGAAAGGAGTCACGATGAAAGGTAGATATAACCGCACCTCGTACGCTCGTGTTTATGGCATTTACGATAAACACCGCAGTATCATGGTAGGTTTAGATACACACGATTTAGGAGTAAAGAGGAAAGAGAAGAAAGATACGCGCGCGAGTGGACGAAGAGCGGTGAAATTGGCGTTTACGCGTACGCAATGCTTCTAAGAGACGTAGGACACGCTGTTTCCGTTGAGTGCACTTTCTGTCGGTTATCGAGCGAACATCGTAAACGTCTACGACGCGAGTACGATGATAAAAGTAACGAGAAATGGAGAGGAATTGAGAATAGGACGAGGTGGTACGAGTGCTAAAGCGCGAGAGAAGCGTTTCAGATAGCTTTACATGTGAATGACGACGCGATGGACGGGAAAGGATACGCGAGGATACGCAAAAAACGATACCGCGAATGGCATTCGAATGATATTTGCGGCCGTACCGAGGTCGAATGTACTTGTATGTACTCCTCTGATCTCGAACGCGTGCGTCGCGACGACTCGCACTTATCGGCAACACCACATTGCATTCTAACATGAGATCCAGGGGAAAAAATTGATAAGGAGTTAGCCGTGATTAAGGAGGATTAGATCATTGACATTCGCGCGAGATCTATCTCGATGACCGTTACAATCGGACTCACGCGCTTCACACCCGTCTAGCCTGATTTTCTCGTTAGATCACCTATGATTTGCCTACGGCCGGACTAGCCGTAGGCTTGGACTACTTACGTTACGCATTGTTCTAAATTAGAGTGACTGCACTGGACTGTCTGTTTTTTATATTATATACTATTAAAAAGTATTAACCGTTAAAATTCTTATCACTTTAGGATTTAATTGAATATTAAGATCATTTGCAATCTGACATCGTGACATTAGGATCAGGTCCAAATTATTGACTTTAATGAAATGACTTTAATGAAAAAAGCCGAATCGACTTTTGTCTCACAAAATGCTTTTCTGCGATCTGATTATTATTATTACCCGATGCCAATCTCTGGTACAGTCACTCTTAATTATATTATAATGCATTATATTGCGTTATTGTATAATACATTAGTAACACACCTGTGATGTGTTCGCGCATTACGATGCAATAATCGGGTCGCTGGTCTCACTCCATTCAACGTCGATCCAACAAACATTTTTATATTATCCGTGATTTTCGATATTTTGAACTTCATAGGTGATTTATGGGAGACGACGTGATACGTAGATAATTTACTCGTATAATCTAGGTTCGGTAATACGCGCGGCTTGAATAAGACGTAGATACCCACGTGTAATTAATTGGATGCCACAGGAGCGTGTACATCGTAATCCTGTTAAGCAAATGGACGCGCAGTCTCCACGCGTTAGCCTATTAATAGACGTTGTATGGTAAAGCACGTCTAACGTACGTCTGTATGCTGTGATAGAAGTAAGCGTATCAACAATCGGAAATAAATCTCTCGCGTAAATTTCACGTTCGCGTATGCGCATCCTCAGAAACGTCCATCGCCGAAGATGGATCACGACCCTTCAATGCAATTTTCCTTGGCGAGATCGATATCTTAACGCGGCCCCGCAGCCTGTAATTTCTAGATCATCAATCGTATCAGGAAGACACGCGATGTGTAGTCCAAACCCGCGATGCAAACTCACGATTTTTTCGAACGTAATGTGCGTAGTTTGATAGAAAATTTGAGAAAAATTGATTAAAGTAGACTTATAGCGAGCCATTGGGCGAAAAGGCAATATAAGTTGAAAAAAAAAATTTGGAATATTATTATATTATATATTTAAAGAAAACATAATCAAATTAGGATAAAGTAAAAAATTTTATATACTTCTCTTTTAAAAACGTAGAAAATGACCACAATAAGAAGCGATTCGATTTTATATTACATATATTCGTAATCTTTTCTATCTATTTCGAACTGAAAAAAAATGTCTAATCTCATTATTTTAAACAATAGTTAATTGTGCAAAGTCTCACATAAGAACCGTTATTAAATTAAAACTGCACTTGCAATTTTCGATGTTTTTATCGTTAATTGCAGTATTTTGATACGATATGATATTTTTGCGAACTTATATATACACTGTTTGTGTCACAGTTTGAAAATTCTGCAGAGACGTCGGTCGCGTTAAGATATTTTTTCGCCAGTCTCATGAATTGCTCCGTGAATAATTCACTACCTAAGGACATCGTCTACCAACGAATACTGCCGCGATTATTATTTATTCATAAAGTTTTATAAGTCTCTCTTTCTACCCGAATACGAAAAGCTGTCCGAGTATATGACGTTCTGTACTCTATAAGACACGGAATCCGATAACAAGTAACGTACTAGCGAATAACTGTAGCGTGCGACAGAAGCGAAACTGTGCACACCCGCCGGGCTCCTCGATGTGTTAACCGCGCGATTGACACGTTGAAAATTTACTCTTAACATATCGAAAGTCCGAAATTAATTTAAGCGCGCCATCATCCGTCGTTATCTAGCCGTGAAATAGCGAAGTCGTTTTTTCACCGAATGACCGAGGTGACTTCCTTTCGAAAAAGAAACTTTCCCCGATTCTCCCTTTACATAAAGTATACCGTCAAAAAGGAAAAGAAGAGGAAGCGTTTCACACGAAATTTTTTATATATCCTCGACTCGGTGGTTCTTCCCGCGGTTCGCGATAAATAAATCTATAAATAAGTAAACGCGTAAGTCCTTCGACGACGGAGACCGACGTAATAAACATTGTGGGACGCATCGTTTTCTATTCATAAGGGAACGACGATTTATATTATTTTCTCCGGCAACTTTCTCGGCACCGAAATGTTGGTACGACCCTTTAAAAAGCATCCGCGGAAAGTCGTCGCCGCAGCCGAGGCGGATCAGCATCGAGAAAGAGAGAGAGAGTTTAATTCTTCCGACGGATATGAATCTATAAACTGTGGAGCGTGTAGTCATCATGGGATTTATACGGTACGACTCGACTCCACGTCGCGCTCAATCGAGAATGCGTCCTACGATTACGAAACTATAGTACTATGCATGTATGTAAGAACGTACACGAAAAAAAAATAACCAAAAAAAAGGAAAAAAAATGCCGTAGCACAAACTGGCTCGCACACACGTAGCTAAAAAAAAAAGTGGATGGTAAAGAGTTTTGAATCAAAGAGGCCTTGATTCAACGACGTTTCTAAGCAAGTATTACGCGTTACACGATGTATTGTAATCCCGTGTTTATAATTTTAATAAAATACCATCGCGTTAAAGAAACCCAGCAGATCAGCCGTGAGCAAGTGCATTATTGATCAATTTATTATCGTTTCGTTCTTTCTCACAGAAACAACTTTCTCTCCGAATACATTTATACTCATGAAAAATTATATGAAGACATATGATCCAATGTCCAAAGTTCTGTTTTTACATAAATCTATGTAATGAACAAATGACTGCCAGAAGAATTATTCACCGTTGGAACGTAAGAATCTTCAAATTATCGTCCTTATTTTCAAAAATTCCTATTTTCTCAAGTAAATATTAATTTAAACATAGTTGATATTCACTGCGAAAGAAATAGTTGATAGAAGAAATAAATTTAAGGAACATCTATAAAAGAATGGAGATAAAAAAATGTTTTAAACGAATTGTAATTTTTGCTGAAGAAAGTCCCTTTTTCTCGTCCACTGTATAAAGGTCCAAAAACTTTTGATATTTAGGTCAACTCTCCTCGCGATAAACTTTCCTCTGACGATTGTAGGGACTCTTTCTTAATCGCAATTTCTTGAGAAGTAACACTATTTATATTCTAGTTCTGATTTAAGTTTATAAATTCATATCACGCCGTAGTGCCACTTTTATTCGTTCTCTTGTATATTTTTAAGATGTTTTTGCAAAACGATACCTCATCTTTAATATACAAATTTCGCGACATCGAAAATAACAGCGTAACACTAATTATAATGAAAAAAAAGTTTTTCTGTTTAATCTTTGTCCGTTAGAAATAATTTGAAAGGAAATTCTTCGAAAAATATGGATAAGAATATTGTAGCACCTGTTTCGCTAAAAAATTTGCAGTATATTTTGCAGAGTATTAGATATAAAAAACGAAGCTACTTCCAAGAGCAAACTTTTTGATAAAAACGTGATCGGCTTAGTTGGCAATTTTTTTTAAAGGTTATTATTTTATATTCTACAAAATTATAAATAGATTTTTAACTTGCACATATATTACGCGATTCTATGTGGATATAGTATCTATAGCTACCGTAATAAAAATAATTTTAAAATGCAAAGCGACTGTGCTTTGTAATAAAAAAGCAGAGCGTTCATATAAAAGCCCTACAAAACACAGAATATGATTTTGCTTTAAAATCTTCAATATAAATGCCCCTGTTTCGATCTTCTGACTACTAATAGCAACGTTCCGCCTCACTTTTATTCATATACGACCCGGAAAATTCATATCGCGGAGTGGCATGGTTCATCGCGATCACAGGACAACATCGCGCTCCTACGTTGTTTGCCTCTTGACGTCTTCCATCCGTCAATTTTCCGTCCACGAAAAATGTAAAATCGCCCGCCTACAATCCGGTAGATTTATCGCCCCGAATCTCGATGAAATATTCATCGCGTCGCGGACAGACTCGCGAGAAGACTGAAGAGGATCCTCGAATGTCCAGCGGGAGCGCATCGTTCACCGACACGGCGATACACGGCAAGCTGGAACCACCGAGATCTCTGCACGGTGTCGAGGATGCCGACGTCATTTGGGACACGATCACACGGCGATTCCCAAATGCGGCCCCGCTCCTCTGCGAGATGGAAACGGTGATCGAACGTGCGGAGGATTTGCTGCAGCAGCTCAAAACGCCTTGCGCTCAGGAAAATGGTACGAATTCCCTCGAACCCCCGGCCCCGGCGGGGGTCCGATGTTTTCCCGTGTCGTGCACACGCGTAACGGACAAACAATCTCGGAGAATTTTAGTACGCTCAGTTTAACGATGTTTTATTACGATTTAACGTGTTTAAAATAACGAGCTTAAGCTTGAAATTAATGGTTACAATAGCGTGATCCAATTATGCAAATAGCCCGCGTTTATTCGTGCACTCGGCTAACCTCATTGTAATTATCACGTTATTAAATTAATGGTATACATGATAGAACACACAAATAATTTATTCACGAGGAAGATTTATCTTTCATAGAAATGTGTATGATATATACACGCCCGCGCGCGCGCGCGACCTACATTCATTTATCCTTTCATTTGTGTGCCACGGACTTATTGAGCAAATTGTTATCTGGAATAATCCTTCATTTGCTCCATTTTGTAAATCTAGCGTTTAATGATTAAAGAGTGCTTATTCGAAAATTTGCGATGTAATCTCTGGCGCAGCGCGATCGCGTAAGCTGATTTGCTAAATTGCTGCATCAACGCCTCCTATTTATAATGCAATGTGTACAATTTATGTATTTGCCAAATTATTACGCGTAACAACTTTTCATGTCATGCGATTCCAAGTGTATTCTAGAAATTTCAGCGATTCTC
Organism: Temnothorax nylanderi; assembly: GCF_030848795.1. Taxonomy (NCBI): domain Eukaryota; kingdom Metazoa; phylum Arthropoda; class Insecta; order Hymenoptera; family Formicidae; genus Temnothorax; species Temnothorax nylanderi. The sequence goes on along the minus strand of NW_027249094.1, from coordinate 528,507 downwards.
CGAATCTAAAATTTACAACACGGCAATATTGTCCGACTTGTGCTAGGTAGCCGGATCTGACGCTCATTTTATATTGCAGACACGTCCAGCTCGTTTCACACACCGGATTCCCGGGAATCTAACGCGACGATTTCGATGGTATCCGACATAGAATCGTTCGCCGAAGAAACGAATGTACGTAGATTCCCCGTAACACACTTCTCGCTTATTGTTACACGCTGTGGTTGCTTGCTGCATTAAATGAAAAAAAATATATATTATACGTGCCTCTTTTTCTAAGATTTCGGAACATCGCGAAGCCACCGAAAATGCTGAAACGCAATTTATGGTGCACGATATTCACGAGAAGCAGGCAGATTTAGAGTCTCTACATTGTAGTGAACAATCCATTCAGTGCGAGAAGAAACATCCCTGTCAAGGATATCATTTGAATTCACCTTCAAGAGTCGACGAGATCGTTCAACATTTCAAAACGAGCACGATGAATAAATGTGACAATTCTCGGGAGGAATCAAAGGATAATGCTGACAAAGCGATCGGTATTAGTTCGGAAGAAAGTGAGTGTGGTATAGAAAAAAATGCAGTCTTACAGAGATATTCGCGAACATAGGAAAATTTATAATACTGCTTATATTTGCTTCAATGCACGATTGTGTTTATAATATAGGGCTAATGAAAGCAATAGCTGAAACGAATAGTTTGGAAGGATGGACGAAAGTGACTGATAATGCATTGCGAGAATGGCACGATGATATGGAAGGTATAAAATTAATTTCGCAATTGATGACACAAATAAATCTTACTTTAATTGTCTCAGATGATAACGATTCGGAAACTCGGCCAAATATCGACAGAAATATAGAAAATCACCCGTTGATGGCCAATGATAATCACAAATGTGACAAAATCGATAAAAAAGTAATTGAAAACTTACAGGTATTGAGATACTTATGTTATATTTGTAATATGGATGAAAAAATAAAGCGCACGGAATATTGCAAAACCGATTTTTTGGAACAGAAAAGGGTTAAAGTATTTCTTAATTTTTTATTTTACCCAACTTTTTATCCACGTAATAATACGTTGATAAAATGTAAATTTGGTTTATCTAAAATTACGTCTATTGCTTTATAGTAAAAAAAAAAACTTAAATAATATAGGATAGCGTCGCGAAAAGTTCTGCGGCAACTGCGAATCGTCGATCACCGTGGACTATCCTTGAGGAGTACGCAAAGCGGTGCAAAGTGTCAATCAAATACGAGTACAAACTGAAACCGAATCTGTGTGTAATAAACGGTGACCTGTGTGGATTTAGCGGTAAATACTTCGTACAAACAGATTACATGGAACATTATCACCCACATCATGCACGCATTTGAGCATTATTTTCTTATCCAGTAACAGTGCAGATTATTCACTACAGTTATTCCTTAACAATCATTTCAATAACTTTTAATTGTTGTTTATAAATTCGGCATATAAAATGTTGCAAGTGCTTCTTTACACGTTGTTAAACATAGTTTGGATAATGTGCCAGCAATGTCGTGTGCCGCGACCGAAGATCTGGCAAAAAACAAATTGGCAGCGAAAATATTGTGGATGATAGCCGAGTGTCAGATGGATGGCTCGAAACTTTCGCGCGAATTACTAGACTTCTCGAGGGAGGAGTAAGTTTGATGGTGCAAAAATACATGAGAAATTAGGATATGGATTTCGATGATATAAAACTTATCGGAGCGACGCTCCGAAAAACAATATACTTTATGCAAAATAGAATTTGATACACTCTCTTTGTGTCAGGATGTTAAAGATAATAGCGTTTAATAAAGACGAGTTGAAGAACGCGTTGCAAAAACTCTACAAGTCTTGTCTCGAGAAAGGAGAATCCATTCCGAAGTATACTATTCGCAAAACGAAGACGAATCAAGGGTTTATGTACACAGCTCAATGCGTAGCTTTAGGGCGTGTTGGAATTGGTACGTTATTTTTTCATTTTATTATCATGGAATATAATCTGGTTAGAAAATACAAAAAATACTTACTAATAATTTATATTATATTATTTGTAGGACAAGGAGTGAGAGGCGATAGCGCTAAGATTGCTGCTGCTGAAAATTTGTATCAGAAATATATTTGTGAGGCTGCAGAACAGCAATCAGTATAAACTCAAAAATTGCGTATTATTACGATATAATCTACTGCTTATTCTCTTGGTGTTTATCTTTAATAATAAATTTTAAATAAACGTCAAAATACATATAAACAGTTAATGGAAGTTTTATAATTGAAATCTTTTATTCGATCTAAACACATGTTCGTATCTCGTCTTTATTTATTATTTATGTTAAAAAAGTTTAATTAAATTCAAAGTTAGTACTAAATTTACAAGAAAAAAGTGTATGTCGAAGATCTTGTAAGTAAAGGAATATTTTCATGCGGATATATTCATCCCTCCGCTACAATCTCCATCGTTACTCTAATGATCAAACACTTGATAGCTCTTTTGCAAGGGGTAAGAGGCACTTGTACAGCTATCATGGTATTTTGGCGACGATCCAAGGTAGCTTCCCGGTTTTCTTAAAAGACCAGTAATCATACAAAAGCTTGCCAAGCACGAGAAATATTAATGACGCCAATACGATGTTCAAAATGTCGAGGGGATGAAGCCAAGAATCTTCGTCTGGTGAAATGCAAATCTCCGTCCGCGTAAGATCGCGGATCTGTGAGAGTCATTTTATTAAGCGTTAAAGCGCAACGCAATTGCATCTTAATTGCATTATTCATGCATCTGCTTTCCAATCTGACTTAATATAGAAAAGACGTGCAGTTGGTTACCTGTTTGTTTGAGTTATCGTTGTCACTCGTAAAAGCGCACCTTATGTCGTTGATATCTTTTATTATATTTGAATGCCTGATCAGAAGATCCTACAAAAAGGTAAATAGAAGCATACGACTAAAATAATAATGATTAAGCTATTTTAAGTTAGCTATTTAAATTTTTAAATAGCTACTATCTATATAGCTATTTAAAACTTTATTAAAATTAGAAGCACGGAATTCTTTTCAAGCAAACAAATACATTGTGAACACTTAATACTGGAACTCTGAATTTGGGTTTAATATTATTTTATTTATATCACTACTTCTATTTATGTTTTTTTTTTGGAAATTTAAAACGATTAAAGTAAAATGTCAAACTTACTTGAACAAAACGGTAATTATGCCAATCTTAACACTGGCAATTAATTTAAAAATTCATGTGCAAATTATATAATATCAGTTTAATTATACCTGAAAGCTTGGTGTAAAGTGACAGTCGCATGCCCACGAATTATTGCCGAGGTATAGGCCAGCTACATTGTTATTGTGCAGCAACGCGTTCTCCAGAGCGTAAGTAGGTAACTGAAAGACGTGGAACAAAGAATCATAAACTGTGTCTGTAGTTTCGTGCACTTATGAAATAGCAACGCGCTACGTTGACGTAGAATAGCGCGCGCGTGATACTTCACAATCGTCTTAAATCGCGTATCTCGATTCTTAATCGTCCACCGTGCCGCACGAAATCAACTCGAACAATTTTTCCTCATTCCGACATCCGTCATGCGAAACAGATTGTCTTCTCGCGTGACATCGGATAACTTTGACATCGGCCAACTAACGTCGGTAAGTTTATTCCCTCGAAGATTAAGGAGACGGAAACGGTCCAGCCAGTCTGATCCTTCAAGCCGGGCGATAGATTCTACCAGATTATCGTCTATGTAGAGGTCCCGCACGGACTTGTAAGCAGGATTTGTCGTAAGCGGAGTTAGGTCCTTGATCTGCAGTAAACAAGAGATGAGATTAAAAGTATTTACCACACAATATAATGAATCCCTTTACCAGTAACGTAATATATAAATGTATAAAAATGTAAACGTTATGTAAAAAAAAAGTAAAAAGAAATTATTCGATATTTTGTATTTATTCTTTAAACAAATAGTAAGTTTATATTGATATAAGCTTCAAAATATATTTACAAATACGTATCACTGAATCATACACGTCTGTAATAGTTTTAAATAATATATTTTGTACGACGCGATTTTTTGAGTAAAAATTAATTGCGTGAATAAACGACCTTGTTTCCGCTTAGACGAAGGGTTGTTGTATCTGCAGGTAAAAAATTAGGCATTTCCATTAAACCGCGATGGCTACAGTTGACCGAAGTAAAAGCTATAAGCTGCCTCTGCGTAAGTTTGCCCGCACCAACCACATAAATCAATTCGCAGTCGCAAACCGTCTTTTTGCATTCCTTTTTCAATGTCTGAAAATCAGATTGATTTAACGGGAACTCGAGAGCCGTTTAATCATCAATTACAAGAAAAGGATGTATTTTCTCGTTACCGCGATTATCTCGACGATCGGGACAAGCGGTCTTCCATCATACGGCGTGGCGCAAAGTAATTTGTCTTTGTCGACGACTTTACTCGCGGCTGATCCTTCACTGGAGTCCAAAATCCACGCTACATCTTCCGTACATCTCAATGGATTACCTTCGTCAGTACATCTTCATTAATTATATCCACGATTCGCGCATCAATCGAACGCAATTTTGATCAGACAATTTATTATATAAAAAGGTGTCAGTATTACAAAAGTATATCGCATAGCGTTTCACAAATAAGGTAATATAATTTCAATTCGAGCCACGTTTTCTCAAATTGTAATTTATTTATTTGACGAATTTTTGTAGTTTCTTATAAAAACTTCATCGAGTTACTCTTACCGGCCAGATAAATGTGTTTCAACGCAGGTATATCGAAAGCCGTAATATTAATCTCTCCGAGAGTATTGTTTCTTAAGTCGAGACACCTCAAAGTCCGCAGATTGGAGAACGCATCTTTCGGTAGGGAACGCAGTTTGGTGCCGGTCACATTGATTTTCTATCGATACAAACATCTTCCTCCAAACTCTCGTAAATATATTCTCGAGATAAAATGCAAGCAAAAATATATATCTTGCAATGAAAACGAATTTTCATGATCAATATCTTCCGAGACAGTCTATTTAATTTTTATTCTTTGATGAAATAACGTTTGATGAAAAAACTGTCAATTATCATGCCCATTGTCCATGAAAATTCGCAAAAGCAACTTTAACGAAGTCTAGACAAAGCTTTCGATTGCTCTCCAGCAAGAATTTGGCAAGCACATTCTCTACCTCCAGAAATTGCATCTCGCTCGGAAATGCGGTTGACAATCGAGTTAAGTTACTGTTCGCAATCATTAATTTTCGTAAGAACGTGTATCCCCGTAAAATCTCCTGCGGGTTAAACGTTGCCTTCGGCCACGCGCAAAGAATAAGTACGTGTACATGTTCGGCCCTAAAAATTCAGTATTATTTTCGAACAATATCAATTCGAACAAAATTAAGCTTCAATTTTATGTCAAGGAAGCACCAAGCGCGATGATCACCAAATTTGAAAATGTAGGACTTACATTTTAGGTTTCCTGCATCATTACTTACCTTGCTCTCCATTCATCTTTAAGACCGTTAAAACAAACGAGATGTTGCCGACCTTTTACAAAATTGCATTCGGGATGATCGTCGATATGTGGACGATGTCGATAACAAATATCATCGTCTTTCGTAAAGCCATGCAACAAATTTACATGCATAAAGAAGAGTGCGATTCTGTAAATAAAACAGTTTGATTATTTAACCATGAGGAATTTCGAGGAGCCGAATTGACGCGGATCGAGTTATCTCCGCGATAGGTATATGCTTCTTCATGAAATCAATATCAACTTCATGCGTTCGTCATATTTAAACATATATTTAACATCTGTGCGTGATCGCGCGAGACATATAATTTATCCTTTGTTTGATCGTAAATAAGTAAGAATTTGTTTAACAATGTTAAACAATTCGTGGACTCTCTCGCGAAGACGTGCGACGAAAGTGGGTGGGTGTAGGCTAGCGTGAGAGATTTATAATCTTTATTACTTGGCAGCTTCATTATTTGCGCAAGGCGCGATAACGAGATCGATGTACCGTTATACTCGACAGCACTAACCGACTTACGTATATACATAATTTAATATCTCGCATTTATTATCTTCTCGGTTTTGACGCGCATCACGATCGTCTTAGCTTATCAGTTCTTTGAAGCACGTTCGCGATCGATTAGCCGCCGCTCTTTCCAAACAATTCCAGTTTCATGCTCAAGCATGCTCGATGAACAAATCACGCAACGCAAATCTTTCTGCCTTGATCTTGCCTTTGATTGTCAACGTAACATTGCCGCGCTGATACTAAATATCATGCAAATATTGTTACAGTTATCTCTCCGCCTAACGGTGGACCGTCCTTCGCACGAAGAACTCGATTACAAATTTAACGTTACTTATTAATCATTAAGTGTGCCTTTTTCTATCTGCATAAGCGTAAAATCATTTACACGGCACATAATATTTATTTATAAATCTAAATCAATGAAAATAGATGTGATATTTCAAGTATAGCTTCAAAATTCAATCATATTAATTACGTTCTTTGACAAATAATTATAATATGATTAATATGATTAATATGATTAATTATTAATAATAATTATATTAATAATTACTAATATAATTAATTATTAATAATAATTGTTAATAATTAATTATATTGTAATATGTCATAAAATCTTTAACTCAATCTTAAGATTTCGTGCGTTCGTCACAAATCGATTTACTACCACTCGATTTAATCGTACAATAATCTTTTATACGCGACTTTAAAAAAGCTATTGCAAAGATATCTGTACAACTGATTTAATAACTATAATAAAATCCACGCAGTATTAGATCCAGAAGAGAAAGCAAAAGTTAAGTACTTACAGAAAAGTTCGTTGCACTGTCATTCTCATCGCGTAAAATATTAAAATACCGTAAATAAATATCGATGTTGACGAGTTGTTCACACAAACAAATATACTTATTTCCGAAAAACAAAAGTTTGATACATATATTTATAAAAGAGATGAAATGGAATTCTGATGTCACTTTTCTTTTTTAACTCGATGTCGACCTAGCGACGGACTGATATCACATGCGCGATCGCGATGGGCGTCATATGAAGAATGGCAGTGATGCTAATGAGAAAATAGAAGCTGTATTCAGTGTGTCAGCAGGTGGATAACTAAAACGGTCCGGTGGCTTAACGTGTAATGAACATATTGCGCGATAACAGCGGCGTCGAGATGTGATCTACCTGATGCCTGATGCAGCCGTTGCGTATTGTGATAATACATTTTTCAAACAGTGGAACCTACAGCGTCAGCCGGCAAGCGACGCTCGCGTAAAAACACCGTAAAAATGTTTGCGGCAATATTATTGAGAGTTTATGGCATTTTATTCTTCATTGTCTAATTACAGACAACACAATGCCCAAAATCGGGACACAAAATGTCTTAATGACGTTTTTAAGACATCGTCAAGTAACATATTTTTCAAGATCTTCACATAAAAATTATTTAATAAGAATATTGCATTACATTGGAAATGATTGCACTGGAATCAAGTTATTCAAAATTATTTAAAATAGTGATGATTTCAGTGAACAAACTAAAGCAATGTAAAAATAAAGGATCGAAAAAAATTTTCACGCAAATTTAACCTACAATATAAATATCGAATAATAGGTCTAATAGGTTTGTTTGCCAAATCTTGACATAAAAATACACTTGCAGAAATAATTTATTAATAGAAATAAAATTTAAAGATAGTATAAATAATTAAGGCATATGACGTAAAACTGCGTAAAACTACCCAGCTAGCAAAAGCTTCTAAAAGACTTCTTAAAAACGTTTTAAAAACGTCTAAAGGACTTCGGACGTCCTTTAAACGTCTTTTAGAAGCTTTTTGCTATCTGGGTGTAGTGCTATATGTTTCTTGAATTAATGCTATAATTTTATCAAAAATTGAGAGTGACTGTTTATAGAAATCATTCAATATGTAACATGAGCAAATTAATTTACGTTACTAATCTAAACTTCATAAAATTCATAAATTTGTTCTTTTGCTCCCTAAAACTATTTTTAAACGATTCAATACCTGTCTTCCATATTTAATCAGCACATATCGGACATATTTAATCAGCAACTTTTCAAATTGCGAGCCATGTGCGATTAGATACTGGACTAACGAATCAGCGAGCTGGACAAGTTTTCGGTCCACGTTATTGGCGCACGACTGCACATTTAGTCCAAAAAAATCGTCCTTCCTTATCGACCGAGTCGCCGGCCGTTATATGGTCAGTTCATCCACTAAAAAATCCCTCTCGCGAACCTAACCGTACGTACACGCTTTCACGAACGCGGTCGGCGTGTAACCCTCTAGCCCCTCTAGCTGGCAAACGGCAGCACCCTTGCGAGGATTGCGAAGAACGCATTTCGCGGACCCGTCTGTCGGCATCGACCGACAAAATATTTAAACTCCGTGGCAGGAGTCTGTCCACGAGTAGCGGAGCACGTCGCAGACGTGATCAAGTGATCGCGCGGTGTGTCATTTCGCGTCGTCCGGCCGCGTGAGTGTCTCCCGTCCGAAAAAATCGCCGCGTCGTCGCAGACGTAATGTCAGGCATAGCGATCGCCAGGCTCGCCGAGGAGCGAAAGGCATGGCGGAAGGACCACCCGTTCGTAAGTTTACCGCGCCTCGCTACGTGCACGCGTTCCCGCGGGAAACGCGCCATCAAAAGTCGTCCCCCCCGCTTGGCGCGCGCGGAACGCTATACGATCCCCGATCACGATCAATCACGATTCTCCGTCGTGAATATGTGCGATTGTAAACAATCGGCCCGCGTGGCGCCCCGAGCTCCAAGCCGATCGTCGAAAGCGAGAAAGAGTTGACATTAAATTTCATCTACTTTATCTCAACTAAAATTTTTCACGTAAACAATTCCAATTTTATTCATAGAAAGAGATAGAAAATAAGCTAATTAACCATGAACGTTATAACACTTGTAAAGCAAAATTATAAAAATTTCGAGAAACTTATTTTAATGTTTTCGTGCTATTAAAATCCCATAAAATCGTCAGAGGCCTCTCGCAGAAACGTTGGCTCTATTTTTCGTATAAAATTCGTATTGAGTTTTTCCTGAATGACGCAAGAACACAATTTTTGCAGGGCTTCGTAGCTAGACCAACTAAAAATCCAGACGGCTCCCTCAACTTGATGAGTTGGGAATGCGCGATACCTGGAAAGAAATCTGTAAGTCGAGTATTTTCAAGTAGATTGTGCACGTTTTCGTATCAAACTCGTGATTTTGCAGACTCCGTGGGAGGGTGGCTTGTACAAGTTGCGTATGATCTTCAAAGATGACTATCCGTCGAGCCCACCGAAATGTAAATTCGAACCTCCGCTGTTCCATCCGAACGTTTACCCATCCGGCACTGTCTGCTTGTCGCTCTTGGACGAGGAGAAAGACTGGCGACCAGCCATCACGATCAAGCAAATCCTGCTCGGTATTCAGGACTTGTTGAACGAGCCAAACGTGAAGGATCCGGCTCAAGCTGAAGCATACACAATATATTGGTATTTACTTATGAGACATGTTGTGATTATAAGCTCATCAATGCTTGAAGAATAATTGAGCATCTCTTTTGCAGCCAAAATCGTCTGGAATACGAGAAACGCGTTAAAGCTCAGGCCAGAGCGATGGCTCCGCAAGAATAAATCGCAAGAACTCAAATCGACATATTTAAAATGTGTGGGAAAGATATTATATGTGGATAAACGCTTTCCTAAACTGATTCTTACAATTAATCTTTTTTACAAGTCAAATTTAATATATGTTGTAACTAGTTAAGCGGTTCACGCTCTTAACGTTTATTTACCGAGGTATTGCCTTCATCCATCATGCATATTTCTCAAAATTCCAAGAATATGTAGCGTACACCGCATGTCGACGTGAAAACTAACACATAAATAATATCTTATTAATATTAAGAACTATGTTAGGAACGAGATGTGTATACTTTAAGGCAGAATTATTTTTTGATCAAACCTTTAATTTTTAAGTCTTATAAGTGATTACTGATGTTTATTTTTAAAACAGAGATGCAAGTAGGGAGATATTAAAAAGTATCGCAGCAGCTGTTGAATAAATATCTCTCTTCTCGAGTTCCCTATTAGTTCCATTCTTGAATATGTACGTCATACGGTACATGTGGTAGGTAGACTTATTTTAGAGTTTACTAAGTAATGTACAAATCTCGAAAAGAATAAAAGATTTCAACTCTCGTCAAGCACGCGTGGTAAATATAATCCCCGAGTAATTATCATGCAAATGTAATCCAGTGAGGAAAGTTGTTTTCCGCTCTAGCGAGCACACACGCTCGGAGCTTAAGTCGACGCGACGGCGAACCCCAAGGTTCAGCATGAATGTTTATTCGTCCATCGATCGTCAGTAACGGCTCTTCGGCCATCTCTCGTTCAAGCATGACGCATCGCCGCGCCGAAACATCTCGAAGCAATCTCAAGAGTTACGACACACGGTACACGGCCGTATCACTGCAGTGTGTTAGATATCGAGCTCAATGACTGTACATGCGTACAGTGGAACGATAACAATCCAGTAGCAGCTCGCGACAAGTACTGTCTCGCAGCACGATGCCGGCGGCTGGAAATTGCGCCTTACGAAAATTCAACGCCGGGATCATGTCCGCGTGCGTGATCGGTCTCGGTTTGTCGTACTACGCGTACGTCGTGGAGACCAAGAAGGAGCAGGACGACTCGTACAAGGCGATGTGCGACATCTCCGAGAGCATCACCTGCACGAAAGTGTTTGCGACTGAGTAAGCGAGTTTTAAGCATCTGCCGTGTTGGCGGTTCGCCAATCCTAACGTGTGATTAGGAAACGTGATTAAACGTGCGCGTTAATCTATGACAGCGTTGCGATATTCACCGGCAGTACTGAAAATATGTAGTTTAATTTATGTACGTATACTAAAAAATAAATTTTCAATATTGGCAGTAAATATCGCATAGCCTTAATCTTCCCAAATAGCACAGATGATCGGTTATGAACTAAAGGTTTTCACGAATCCTTTTTGAGTTCATGTCCCGCTTTTGGACATGTGTGCTGTATGGGTTGTCTGATTGTGATTGTTTCTTTATTGACTATTGAGTAGCTCCCCTATTGAGTGAACGTAAATAAAATTCAGGATCAGTGTATAAATGCAATCCCTGTAAAGCTTTGCTAATTTTTTGAAGACATAGACTACTTCAGACATAGATGTTTCACGACGTGGCAATATATATAATGATATCGGTATATAAATAATATTTTATTTAACATTGAGAAGTTTCATGCATTATGAGGCAGAGGATCACGACGGACACGACGCATCGATTCATACGTCATGAATAATAATTACATAAGACACAAAGATGATTGTCGCTGAACAAGAGTTGTATGAAAAACTTTTACATGTCCAATGACTATTCTCATTTGGCTGGTATTTTGGACTTTCAAACAATTAATTTTATATAGAATTTTGGCTCAGATAATAGACACACGTGAATATCATTATTTTATCTTTAGTAGTTTTGAAAAATAGTATTTTATTAGTGTAATGTAATCGTGAACGAAGAAAGTGGAGGAGAGGGAGTCAGCAATCGAGGGTCTGTTTTATATTGCTGAACTGGCTGCACCAGTTCGGAGTTTATCTTTTTCACTCCACACTGGAAGGGGAAAAAGATAAACTCTGAACTAGTGCAGCCAATTCAACAATAGAAAACAGACCCCGAGTAGCAGCGACATGACACCATGCATTCAGCCATAATGCTGTATTAACCGCGCGAGTTTTTAAGCGCGATACATCGAGATTAATAACATGCAAGGAGAATAAACGTTAGACAAGATACAAAATGAAATAACGTGATCGTAAAATTATTCGAATTGATGATCGTAAATAATCGCAGAATTATTTCGGAACAAGATAATAAAAAAATAATAACGTCTCGTATTTCAGATATGGCAAGGGATTCGGACTGTTCCCAAAAGATTCCGTGTTTAACGTCCCAAATTCTATATATGGTTTAGCATTTTATACTCAGTTTGCAGTTTTAAGTATGTATTCGATTACACTTGTCCACGCGTGCACACACGCGCCTTACGTAACAATGATAAAATCTTTTTTCTTTTCAGGTATGATTAATAACTACGCCTGTACGGCCACTATTGTCGTTCTGGGAATACTATCTAATATTGGTTCGATATACTTAATCCATATATTATATCTGTTTAAATACATCTGTGTTGTATGCGTTAGCACGTATATTGTAAACGCGGTGATCACGTATCTCGCCATTAAGAAATTTCGGAAATTGACCGCAGGTGATACGTACAAAAAAAAGATGAAGTAATCTTAAAGAGATTAACTACATTTCTTTTGCGATCGACTTGAAAAAATATAACAATTTATTATAAATGTAATATTATTTTCTATTTGCGCATAGAATTTATACATAATATAAATACAGATTTTTTTTATAGATAAACATGAATTCTCAGCACTCTTTCTCTTTCTCTGTCTCTTTCTTTCGCTATAACGAAAAAGGCTGTGAGGCACTTTTGTCACATTATACAATACAAACAACTCAGTGAATTTTTCTGCGTTATAGTTTACGTAACATTTTATATAAAAGGTATACAGATAAATACCAAAGGTATAAAGATAAATATAAAGATAAATACAAAGGTATAAAGATAAACACAAAGATAAGAACTTGTTTATATATTTATATTATATTATTGTAAATCAACAGTATAAACAATAATATAAATAATATCGCATCTATATGAAACTTGTATATTCATTTATTAATAAAAATTATGCGCGATAACGAATATGCAGAATGTCCCGCGATAATTCCTCTCAAGGCTATCGTTTTTATTACCGCGATTGCGGCATGAAAAATATACATATTTCAGATTACCAAAAGGAAATATTATTAAGAAGATGAGAAAAGTACGCGGAGCATTCTGTACATTATATATCGAGAATAGTAATGACCTTTACATATTCCGCTTTGTGTGAATGTAATTTAACTGTTGAAAAATGTGGCACATAAACGTAAAATTAAAAATGTACGAAACATTTTGTAATATTTAAAAAGTTTTAGCAATTGTTATCGATTCTACTTTAATGTACTTTAATGTACTCCGTATGATCGATTTCGGAGGACGTGACTTTCACGTCCTCGACTCCGATAGATTCCATGTTAAATAATTCATGAGAACGATGTCGTGTACATATCGCACGGTATCTAGAACTTAATATTTTTCTTGTCTACGAATAAAACGTCGACTATAAATAGTAGCTGCAACACCTTCTAATTTCTTGAACAGTTTCCAGAGGATGTGTCTGTCTCTACGATTGCTACTATTTACGTCACGCCTACAATATTCCACATTAAAACGCGTAACGAGGTGATACGTGATAACGTAGAAAATAAGTCAACTATTTAATAAGAATAAATTTAAAAATTTAATTATCTACAAATATTTGAATATGGTAGCCGTCAGTGACGCAATTAAAAACGGGGGCAAAGGAAAAAGAGGAGGGCACCGATAACCAAAGGGAAAAAAAAGTTTTAATAAAAGTTTTAAAAGTATAAAATTATTGAAAGCACATATGCATCGGAATTTACAATATATGTAAAACACAAATATAATTCATTACTTTATCAGACTTTTCGCTTCTCGCTCAAGACTTGTATCGTTTACGCTTTGGGACGCTCTTCGGACACGCGTATTTGCGGGGAAAGAGAAGAATAGCGCAATTTAACGTCCAAAAGAAGGATATATACGGTTTATATATTATTGGCCACTTCAATATTTACCATCTCTTAACAGATCCCTGTTACTACGGCTAATGCTGGCGAGAATGCCGGGGCTCTTGAGCGGCGGCGTCTCGTCCAGGCGGTTCAGGTGCAAATTGGAGGTATATGGTGCGCGGACCGGCGCGTCGACGCCGTTTTTGTCGGCCTCGACGTTAAAGCTCTTGCTGCGTAACAGCGATGACTTGTATGTACGTTCGGGTTTCGGCGGTGCCTGAAGCGTGCTGTACGCGGGCGTCACGTTCACCTTGGGCGACGTGCTCACCGTATTCTTGATCGATATGTTGATCATGCTGCTGTGCTGGCCCGTTTTGCCGGGTGTGCCGTGCCTGCCGACGTTCGCCTGGTGTCGTCTGATCTGCGAGCGTGCCGATTGTCCAGCATTAGCGGAGTGCAGGCTCCGCGGTAACGTCTGGGTGGACCGGAGGTGCTCCTCCCTCTCGTGATCGCCGGCCAGTCTGCTGGTGGACTTGCTAAACCTGCCGAGGGAGCTGGAGGCGACGCTGAAACGCGGTCGTTTCCGAAAGGTGATTGCCGAGTCGTGCGGGACTTTCTCTCGTCGACGACTTGCGGCGACGATCGAATGAAGCCTACCGAGCCGATATATATACGTTTCGATTCCCATGCGTCCCTTCATGCAGCCTTCACCCCGAAATCGAAGCACGAATTCGCCGTGAATGCGACTTAAAGACACCCAAGCGATTTAGACGTTCGCACTTTGCTTGCTCCTGAAGCTCGCACAACTAACTCGACGTTCTTTGGCGATCGAGCGGCATGAGATAGCGAGTTGTCGTCGTCTATTCACGATGACAGATTCTGATCGTGAGACAAATTTTTACTGACAATACGTGAAAGCGTGAAATATCTTCGAAACGCTATGTCATTCTTAACAATCATTCATGCATAGATAGATAGAGAGCCTCGAAAGTGTCTCGAATTAAATTTGATCCCTTGCACTTTCGATTCGCAATCGATTTTCCCTCAGTGAAAATCACCATCATTCATAATTCTTTACCATTCTTCTTTACATATTTTTATATATTATATGAATTATATCTTTAATCCAAATTATGTACTTCGAAATAAATATCATTTAAAACTAAATAAAAAAAATATTATCTGATCAATTTCTATAATTTAATTTATAAAAACTTCCTTATAAACCTCAATTAGTGTAATAACTCTTTAAATATACCAATTTAAGTAACTCTTTAAATAACTCTTTAAATACCGATCAAAAAAGAACAGACAGATAGAAAGACAGAAGACTTATAATATTTTATAAAAGACACCACTATATGTACAGTCATGTGTTATATGAAGATATTTCAGTAGCAAGCGCAGTAATAATAATGATAAGGAGCAATATCAATCATAGCGCAATCTAATTTAAATAGGGGAGAAGTTATCAATCAAAATTTGTCTCGCTCTCACTACGTCGTATATCGAGTACTTCGATTACCTGTGCTCGGAATCTACGGCAATTTTACCAGAGCCGCGCGGTCTTCCTTGTCGCAGCCGATCTCTGTCCTCCTCGTATCCTTTTTCACGGCCATAGATACTACCGCCGAAAGGATCCTCGCCCAAGTAGTACCTCTGCAAGGGCGGCGGCGTAGATTCGCTGCGTTGCCATTGTTCCTGGGGACCATGATCGGCCGTCCTGGTCTTCGTGACTTTGTTCGACGCGTTAGTGTTCCGCGGCGATCGCGGCGGTCTCTCCGGTGGTTTGTCCTCCGTCGTGTCTCTTTCGCTGACGAAAGGAATGTTCCTATCGATCACGTTGTATTGCAAGTAGGTCGGCCCGTTGTCATCGGTCTGCGTCAATTGCGAGGTCGAACCACCGCTCCTCTGTTTACTCTTTCTCTCCGTGCTGGCTGAACGTAATTTGCCCACCAGCTTCCGAAAAGATTCGCCGATCTTATACTTAGCTCCATGATCTGCGAGTAGATTTATAGTGTTTTATTATTATATATAATGCATACACAATTATAATAATTAATAATAATGATGGTGTTAACAATCTTCTCTGCTACTGATGTTATCGTTTAGCTTTTATTATTCATTTCTTTTATAGTTTGATTGTAATAATGTTTGATTTAATTTAGAATATTTTAAATTAAAGTACTTAATAAAATCATAAATTTATAATTATAGAGTATTTTTGTAGCTTATTGCTTCTGTTTCGAATTAATTGTGAAAGAAGACTTGCTCTTTGATGTTCTTGAACTATCCGACTTCTTCTCCTCGCGACCGTTTATCGGTGATTTCGGTGAGATGGATCGCGATCTTGGCGAGGTACTTCTGAAATCGCGTTCGGGAGTCTGTGCTTGAATGTCGCGATTACGGCTCTCCCAAGTTCTTTGCACCACGTGTACCGGACTTGAAGTACGACCCGCCGGCTCGTTCGAGCTGATCTTTTCTTCGGATTTTGTCCACTACAAAAAGATTATAATTAAACTAAACTTTCAGCGAATCTAATACTACGTATCTTCTCGTAAATTAATTATTTTAAAACGATAATTTCACAACGAAGAAAAAAATGTCTCTACCTGTTCTTTCGATCTTCGACGTATAGGTGGGGAAGGCGTACATTGTCGTTCCTCGACAGAATCCTGATATTCACGTCTGAACGATTCGTAAGTTTTCGAATGCGATGATTCAACTTGATTTCTCTTCTGTCCGTGGAATTGTCCGTTGGCACGTGGAGATTCCACGTACCGAGCTGGAGAGTTCGATCGCGCATGATTTTGCTTCTCTGTGTAGAATACATTATATTCACGTTAGCTCGAATTCGTGTACCAATTGATATTTATTGCGATAAAGCTGCAATCAGGTTGATTATTTCCTAAACTTTATGTAATAATATGTGTTTATTATTTCTCTTTCTTTTTAAGAAAATTTTGTAACTTTATATTTCACTACACATAAAAATAACGTTTTATATTATAATATGTGAAGTTAGAGATTAATTGTTTTAAATTAATACTCGAAAAATACTTTTTCTAATAAATTTCTCTTTTCCACACCTTTCCCTTGATATCGTTCCGACCATTCGCTGATTCCATGAAAATATCCTGAAGGCGAATTCGACTCTCGATCACGTCGCTGATTACGACTGGAACTTGTATTCTGATAATCGCGCTCCCTCGGTGCGCAGGATTTCATGGTGACATTGATGTAGCTCGTGTTAGTGCTGGTCGGAAGAGGAGAATCATCGGCGTCGAGAGACCCGTGCGAGGAACGCGAATCGCTGCCGAAGTGGCTTTCCAGCCACTTCGACGTTTCGAATTTCCTCGCCTCGTCTTCTTCCTCAAGATCCAACGGTTTCTTTGTCAGAGCGTCTTTCCGGGCGGCATCCGAGAAACCTGTCATAATTAGTAATGATTTTTTGGAGAAGAGAAACGTATATCGGTAGAAGAATGACATCTCGATGTTCTCTTCAATAGACTTCAATCCTCCAAGACAATAAAAACAACTTTTGTTGTTTTGTTGAATATAAAATTTATTTTTTATTAAAGGTAAAGGCCATTGCACGTAACAAAGTTTTAGTCATAATCGTAAGGCCGTAAGAAAATAGACCGATCACACTCGATTATTCCTCGAGCTCAAGGAGAATAATCGACTGTGATTGGTCTATTTTCTTACGGCCTTACGATTATGACTAAAACTTTGTTACGTGCAATGGCCTTAACACGCAGCAGTCTTGAGGATGGAAGAGGAATTCAGTCAGTTTATCTCTCAGCTATCAGATTATATGTATACTTCAGTACCATTCACGATTATCCGTTGACCTCCTGGTCAACCATTCGTAAACATGTGGAACGCGGCGATAAGAAATCAATGTAGAAAGGCGCGACGTACCGGGATACTTGTGAAAACGAGTCGTCCGCATGCCCGTCGGTGATGGTGACCAGTCGCCTATTCGTTCTCCTTCGGTTGTCTCTGCGACGTAGCGCATTTCTCGGCCGACTCTCTCGCCGGCCGAGATGTAGTCCACCACGTCCTCTTCCCTCTTCTTCACGTATCTCTGCGAGCTTTCCTTCTTCGTTTCGGAGGCCTCGTCGTCGTCGTCGTTCTTCCCGTCGTCCGGGACCTCGTCGTCTTTAATCTGATGCGAAAACGATCAAGCGTTACTTGCAACTGTGTTTCTCCAACTCATGCGATATTAAAATTATACAAATATATTAATCACGTATTATTGTAGTTAAATATTGTGTAGAATTAAATATTTTCTTTTACAGTTTGTAAAAGTAAGCGAAGGTAATTCGAGACAAAAAGTGAAAAATGACGGCAGGAGTATATTAACCAGTTTTTGCTGTTGCGACGCTCACCTCTTCGTGCTCGACCGTTCGCTTCTTCTCGGTAACGATTAATCCATCAGCCTTCAGTTCCTTTTTCTCCAAGGTCTTCTCGGTGTCGATGACCTTGTTTGACCTAGTCGTGTGCTGAATGACCCGCGGACCGGACTGCGGCGCCAACTGTTTCGAAGATTCGACAAGGGCGACTCGCAAGTCGCCCCTATTGTTACGCACCGCCTTTTGATATGCCTGAAAACCAGATGTAGGGCTCGCATTAACCCTCTTCGAAAACTCGCGATCAGTGTTATTGTCTCTCCGCGAGATATTTCTCCCATATAAACATATATATACCCCAAAATCTTGTCACGGTAAACCGGCTAGTCGAGCTGTTTTTCTCTTTTTTCCGCAAAAGTGTATTACTTTTGAAAAGGAATAGGACGATTAAGGGCTCAGACACAATGAGAAAAATAAGGAATAAGATAAAGAAATAAGGAATAAGGCATGTTGCATCTCACTTTAATGTACGTGTACTGAAGTGAGATGCGACATTCCCTTATTCCTTAATCTTATTCCTTATTTTTGTCATTGTGTCTGAGCCCTAAGAACAGTCGTAATGGGGTAAGTGCACGCAATCGTATATCGATAAATGTGTAAAAGCATGCAAATGATAGAGGAAATCGTAACGATAAACCAGAAAATTATCTTTACAAGTTTGAATTAATAGACGCTTATTTGACACGCAGAACATCTAGATTAAACTTAGGTAATAGAAACGCGACGGCAATGATAATTATCGGTTACCGCTCTTTCGTCCGGTCTAAAATAAGGCATTCTGCGATAATTAATCAACAAAGACACGTCATGTTTCAATATTATATTAATCATTGATTTAATTTTTAATTTTCTCTCTTTCTCTCTCTCTCTCTCTCTCTCTCTCTCTCTCTCTCTCTCTCTCTCTCTCCCTCTCTCTCTCTCTCTCTTGCCTTCATTTTTTATATATTTATGATTTTCTCTTAAAATATCACATCTAACAAATTCGATGCTCGCAACACCGATTTCCTCAATCCTACTAAAGTGAAATCTACATGTCGAATGGTTACGTATTAACGTCTATACCTATACGTGTCATCGGACAGATAAATTAAAAATTACGCAAAGCGCCGGTTGCGATGACACAACACGATTCTCCAACCTCCGCGCCGTCGAAAGACCGAGACTTAGTATCTGAACACGCCGAGGACAATGACGAGCATGATATAAACCGTCGCGATATATACCGGATTAACTGTTCGCCATGCGACACTATATACTCTCAATCGAACCTGATGTGTTCCGATCTACTTGCAGCGAATGCGTGTATATATGCACTTCGGAACGAGTCCGCGATCCGTCCAATTTCGATGCAACAATGCGATTATACCTTCTGCGATTATCTCGTTAGGGAGAAGACACGACACGTCCCGCCGCGGCACGTCGCGTCCGATTAGGCGATCTTTCCTCCCGCGGATCAGTTCTCCCGGCGTCTGTCGCGCGAGGAGTGAGGACGACCGATCCTGTTCGGCGACGAGGGGAATCTCGAGATTATAAAGGATCAAGACCAGCACGGTGGAGCAGACGAACACCGGCGAATTCCAGACGGGGACGACACCCCGTCGCCGATTCCGCCGACTAGAACGAGCGCGGGACACTATCGCGGGATCGGCTATTCGCGGCTGATCGCACCCGCCGCGGTCGAGAGACGTGCGGAACAGCTGCTGAGACTGCGGCTGCGGGCATCTCATGGCTCCTTCATCGCCATTGGGTGAAGGGAGAGCAAAATCGAGAGATCATCGACTTCCACTTCTTGAGATCCCTTTCCCTCTCTTTCTCTCTCTCTCTCTCTCTTTGTCTCTCTCGCTTTCCGCGATCCCCCTTCTTCCTCGCTCACCCGCGTTCCCCGCGGTTCCCTCTCTCGCTCCTCCAGCTCCGCCGTTCGCCGTTTAACTCCGTCCTTCCTTCGTCCTCTTCGTCCCAGAACCATTCGACGACCTCCTCCGTCCGGAATCGTTCATGCGCGCGAGAGCGTCTCCTCTCTCGCGTATATTACCCGTTGCCCCGTCTTTCGCAATCCCGGGTAGGTACTCCTCTCCCGGGTATCCCCGCGAGGTTTGTGAAACCTCGTTGCGAATTTACGTGGATGCGGTTGCATACCGCGTAGATTGATATCGGGGGGAGAGCGAGAGCTTTTTTTCGGTACCCCGAGAGCTATTCTTGGGCCTGTCTATCCGCATTAACGCGTTAAACGTGTACTGTGTTATTATGACACTCAGAACGTAACACGTACGATCTATTGCTGTTAACTATGTCAAACGACGTAAACGTCAAGCTAACATTCTTAATTTATGGTTCGTGATTAGCATCGGAAATGAACGCGATAATAAAATCAGAAACTGACATGTTTCTTTAGAAGTAAATGAATATATATATATTATGCTCTTTTAATTACACGATCTTGCCTACAGGTATTCGCGATACTTAAATAAAATCGGAGAAAAATTAAATTCAAAAGATATTAAATTTAACAGTTTATATTCTATCTCTCAATCATGGGCTCTTAAGCTTTTAAGTCAGAGAAATACGCACAATTAATTAAATATTGCTCTCTCAATTAGTTTTAAGTTAAATTTACGTTAGAAGGTAAAACGGATAAAACAAAGAGAAGGTTCTAATCTGAATATATAAGACGCTTCTTGATCGCCACACGTCAAACTTCTAAAAATCTTTACAGGAAAAAGTTAGGTTCGAGAAGCTTTTCAAAGTTACGATACATTTCGATCTTTAAAAACAAAAACAATGAGTTTGATTCGCCAGTTAAAAATTAAAAAATTAACGTAGGTAGCTTTTTTAGATCGACCCAACTGGCAAAATTTATTGATATATTCCATACTTTTGATCTTTCTCGGTATTGATATATTTCATCATTTTGATCTTTCTCGGTATAGGTTCTTGGCATTAGAACCGTAATTTCCCGACAAAAGATGCGACGATGAGATCTCCCGCTGAGAAATATCGCTCGAACGCGGGCGCGGGGCGCGCGTGCCTGTTTTCCTCAGCTTTGCAAATGATTTCGTAACACAAACGTGAAGCGAATATATCTGGCGCCGCGCTGACCGAATCTCGCCGAGCTAAGACACGGTCGACTCTCGCGCGAGCTATCAGACGGGACGAGTCTTTGGAGAACAAACAGCGCGACCTTTTCGCGGCGCGTGACGCCGCCGCCGCCGCGCCGCGGGAAAGGGAATGCTCGTACAGCCGCGTGTTCCCCCCGCGGCACGCGCAGGTGGAATTCAGGTGGTGGGTGTGTCACGGGTGCATATATATGTATATACCTCATCCGAGATATCTCCCAACTGCTGACGATCCTCCGTCTCGAGTCTCTCCTCGATCTCCTCACGGCTCCTCATCACCGTCTCGTTCAGCTCCTTTTGCACGATGTTACCGCCATTTCCGGTCACAATACCACCTGCCGCCGCCGGCCGCCAGTCGACCTCCCGCGGTTGATCCCCGGTCGTGCGTTTCTAAACACCGGTTCGCGGACCAGTTAAAAGCACGTTTCCTTACGGGCGCGCGATAGGTACTACAAAGGAAGCCGATTCTGATACGCAAATGTATGCAGAAATCAATGAACAATGGATGTGTCGAAAGGACATGAGAAGAAGGAAATTCTGGGCGACTGTTGCTCGTTACATCTTTCGTCTCGTAAAAATTATTACGATTAAAACGCGATCTGGGATCTTCTCGAAGGACAGAAATGATAGAAAACTTTGAGATATATGAACAATTTATAGCATTATTGGATGGATAGATCTCAAGAGTTCATGATTATTTATGTCATTTGTATATTTATCGTCAAAATTTATATAATATACTATATTTATCTTGAGCTAAATTTATTAACGGGCTTATACTATTCGATAAATATGCAAACCTCCTGGGTCGTATGTTCCTGCTGCTCGACATCTTCGGTCGTGTTCGTGGTGACAAGAGGTCCGGAATCGACGACGACCTCGCCATCCTCGAGGACGACCTGCCGCTTCACCCTCGTCTCGATCTGCCGCGTGGTGGTAATCTCCTTTTTCTTGCGGGTCTCCCATTCCTCTGAAAGGCGGAAGCGGGTACTTTTTCAGCCTGGCTCGCAAGACCGGCATTGTTTCGCAAAACTAATTTCTCGGTCCCGAACAAACGGACATAAAACGCGGGTTGATGAGTCGACGATGCCAGAGGGAGAGGTGTCTTTTGTGCCTCTGTCGACATCGCTGTCAATTATCGCACCTTTGCAACCGTCCGAATGAACGGAAAAACAGTTATAATACTTGGCGTAAACAGTTATTTTTGCGAGCGTGATGTTTGCCAAATAGAACAGAATCAACAAAAGAGGACCCTTTCGGTTAATTTACTTTTCCAAAAGCTCAGATATATCTATCTAATCTTTTGTTTGAACGACAAAGATGAGGGTTCGGCGGTTCGGCAGGTGTAGATCTAGGCCATTCAAATATTAGAAACTTTTGGGTCGGGCATTAATTTCTTTTAACGTTATTGATGCATCTTGAAAAGCGGAAATTTAAACTCCTCAAGATTACAAAAAGATAAAAAATATTCTAGTAAAATAATTCTTTATGAATAAATATGTATTAGAATATCTGTCATCTTATATTTTTTGTACGCAATAATATATTTACCGTTCTTTTTCTGTTCTTCTATTTTATGTTAATAGTGTCGTTTTAATAAACTTTTAATTTGCACGCTGGCGGCATAAATGACCAGATTACCATTTTCGCTCGTAGATTAACATTTCTGTTCGAGGAATTTACCTTCTTTGATTAATGCCACGGAGTTCTCAGGGTCAACCTGAAAAAGGAAACAATACGTATGTAAATCCGCCTACGAGCGAGAGCTCGTCGAAGAAGCGATTCCTTTCGGCTAAGGACATTCCGGGGAAGTTACGCGAGAAGTACGTCTACCGCAAATAACTTCGCCGTAACCGCTTTCTTACTCCATGTTACACGCGACTAAACTCCTGACCGACACCCGGCAGATTCCAATCCGACAGGGACGTTAACGTGAAGTAAGATCATTCGCAAGATCGACTCTGGCGAACGAACGCGCGAGTGATTCGCACGGGATTGTGTCCGACACAATTACGCGAATTACAGTCAATCAAGAATAATTAATCAAAAACATTTTAATGTGCTGGAGATTTCAGTGATTTGAACGAAAATATCTTTAAAGAAAGCCGTTAATCGTACATAGAAATTTATCGAGTATTTATCTATCAAAGCGTGAAGTTTTTTATTCAATAAATATTGTGACCAATCTTCCGTTCGACCAATTCTATTTTTTTATCCATTTTCCAAATTTTTATGTTGATCTCTCAGATTTATTCTTAAATTATTTCGACATCAGATCAGTACATATCAGATTTTTCGAACAGGTACCAATGTAGGCGCGAAAGTGTGAACTTTGAAGGAGAAACGCGCGAGTATCTGAGAAAATGCATTCTGAAGAGGCCGGAGAAAATGTTACTCACGAGAATAGAGGAGTGGGTATTCGCCGGTGGACGGGCCTCGTATCGGCGTGTCGAAATCACCTCCATCATTCGATCATGTCTGCTACGGGGTCCTGATGTTCCTGTCGGCTTATTCGGTCCGTCGTTGCGAGAAGGTATTCAGCTGCCAAACCGTGAATAATAACGTTTCGGCTCACGCCCTATTACAATTATATCAAAATGATAATTAATTTGCGTAAAGTAGTCAGAAAGCAGGAGATAAAAGTGCCAATAAAAGCGAACGCTTTGGTTAACGATGTCCCCTTCAATTAGAATAATAATATTTTCATTTTAACCAAGATAAAGTAGAGGATGAAGCTTTGAGGGAAAAGAAAGGGAATTTCAAAGTAGGTATTAAGAAAAATACTCCGGTCACTCTGACTAATGATTATCTTGCGCGACATCGAAGATCTTTGAAGGAATTATGTTTGATATTATGGTTGCCCGGTATTGTATACGTCAGATGTGTCACGGTGACGCTAAAAGCGTCACTGTTCCTTCGGTAATACGGGATTCGATTTGAGATATTAGTCCTGCCGCCCCGAGCGCGCCATCCCTCTTCTCAATTCTTCCGCTACGTCGACGCGCATGTGAGGAACACGTAGCTCGCGGACCTGCAATAATTCATCGGGAAGACTCTCTCTGATGCGTAGAGAGAGAGAGAGAGAGAAAAGCCGAAGGCCGCGGTGGCACGCGGGCCTGCGGTCGCGGCCACCTCGATATGGTACGCGCGATACGATATCGAGATGATCGTGGTGGCTAAAGACACCACGTACGGCCGGTTGCTGTATGTATGTCCCATATCAATGGCGTAAGTTAGCGGTCCCCAACCTGCGGTCCGCGGGTCAGATTCGGCTCCCTCTCCTCCGCCCCGTGAAATTTTGTCCAGCCCGCAAAGAAAAATCGACGTTATAATATAAAAGAATTATAAATAAAAGAATAATGAAAATATTTTGAAATCAACGAATAAAAAAGGAGGCACGGAGCCACAACAAGGTGTTTATGTCATAATATTTAATTAAAATAATAACTTACATACTTTTCGGTCTGTCATCAAACTATCATTCATTTATCAGTGTAATAAATTAAATTTAAAATATAAAAACCGGAAAAGATTTTATTTCTATATCATTTTCAAAATAAAATTTATCCGGTCATTACAAAAATTTTAATATGGCCCTGTTGATAAAAAAAAAGGTTGGGAACCCCTAGCGTAAAAATGATGCGCGAGTGACTTCTCCTACAAGCATTCGCGAGTCCTTGATCGGGGAGTTCGCACGGATTGAGTTGTCTGTTCGACCGAAAGGATAATTAACGCGTAATTGAAGAACGATTAATTTCTCGCTGCGGCTCTTGAGATAATAATTCCTGAAACTGAAAAAATCGGAGACTAGCAATAGAATGAGCGGTGAGTGATCTTTCATGGATATTAAAAATAACAGAAAATACTAATACGAGAAATAGTAGAGTATCATAATACTGAAAAAGAAAAACGAGAAGAGTTTACACCAGATTTAGATTTTCTGATCGCAGTGATTCAAGTATCAATATATACAGATTGTGTACTCTCTGTAATATTTGACTATTCTAAGATACTTGGCTCAGCTTCATCGAGCTTCATAAGCTTAACTACCGCTTCATCACGAGAGTTTCACGAACGGAGCGATTTAATCCGTTTTAAAAAGAGCTTTGCCTACGCCTCTGAACACTTGTGTCCTTGCGGTTGGAATTACGCACGCGTTCTCCCCACCTGAGACTATGGACAGGTACGTGTAAGTATTTAGATTCTTTTCTACCTTTAGGATCTACGATCGTAAAGTGTAGTTTTGAAATGACTGCACATTAAATGTGCTTAATGTGATTTTTAAACACTTCATAGGAGTCCGCGGTACGTATACAAAGTACAGTTGTCGTATAATCTCTTAATGCGCTATACGATACCTAACTTATTCAGTACTGCTAATTATAAGTCTTTTAATTGCGCGACATTATAATTATGGTGCTTATTGTATCGTGCAATTAATCATACAGGAGAAAAGCCAAAAAATTGCAATAAGCAAATCAAATTTTGTAATAAATTACATCGTGGATGTAATCGTCGCTCAAGGATTATTTTGTATAAACATGTTTAAAAATTAACATTTCTTGATTTCTCTGCTTTTCCGCCATTGGGGATCACGTAAACGTCACGCCAATAAAAGTTTCATATCTCATGAATAGATCTAAGAGGACAAGCATGCACTTTGCATTGACAACGTGCTTCTTTGGTAATCCGCCATACGACCATGTCGTTCTCACCTTATTGGATATGCGTGTGACGTCAGGGATGCGTCAGCGCGTAAAAGCGAATAACTCGAAAAGTCCGTGACATTTTACGTACTTGGTCTAGAACAGGATAAACTCGCGAGAGCAACGGTAAAAAATGAGGAATAACGTAACTATCCTTGACAGTAATGGCTCATTAAATTGTACCTTAATAGAAAGCGATAATCTCATTTCTTTTTTCATACGTTCACGGTCGCTCGAATTGTCAATCAATTCTGCCGTGTTTCTTTACGAAGACCGACTATAATGTCCATTTCTATATCAATGCAGATTAACTTTAATCTCGGTTTAACTTACTTTTTGTCTTTTAGGCCCAGTTTCACCAACGATTAATCTCACTCTTCGTCTCTTTCTAAGGGGGACAGTTAGAAAGAGACGAAGAGTGAGTTTAATCGAAGGTCACAGTTAATCGACGTTGGTGAAACTGGGCCTTACTAGTTTTAACAATTAGACATAAGTAATTAAGTGTAGACATAAGTAATTAATGCAACAAGGTTCTTGATATATATAAATTCAAGTATGAACATATTTCTCACAATTCCTTTCATCAATTTCATTCGCGGAATTCGTACAGAGAGATTTTTACCGAGCTTATCACAAATTTCTCACAAATTTATCGTACGCAGGGTTAATCTGCTCGATAAAAATTTATTTTCAGATCATTTTCGAGGCTTAAAGTAAAATTTAAATAAATCTGTGCCTTTGCAGTACTTCAAAGAAAGAAATCTACGATTGAAGACGCATGCACACGCCTGCATCTCTTCGGAAAGCTACATCGATGAGGTTTCACTAACGTCTCATTAACTTTGAACAGCCCCCGATCGCTGCGTAAACGCAACGCGGGCGACGGGAGATTAAATTAGCGTTAATCGACAGTGGCGAAACTCTCTTTCGATAAATAGATACGGGATAAAGCGCGCGCGGAACGTTTGAATCGCCGGCCCGGCGCGTCCTCGCGGTGACTTCAACGCGCGCGAAAACCAGCGATTTAAGCGTGAGCGGACGGCGACGCTGGACACGTGACCTCGCCAAGGACGTCGCCATTTTGGTTGAAAATACGAAGCGGGCTCGTTCGATCGCGCCTCGAATCCATTTTAGGACCGCGCGACACTGACGATCTATCAGATGGGAACGAGGGGGGCACCTTGGCTTTCACGCCAAATACAGCCTGAGGTCGACACTCGCGCGGCAACCGATCGTTATCGGCGGCTGACGATCGCGGGAAAAACCGCCGATAAATCTCGATAAATCGATAAACGCGCGTTTATCGAACGCCCGGATATACTCCGTCGTGCACTGGGAAGATTCTCATCGCTCCTGCCGCACGGCATCGTTATGTAAGAGGCTGACAATGCCACTCGCGTAATATCCTCGGCGAGGAAAAGCCGCTCGCCGATGCGTCGGCCGATCCTTTCTCGGAAACGCGAAATGCACGCGCGTGTCGGCGCCGCGCGTAAAAGAGAGATCGGAGCGTAGGACGTTGGAGCGCGAATAAAACTTTTCGGTGGAAACAAAAAGATGAGAAAACGTGAGAGTAAGAAGGAATGCCGATTGTTTACACTCACCCACACTCCGCGAATCACTCGTTCGCGCTTGTTCTCGCGAGTTGCGTTCAGAAATCTTCGCGGAAATTAGCACCGATTTTCAGCGAAATTAAAGAAAACCGATGTTTTCCTCGACAAACGCTCCTTGCGCTGTGAAAAATTAATTTCTCCACTTTGTTGTAGCGAGGGGACGATTCAAAAGACGCGAACGAACGCGAACGAGCGCGTTGCCTACGACGCGCGGAACGAAAGTACTCGACGAGACGCGCGCCGCATGCTTTCGCGCCAGCGCTCGCGATACTGTCCGGCCGTCGAGTACTCTCTGACGGATCCACCTGGGGCACCTCAGGCTCGAGTCTAGCAGGTGAGGCGCCCCAGAGTGCGTGATTCGCCGTTTTACCGCCTCATGGAACACTCATCCAACACGACGACTCACCTCAGAAAGACAAATATAGAATCCGGCGCATCGTGTCACCGAAATCTTTCGGGCTCCGTGAAATCGGGACCCTCTTCTCTCCCGGAGGTCTCCTAAAAAGGAACGTCTCGGATGCGCGTTAAGTGGACCAGCTTGTCACGAAAGTGCGAATAGTTACCGTGAGAGTTGCGCGGAATTAAGGAACAAACGCGCGTTGGATAATTCATTACAAAGTTTCAGTGTACTCTTGTTACTTACACTTACTGTACACTTACATTGTTAAATTCGTAGTGTCAAATTATCCTCTATTCGAGTGATTTTTAACTATTCCTATAGGTCGCCACTGCTCCTACTCAATATGTCGTTAATTTAAAACACTGGAGTTAAAATAATACTATTTTGTGTTGAAATAATAAATTTCGACACACATGCATAGTTAAAGACAATAAAATGTTATTTAACTCAAGGTATTGGTTTTTTAAATTTAACGGTGTACAAAATGTCTCAAAATATTTTTTTAGAATTCCAAAACAACGATGGAAGTTGGTCACATTCGGAGGAGTACGAAGGCAAGAATATCTCTCTCTATTACATTATTAATCATGATAGACTTTAAGCAGGCTCGGATCTAATTACGCACTCAACTATCGCATCGTTATATTGTAAGTGAAGAACACTGCGCGAATATCAATCGAGAAGATTTTTATGCGCCAAGAAGTTGGAGGCCGTTAGGAATGGATAAAAAAGTAATTGTATTATCGCACGTACATTTGTGTGCTTTAGACTTGTAATACCATCCTTGAAGTGAATCTTAATTTGACTACAAACGAGCAGATCATTTTTCGTTTCACTGATTTTATTCATTGTTCCGAAAGAATTTCAATTTTTGAGCAATATTAGTACATGTAATTGGCTCCATATTATTTATGTTTTCATATCCGAGTTTAACAAAGCTTGAATAAATACAGAAAAAAATATCGGATATTTTCAGCGTGTTCATTAATTTTATTAGATCATCTAGGAAATAATTTTTTATACAGACGAAACAGAACTTTGCTTAGCTTATGCCGAGACTGTCGAGAACGGGGCATCGAGTAGTAGGAGGCGAGGATCGGCGGGGCGAAGCCACTGTAAACAAGCACGTACGCGACAACGCCGAGTACACGCCCGAATGGGCAAACACCGTGTATCTCTGCCGCGATGGCGTTCATCCAATCAGAGATATCGCCGCGCGAAAGACGGAGATTAACGTCCCATTAACCCATTAAAGACCGCGATCGCCTTGAGACTTTTCCGAAGCTTACTCTGTTATAGAATAATCACGCCGACGTCTTTTATCACTTTCAGGATGCTGAAACTAAGAGCGGCGCGCGAGTGTCTGAAAGAGCAAAAGCGTAGCGTGCACAGTTGCGAAATATCACGCCGAAAAATGTCAGACGAGCAGAATCGAGGAGTCCTCTTCGCGAGGGCATTATTATTAATTCTTCATATTGCGTCAGAATGAGCGGACAGAAATAAAAATATCGCAGGAACATTAAATCTGCGAGATATATCCGGTTTAATTCCAGCGTCGTGTAACTTTAGCAAGATGTAGATACTGCGAATACATGACCAAACAAAGAAAGGATAATAAAATTGTACGGTCGAGTAATAATCTACCTGACATTTATAGAGACTATCGAATTTACTTGGAACACGCTTTCGCGATTTACAGACTGGATATTCATAGCCAGAACTTATATATAAGAACGTCTTGAGTTTATCTTCAGATATCCCATAACCAATGAAACGAGTCGTACAGTCTGAAGATAAACCTGAGATCTTAAATATAAAATCATGACTATATGAATGTCGCCCATAGTGTGAGCGACGTTCTGGAAAAAAAGTTTAACCGCGCGACTTCCTGCTACGAGGTCTCTCTCGCCGCAAATATCCGCGCGTTTTTAGGCGTCCCCGAACGGCACCATCGCGATAAGTAAGTAGGTACGTTCCGATCCGCGCGAACGTACATTTTCAGAAGCTCATTCTTAGCGCTCGAGGTCGTTAATATGCAAATGCGCGCGTTCCAGTCGAGCGCCTTATACCGCGGCATCGAATTCGGTATGTAAAAGTGATTCATTCGCGGGTCGCACAATCCGAAATATACGGGTTCCTTCGGCGTTCCACCGGCGCGGCGTTCTCCGTGGAACCGCGATGCTCTCGCGCGGCGATGCCGCGCGCAAGGTCGGCCTGAAATGGCGATCGCTCCCGATGATTAATTAGCCGGCGCGAGAAAGAACATTGGTGTAGAGCGTGCCCCCACATTTTCGCTACAGATCGATCCGTGATACATCCGTCCGACATCCACGCGCGCGATTGCGACAGCGCGAGCGAGTGAGTCAACGATATGACGATCTGCTCTATTTGTCGAGCTGACAGTGCCCCGGAATCGCCGCTGTCATTAGGTCTTTGAATGATCGCTCTGCGATCGGTTATTATGCCGGTTCATTTCTCGCGTCGCCGGACATTACGCGACACGCAATAACGTTCTTCGACTACTCGCCAAGCGTGTTTAGATCACTCGACATTCGCGGACCGACTGGGTCTTGTCTCCGTCTTACTCGAATCGCATCGAAAGGTAGAGAGAGCCCCGCGGGCTCGCAATCAGTTAAAATGATAAATTCAAGTATTAACCGCGGATCGTTATCCGACGAACTTTCGTCGATTCGCTCATCGACTGGCGTAGCCGGGTAATCGGTGCTAATGTATATGCAAAAGTCGCGCGATAACATCGAGATGCTGGTTTTGCGCCGGTACGCCCGCCTCGTATAAATCGACAATAGAAAGCCCGGGACAATCGTACACGAAATGTATCTATTACGCGCCGTTCTCTCCGTTTACGATCATAATTTTCTCGCTTTCCTTGACGGCGATCCGATTCCGCGCAGCCGCGTGCAAATTGTGCAAGTAGATCTCGAAGTTATCGAGAGACCTTGGGACCAAAACATGCGCATTAATCTCGGGGCTAATGCACAATACGTCCGATATACCGGGGAAACGGTGTCAATGTCAATGTATACGCTGAATGCCGCGAGCGCGTTAAATTGTCGCCGTCGCATATTTCTGACAGATCCTTCAGATTGGTTCCTAAAAAACTTGGAAACTAACGGCATATCCCGAGTGATTCCTTCGTTGAGTATGTACTCCTTGAAACGTGTAGAAACTTAATCCTTTGCATTAAAATTATTTCTCGCAAATGGGTTTGGTGTTTCAAATATATTTCATCCTCAATTTCATCTAATCGGCTGATGTAATATATGAATCAAGGAATTTTCATTATTTGGAGGAATTTGTTGGAATCCCAAAAATATATCAATAATAAGTAAAACAGGGCCGTTATGATATGCAATCAATTAGAGAGAAAAACGCCATTTACAGTCCGGACTTGGTAGCCTGATATAATAATATTGTGTAAATTTTATATACTTTTTCTCCAAACTCATTGCATCCATTATCGCATACAGACTCGAATTCTTGAAGAATTACCCACATAGCATGCATATCAAAAAGACGTCCAGAAGATATCCCGCAGATATCCTATCTCCTAAATATATCTTCGGGATATCTTCTGGACGTCTTTTTGATATGCATGCTATGTGGGTATGCAATTGTGCGTGACTATCACAACGCAGTCGAGTCCAATGCGATATAAGACATATAGAGTTAAAATGGAACGTATCCAAATAATAAACTGAGATCAAGCTCCTATTTGCAAAATAATTTTATTTTATTATTTATGACTTAATCTCTTTTATATTATTTTGTATCAGCTGAAGAAGGAATCTCTGTGCAGTTCGAAACGTTCCGTCAAATTTGTTTAGATATAATAATAATAAATCGATAGATATAATAATAAAAATAATAAATAATATTTTACGATTTAGGTGATAAAATCCTAATTTGCTCGTTCACTGTCCTATGATTTTTTTCTCTTCGTAGAACGTATCCCGTGTCTTTTTGATATCGAAATTGATTTAAATTCTCGGTGTTATTTAACATGATAGCCTTCCAAATCAATTCTGTATTCGTTTAACGACGTCGGTCTCGGACACACGTCTCTCCGGACATCTCGGGCACGTACGTAGACGAGTCTAGAAGTCGCGACGGGTTTTACATATATGGATTCGGAAACGTGCCGATCTCCAAAACCGGCCGCGTGAAATGGGTGAGGATCGCGGAATAGAGCGCGAGGCGCGCTCTCGCAAAAGCGGGAGCGTAATTGCTCCCGCGAACTGGTTCAAAGGAGGCGCGCCTCTTCAGGTGCGGCCCAACCGCGGCGATGGCCGAGGAGATGCGGCCGGTGGCGTGACGTCACCAGTCCGGTTTGCACGTCCAACGTCCTCGTTCGTCTGGTTCGTCATTTTAAGGAGCGAGCCTACCGTTCGACGACTGGGATTGTCGAGCGCGACAATAATCTCCGCGTTACGCTATCGCGACGATCCGCGCAAAGTGCGTTTTTTCTATTTTTAACGTTATGTACATCGGAAATCCAAGAGAAACTTTTCTTCCCTTTAACATTCTCAGCGCGACAGCGAACGTTAACGAATTAACAAGATTTTTCGCGCGGCGCCGTTCGCCTTAATCATGAGATCATATGATCATATCTCTCTTCTCGTTTTTGTCCGCTCAGAACGAAAACTTGAACAGCGCGATCTGAAAACGTAAATGTTAACGTTACGATCTTAATCGAAGGAAGATAAGCATCGGGAAGGCGTTAAGCTTCGAGTTAAGTGCCCGCTTGCTCGTTAATCCATAAAATGTCTAACAGCCCGAACAGCCGCTCACTGCAGTAGATTCGCGCCTCGGCTCCCATTTCCCATTCACGGCACGATCGTGTCAAAATTACGCGCCGTGCGGCGCATCGAAAATCGATACCGCTCGCGCGAGATACGTGCCGGCACCTAGCGGTCTGAATTCTCATCAAAAGAAGCGCAGAGGACGCTACTGCGCCGCCGCAGGTCGATCTGGCGTTCCTTCTCTAGGGAAGAAACGAAAAGTACCCTAGTCGCCTAGAGGTCGCGAAATGTCGAGTGTGCCACGTGGGGGGAGAGGAGGGGGCGAGAGGGGGCAAAGACCGATGAGGAAGAGAAGCGGACTAGCGGAGAGAGAGCGAAGCTCGCGGCGCCGTAACGAGTGTTGGCGAGAGCCACGACCCCAGACGAGAGAGACCGTAGGGTTGATTCTCCATTCCGCTTATGTGTGTGTGTTTGTACGGTGTGCATATTGTGTGTGTGTGTGTGTGTGTGTGTATCATATGTGCACCGGAGTAGCGCGGAGCGTAGGGTAATACGCCATATTCTCGGCGGCGCGACAGAGGAGACGAGGATAGGGGCCGGCCAAGACTCTCTCTACGGATGACAGAAATGCATAGGCGTGCGAGCGCGAGACTCGGCGGCGGACGTGGACAGCATCAGCGGCAAAATCGCGTTGTTCGCGCATAACGTTGCTCGCGGGGCGCGTCGGTGCCTCTCGCCCGTGGATCACGGCTCTCTCGCGCCGCCCCTGGTCCTGCACCGCCACCGTTTCTCTCGCTCCCGTCGACTCGTCCGCTCGCTCGCACGCACGCTCGCGCACCCCCGTCTCTTCCCCGCATCCCGCTGACAGCGGTGCCGTACCCCTCGGACCCCTCGGTGGCTAACCTCGGTGTATTTGACGTTCAACGTGTAATACGTGCACACACGGGCGAGTACTCCGCCGCCGCCGCCGCGCCGGACGCTGGAGGCGACGATCAGCAACGATGCACCAGCGACGGCGCGTGTCACGCGTCATCGTCCCGTGACACAAGGCGACGACGACGACGACGTCGTTCGTCACGGTGTACTGTGATACGCGCGCGCTCGCCGCTCTCACGGGGGGGGACGAGGGGGGGGGGGGGGCCCACGGCGACGTGCAGCGTGCAGCGCGGAAGACGAGAGAGTCAGTCAGTCAGTCAGTCAGGTAGAGGACGGGGAACGTAGCGGGGGCCCGAAAGGCTGATCGGCGCGGCCATTTTTACACCGTT
The DNA here is from genome assembly GCF_030848795.1 of Temnothorax nylanderi. NCBI lineage: Eukaryota > Metazoa > Arthropoda > Insecta > Hymenoptera > Formicidae > Temnothorax > Temnothorax nylanderi. The sequence continues at coordinate 494,433 of NW_027249094.1, read as the reverse complement.
TACACCGCGCGCGATGCGGCAACCGTGCGTGCCCGTTCGATCCGCCATTCCAAACAATCGGTGCGCTACGTGCGCTCCTCGCAGGAATCGCAAGATGCGTCCGGCGACGGCAGGTCGTCACGGTGGCACCGCCGTGCTGCGTCGACGACGATAGGCGTTCCGCGCGTCCGCGTCACGCCGCGCCAGCCAGTCAGCTAGTTTGAACGGACGGACGGACGGACGGACGGACGGACGCAGGCCTGGCAGGCACGCACGCACGCACGCACGCACGTACGAGACGCGCTGCCCCGCACACGTAAGGCGGCGCGCCTGCGACACGACGTAAGAGAGACGACGTGACGTCGCGGAGGACGAGAGGACGACGGCCCGCGGCCGCCGGCGGTGGCAGTAGTGGTGCTGGAGGTGCTGGAGGTGGTGGACGAGGACGACGTCTCGCGCACAAACGTCGGCGACGGTGGCGAGGAGGAGGAGGAGGAGGAAGCGTGGAGGCGGCGAGGAAGGAGGCGACGGAGAAGAAGAGGAAGAAGAAGGAAGAGGGACCGTGGAGGATCGCGCGGAGGCGATAACGTGAAGGAGGATGATAACGGCGCGCGCGATCACCGCCGCGACGTGGACGGCGACGACGAAGACGATCGGCGCTCCGAAGACAACCATCGCGACGGTCACGGCGACGTCGACGACGCGGTCGGAACGACGGGAGGAGACTCGGGAGACGGAAATCCCGTGCCGCGAACAATCCCGCCGCGATACGCTCGGCTCCTTGTGCTGCTTCGTGCGTGCCTGTGATTCGCAGTGGCGTTCAGCGAGGGCCATTAGCCCGTAGTGCGCGAGCAGCCGTCGGATGATAATAAGTGCGCCGTGCGCCCGTGCGCCACCGTGAGAGAGAGAGTGTGCCTACGTCCATTATACTACTCCCCGGCCCTTGTACGCGTGCTTCGGGTCTTCGGGGCCCTAAAGAGTTGTGTGTGCCGTCTCGCTCGCGAGTCTTCATTCGCGAGTGTGCTCCATCTCGGTGTACGCTCTGTCATTTTCTATCTCTCTCTTTCTCGCTCGTTCTCTGTTTCCCTCTCTCTCTCTCTCTCCATCTCTTTCTGTCTTTCTCCCTCTCTTTCTCCCGTCTGTCCCGTCTGTCCGACCTGTCTGCGTGCGTGTTTCTCGCGTGCCTCTTCGCCACACGCACCCGGACTCTCTCTCCTCTTCCTCGACCACCGCGCGATCGATGTGACATCGCGCCGTGCCGTTAAAACCGTGTGTTCTCTCTCCCGTGGCGATCGCGATATATCCGCGCCGACTTGAGCACCGAGAACCGGAGAGGACTCGTTCGACGAGAGAGAGCGCCGAAGAGGAAATATATACATATATATCGGAGGACTCCAGCCGTGCGCGCGTTACGCGTGTGCACAGTGTGTGCGTGCCGACGGCAACGTCTCTCAGTGAGTGCGTATCCCGAAGCAGAGCGCGGTGCGCTCTCTCTCCTCTCTGCCGTGTCCCTTCCCCCGTGTTCCCCCCTCGCTCCCCCGGCGCCCTGCGCCCCATCGTCCACGTCGTCTTCCTTTCTTCCCCCCTCGCTCTCTCTCCCGCTCGCTATCCCCCTGCCTCGCTTTTCTTTCTCTCTTGCCATCGGTCGGGACGACCGTAGAATGCACGACAACGCTGCTGTCGTCTGCTCGCGCGCTCCCTTTGTCGTCATCGTCACCTTCCTCCGCGCCGTCCGCGTCGCACGTTGATCGCGGGACCGCGCCGCGAGGGTGACCGCGCCGCGAGCCGACGGGGACCTACTACCAGTGAAAAGTGCCGTGCTTGGAGATTACGCGCGAAGAAGATGGAGATCGAGGCGAAGCAGCGTAGCCAGAAGAACCGACGGCGGGAGCGGGCGCAGCGCATGCTGGCGCAGAGGGAGAGCCTGGCCACCGCGAAGCAGCAGCAACAGCAGCAGCAGCAGCAACAGTCGCAGCAGTCGCGGCAACGGCCGCCGAACGACGAGGAGGACAGCCACAGCGGCGAGGACGAGGACCCCGCCGGCGGTGGCGGTGGCGGTGGCGGTGGCGGTGGCGGCGGCGGGTGGCGGCGGTGGCGGTGCCGGCGGCGGCGGTGGCGGCGGCGGCGGCGGCGGCCTCGGACTCGGCGCCAAGACCGGTCACCCGCGGGACGGCCACTCGCGACCGCCCAGGCCACCGCGGCCCCCGAGGCCCCGTAAGAAGTCTTCCCTCGCGGCCGCCAACCAGAAGGAGCCACCTTTCGAGGAGGACATTATCGACGGATTCGCCATCCTCGCCTTCCGCACGTACGAGGAACTCGAGGTGAGCCGCGCGCGGACCGAACGTCCGATATTTTCTTTTTTTTCTCTCTCTCTCTCTCTCTATCTCTCTCTCTCTCTCTCTTTCTCCCGTCCGAGCGATCCGCGCGATTGGAACTACGGAGGAGGAGGCTGGGGGAAGCTGCGATCCGACGGCGTATGCTCGCCGTCGGACATGTACTCGCCATAACCTAAAAGTAACCTAGAGATAACCTAAAAGCCCTCCTAATCCTGCTTTCGTTTGTCCCTTCTCTCTACCCTTTTCCAAATCCCTTTCTCAAGTCGGATTAGGGTGACAGCGCGGACGTGCTGCCGTGTCCGAAAACAATTCGAAGCGGACAGTTCGCGATATGAATTCGAACGATTTGTACGTACAGCTCGAGGAGACTGACAGTCGAGTCGTGATGCTTCGACTTAAACTGTGTTTAAGTTTGGACAGAAAGAATAATTCAATTAAAACACTGCGCGGACAACACCGTGTTTTTGGAGCACTCACTCGGACACCCTAGGACTTTTAAGTCCAAAGGGTTTTTGAAAGCGTTTTTGTTTACAAAAAATCTATAAAAATTCATGTCGTACTTAAGGTTATCAAAAAGTGATTTCTATACTTACATAGGCCGGAACTAAGTTTTTTTAGGGAGCAAAGCCGACGCGAGCGTTTCGTGGGAATTATGAATGAAAAATTAAGTGGGCCGTAGAAGGCCCATGGTGTCCGCGCAGTCATTGGGAGCTTTCCAGCAAGCGACACAAGTCGACACAGGTATCGTTTTGTCTTTGTTACTCATTGCCAAAAAAGAAAGATAGAACGACGTTTGTGTCGGCTTGTGTCACTTGCTGGAAAGCTCCCATAGTCTCACGATTCTCTCTACTGCAGATTTATATAATTTTCTATCTTTCTAAGTAACAAATTGTTCGAAAAATGACTTTTCTCAGGTCATCTCAGCTTTATCTTGCCTCTCATTAATCATTCCGGATTTATCGTACATTCGCGCAAACATGCTTTTGTAGCACAATGTGGGATTGCTTCAGAGTATATTTCAGAGTTATTTACGAAATGTTCGAAACGCCTTGAATCAAGAAACCCGTTTTAGATTCTTATTCTTTTACGCAGCTTTAGACCGGTGTTCATAGTCCATTCTTATATTAAGACCAGTGTTTGTACAGCGTTTAAGATGTTATAAATCAACCACACAGCCGTATTAGCATCTTAAGATATTACTTACGTCTTGAATAAATACGAACTGTGAATGGGCTTTAGAAAGAGAGGTATAAAAGAAAGAAATTGGAATTTCCAAATTTCCGTTTGTTCGAAGGAAAATCCATCTTTTCTTGTCACTGAGATGTTTGACAATAACAATACGGAAAGCCTAGTGACTTTATTGTCTCTTCGTCACGCTGAAAACGATTAGTCCGTGTCTTGCTGTTTGGGACATTCTTGAAAAGAAGTGATATTCTTGTCAGTGGGAAAGGTCGTCACGCTGGTCCCTCTTAATCTGGCGCTTGGCTTTGCGTGTTACATGTACTTAGATCTTATCGTCGAGAGATTTTCAATCGTGTTTACCATCGAGAAACATCGAAATGATGATTCATTTAGAGAATTATAGCTTCATTAGGGAAATATAATTTACTTAATGTGGATATATATATGTACACGAGACAAGTGAGATTTATTTATCTCGCAATTTCTCAGATTTCAGAAATTCCGTTAAAAGAAATTTAGAATCCAATAAGTTTATTCAATTAGCTTAAATAAGTTTGCTAACTGCATTCGGAGTTTATATGCAGAATACGCGAGATTAATTGGAAAATAACGATCGATAGACGTTTCTAGTTAATTGAGATAACATAAATTAAGTTCGTGAGAGACGTTAACAGCGCAGGTCAGCGGTTCTCAAATCACACTCCACGAGTTCGCGATACAAGAGCGTTAGTGCATTGTCATTTAGGAACACGGCTGATGTTAATTAATAAAATTTCAGTGGCGTATGTTATACTTTAATTACGGACAACACGTGCACAATTAGTGTCGCAAGCAGAAGAGTTTCGTAATTGAGAGAATCTAAGAGCCACTGGCGCAGATAAACGGGCCAGGTAGTAAACTCGCGAGTGTTAAACAAAAAAAAAAGCGGATAAACTTGTATTTTTTTGTATCGAAAAATAAGTGGCTCAAGTGAAACAGATCAATATCGGCCGTTATTTTCCAACAACCGGATACTTCGGTCGGCAAATTATGCTGGAAGCACTCTTGGCTTTCTCAGACCCCGAGCTCGGCCACTCGCGCGCGGTTTAATCGCGGTTGGAGTTAAACCGACGACGTCGTCCGCGCTAACCGGCCTTTGGAACGCGCCTCGGCGATATCGGCGACTGATAGCACAACGATCGCCGCCTCGCTCCTCGCGCGAGCAACGCGAACGTGTGCTCCTGCTTCGCGGCTCGCATCGCATCGCGTCGCGTCGCATCTCGTCGCGTCGTAATGCGTGTACCGACCATTTCTTCGCGGCGTGTAACGGTATTTGCGACGCAAGCTCTCCACGCGCGAGCGAGCAGCGCGAGATGAAAATCCGCTTGCCGCTTGTACGCGAGACTGGGAATTCTCTTCGTGAAAGAGAGTGAGAGATCCGCTTTAAGACAAAATATATCCAATATTAGTTTTCTATTTAAGTGCTCTTGCAAATTTTCTTGAACTTTAGACTTGCGCATAATAGAGGAATCAATGTGGGCCAAATGTATAATTTATATGAGCGTTCTCTTATGATTTGTTCTCTTAAATATAGAAACGTATCTAAAATGGGTTCTACGTATTATGATATTGATCTTTATACATTAGTTCTCTGTCTATATATAAAATATTCAAAATTATACTGAATGTAATATAATTATATAAAATCTACTGAAAGGCATGTATTTTTAAAATGAGATAATAAAGTTTTAACAAACAAGTTTACAATTAACGTAATCGAAAATACAATTAAAGAATTAACAAAAGTTATTGATTGATCGTGAGATAGAGCGTTCAAAGCCGATTCGAATCGGAGATATAACGCAAGTGCGCTCTGGACATTCCGAAGATAGATAAATCACTCGTGAAAGTCGCTCGTCGATAAGAGATATCGTAAATCGCTCGCGAGGAGAACGCTTATTTTCCCGCTATTTTTGACATAAATTTACATCGTAACGAATAACGACCTTGCCAAGTATCGCCGATACGGACGCTTTAGTGCTATAGTACCTCGCTTGTTTTTTTTTTATTTGTAAAGTGAAAAATAATATTTTCTCCTGCGACAATTTCGAAATTTCGTAACGATTTCCCGGATGGTCGAAAGAGAATGCTCTTACTTTAAAACGTCCAAGAGAAATTTTCCAGCGAGCTGAAGTAGACCTCGTAAAATTAAACGATCCAGAAATAAGAAACTATAGGTGCCTTTGTTCTTTCCCAGTTTGTTTAAAAATTGGCTCCAGTCCCATTGCGACGAGCGATTCTCGACTAGTAAAGCTCATCGGTGCATACGTCGCCGGGAGTGGCCCTTGAGAGTTTTATTCCCTCGCGGGGAATCCACAGTAAAATTTCCGGCGTACATTGAGAGCGACACTTAATGAGTGCCCAATTGAGAGTTTCGTTCTCTCCGAGAGTGATCCTCGATAACAAAACTCTCGAGTGTGCACTTCCCACTAGCCTCAGATCGCTCAGACGTATCGCGAGACCTCTTCTCTCTCTCTCTCTCTCTCTCTCCTCCTGCTCTAAATTCGTCGACATTGAGCCGCGTCCGTCCCTCCGCATCCACTGTTTTCATCGGTTAATCGAGGGATTAGCGGTCCTCCACGCTCTTTTATATCTTATCGCCGACCACATGACAAGATATTAAATCTCGCCTCTGTTAACACAGTCGACATTAACCTAGTAATCTTTTTGCTCGCACAGAGCATCTCATTACGTGCGATTAAAGATGAGTAACGATAATGACACTCATTTTGCTCTAAATAAACACGATTTATTCTTTCCTGAAAACAAATATAATCTTTTTTTTTTTAATAGAAACGTAACGAGGCTTTGCGATTCCTTTGGGGGGGGGGGGGACAGGTACGCGGTAACTGTCGTTATCACCGAAGAAAATGAAGATAAATACCCGATAAATTCACGGAAACAATCCTACAAAAACATAAAGTTATTTTAAGCTAGATTAGATTAGATGCATTTCAATTATCATTTATACAGTAATAAGGAAGATACATGACGCTAATATAAAAACATCATTATTTATGTTCAGTGTTCAGCTATTAATCGACCAAAAGCAATATTATTTAGTTCACGGTTACAATATGCATACAGTGTGCACAATTATTATTTTTTTTCATAGGTATAAAATAAAAATTTTCAAAACCATTAATTTTCCGTAGCGTTCTAAAAATGGTGCCCGAATTAAATAATAATAATGAAATTGCAAACAAAATATAAATTTCCGATATTTCTGACGAAATATGAATGTTCGATGATCCACAGAATACTTGTTTACACGTTAAACATAATTTATTACGTTATATACCTGCAGGTATACATCTGCATGCAGATGTGGATTATTATATTTTACGCTTAAACGCGCTCAAACACCCTCTGGTATTAAGTTTATCTTGCCGTGCGCTTTTTATTTGCGGATCGGTCGTAAAGAGCAGTAGAACGAACGCGTTGACGCTTTCTGCTTCCGCGGCGGTTACCGAACAGTTCTATCCGAGAGGCGAAAGTTATTTCGTTAATCGCGCGTCCTGAGCCCTCGTGATTTATGCATCGTCGCTCTCGCGTCGCGCGAGATTATTATTTCTTTTCGCTGGGAACGGTAAAAACTCGGCGCGGCGCGGCGCGGGCGCGCCGCACATTAAATCCGCAAATTAACTCGAAGACACGCCGCGTAATTACGCGCGCGCGGGGGCGCCTTTATCGTGATTTATCGCGGCCGGGAAGTTAATCGTTACATTTTATTATATCGCGCGGTCTCGTTAAGCGCGACACCGTCGTCCTTTTTTCTTTGTCAGCGATCAAAACGCTGCGGCACTGGTACGATTTCGTTGAATTTAATTTTCGGTATCGTGTATACAAGAGGGAAGGGGGTGTACATTTAAATTTGTATTACGCTGTATATTACGATTTTGTCGACACGAATAAATGCGGGTCCCTCGAATCTTGTGTGTTCGCATATCCGTCCATTAGAAGAAAGATTTTCTTTAAATTCAATAAACTTGGACGTATTATTTTCAGCGTGATATAGTTACGAGATATTATCGTGTAATAAAATTAAGATTTTTGTTAAAATTGAGCAATTACATTAGAAAATGTTAACGATCTTTCTTGAATCCACAATTACCACAATCCAAGTTATAAATTGCATAATTACATATATTCCTCGCTTATTCTATTTTTATACTACATTTCGTCGAAGCATAAAATAACATGGATCAGATCTGAAACGACGATTTGCTTTACAAACTGATAACAGTGAAGATAACCGTCGCGCGAAGCTATCGTCATCACAGATGCTTATTTTTCACCTCGTTAAAGACGTTTCGACGGTATATTTCTAAGGTAAACATTTCAACCCGTTCGATTTTAATGTTCTACGACACGCAGCTCGATGTTGACCCTTATCGATCCCTTTCCGTTTCCCTTATTTAATCGCGCGGCACTCGAGGGTTTCTTCGCGTATCGATGGAGCATCTATAGTTTATCTATCAAGGTTGCCTCGTGTTTATGACGATGGGCATCCATGCAGCCGGCTTGAATCTGCAGGTGGCTCGCCTGTTGCGAACCATTCACCCGCTCGATTCCAGTGGTTTACGTCTATCCCGCCTTCATATATCGCTGTGCTGATAAAAATACAACCCGCATTTATATATAGCGCATGTTGCTTTCTAATTAATAACGTAGCGTCGACATCCGGTCCTCGAATAACACGACTTCAAAATCCACGAAGCGAAATTATTCGACGCAAGAGTTCGTCTCGTTTCCAAAAACACTTTTCGATGTGAAATCGATTTCACGTATCAACGAAAAGGGAGCCAGACTCTCGACAGAAATCTTCATTAAATCGAATTACTCGAACGTATTATAAATTATAAAGGCAACGAAATTTTTGCTCGAGATCGATAGCTCTCTTTTACGCGAATTTTCTTCATATTCACTACGTGGACGTATCTTCAGTACAATATGAAAAAATATCGTGTAATAAAATCGAGATGTTTATTAGAATTAAATAAAAATGAGATATCATTGCATAAACGTCATTGCATTGCGTTTTACAGTGCGTCATTGCAGTAATTCGTGCTGCCGCCTTCCCTTTCCCTCCTCGTTTTGATGAAAACATTGTAAATTCATTTATTATCAATATCCGAGATAGATTTCCGTCTCAGGTAACTAGTAATCGTGGAACTGCCGGCCTCCCTGGCATTTTCTTGCGCTTTTGTTTTCATTTCGCAAAGAAGAAAAACGAAAAGAGAAAAAAAAACCGACATTTATCTTCGGGCAACCGTTTTACGAGACGCAAAATACGTATCACCATAGGTGACCGCTCATTATCATAATCATTACGCTCGCTGCGCTTGTTTATGCAACCGGCTTCGGTTGTGTGCGCGTGCGCTCCTTGTAAACTTATCGCCTCGTGCCTTCTTTTACTTTGTACCGTCGTCGTCGTACTCGTGTCACGATTGAAGGACAAAAGTGACGAAGTCGAAGCAACGCGCAACTTCTTACGGTCGGTCTGTTTTTCGACGATGCGAAAATTATAGCGCGCGTGCATCGTCAAGTCGACGTCAGAATAGTCGATACATCTCTTTTTTTTCGTTATATATAATTTATAGATAATCTCTTGAAATTTATTCCCACTTAAATCGAATAATAATTTATTAAAACTTTAAACATATTGACTGCACTAATGTATTTGCATTAAGTATTTCTAGCATTAACGTTCTAATGCTGTGTTCTCATTGTTCAATGAGAGAACGAAGGGGAATTATTTTTATCTTTGAAGCTTACAATTCGCAGAAAAGCATTTTGCATTTTTTATTTTGAGAATCATGACTCGGACATTTTAGATATTTTTACGAACGAACACCGATTTCAAATTTGATCAGTAGAAATGCATTTACCTTTCGCCAATAACGGATCACGCTACGTAAACCAATGAAATGCACTTCTCGATACATATTTGTTCTAGCAGAATATTTTTAGAATATCGTACAATCGTCCTTGCGGCGCTGAAAAACAACCGGTACTTTTTAACTCCGTTGAAGCGCTAAACGCGACGTTATTGTTATCGCGCGTGCGAATGACGGGGCAGAGTAGTACGCGGACCGTCTAAACGGGCCTGTCGATCATTCCTGAATAGATATTCCGGCATGAATCAAGCTGCTGGAATGTTCAAAAGGTAAAGCGGAAATTCCGTCTCCGGCCGCGCGCGGTGACGGTTTTTATTTTCTTAATTAAAAGTACCGCGAGAGAGAGAGAGAGAGAGAGAGAGAGAGAGAGAGAGAGAGAGAGAGATATGTGTGTGTTCTCTCGCGCTGTAATCTGTTGCAAATTAAATAGAAACAGTCGCGGGACGCGGATGTGGCGAGGGAGCACATCCGCTGGCTCATGAGTTATCGACGCTCACTTCTCTGGTTATTGGAGCCTCTGTTATCGCCGATATGCCGAGAATAAACGCGGCAAATAGAACGCTTTGAAAGGTCCGTCCTGATGACGGGACGTGGACGATCGGCACTCTCTCGCTCCCTTCCTCTCTTTCGCATCAAGACGGCGAGAGAATTCGATCCTGTTGAAAATGACGTTCTCTCGCCGTCGATGTGACCTTGGTTTTCTTATTTGGGAATACCGCACGGGTAAAGAGCGGAGAGCCGCAGAACGGCGGACGGCCTTGCGAGCGAATTTCATTCGCTCGCCTGCCCGCGCCGCTAAACATTCGACTCCGATTTGCGAAATGTTTCGGGAGAGTGTCGTTCGGATTGCATTTGGCGCGTCCGATATCAAAGGCGCCATTTCGCTGCTCCACCGTGTCCTTTTGCAATCGCCGTCGGCGCGTGGAAGTCGAGGATGAGGAGGAGGAGGAGGAGGAAGGAGATGAGGGGGGAGGGGTGGCGACGGGAGGGAAAAGAGATCCTTTTGGTATCTCCGATCCTGCCGGAATGCAAACTCCGACCTCGCCGCCAGGTGCCGATTCTCTCACAACCGAGTGTCTTTCGCCGTTTCTTCCCGTTTATTTGCTCCCTCGGTACGAGAGATCGTTCCCGTTTTCAGAGAAAAATACCGTCGCGCGCGTTAACATCGCCGTGAAATGTATGTGCATGCGTAATTATTCTGTAATAACGCTTCGGGGCATCATACGTGGTTAACATGTGGAAACGCGACCCGCGGATTTTCAACGTATCTTCCGTCGCATATTAAACGTCCGGCGATTAATAATGCTACAATTTAACGCTTAACGTGATTACATTTTGCAATATACACTGTTTTTTACCTAATTTAAATCGCAGCGCTCATAGTTATTATCCCAACAGATTCACGAGACGCGCCAGCTATTATAATACGGCAGAATTTCTACTGACAGTCGTGTGTTCACCCGTGTTCCTTTTTTCCTCCCTGATTGATCCCGAATTATTATATGTTTATATACGGCATGGTCGATATCTTTTTTTTACGCTTGTAGGCTTGTATACATAAATGTCGTGATTTTGTATAGTTTTGCAGCGATTTAACAGCTATTCGAGACAATTTTATTTATTTTAACAAAATCTCGGGCACTAAATCACGATATTGCGCGCTACGACGAAAAAAAAAAACAGTGGTCACCGGCGAGATCCGCGAAATTGGATTGAATTTTTAACGCCGCTTTTTTTTTCGGGAGCAAAGCTGCACATACAAAAGAATCTATTTTCGCGCTCTCCACATATTTTTTTCATTTAGGATCACTACCGTCCTATCGTTTTTCTTGCGACGCCTGCCGCGTGACCTGCCTGCTGGCAACACTTGAAAATGTTAAGACAGAACGGAGAGAAAAGAAAGACTGTAGTAGTTATTTACGGTCATCGGCTCCCCGCTAAGAACGTGCGTTTTGCCCATCCGCGTTTACGAGAGTTCACGGATAAATCTATGAATAGAGCATCGAGAGGAGCGGACTTGTCTTTATGGTCTATTAAGATGTCCGCAAACTGCATTACATCAGACCATCGCTTTCCTCGAGGACGCTGGTCGTTCGCGTTGATCGAAATATCGAGCTCGTTGATCATCGACGTTGACGGCTCGGTCTCGAAAGGCGGGCTTTTCTATTAAAAAGCCGAAAGGCGCCGGGGCGATCGATATAATCGTCGACGTACGCTCGTCAATTCGGGATGAGGTCGGTGTCACGTTGTCTGACAAATGAGGCCGCGTTATACAAGAAACCGCCGATGCGGTTGCCACAGTTGCCGTTAAGTACGTTTAATACGTTATTTGTTTTGTAAATTTTGAATGCTATTGCGACCGAGAGAGAGAGAGAGAGAGAGAGTGAGTTTAAGAATTAATAGAATGTGACGCGTGAGATGTCTTAATTAATAATTTACCGAGGGATTCTTCATTATTATCCACGAAGCGTATAAAATACCAAATTGGCGATAATTTCGTTAATGTTATTGATATTCGCGGTAATGTGAACAGTAGAGGTTATTCATGGACGCGTCGCACGGGGGAGATTATGCCTTAATTGACATGTAATTATACGAGTTAATTTCTTAATACAGCCGGTAAGATTTCGAACAGCCAATATACAAACCAATATACGTATATATCGACAACTTACGTCATGACATAGAGGTTATTTTTCTTATCTTTCGAGAGGCAGCGTGTGATTCGCGAAAGAGTTAAACATGAAAAAAACCCAGTCTTGTAATGACAATCATATTTTTTATTACAGTCCGATGAGGAAGAAAATACATGAAACTTTATGTCAGGGTGCGATCATATGCAAGAAAAGGAAATACGAATTTAAATTGCAAATTGAACAGTCGGCGCATATATACGCACGCACCGACGCGAAATAAAATATCATCATACAGCGGCCGATACAAAATAAACACTCGAGGCCTTCCGAGAGTGTACGCGCGCGCTGATAAGACCCGACGATAAGACCCCCGATGCGCTTGCCACGGGGCTTCGAATTACTCGTTTCGGCGACCGATGTGTCCCGCGGCTTTCTCGGACCGAACGTCTCGAAACTCTCTCGTATCGCCGGAACGAGTCGAGTTCTTCTCGTCGCGAGCGGGAGAGAAGGAGAAAGACCGGGGAGAGAGAGAGTGAGCGAGAGAGCAAAGAGCTTTCGAGTTCGTCGGCCGAGAAACGTAATTTTGCGTCGGACAAAATCGCCGGTGTTCGGGCGGATCACCGAGGGCTCCGCTCCGCTCCGCTCCGCTTCGCGGTATCGTTAGCCGTGCCGACGGAGTGAGGTCAGCAGCGCCCGCCACTCAATAAATCAGAGACACGGTGCATCGCGCGCGACGCGTGTCGGTGGGAAGCGAGGACGGTCGAATTCTGCCACATGATCCGTCAACAGAGATCACCCGGATGAAATACGCGCATCCGCATCGGATATACCGACTATCCGTAGAAGCCTCCGGAGTCTCGAGCGCGTGCAAGGGTTGGAAGGCTAAGGGAGAATGACGCCGATTCCGGGATTTCTGCGGGGAAAGAATCTATAGGAAGTCCGAGTGCGAAAATTTGATTTGAAAATTCTGCGACGGTCTATTTGTAGAACGCAATTTGAAATCGCTCATTACTACGTGTTAATTACCGTTTACGTTTAATTATGGGTTACGACACAAGCAACTCTGTTGTATTTTTATAGCTTCTTTATCATTTCGACGATTGATATAAGATTGAACCTAACGATTCAAATGTCTATTGCTTTAGAGGAAAATAATTTCGCAAAACAGATTTGAATCTTTTAAACTACGTCTTTTTTTATCATCGTGGAATTTAGCTGCGTAAACTCCCGTGTCTCATCTTCGCGATAAAATATCTCCGACAGACGTTCGTTATTCTATCCGTTTTCCTACCTATCGTATTTTCGATACACACCAGTTCGTCGCGATTCTATTTTCATCTCGATGCACGCAAAAATGAACACCAGAGGGTCGTAATAATTCGAAGTATATGCACAATTTTAGCGCCGGTTGGAATAACATTGAAGTTATTGTATGAAACGATATTATTTTTTCGCGATATTGAGCAACGGACTTCGCTGCTCTTCTGCTCTTTTTATGGGGTTTTTTTTTCACTTCGTTCGATCGCTTCGTGAAATAATTCGTCAGTACATCGCTACGTTATTCACAGTTCGTTAAAAAATAATAAACTCTACCGATCGGCAGCCCGCTAATTGCCGTACGAACGGTAACAATTGGATGACGCGGGGAACCTAATTACCTCATAATTAAGCATGCGCTTTGAGCTATTTTACAGCGAGCGATTTATAAAAATTACCGAGGCACTCAAAGGCAACAATGTAATTGACTGTCATCGGCGAATAATTCTATTATCCCGTGAATTACGCGATACAACGATGAATGCGTAACGAGGTAGCATATTTTAATAATAAATCAAAATGCGCGCACGATCGGGCTCGCTCGCGCTCTCCGCTCCTACATCGTTATCCTTTAAATCCCCCCCGGTTATTAATAAAAACTACATTACATTTATCGCTTTTAATTAATTATACAAAAGCTCTTATTAATACTGGTAAATAAATGAGATTCAACGGTACCGATAGCAAATACACGAGATCCGTCGGATAATTACCAGCGATTAATTATCAACGATATGATATCGAGATACGCGCGGCGAATATAAACGCGTCCCGTAAATAAACATTTCTATTCGCTTGACGAAAACACGCGCTTTGCGCTATCGCGCTGTGCATTTCGCGAAAACTGTCCGTGACATTTTTTCCTCTTGCATGTACATATTTTGAAGAGGCTTTAAGCCGCGCGCTTGGTAGAGATCGATATGGGAGGGGACACCGTATCGATGTCCGGCGACAAAGAAAGTCTCTTGCACCTGCATGAAAAGTGACCTACTTCTCTGCGTAATTCCCTAAGATACGGAAGAAAGTCCACGTCTCTTACTTTCGTATCTTCCTTTGTGTCGCGGTTGTCACGTCGTTGCGGTTGCTTTCGAAAAAAAGGAACCCGTACAACGAGAAACGATGTGCCTCTCGGATTTTGAAGAGCCTCAGGTACGCCAGATACGATAGTTCAAGAGAGAGAGAGATACGTATTCTTTTATGCGCTTGTCGAAACAGCCTTCAAAGATAAATCGATATCCTTCGTTCCGTCGGAACGGCGCGGCATCGAGACGGTATGAATAAATATTTCCAACATACGTTTCGTGACACGGAATACGACGTGATTATCCATTTACATTCTTCAAAAAAACATAGAATTTAGAGATAAAGATAAATTTAGAGATACGGATAAGGACAGGTCAGTTCTTGAGAAACTTTTGAAATAAAAGCTGCTAAGAGCAGTTCTTCTGATACGAAAGCTGTTAACGGAACAAAAATTCAACGAGAAGATAAATGTAAAACGTATCATGCACTCTGCACATTTGTCGTTTAATGAAATTTCTGTTTCTCTCTCCCGCGAGTTATCGTATTGCGAAAACGAGAACACCGAAATATTCCGACACAGTTTCGATTTTGGTGGACTTTTAATGTATTCGGCAGGGAGGCTAATAGCTTTATTACTATTCATTACCACGCGTTGCGTGGCCGATAGCTGGCACTTCGCTTAAATAATGTGCGACGTCTGATTTAAAATTCTTGCTCCCTGCGCGAAGGGAGACCAGCGAAGGATAGGCGCGATTTTCCCCTCCGGCAAAGTGGCGCGGTCACTCGCACGCGGAAGCGATCGAGCGCGGCAGCGTTGTCCGCGATAAGCATTAGGAACACGTCTCCGTGGCGCGGCGCGCGGAGATAATGACGCCGCGCGGTGCTCACTTTTCAAGCCGTCGCCGTTTCGCGCGCAGAGAGTACGAGAGAACGCGGAATCCCGCGCGTCGAATGCGCGGTAATAACGGGTTGAATTACCGGTATGTGCGGCCCCGTGCAAATCGACGAGAGATTTTCGCGCGGGACGATCGCGCCCGGGACTTTATCGCCGCGTTTACACCGCGCTAAATCTTTTTACCGCCACCGGTTTGTCGGTCCGCTATTTCTTCTTCCCCCCCCCCTCACCCCTCTGTCGGCTCTTTTTTGCCCCCTTTGTCCGTCTCTCTTCCCTCTTTTTTTTCGTTTACGTCGGGATAAATGCTTTATTGCCCACCGATCCCGGCCCGGGCCAGTGGCGTATGAGCGAGAGTGGCCCACGCACTCGGGATATCTGGCGCTCGATTCCCAGCGGGATGGAAAACCTAATGGTTCAGAGACGACTGCCTTACTTTGGACCGAAACACCAGGTTAAACTTGTTAGAAAAGAAAATGTGTTTACGCGTGTTCGCACTTTCGAGAGGAAGTACAATGGAAACGTCCTTTTATGTTATCGCTGCTAGATAATCCTGTGATTATTTTCTACTTTGTACCTTTCTATACTCGTCAGGAATGATTTAAGACACGACTTAGTCGTCATTCTCAATAATGCGTCGATATTTTAAAAGTATTCGTTATCAACTGTTTTTCTTCCTACGTAAATTATTCGAGTTTACAAATGGGAAGAAACGCCAGTGATAAAAGCTATCGTTCCGCGATAATTCCATTGATACGTGAACGACGTTGGTACGCAAGGTCAACCACTGGTTTAGACGAACGTACATCGACAGGCTGAGTAACGATGCAACTTTCTCGATCGGAATGACGTAGGGTTAAAGCTCGAGATGCTCGCGATCGCATTTCTCTCGCTCTGTTTACGTCGTTTTAAACGTATCGGCACGCGATAAGAACTTTTCCCGTCCGCAGCGATGGAGAATGGAGTTGCGTCGTCGCGCGGCATCCCGTCGCTGGTGTATCTTGACAATGTTTCTCAATACGCTGCCGTGCTCTGCCGTTTAAACCAAACAACCCGGTCGTCTTCCGTTTATTATCCCGCGTAGGCGAGCGTGCGTCTTCGCGTCGGATAAACGTATCACGTAACAGCGTTCCCCCTGTTGGGCGATTTTGCGAATGCTTGTAATAGACACGTCTATCTCGCGTGGGGAGATAATAAATTCGTATACTCCATATAGCGGGATTTCTTAAATTAATTTATGCTGATAGTTTTTTTTATTGTCAGTTAAGAAGCACTTTTCTATAATCTTTTTATAAGAATTTATTTCAACTTATATTTTTGTTGAGCTATTTAAATTACGTAAATTCATTCAATCAAACTTTTTTTCGTTTAACGCAATCTCATTTCAAGATTTTCACGTTGAAACTGAAGACATTTTCAAATCAACAATATTCTCTTTTTCTGTATATTGCGCTTTAACATATAGTCTCGAATTATATTTCAATACCGAAATATTTAACGGTTAAGTATATTGAAAGGAGGAAGGGTGATTTCCAAGGAAAGTTTATTTAAAGAAATTGATCTTGCCCAGGATATACGTGCGAATTTTCGCTATTAGCAGACATAAGAGTTCCGAAATAAGAAATAAAAGGGATAAGCTGGCTGCGGTAATCAGAGACGCGGCGCGACGTCTGTCGGTGACGCTTTCTCGCATTAAAGCGAGGTGCAGCCGGGGATTCTTTTATTTCATCCGCGCGTCGCTAATGAACGAATTACGGGCGCGCGCGCGCACGAAATAAACGCGCGGTAATACGGCACGATGAGCGCCGTAACTCCGCGAGCGCAAACAATGCTCGGGGAAATGATACGTGTTTGCCTTCATATAACTTTGGACGAACGCCAGACGCGCGTCAATTCCCCACTGGCAAACCGCCGAAATCTTTGTCAAACCATATGTCCTCGAGCGCGCGCGCGCGTGCTCCGTTATGTCAGCCACTCTCGTCGGGAAAAGTGAGCGTATGTTGCGCGGAAATCTTTTACACCGCGAACGTATGCACACGTGAGTTGTGTGGCACGCGGACAAAAAGGAGGAGAACCGTCGTTGTCAAATTTAACGCTCGTTACAAGTCGCGCGTTATCGAGTGATTTATCGCGCTCTCGCCGCTCTTCCGGAAAATCTCTCTCGCCGAGTTCCCGATAGTTTCTGTCAGCGCAAACGACGCGTAATTCAGGCAGCTACGTGCACGTTGAAAATACGCTAAAACCACAATCATTCGGACGACGGCAAAAGTACGAGACAGTTTCATTCCGCGACAGTTTTATTTTGCTCAATGTAAATCTGTACGGGGCAATATCTTCTCCTTGTCATTCTCGCGGACAATTTATGGCGGCTATAAAAATACAGTGCCACACCGGGTTGTTTTATCCCATGTTTCACCCTGCGAAAAATCAAAGAAAACAAACCCGCGGTGTTTATTCGGGTAATAGGAAGTAAAGTTGGTCTTTTCGTACACTTGACCCAATCGGCAGCTTTAATCCGTCAAAGCGCGCGCGCGCGCGCACGCAGAGTTTACACACTGTCTACGGTATCGCCCCGACATGATTATTAACGGCGAAGTGATTCCATTAACGCTTAATTGGAAAGACAAGTATTAGACGAGACAGTAAAAAGCCAATTGCCGAAAAAGAGCCTTTATATGAGCAACGTGTCGCAGTAGCTCTAAATTCATAAAACTCTCCACGCTCGTGCACCTTTATCGCGCGCTGATAAAAATGAATATATAAATTTAAACGCGGGCATAAATATTATACATTTAATTTATGCTCGCATGCTGCGTTTTCACCGACAATATAATTTATGCGTAATTACTTTGTCCGTAAACATCGCGACCGGATTAAAGTCTCCGCGATAAACCCGTGGACAGTGTTAACGTCCTGTTTGACGCGGCAATAAGTGAACAACCTCTTGTATCTCCGCGGTTATAAGAGTGCCGTTTCTGCATCCGAACGACTTCTTTCAAACTGTTCAGAAAATCAGTTTCGTATCGCGTCGATTTAACGCGCAAATTGGAGCGGACATTCGATTCGGGAAGCGTAACGATGTGTCGAGAGACACGTGTAGGTATGTGTTTACAAGGAGGCGTTATTTCTGTCCGCAAATTCGCGGTGAATTAACGATACGATCGCCCTCCTTTCGCGGGAACCCCGTCGTCGTCCGTCGTCGTCGTCGTCGTCCCCTCGTGTCCCGCGCGAGTACATTAACAGCGTTTCTCGCGAGTAAACCGCGCGGAGGAGATCTGTCCGCCGCGCGCCCGTTCGTGTACCTGTGCACACACGGGCGGAGAGCATATTAACGTTGCCAGCACGCGGGGCGGCCGGGCGGTTGATTAGAGCAAGCCCCGGGTCGTGTCAACATAACGAAACGGACGGAAACGCGGCAACGCCGCGACGCGGCGCGGCGTGCGGACGGACGACTTTGGTAGCCGGTCGGTCGGTCCCGAATGCACGCACGCACGCACGCACGCACGCACGCACGCACGCACGCACGCACTCACGCTTACACGCACGCAGGCATGCACGGCACGGCCCCACGGTGGAACGTCCGCGCGTCCGAGAACGACCTTCCCTCCGCACGATTCGCACCGCGGAGCCAAGGAACTTCGCTCGCCGTGCCGCCGCGCCGTGGAAGCTTCTATCTTGTTCCTCGCGCGCGCACACCGCGATTCTCCGCGACGAGTCGACGACTCAAGAGATTTCTCCCGCGGAGATCGGCTGAGATCGGACATTCCTCGATTTTCGAAGATCTTCCTTTTTCTTTCTCCTTTTTTTCTTAAATATTTTCGAGCGCACGTTTAATTAGAATTTAATTTAAATCAATTTTCGTAAACAGCAGTAAAACTGCAAGATTTTGCAGTTTTAACGTGTTTTTGTTACAGGTAGTCTATTTAAAATTATGTTTTTTAATTACGAATAAATTACATGAACACAGTTTGCACGGGCAGCAAAATATTAGCATAGGAAAATGGGGAGATGGAAATTTAGAAACCTAGCTATTTTCGGCATTCTTTGCAACATGAACAGTGTAAATGAATCGATAATGAAGATACTTTTTTTTTTTACTTGTACTATTGGCACACTTTTATTACATTTAATAACGCGTTCCTCAATTATTGTAGGAGGAAGATTGGTATACAGATCCGGGTGCTTTACTCGTTTCGACATGTGTGTATGCGGCATTAATTTCACGCACGCGCGGTTTTTGAAACAATCGATAGATTTCACTATTCATTGAATGCCAAATGGTAAACAAGTCGTTTGTTGGAAAAAGTGGGCCCGCCCGATTGTTGCGCGTCCGCGACTCTTCAACTCCAGTATTTTTATTCACGAATACTAATGGCTTTTACATCTCGATACTCGACGCAGCGTTGTGTTGATTTTTTCTATTGCGCTTGTGTTTTTTTTAATTGCAACAAAAGTTGCGCCGAAGTAAATATGAAAAGAATACATTTTCATTGATAAAATCTATCCCGTTTTTTGTTCGCGTTCGCAGATTTATGGACAATGGCGTACGTTTTTATAGACTCCATAAGACTCGTGTACCATTTGTACGCAAATCACCCAGCCAAATGAAAAGGAACGGCGAAGGGGGGAGAGGGCGGGGGAGAGGAGCGGGAGAAGAGGGCACGGACAAAAATTATATGCATAATAATATGCAACGTTGCGTATCGCGACGTGAAGAAACTTCGTTACGCCGTAACGTCCTGTGTATATCGCATAAGAACGCGTTATCGTATCGCGTTGCCCCTCGAGCGGCGTGAGCAGTGACTTGCAGAAAAAAAAAGAGAAAGAAAAGAGATGAGAGCAGCAGCAGCGGGCGACAAAGTTCGAAGAATTTTTCTTTTCTTTTTTTTTCACGTGCGCCTAAACGCATAATTACACCCGTGTTGGTTTTTCCTTTCCATTTATGCGGGCGATTAATCGTAATTAAGTTCTTGCGTCGTGTCCCGTAATAGGATAATCTTGAGGACAGGACGACAGGGGCCAACAGCTCGTTACAGAATCAACGAGTCATGTAATTCGTCGGCTTGAATCGCGCTCGTGCAATTGCCGCT
Source organism: Temnothorax nylanderi (assembly GCF_030848795.1). Taxonomy (NCBI): domain Eukaryota; kingdom Metazoa; phylum Arthropoda; class Insecta; order Hymenoptera; family Formicidae; genus Temnothorax; species Temnothorax nylanderi. Next base: position 474,039 of record NW_027249094.1, on the reverse strand, counting down.
TCCAGCACCCGTTTTTCTTTTCCCGTCCCGCGTTCGAAGAGCGATCGCTCGTTCGGACGAATTTTCGCGGGGGGAAAAACCGACGAGGGGGGGGACGACACCTCACTCGTGCGATATCGCGGCGGTACGGTATCGCGCTGTGGAGCGCGTCTCGATTACACGCAGCAGCCGTAATGAATTATCGTGTGCGTACCTTCTTGCGAAACTATACATTGTGACATACCTCCGGTAAACGCCATACGGGGATTCGCGGAATTAAAGCCGGTACGGTCTCGCGTGCGCGGCGGCGTGGTCGCGGGGCAAAACGGGAGAAAGGATTTAATCATTGTGGATATAACATGATGATAGCGTACGTTGCTGTCCAACGCGGTATTAACGTCAATCAGGGGGTACTCGCTCGATTTTTGCGAGCAGGCCTTTATTACGCGCGCATACGTACGCAAAAACACACGCATATATATATATATATAGCATGAGTCACACGGCTTTTTAAGTACCTACTTATCGGATATAATTTTCGTAATATATTTACAAATGATAAGCGATAATTGGTCGAGTGTTTCGTTCTATAAATTCAAACGGCGAGCGCGTCGTGAGTGTCTCGAAAACCAGGCCGTGAATCATCTAATAACAATCTCTGACGCGAGCGTTGTTCGCGTTGTTCGCATCTTTTTGCTTGAAAAGAAGAAAAGAGAAAGAAAGGGGTAAAAGCAGGAAGGGAGAGAAAAGTAAATTAATTAAAAAAGTAAATTAATTCGCGTACAGACCCGCGCGATTTGCGGAGGAAGAGCTGTGTTGTTTGTTAGAAAAAACGTGCGTGTCGCGGTAATATCGTACAGCGCACTCCTGTAGAGAAAGGGAAATGAATCGACGTTCGCGAGGTGACGCCTCGTTCAACGCGGTGGTGTATACGGGAGCCCGGTTAATCTCAATCTGACAAAACATCGCGTCGTTCGGGCACAATGTGCGACTATCTCTAAGAATAATGCGCGTCAGCTGATTCGGCTGCAGCCGTATGAATGAACGAGCGGCTTTGCCAACTGTGATAGCTCTCATCAATCACGTCTTGGCGCATCTTTGCTCGGAAAGAAAAAGAGAGAGAGGGAAGAAAATCAGGGAGGAAAAAAAATATGTACCATCTCACGAGCGAGCTCTCGTTTCCGAGGGCACGATCGGGGGAGGAACCCCTCGACGACGCGTATCGCGAGAATCTAGACGTATCTTTTCTCGCGGGCGCCCCGCACCTTCCGCGAAACGGAGCTCCGGCCCCGTCCGGCGGCCGCGGAGGTTTTATTCAATTAAATTCACGTCGCCGAGGAGCACGCGATCCGACCGCGACGAACACGTCCTAGGGGGTTTCGACTCGCAGTTGGCACACGTGCGCAGGTGGAGTGCGGTTTTTGCCGGGCGGCGGTGGCGGTGGCGGTGGCGGTGGTGGTGGTGGTGGTAGCGGTAGCGGCGGCCGCGGCGAACGGCAGCGGCGGTGGTTTTTTGCGCCAACCGCGAGGTCTCTGGTGGCTTTTTCCCTTCTTTTCTTTGGTACCCACCCGTGGCGCGAAGGAGGGGGAATGGCGGGGAAGGAGGCGTGAAGGGGGAAAGAGGGAGGAAGAGCGCGACGTCCTGTGGCCGCGTGTCGGAGGGAGAGAGCGCAACGCCGTCGCGAAAAAAAGAGGGACAGGAGCGAGAGGGGGGGGGACAGAGAGAGGGAGCGAGAAAGAGCAATCGGATCGCGGCTCGCTCCTTCCAGCTGGCCTGGCACGACGAAGGCCTTGTCGCGCGGCTGCTCGTTCGGTCAATGTCTTCTCTTTCTTCCTCGCTCTCTCCCTTCTCCCTCTTTTTCTCTCTCTCCCTCTCTCCCTCGCTCCCGTCCCCGGTCCCCCCTACCTACCGTCTCCTCGCGCTCTTTCTCTCGCCTTCTCTCGCTCCCCGCTCTCTTTCATCGCTCCCCCCCACCAGCAGCACTCCCGTGCTGCATCGCGCACACGAGACACGGGTGCCTGCGAAATCCCTCTGTCATCTTGCGAACGAACGCGCCCGTCCGCGGCCAGGATTATCCCGCGCCGTGCGCCGATCGCGAAAAATCAGTTCGTCGCGGTCCGAGACGCGCCGTCGTTGTCGTCCTCCTCGTCGTCGGCGGGCGACGGCGAGCAACGGGGAGTCCGCAGCACGGGCGAGAGAGATCCCCGGCACTGTGGATCACACACCGGTAACATTGTTCGGCGTTCGGCCCGGAGCGGAGAATGAGGGAGAACACGGTGCGTTCGGAAATGTGCAGACGTACCACCGCGGTGGTTTGAAGGCGCGTACCGCGGGCAAGGCAAGGTGAGGAGACGGCGGCGGCGGGTTCTCTCTCTCGTTCGGGCTTTTTCCGCCGGCGGGGCCGCGCGCAACAGCGTGAAAGTTCCGCGATCGTTCGCCGCGCGGACTCCGGCGCGCTCTCTCGACTGCACGTCGTCGATGACGTTCCCGATGCCGTCGTCATCGCCGCCGTCGCTGCCGCCGTCCACGTCCACGTCCAGTCCGTCGCTCTCGTAGCCGGAGTTCGCTCGCACGGTGTTTACGACGGACGGTGCTGCGTTGCTAACGTGTCGGGGTGCGTGCGCGACACACAAGTGCGGAATCTCGATCGGCGCGAGTGCGGGAGCATGGCTCTCGGCGACGTCGTTGTCACCGCCGCCGCCGCGCGTTAAGGAGCGGCGTCGCGCGGGCGCGAAGAATGAAACTCGACACCGCGGACTAGCGGCTGCTTGCTGCGGGGTGCTCCTCCGATCGCGGCGACGCTTCGCGTTTTCTCGCGACCGCAGGTGGGCGCATCTCTTTTGCATATCCATGGATTGATTTGAAATCGCGACTAGAACGATTTTTTAGACCGATAAATATGGTGCTGATATTTTTGATGTAAAAATGACGGCGAACATTTGTACGGCTCCCTGACATCCGCGATGAGAATGATAATGCAAATGAGGCAGACGCTGAATGTGAAATTAGAATTTGTGATGACGGTAGATTTTTGCAAATGTATTACTGCTTATGCACTTCCGCCACTTTCTGCATAATGCGGCCAACGTAATAATAAAATCAAGTGCAATGACGAAGTTATTACATTGCAAAATACAAGCTACAAGTGGAATATTATATTCTACGTATGAGATATTTAAAGTGTTTTATATATATATATATATATATATATATATATATATATATATAATATATATATATATGATTGTGAACGTACATGTACATATACACACAATTTATGTACATACACAAGACAGTATTCTTTATATATCTTTTTTTTTCGTTTTCAGAGTGCAATAAAGTTAGCTGGTAAAAATAATGTCAAGAAGCTGCACACGCTGCTATCGATAGTGGAGGAGAAGCCAAAGGTGGACACGGGGCAGAATAACAGGCACAACGAGCACCACATCAAAAACAATTTCAAGCACAACCATTACACACACAATTCCATACTGACACCCTCGACGCTAAACCAGGTAATTGAATAATCTTAGTTAAATTGCGTCAAGAGTCCATCTCGCTGACACATGCCAATCAGAGTGCGATACGTGACAGTGGTGTTGAAAATTTCTCTCGCAGGGCCTAGATGCAGGTACAAGCGACGATAGTGGCAGAGCGTCTGAACAGTTGCACGGCCCTGGTATACCTAGGGATTGCCAGGACGCAGACAGTTCCAGGGACCATCTCAGCGATGTAAGTCCCACACGCACTATAAGTTACATAACTTGGAACAGTAATACAATCATGTAACTTAGAATGTATGTAACAAATGTTATTTCATGACTCCAAGTGTAACAGACGTCTGTTTAATATTTTTCTGTATTAGCATACCCTAGTCTCTTCAATTTCTGTGTAATTAAGATAAAAATATATTTTTTATACGTCAACATCAATTTCTTTATTGAATGAGTAATGAAAAGTTAGAAAATTAATTGGTATATTTATTCACGAGTCTGGTTTTATAATATTACAGGCTAGCAGTCATTGCAGTTCGGGTAAAGGTTATATCGTAAGTATCTATTATTTAATCAATACACTCGAAAGGTCGTAAATTATGTTTCTATATTATGGTAATAAGTACATAATTTATTGTTTCGATGTTTCAGTGTGATAGTGAAGGAGAAGACGATAAGGTATGCACATTTCCTGTAGATACTCCACTATTTCGAAGAAAATAATCGATCCAGTTTTAATAATTTCATCATTTTGTACGTTACAGGGCTCGGATGCCGAATCTATACTCTTTGAATCTTCTACCCCACCACCTCTCACACGTAAATGTAAGTAAATGCTTTCAGAAACGAGAAAGTACAACGTTATTGCCATTATTGCGCCATATATTTCTCATCTGCAATTTTACTTTTTGTTTCTAGACGAATTGCCGTCTTCTTCGCCACACGTTTTACCACCCACAAACGGGGCAGGCGGATCTCCACCGGACACGGGTGGTCAAACTTCTAATCCAGCAACGAATGCTCCGGCACCTATACCACCTCCTGTGCCTGCGTCTGCACCAGTTCCAACAGCGCCGAGTCCTCCCAGCCCCACGTTGCCTCCACACATATCCCAGCCTCCTGTAAGTAGCTACGCATCATAAAAACTCGCTCTTGCGCGCGCAGAGAAGGTAGTGACATTCGTTGTTGACGTATTGTTTCAGATGACTAGTCCTTTGGCAGCGAATCCACGTGCAATAGCTCCGCAACAGCGGCCAGCTTCCCCTGCTCTGCCACCGCCCTCTCTATCTCAGCAACCGCACACTACGATACCTGCATTGCATCCACCTATTGGGCCTCTCGTCTCGAGTCATACAACTAGTCCAGCGGTAGCCAGTTTAGGTGTTACGCCGGCAGCACCATCGAACGGGGCGGCCACCACGAGTTATCCACCGCCCATTCCTATAGCCGCGTATCCGCAGACACAACCGTCGTATCCACCGCTCTACACTCCGTACACCGCTTTAAATCACAGCCCGTATCTTCCACCCGCGGTACCATCCCCTTCTCATTCTGCTTCGTCTCGCGCTGACGTGGTAAGTTACTGGTTACGTGATATGTCAGTGACAAATATTTATCTCAAGTACGGGATATGAGTGTTTATCAACGAGGATAATAATTGTATTTTAGAGAGGAAGTAGAGCTTCCCCCTGTACCAACCTAAATAAACAGACTATAGGAAATAACCTCGCGAGTCATAATAATACTCCATTGAGCGCTGCCACCACAACATGCGTATCCACTATAACTAATACAGTTACCACGGCAAATACTATCGCTCATAGAGACATGGTGGCCTGCAGTCTGTCTGGACGAAGCAACAACTCTCCACGTGGACATAGCCCCAGTCGGGAAAGGGATAGTTACAGGTAAAATATTTCCTTCTGATCACGGTATTACGGCCACGTTTGTCAGAATTGAGTAATTCGATAATTAACAGGAAATTATAATAATAATTGTAATGTTTGTTACAGCAGTAACGTGAGTAGTCTAAGCCGAGGCAGCATAACGCCTGTTAGTGTGCCAAACACCTCCTCTCCAGCCAATTCTAGTCTACCTGCATACACCAAGCCACAAGGTTGGATTAGGTAAGTCTGAGCAAGTAACCTTTCAATAAAAGTTAAACACAAAAACGGCATAAAAATCTTTTACCTAAAAAAAATAGCAGCAACACAGCTTCCCAGCTGTCCCCAGCGACAGCTACGTCTGTCCCGAGGCCAACTCCGCCACCAGTACCACTCGGCATACACACGTTTCCACCACCGATGTTCGCAGCACCTTTACCACCGCCAGTGTCTAGTTCAAGCCCGCATACTTCACTGCCCTCGCTTCCCCCGCCGACGACTAATCCTAATCCGTTTTCCGCGGAGTCTCTTTTCCAAACAAGTAAGCTCATAATCTGACTTTTTTCACTGCAATATGTTCTATGTGAATATGGGCAGATAATAAATGCACTAACCAAAAGAAGGGGTGACACATGTTGCAGGTCAGGCAGACCTTCTGAGGAGAGAACTCGATAGTAGGTTCTTAGCGTCTCAAGACAGAAATGTTGGAGTTGGAAATTTAGGTCCACCGGCGTATCTTAGAACGGAAATGCATCATCATCAGCATCAGCATACGCATGTACATCAGCACACGACACCGTTGTTGCCAACAGCTGCAGCGTCAACGCTTTTTCCACCTCCAATTGTAAGAAATGTATTCATTATCCAATGAGACTAAAGAATTATATCCATTATACTAATTATCTGATCATGATCAATTCATTGTTAACTCGTTTATACATGTGAACTGACGTTAAACGAAATTGTCTTTTATTAGTTTAAGGACATCCCAAAATTGGGAGGAGTCGAATCGCCATTTTTTCGTGGAAACTTAAACCTTTCTGGTTATTCTGGTTTTAACACTAACCTTCTTCATCCCGGAATTGGACCGCCTTCAACACCTTTCGTGCCACCTAATCACTTGACTCCGTTCGCGCCAAAGGTGCTTTTATACAAAAAGCTAAATTTTCTCTCACATCTTGTACATATTTATTTAAACATTTGATCTTTTAATCCAGAAAAGTGGAAAATGGAATGCAATGCACGTGCGCATTGCGTGGGAGATATATAATCATCAACAAAAGCAACAGGCTGAAGCTAAGGCGGGAGGTGTCGTTAGTACCAAAACTGAGTTATTAAGACCACCTGGCCATCTTTATCCAGGGGGACCAGCCAGTGGCCTTGGACTCGGTGCACCATCAATGGCACCTCCGTTTCCAACTAACATGCCGTCTGCTCATCCCCCACCACCACCACCCCATTCTGTCGGTTTTCTGTCTGCAACGACCTCACATTTAGGTAATAGAGGTAACAAAGATTCACATTTATTCTTACATGCGCACGTTCATGTTTGTAGATACATGCATTGAACCGCATTATAATTATCAGTGTTTACATCATTGTTATGATTGTTTTTTTTATATTACAGGAACAGGAATATCTCCTTTTGGAAGATATCCATCAACATTCGGCGCGGCAAATCCCAATTTTCCGAATCTTTCAACTTTTCCACCAAGGGAAATGCCGCCTCTAGGTGGACTTGGTGCGGTGCATGATCCTTGGCGAGGGTACGTATATGAAACATTAATCAGCTATCGAGCCACCATTTTTTTTTTATTGTGAACATTCTTTTCACTAACACATGTATACATATATAAAATTTCAGATTGCAACGCGCTACTACTGGATTCCCACAGACTACTGTTTCGTGGGGCTTGAAGCCGGAACCTCCTGCGATAGACAGGCGCGCCGAGTTGGAGGAACGGGAGCGCGAGCGCGAACGGGAAAGAGAACGCGAACGGGAGCGTGAACGTGCCGAACGGGAACGCGAACGTATCAGACGCGAGAGAGAACGGGAGAGGGAGAGAGAGGAGCAACGTGAGAGAGAAAGGCGGGAACGCGAGAAGGAAGAGAAGAGGAAACAGCAGGAAGCGGCCGAACGTGAGCGAGAAAGGCGGGACAAGGAGCGCCGTGAGATGGAGAGGCGCGAGATGGAACGTGAGAGACTACTTCACCAGAATCGACAACATATGGTTGTTTCCCGAGATCGTTCGCCGCTCAGGAACGGCTCGACGCCTTTGGATACCGGGGAAGTGCGCGTAAAGGAGGAACCACGCAGCAAAGACGACGAAGTTGTAATGCTTCCACGACCGCCGGTACCCGGCCCCGGAACGACAGGGTCCGCGCAAGGACCTGGACCAAATCCACTGCCCGATCCGAGATACCATCACCCGCATCCGCATGCCTATCTTACGAGGCATCCGCACAGTATGCCAGCATCACATTCTATGCCGCGTAGCATGCTTCCCAGTTTAAGCGCACATCCAATGCAACATTTTCCACCGCCATCTGCGCCTGCCGGTCAACCGGGAGCCCCTTGGCCGAGCGATCCTTTCCGGGAGTACCGGTTCGACACGTTACAACAGCTACGATATAGCCACCCGTTAGTGGCGGCGTTCAGAGCCGAAGAAGAGGAACGGGCGAAATTGTACGCCGGCTATCCCCCACCGCCGGTAAACACGCTCAGAAGTAAGGACCCTAGTCCAGGTCCGCTCAGCAACTTGCATATGCATCATAGAGCAGGACCCGGCCCAGGAGTACCGGCACGTCCGCTTGAAAACGCCCTTATGCACGCGGATATTCATAAGAAAGAGGACGGATCGCAGTCCCGATGATACATCGTTCCGGCGTCCTCGGTTTCTGCGAGCGAACGCACTGACGGGCCGACCTTTTGAGCACCCCACCCAGTTAACTCTCGAAGCTCGGTGCTGATATTTTGCTAACAGAGAAGAAGCGTTATTTAAAAAAAAGAAATTGTATATACTATATAAATATATATAATATTTATAGTTATCGAGAAAAAGAGTACGGAAACGCGTAGAACTATTGTGAAAACGTAACGAAGATGCCTTGCTAGTAATGCCGGTGTTCCACCAATAACGGCGGCTAAATGAATGATGACGTTTCGTGAAGTAATTACGGAGGCATCGCTGATGTATCACAAATAATAACGCTGTCGTTATGTGATTTCTGCAGTTTCAGTGATCTGACTGTCTGTAGTGGTAACGAGCTCTAATTATTACGACGATAACTATGCGTACATTTTAAAAAAGTATCGTGTGTAATATTAATAGTTATTATAGAACGTGAGGCGATGGCTACGTAAAAAGGGAAAAAAAAACGAATCCAAGTTAGGAGAAAGAGTTAAGCGGATCTCTATTATTACTCAAAAAATTATTTAATTATTTATTTATTGCGACGTATAAATGAACTTGAATCTCTACTACTGACGTACAAGTGCGTAAGATTTGCCCTTATTTAATTGATGTAATATACAAATGATCGAATGTAAATTTTACTTCTTAGACTTTAATTTGTATATTAGAGACGGTAGAAAAAGAGGAGAGGGTATATAAAATGAAAAGTGTTCTTTGGCTTTCGGCGGCACATGCTTTTTTCATTTGCATGCTGGCTAAAAGCACTCTCGTGCTTCCCTGTGATATAAAAAAGAAAAATTAATCAAGAGTAGTAGGTCATTGATTCTTTTATCCCAAAAAGTCGAAGATACAAATAAAATGAAATCAAACTATCTCTGATAAAGTTATGACAATTAGATTCTTTTTATTTTTTATTTTCGAAAACACAGGATGACGCTTACTATACCAGCAGTTTGTCCGTGCCAAAGTGCTTCAATCAAAGAATATTTAATACTGTGTGCATGTGCATGTAACATTCACAGTGGTTTTTTAATACGTTCCCAAAAATTAAAATTATGGCATTTTTGTCCTTCTCTTTTAACCATTCTCTCAATTCTCAGCCATATACGTCGTTGTGTTACCAGAGAGCCAATTACGAGATCTCTTAAAAGTTCTGTGCCATGGACCAGGTTACGTTCGAATATTCCTGGTGCCTCAAAAGAAAAAAACGCGACTTTTCCGAGTAATCGAAATAATTCCCAGACTCTGTTCCGTTTATATTGTAAAATCACAGTAAAATTGTATATTATATAATTAACAACTATACACACGCAGTTTAAAAATTGTAGATATTTTTCATCGACGCAAAGTTACAATGTGATGCAATGATTTTGTTCATGTAGATATCGCGAAGTATAAAAGAGGATTTTGTGTGAATAGGTTTTTTCTAAAACTGATTCTTTGTAAAAGGATCTAATAATCATAGTTTCTATCAATCTTGTTGTTTTCAGTATTTTTACCAGTCCTGTCTAAAACTATATGTATAAGAAACAGGAATGAAACTAAAAAAAGAGAAAATTATGCTCCTATATATATAGGATTCCTATATAAATTGTTCACACACACATATATATATATATATGTACATACATATATATTTATATATGAACAATTTATAAAATATATTTACATAATATCTCTTTTTTATACATACGAACGAATTATATGTTTATATATACATATATATGAATATATACACATACAATTTTTAACGTATGGTCAAATAAAAATGGTTGACTTTGCTTTAAAAACGTGTGTTCAAATCAACAATGAAGATTCGCATATATCGAATTTGAGATTGCAGATAAAACTGAATAAATATAGCAAATGAGTGTATACGTGTATATACATATACCTCATGTGCTAAAAGTGAAAGATAAACATTCTGAATCTATAACCAATATTTTAAAATATTATAAATCTCATATTAGAGAAACATTTCTTCAGACTGTTTGTCATTTCTCTTACATAGCATTACTGAAAAAATGATTTTGTCTGTCTTTTTGTTCATTGTTAAATAACAAATTATTTAATTCCATGATCCATTTTTAGCACACCAAATACAATTAGGAAGAGACAAGAAAAAAATAGATCAATATCAATTTTTTTTAAACAGTCAATTCTTTCTACAAATATCCATTTATCTTATAAATAGCGTTGTGAATGATGTAAATATTACAACTAGTTTGTAAAAACTTGAGGTATCAACTACGAAAGACCATCAATACATGTTGCGAAATTAATATATTTCAAAAGTGTGCTTTGACGAAACATGAAACTGTTGTGATATATATAAACGAGAGTTTATGATCGCCATTGGCGAACGTACCTTATCATTATTAAGACGTAATCGTTACACATTACTTTTTTTAGTGCAGTAGCACAACTGCACGACAATGTTGGTCATATCTAGTTCGATATCTTGTATATACAATGCGATGAAAAATCATTATCGAGAACTACTCGAACTGGATCTTGTGTAACGACGGTGTCGATGTCGAGGGTTCCCCGGTGGACTTCGCGATCGAGTTCTTATCCTGCGCCGTGGTGGTCGCGGGCTTCTACGGCGATTCATGAGCGGCGAACGTCTGCGATAACGTGGCGGGGTGTTTCTACCACCGCCTCCCCATCGTGGTGGCGGGCGCCTTCCCATGCCCGGCGACATGCGGCGCATCGGCAACGGTCGGGGCTTCGGCAATAATACTGGAGCAGCCGTGATTTCTTGGCCGTCTATTTGCCCTGTGAACAGGTCGACGCGAGATGCGTTAGCATGACAATAAAATAGTCCAAGTACGAAATTGATATGACGTATAAATAGCGTTTTACCTCCGTCCATGTGTTTCATCGCGTTTTCGGCTTCATCCGCCGTTTCGAATTCGACATAGGCAAATCCCCTACCCTGATTGGGATGAAGCTTATCCAAATTAAAGTCAACCAGCTTTATTTGACCATACGCGGAAAATATCTCTATGACATGTTCTTTGGTGACGTTCCGTGTTAGATGGCCGATGTGTATTTTTGTTGGTCTAGGAATCGGCGAACGCTCTCTACGCTTCCTACGTGGGGAGGGAGATCTGCAAGATTAAGAAAATGATTACTAACTTGATAATTAATTATAAGCAAGAAAAGATTAGAGCCAATTTTATATAACAAATACAATACCTGGATCGTGCTTTTTGTTTAGCTTTCTCGGGAACAGCATTATTTCCTTTCTTTCTCTCTTTATCACGATCCCGATCCTTGTCCCTATCCCTTTCCCTTTCTCTTTCTTTATCCCTTTCCTTCTCCTTATTGTCATGTCTCCGCGAGGCATCGGCGCTTTTGCTACGACTTCTCTTTCTCCCTCGCTCCCTGGAACTGGCTGAAGAGCTAGCAGAACTACTAGATGTACTACTGGAAGAGGAGCTTGATCTAGAACTACTGCCGCTGCTAGAGCTTGAAGATCCCGAACTGCTATCTGATGAGCTATATCGAATATATTTTCACATATATGAATTAATAAAATATAATTCAAAATATTGGATAGCTTAATGTTAGAGCAATCGGTCATCGAACGAAAGGTCTAGGTTTAACTTTTAGTTACGCAAGAACTCTTGAATATGAAAAAATATTCCATTGCGATTAAAACACATAAACATGAGCAAATTCAACATTATTAACCAACGTAATAACCAAGATAAAATCAAATAATTGTAAACCCAAGATTTAACCCTCCATCTGTATACAGGGGTCTAAAGCGTCCGAGTCAAAATGATATCTGCTCGTAACTGTAAAGCTTGTAAGCCTGCTAGAAAATATTAAATAAACGATGTTTATCGAAGTGACTATAAAATCGTCGACTACAATGTAGACAGATGTTTTGTGAATTTTTTCAGATTTTTTAAAATACTTTAAGGTAGGGAAAAATAGCGTTGAATGTGATAGACCCACGTATACACTCCGAGTGCAAAAAAAAACGTATACAGAGGGGTTAATAACGTTTTTATTATCGTTCGTAGTATTACCCACCTAGATCCACTGCTGGAAGAAGATGCTGCCCGTTTCTTCCGTTCCTTCTCTCTGCCCCTCTCCTTCTTGTTCTCCTTATCCGTAGCTTCGGAGTCGCTCTTACCCGTGCTGTCCTTCCGGCTCCGTGCCCTGAATAACAAAACAGCAGGCGTGAAAGGGAGAAAAATAAAGGTTAAAATCCAAACAAATTTTCCACAACCGTCGATTTCGCGTAACGCGACACGATTACTCACATGATTATTGTTGAAAGAACCTCCTGACCGCACTCTCGGGATAAAGGGATTCAGCTCCGCGACGAAGCCGGATGGTACGCCGACTGTATGCCGCGAGAGCACGCCAGTAATGGCGGACTACCGGAATACGAAGCCGACGTTACGACGTTTTGTCGCAAGTAACGCGCCCACCGCGTTCGAAACGACGCTAGTCGGGAGAGAACGTCCAGACGAAGACTCGACCGCGTGACGCTGCCGAATTATTTTATTAAAACACCCTTGGCGCGCGTAAGAACGAACGATACATCCACCATGAGACCGTCATGGGATTGGCACAACTGCTGGTGTCGTTGGTGTCGTCACTAACGTCCAAATTCACCATCCGGCGTAGAATCCGGCGCCATCCAACACGCCAACTACCGCGCGAGACCATTGGATGCATTCAGCGGGAAAAGCAGCTTAGTGATTCTTTATTATGATTGGTTTCTACACTTAGATCCGGGAAAAAACCGAAGGCAAGAGCCAATCATATTAAAGAGTCATTAAGCTAATTGGTTGATTTGTTTATGCCGTTTATGCTTTGTACTGCATTCTATAATATTCTATATATTATATTTATATATCTTGTTTTTTGTTCTTTTCCATTGTGCGTTATGTTTAATTATTATTTCTAATTCCGATTCTCCCCTAATATTTAATATTTATATTCTTATTTCTAATAAAAAAATACATAGTAAAAATAAACTTGTGATTTTATGATTTTAATGATAATGATTTAATAATGATCTAATTTTATGATTTTATTAATGATTTCTTTTTAGTAAAAATCATATATTTTTAGAAAGAAGTAAAGAGGTGTAGCAAGTGTAGAAAGTAAACATTCGCAAACTTTTTCTGATAGGTTTCAGAACGCAGCAATGCAAATGATATCGATGTTCCAACTTATTGAAGAAAAATATTTTACCTCTTTGTTCGCGAATATGCAAGCTATACATTATCGTGACTCTGATGCATATATATATACAATAATAAAAGAAACTAATATAATAAATAATTTCTGTTTTATTATATATGACTCTTTTCCGATGGTTTATTGTTTATTGATCGTTACGTCACATTTGTTAACGAATTATTTCTTCTCATTGAATTTATATATTTCTCAGAATGAATTCAGTCTTTTTACAAAATAACATTTGTTTTTCTACCTTCCTTTGTTTTTGTTAATAATACGGAAAAGGAAGCAAGTAGTTTACTTCCGGTTTAGTAGTTACGTGATTGGACGTTAGGTCTCTCAATTGTTGCAATCACTTTTGAATGTGGTGTAGCTTTGTGATATTTGTGCATGTTTGCTGCAAATTTAAGTGACAATCAAAGCGTCAGAGAAGAAGTTGATTAGTATTTGTTTGATTTGTTATTTAATCCTACGCTTTTGATTCTATTCAACTGTGTTCGAGTTCGAGTAACATATCCACAATGAGACCTCAAACTCCTATCAAACTTTCACCTGGTGATGTGTATCCTCATGATTTACAATTGTATCAGAACGTTCCGTTTGGAGAGATAACGTTAAACGAGCTGGAAGAAATCTGTGAAACACGCCTGAAAGGTTAATTTAAATTCCACACTTTAGTTTTATTTATTTATGTTATTTATGTGTTAATATAGTGTTAATTTCTTTCCATATTTAATTAATGTGTTTTTAATTAATATGTCATAGTTCTCTCTTTGGTGGAACGTATCCACTTACGAAAACTAACAATGTCAGTGTCACAACGCAAAGCTGCCTTGGTTGAGAAATTGCGCGAAGAAGGAATGGACAAATTTGCAACATTAGTTGATAGCCCTGGATGTAGATCACACACTGACATGGATATTTGTGCCAGAAGAAACGATCATATATCTCACCTTATATTAAGATCCGTAGTTGCTTTCAATACGTTCAAGAAACACTGGTTTTTTAAGCAAGAAGCTAGGCTGTTCAAGTGGAGATTTTCTTCATTAGACAGTGAAGGGGTCAGGCAGTTCATGTGCGTTAACAACTTTGACTTTACACCGGTTGGTTATTGCTTGTTGCAACACTTTAGATTTAATGTTCCTCATATATTGGATTAATTCTCAGTTGTTTCCAGATTAGCCAGAGCGAAAAGGAAGATATCAGGGAATATCTTCAAATGTCTTCTCCACATGTCAGCAACATTGACAACACACAATTTTACAGGATACCTTTTTCTCATGTAGCCAGTTTAATTAAAAAACGCAAGGTTTTCATTATGCAAGGCGAAGCTTTTATAACTGAACAAGAAATGGCATTCGTGTTTGTGTCGCACTTTAGGAGAATTCTCATATCGGGTTTTGAAGTAAGTATGAACATGATGAGCGTGAATTTATCAACTGTTACTGTTTTCTACTTTATCATTACATTGCCAGATTGCACGCGAAGCTAGAGCCAATTTGTGCAATGATGAAAGGTTCACTCGCATCTTTGCCAATTTAGAAAATGTTATTCATACTGAGAGTACCATACTGGTACAGGAACAAGAGATACTGCAATACGTTTCGCTTAATCAGTTGGATACGGTAAACATACGTTGCTTACTTAATATTTAATCATGAATTTTGTATAACTAATAATGTGAGAGTTGTTTTTTTTTTTAATCTTACAAGACGTACATGCCCAAACTTCGTAATAATACCACTATTTGCTGTTTGCCTATAGCTTGCAGAAACCTCTTATCCTCTCTGTATGAGAGTGCTCCATAGAGCGCTAAAGAAGAATCATCATCTTACACATGGTGGTAGAATACAGTACGGTTTGTTCCTGAAGGGCATAGGCATCTCTTTTTCCGACTCAATGACTTTTTGGAAAGATGAATTAACGAAAAAAATGGACGAAGCTGAATTTAACAAAGAACATAGGTATAACGTAAGATTTCTCTTTGGGATGGAAGGTAGTCGACGAGATTATCAGCCTTACGCATGTCAAAAAATTATGGAGTCGACCATTGGACCTAGAGATAATCACGGATGCCCTTTTAAATACATGTTGCATGATATACTTGAAGATGAACTTACTGATTGCGGCTTTAACGCGTTGGGTAAGCATCAAAATATTTAATTTATACAATCATAACGTGAATTCTTTTGTCTGTTAACTAATTTACCAAACCAGAGAGATCAACGATAATGAAATTGTCCAAGGACGGTCAATATTCTGCAGCATGTAACAAGTGTTATGAAATTAAACATGATTGTTTTAACGACACTTTGTTTAAACATCCAAACATATATTTTAATGAGAGTGTGAAACATCGCATTTCAGATCATTATCATGGTGAGATTTATTTCGTTATTTTTTGTGTATCAAACAATTTAATGTTTTATATAAAATTTAAAGTTACATTAAAATTAAACATCTAGATCCGGAAACAGGAGATGCATATTAATCATTATACAAAATGAGAATATTGGAGAAGTCAGAGCTGTTAGGACCGTTGCAAGTTATATTTAATATCATCAACAGAGTGTATAACGTTGTTTACACAGATCCCTGATTGTAAATATATATATACATATATATATATATATATATATGTATATAAATGCTGATTTATTTAAAACTAAAATATTAAATATTCTCAAAATATTTCTCAAGACGGATAAGCAATTGACACACTGACTTAGCTAATTTCATCTTGCTAATAACTTATCAGAATTAATAAGTTTTCAGCAATTTTTCGATTTAAAATCAGATTATTTTTACTTTAGTTACCAATATAATATGAATGAGTAATAAGCATTTCGTAACACTGAAAAGAATAGTTGTTTCCAATTTCAAAGTTAATTTAATTAGTAGTTTTAGTTAATTTCAATAACTCATATTTAAATAGCTAATATATTTAAATTTATGAAGCGTAATGTGAAACATTGTAAAAACACGTGCGTTGATGCTGGATACATCTTCATGCAGTATTTTTGTTTAATTGAGATGTAGACACTTTAATTTGAATAAAATATCTTTTTTTTTTACAAATTCAAAAACGCGTTTAGTCCATCGATAACGTGACCTTTTCTCTTTTTCTTCAACAAAATAATAGGCTTAATAGAAAAACAAAAAACGTCACATCAAAAAATATTACCACGATACAACACAGTATAATTTACTATGTTTCATGATTTTTATTCTGTAGATTGCTGCGGCGATACGTAAGTACCGAATGATATATGTATGTACATTTAAGTGATAGAAGTAACGAGCAATATTTATGTACAAATACACCGAATTATAAACACTTAACACTCGCCATACCTTACGCATTATTACCTTAGTCAATTCGTAACGTTGTACCGTTGTCTCATTAAATGCTATTTTAAGCAAGACTACACGATTGAATAGTACGGGGCAATTTTTGGCACAGTTTGTTATATCTTAATAGAAACAAAAATGAATCTGTTAAAACGAATTCTAAATGTAGCTTATCAAGAGACACGGAAGAAATGCTTATAATCCTCGTTATAACATTTGTGTCTGTACTCTGTAGTCAAGCAGTCGTTATACCAAATGCATAAATTTTTGTTTCAATCTAAAAAATATTCGATGTTTGACGTCAAAATGATATGTGTCGTGTAACACTAAGTCGATTCCAGTCGTGAATCGAGTGCGTACGCAAAATTTAATTAATATCGCGTTGCAGCCTGTTAGCAATGTAATTATAGCCGATAATTATTGGCTTCCTATACACATACACCATAGAGAAACTATCATGCAATTTCAAAAGCGGGATGTATATCACAAATTTAACAGCAGCGATGGATGCAGCAATGGATTTATGCAATGCGTATATTACAATTCTCTTCTTTTTTTTTTAACAAAATCAAAATAGTTTTTATTTTTTTACGTTTGCGTATATATTATGAACAGCCATCCCTGTATACATTTGAGAAAACTAGAACTGTACTTTCCACTCTTCTGAAAATGCATTCTTCTCATTCGCACGTTAATTTTTTATACACTCATACCTTTTTCTCTTTCACATTCTCTTCTGCGCGCGAACCCTTTATATAGAAATAAAATATGTTAGTGGGCACATCGATAAAATCATCATTTATAACAAACAAGTCAAATTATAAAGTCTTATATTTTTTTTTATCATTTACGTATAAATATTGTTAAATATGTATATTAAAAATTTGCTACATATTCCACGATTATTTTACACAGATTCGTTATTCTATCCCGATAATGACTTAAGTTGGTTAAGTAACTCCTTTTTTTTTCATTTTCACAATGGACTTCTCTGGTATCCGAAGAGTTAATAAGAATGTAATCAAGTAATCCCTAGTATTTTTCTCATTTATCAAATCATGCACCTTATCGGCAATTGAGATATGAACAAGAAAAAAAAGAGAAAGAAAAGGATGACGTTGGATTAACATTGTATTCTATAGGAGGATGAGTCACGGTGTCATTGTATAAAAATCTAAACTGACCTTAAACGTGTACTAAAAAATATAAATTGCTTCTGTCAAGCGAGAGGACCGATTATCGGCGATGGTTCCAATAAAGGTCAACCTCTGTGCGCTCGGGATATACTTTCGTTGACGCCTCCGTGACTCATTAATTCGGATCGTCAGTCGGACCGAACGCTGTTATTCTCGACGTAACGGACATACTTTGCTGCTACGCACATGGAATCTATTTTTCATTAACAACGACTAAATGATATTACTAATACGACAGGACATTCGTGTGCCGTTGATACATCTTGTAAAATGCAAGTTCTATACTGTCGTACCGTAAGATTCCACTGCCGAAGGAAGAATTAGAGAAATAAGGATTCGTTGTGCATTTACTGCTTCGTGTAAATTCACAACGTATTAAATGCGTCGACGGACCGACCTCCTCGCCGAGAATGAATGCTATGTACTGTCAATCGCGATATGATTCTCGCGCGCGAGCGCACACACATCACTGATGGCGATTTCTCAGGTACGCACATTGCGTGTATCCTGATTGCTGGGGCAAGTCCAATATGTATCCTGATTACTGTGGCAAGTCCAATGCTCATGTATTCGTAAGAATAATCCCATGGCGATAAACGAAACTGAAGAACCAGCCGCGGTTTACGTTTACTGCCCACGTGCAGTGTTAAACGCGCGTAACTGCATCGATCGCGGAAGAATTCAGACGGATATCTCGTAAACGGCATACATCCTTTCCTCGTTGGAGCGTAAGACGTGCAGACTACTCGGCGGCTCTCGTAGAATCTCCGTCCAGCCGCAGGATGGTGCGGAGACCGGAAAGGTGGGCTATACGGATATTTCATAGTTCATATCGTATACGCTCGCACGGTCCGGTGTCGGTGTAGTCGGTCTCTGTGACCTCGGATCGTTGGGCGCCGAAACCATCTCCATAGAGTCGGTCATCTCCAGGGCTCTGACAAAGGACATCGGTCGACGCCGGGCGTCTCCCGAGGTCGGTGTGGTCGGTGTTGCCATCGTGGTCGCTTTCCGCTTGACCTGCGGCGACTGGTGCGGTTGATACGGCGGGAAGACGGGCACTCCACCCCTCATCGCTGGATGATACGCCGCCCTAGGAGCGTTCGTCGTGTATTGCGACTGCTGAGTTGGACTCGTGGGATTGGAGCGATAGTAGTCGTACGGCGGGGGCGGTCGATGGGAGGGCGATTGATGCGGCGCCCCGCTCACCGTTCCACCAGGGGGTGGACCTGGATAGCTGCCGGGTGAGTTGTCTTTCCACATGTAGACACCGCGCTGCGGCGAACCTGCCAGTTCGCGTATGTTGTCGACCGTGTTGTTGGTTCTCGAATACGGATGATCGGTGCCCTGTCGCACGAGCTCGCTCTCCGACAGGAAACGCCGCTGCGGGCTGTAGCCAGTAATGACGGTACCGGGAACGCCGACTCCCGTATTGTTTCCCTGCTGTATATCGTAATACGTCGGCGCTTCGTTCACACCTATAAAATCTGGCCGACGAACCTGCGTCGGTGTACCCGGGTTTGATCTGTAACAGACACAGCGAATCTTAGATCCCCCGAGATCCTCCGCGGCGCAAGATGCTTTCGATAACTCGACAAATGCACAGTACAGTGAACCAAGATGAATATGCGAGTGCTTGAGCATTGTAGCCATACAAATACGGCTCTGGCGAGACATACAGGAGAGAGAGCAGCGCATCATTCCTGTTAAGAAATTAGCATCTATTCAAGAAACATAAAAGATAGCGAACCTAAGAAATGTATGTGTGGCAGTGTCTCGTGTAATGTGTGTATGTTGTGTGTGTGTGTGTCTTATGTGTATATATTTTTACAACCATGTTTTTCTATATATACAAAGATATATATATGCAAGAAAGCATAATTGTAAACTACGGTATGTCCTCGTAGGATGAAGTTCGTGTTTACCTGCAGTAGGTTGCAACATGATGGTAGAAAGCAGCTCCTTGCAGTTACCACCCCCTGCAGTGGGACACAAACTTATCTATATACCATATATCTTGTAATAAGTACATGCAGAGAGACTAATCCTCTACAATATTTATTGTAAGCTACATTGCGTAATTTTCCTTTTTGACACGTTTCTTCGTCCTCCGGAAGGTGAGAACAGTGGTGACAGAAGAGGAGGAGAAAGAAGAGCAAGAGTGAGGTGTTTGACAGTGAGGGACAGGATATCTTGACAAAACAGGCCGACATCATATCGAAGGGTAGCAAAAAGGATATCATATAGAGGTATATCGTTCACTTTGTATTGGCAGCGTGCTTAAGAGATGCATTGTAACTATTACTAGTGTGGCGCTTCCCTCTTGCTCTCTACATTGAGATAATTTTGTGCAATGTGAAAATCGCGATATATATATAGTTAAATATAATAAATCTGAAATTGTATTTAAGTATTCGAATAAGAATCGACCAAATGTTGGCACTCAAATTAATTGATTATCAATATTTCATTATTTTTGTATTACGTGTAAATGTGTTTACATTAGAAGATATTTTTCTTTTATCGAGCTAAATATATTCTTTGGTTTTTTGTTTCGGTAATGCATAAGTATGATGTACCTTCGTATAGGGCTGGATATGGCAAGCGGAGTAGGTACCCCAATAGCTTTGATACGTTGTTGCATCGTCGGGCTGGCGCCACCCTGACGCTGAGGGATTGTGGCGGGCGAACCACTCGTCTCCGGCGATAACGGGTCGGGAGTGTGACTTCGAGATCCGTTCATCCCTCTGTGAATATGATGTACATAAGTATCACGCTAGAGCGTTTCGCGCGTTGAAAATCGTTGTTACATTTATCGCAAGTACCTCGGCCTTGGATGTGGACTGCCTCTAGGATAATGTATTGGATGGCGAAGCTGCGACGGCGGAGGATGCCTGGGAGATTCGTTGTTCTCCACAGGTGGCAGGAAGAAATTGCTTTTGGAACCGTGTCTTTGCAACGGTGGCGTAGGTTCGCAGTCCGCAGACTGAGACGCCGTCGGTTCCATGTCTGTATCCGATCCATCTCGTCCAGGAGATAACTGTAAAGAGGAATCAATGATGTTATCAATCACGTTAGAGAAACAATTTCAAATATATTATATTTCTCTCTGTAATATACATTACATATATTTCCTATGAATATTAGGATATCAGTTTGGATCAATGGGATATGCATAAACCGTAGGAAAAAATCAGTAAAGGCATCTTAGGACTCTGAATTGAACGGTACTGATAGATGAGGTATCATCGCTGCAACTCATACTCTACAGATGTAGTGAAAAAGACGTAAATATATATATTAATTAATTTCTATAGTAAAATACTAGATATACTACGAAGCTAAGGAATTGCATAAAAAACTGTTTACAATTACTGTAATAGTGTGGTACAAATATGTCGCTAGCCATGCTGTACATGCTTGAAAATTGCGTATAAGTAGAAGAGTGTTTATAGAAGAATGCTTCAGATATAGGCATCGTCCAAAATTTGTCTAATAACTGTGCTAGTGAATAGTAAAAAAAAAAAGGATACAAATCATAATAACAATACAAGCTCCAATACAAGCGTCAGATTCCGAATTGAAGTCACGTTGTTTACAAAGTAAGATAAGCGAGACTGCGCTAGCTCTTACCTTATTGTAAGCATTTGAACTGGCATTTCTAACACCATTGCTGCTATCCATGTAGGTCTTTACCTGGTTCTCACTGCCTATAGTAGATATCTCTGACGCACACGCTCCACGTCGCTTCCCTGTATACTTATCAGGCTTAAGTAAGCTGCAAATCACAGAGAAAATTCATTATAACAAAATAACTTCTGCATACAGTATTAATTTTACAATACCTTGGCTCCTTGCAATACCTTGGGTATTGTGGTCCGAATTGTGTGTAACAGCAGTTGCGCAGACAACCACGAGAAAAAGGATTGTAGCCTCCGTTAAATTTGCCCGTTACCTGTTCGTTCGTGGTACGTCCTCTGGAGACGAGAACTACGTGAAAGCCGGTCAGTCCAAAGATTGGAATGAATAAGAGCATTACCACTCCCATGAGGATGAGACTGTGCGAAAGTTAAGGATCTTACAAAATCGACAATGGAAATCGATATAATCCTTACAACTGTGCGGCCTGTATTTTACGAGTATTTTGGATATAATTCTTCTACGTAAAGGATACGCAACAATGGTATTAACTTCGCTCAACTGCTCTTTATGCTCCAGTAAGTAATATAGACAGAACCCAAATATACTGGTCATATGACAACTGAGCGACAGAAGAAAAAAGAAGAAGTATCTGTAGTTCCTCCTACCAATGCAGTTATTTACCCACGGGCAGTGATGGTCGAATGTCTAAAAATATAGAGGTTTGTTAAGGTACCCTTCCCTAATTTGTTCCCAACAAACGTTTGACAAGAGAAAACAGACGTACCTCGATACAATGATTGCAGACACTGCAATGTGAGCAACGTGGAGGTCGATAAAACTTGCAGGTGACACACCACTTCATGCGCACGGTGATGCCGTTGATCTCCACGCTCTTGTACAACGGAGCACGGAAGTCATCCTCCCGGTCTTCGTCAGGAGGCGCTTTAACGAAAAATCATTACACTCCGTATCCGTGACTCGTCGTAAAGTGGCGTAAGTATAAATATCTCGTGTGTCAAGTTACCTTTTGGTATAACACCGGGATCCATAAACGTCGCCAGGGAGAAGTTGATCACTACGAAGAAGGTGATGACTCCTTGCAGAGCCGGTACCCACAAGCCCAAGTGAGAGACATAGTAATTCGAGCATCTGCGAAACGAAACACGTGAGATTCTCCGAGAGAGCGAAGAGGAGCTCCGTCTCGACGAATAGGCGAGAGCAGGAGAGAGGAGGAGAGAGAGGAGAGAGAGAGAGAGAGAGAGAGAGAGAGGGGGACAACTTACGGGAAGATGAAGAAGAGCGCCGTGGTGACGAGTAGGACCGTCCACGCGAACGTAGCTGGCAGATACCTCGTCTTCACATCGCATTTCGGCATTCTGCACGCTCCCGCTCTTCCGGTGGCACACACGATCAGCGCGAGTCACTAACGGACAGGATTTCTGCTAGCAGGAAACATGGCCGCGTCCATCGCGAGCTCGGCTCACTTGCGACACGTACGTGCTGCGGCGAGGGCGGCCGCGCATTCTAGCTGCCGTTCCGGGCGTCGCGCGCCACGATTCGGGAGTCCTCCCCGGTTCCCGGCCCTCACTCGCGCGTCATCCCGGCCGCGCGGAAACGTCGGCGTCGGCGGCGCTCTATCAATATTTAAAGGGCCAGCTCGCGGGTATACGGAGTATCCGAGAGCGACGAGCACACCACCTCAGTGACATACATATATAGCGCGCAACGCGCATCTCGCTCCCTCGCTCCTGAATCTCGATTCTCGCGCGGCAGCGCGCGTGTCAATCCCCCCCCCCCCCGCCCTTGCCCCCCTTCCCTTTTCGACGGCAACTTCAGGCCGCGTTTGACGTTTGCGCTTTGCGCCTTCCCGATTGCGTCTATTTATTGCAATAAATATATTTATATATTATATTATAATGTTTATTTATTTATTTATTTTTTATTGCATTCATCATAATTTTTTCCCTTCATATACATGTATATCGTAGATGGTAAAATCTGAGAAGAAATACTCTTATAATAATAATAATCTAAAAAGAATGCAGTATTGAATACGTCGAATAGCCTTATCTCCTAATTGCATATCGGACATTTCTATAAACAGAGATATCGAGTATCGATGTTGTTTACAGTGCGAATACTGTTCTGTCGAGTATCGATACGGGCGCTCGAGCTGTCGACGAGTCCAAGCGCAACAATTTTCGTTGTAACAATGAAGTTTTCTTCTAAATTTTCTTTAGCCAGACATTACTGACACTTTCAAGTTTAGCGAAATTCTCTTAAAGCGCAACACAAAAATCGCATACGTATGTATTTATGTATTTAAAACGGATGAAAAAGCTGATCTTTTCGAAATGGCGCGAGAAAGGGCAAATCGCAAAGTTCGCAGAAGTGACGTCCGCGCGAGACGGGGCTGCGATTGGTCGCGGTACACGTGACAGACTCACGTGGCCGACGTCACTTCCGTTTCGCGGGTAAAATCGCACGGAGCAATGTTTTCAAGTGTCGGTTACTCGTCGTAGGACGTGGGACGTCGTAGCGTAGCGAGGTCGGCCGATCTTTGGAAAAATATATATCTGCTGCAGCTGTGACGCTTCGGGGCGGCAACATGCACGTGCTCAAGCGCGGTAATTTAAGATAATTTATACAAACGCACTCGCACCCGCTGCGATTCGACGAATCCTCGCGCAAAACTGTCTTTACTGCGTTTACTGCGATCTGTCCCCTCTTTAAGATTAACGTCTCTTTGTTGTCAGATGGACGTAAGGAACCTGTGCATTTCGACGAGATAACTGCGAGAATCGAGGCGCTATGTTACGGTCTGGACGAGTCTGTGGATCCAGTAAGCGTTCGCACACATGTCACCTTTCTAACTGAAACAGAAAGGGAATTTTATGCTTTATCACTATTCTTTTTATTTAATTTTGCATTAATGTTTTCTTGAAAGTCAAGTTTAGCATAACTTACCTAAGATCGTTGAGAGAAATGCAATTGTTATACTTTCCTTTTGCAGCCTGCAATCGCACATCGAGTTATAACCAATTTGTGCTCGGGAGTAACAACAAGCGAATTGGATAACTTTGCTGCTGAAACTGCAGTGACTATGATCAATCAACATCCGGATTACGCAATTTTAGCAGCTAGAATAGCCATATCCAATTTGCAAAAGGAGACAAAGGAAGCCTTTAGTGGTGAGATGTCACAAGCGTTGATATTATATTGGCTGTGGTCCGATTCACGCTCACAATGTTGTAACCATCATTCTGTCTTCGTTGCACATCGAATATCAAACGAAGATAGAGCGATGCTTTCAGCGCTGTGAGCGTGAATCGGACCGCAGCCTATGTTTGCTAATATATAATTTGTTATTAATACCTCGTATATCTTACAGAGGT
Source organism: Temnothorax nylanderi (assembly GCF_030848795.1). Lineage (NCBI taxonomy): Eukaryota > Metazoa > Arthropoda > Insecta > Hymenoptera > Formicidae > Temnothorax > Temnothorax nylanderi. Next base: position 448,976 of record NW_027249094.1, on the reverse strand, counting down.
GATAGCTGATTTGTATCACGCGAAAAACTCAGTCACGAATAAACGCCTGCCTATAATCAGCGAGGAATATTATAAAATTATCCAGAGCAACGCAGAGAAATTGAATTCCGCGATAGCATATGATAGAGATTTTAATTACAGTTATTCCACGTTTAAAATGCTTGAGAGCAATCACTTGGTGAAACTGAATGGAAAGGTCGTTGAACGACCGCAGCACATGTTGATGCGAGTTGCTGTAGGTATTTACAGCGAAGATATCGATAAAGTTATTGAAACTTACAATTTTATGTCGAAACAATATTTTGTACACGCTGCACAAACGATAGATGCCGCATGTACCGTTACGCAACAAATGGCTAGGTAATTGCTTTCAGTAATGATCCATTGGGCGCGGTGTAACGTGTTATTAAATAAACGATATTTTTACAGCTCATTCTCATTGACAATGTCTAGCGATAGCATTGATGGAATTTTGGATACGTTAGAAAGATTTGCTGTTCTTTGTCATCATAATGGCGAGATAGGATTCAATGTGCATTGCATTCGGGCAAAGAACACGCCTATAAGAGGCACAGGAGGCGTATCAAACGGATTGGTGCCTATGTTAAAAGCGTACAATACGTCCATTGCGACTGTCTCCAAAAATGGCAAAAATGAAGGACCGATTACTGTATATTTAGAACCATGGCATGCCGATATTTATGAGTTCTTAGATCTGAAAAGGAGTATTGGTTATTATCTTCTACTGTTATCTTTTTCATCTCTTGATAAAGGAACACATATAAATATCTTTCTAAACAATTATAGGCGAAGAGCAATTGAGGGCTAAAGGTATGTGCTACGGGTTGTGGACTCCAGATTTATTTATGAAACGTGTTTATCATAATAAGGATTGGAGCCTAATGTGCCCACATGAATGTCCTGGATTAGTTGAAGCGTGGGGTGATGAATTTGAAAAACTGTATACTAGGTCATTATATTTCCAATATTTAAAACTACATGGAGTTTATATAATTTATGAATGAAATGTATGTTCATATTTTTAGATATGAAAAGGAAGGACGTTTTCGAAGACAAGTTAAAGCTAGGGAGTTGTGGCTTCTCATCACTCAGATACAATTTGAGACAGGAGTGCCATATATAGTTTATAAAGATCATTGTAATCGCAAAACAAATCATCAGAATTTGGGTACAATTAAATGCGGTAGTTTCTCTACCGAAATAGTCCAATATTCAAGTTCCGATGAAGTTGCCACGTGCAATACAGCTTCAATCGCTGTCAACATGTTCGTGAATTCTACTAAGAGAACTTTCGACTTTTATAAACTTAAGGAAGTGGTGAAAATCGTCACCCACAATTTGGATAAAATGATTGACGTCAATTTTTATCCTCTCCCAGAGGCAAAATTGTCGTCTAATAAACATAGATCTATCGGTAAGCTATTTGCAACGTAATTCACGTACTATATGCACGGGAAAAAAATGAAGTTGCTTCAATTAAATGTCGGCGTCACGGGCTGCCACACACACACAAGCATAAATAGTTAATTCAATTGAATATTATTGGACCAAATATTTAAATTATTAAAACAATTATCTGATGTTTTTTGTTCATTAATATTGATGTTGCATCAATTAATTTTATCTCAATAACACTGATGCTGTTGATACAAAAAAAATGATGCTGTTGATATAACATTATTTTTTTTCCGTGTGCGCATTGCTTTTTCTTTAACTTATTTTTAAAACTTTAGGTATTGGTGTACAAGGATTAGCGGATGCGTTTATTTTAATGAGATATCCGTTTGAAAGCAAAGAAGCTAGTGAACTCAACGTCCAAATTTTTGAGACTCTCTATTATGGCGCTCTAGAAGCTAGTTGTGAGATAGCTATGGAGAAAGGCCCTTATGAGTCATATGAGGGCAGTCCAATCAGTAAAGGTGTAAGTAATCACGAAAACCATTATTCTATTATCTGCTAATTTTTTGGAAGTTATTTACATCTAAAACATGCAAATTTTTTAAATAGATCCTCCAGTACGAAATGTGGCATATGGAAAATAAGGAAAAACCAACAAATTTATGGGATTGGGATATTTTAAAGGCAAAAATTGCCAATCATGGAGTGCGCAATTCTTTGTTAATAGCGCAAATGTATGTTCCGTTTATGGCACAAATGTTGGAAACCAACATATCAGTCGAGCCGTACACGAGCAACATATATACGATATATGCATTATCAAAACAGTATCCGATTGTCAAACCATGTTTGCTACGAGATTTGGTTGAGAGGGATCTTTGGGATGAGAACATGTGTAATAAAATCATTAATAATGGCGGATCTATACAAGTAAATATTCATTATTTAATTTAACTACGTTATAACGTGATTTTATTATATTACATAAATATTTATGAAATAGATAAAATGTACGTTTTATAAGTAAACTGGCTCTCTCGTTTGCAGAACATTGAAGACATGCCCGAGGATTTAAAGCAGCTTTACAAAACGGTTTGGGAAATGCCACAAAAGACTATTTTTGATATGGCGGCTTCTCGTGGACGTTTTATCGATCAGTCGCAATGTTTAAATATTCACATGGTTGATCCATTAGACAAGCTTACATCCGTACATTATTATGCTTGGAATGTCGTAAGTTTAAAGTGTATTTTGAGATTGTATATAAATTTAATGTTAAATATGTATTTTTATTTGCAGGGTTTGAAATCTAGCGTGTACCGTCTCGTAAGTAACAGCGATAACATGACATAGACAAGATAAAATTAAACGTTTTGTTCAAATACAAAACGTATATCCAAAAACAAAGTAATAACAGAATGCAGAAATCCACATTAAAATAAAAGTGAAGATTTTTTTGAACAAAATATAAAAATTGTATTTTTTATTTTGAAATTAAAATATATTAATAAATAAAAATATTGCTTTTTTATTTAAGGCCCCTGGATAGTCTCGGAAAATACAGCGGTCGAGTGGCACGACACCTACTGGAGGAAGCTTCGTAGCTTGATGAAGAGCTAGTAGATTTAAGGCTAATCTACAATGTGTTCTTTGCTTCCTGTTTTCTGCTCTTAAAGCCTTGTGTACACGATACTAGAAATCGGTCCGAGTTTCGGTTTAAGCCAATGAAACTGCTGCTTTTCTGTAAGAGCTGCAAGTTGATTGGTTTAAACCGAAACTCGGACCGATTTCTAGTATCGTGTACACAAGGCTTTAGGATGCCGTCCCATGCAGGACGGAATTTCGGAAAACAGAATCTCGGAAACATTCTGATTGGTTAGCCCCATGGGGCACAGTACAAGCCCTATGAGGCTAACCAATCAGAATGATTCCGAGATTCCGTTTTCCGAAATTCCGTTCGCATGGGACGGCACCCTTAAGGTGCGATTTCACGATGACGCTCGACGCTGGATTCGAGTAGAGTTCCTCTAGTAAGAGTTAGGACACCGTCCGCCATTAAGGGTCGACAGGAGTTAGAGTGGAGACCTCTGGCGGGTTGCTTAGCTGCGAGTCCGTATTTTATTTATTATAAATTTTTTAAGAGCCAAAATGGAAAATCCGGCTATGTACCGGGTTGCGGCTGATCTTACTGATTAAAACGAGCATAAGTTTAATGAGATTCGTTAATTAATTTGGCTAAATTTTGGGAAAAACCGTCTCTAAGCAGCTTTTTAGGCCTGAAAAGCTGCTTTGAGACGGTTTTTCCCAAAATTTAGCCAAATTAATTAACGAATCTCATTAAACTTATGCTCGTTTTAATCAGTAAGATCAGCCGCAACCCGGTACATAGCCGGATTTTCCATTTTGGCTCTTAAAAAATTTATAATAAATAAAATACGGACTCGCAGCTAAGCAACCCGACAGAGGTCGGTAGTGTTACTCCTGTCGACCCTTAATGGGGAATTATGCGAACGATCGAGAGAGACAGCTTCCCCACTCGTACTTTTCATGGGTCTTTGTCTCACTCCTACTTATAGCTTTGTCTCACTCCCACTAACGTCTTCCCCATTAATGGCGGAACCAATCAGAAGTCAGACCGGGGTGTCCTAACTCTTACTAGAGGAACTCTAGATTCGAGCGTCAAACAGCGCCAAAAAGCTAAACTGTGTTTAGCTTTGACACTCGACGCTCGAATTCAGCCAATCCAGTGGTTAGGTTATATTTCGCGTCCCTCTGAGGCTACGGTCAACTTGACGCTACAAATACTTTGAAGCGTTCTTCTTCTCCTTCTTTCTTCGTTGAAAGAAAGGAGAAGAGGAATGCTTCGAAGCATTTGTAGCGTCAAGTTGACCGTAGCCTGAATCTATCACGTGACCAGATTTGACGCTCGAATCCAGCGTCGAGCGTCATCGTGAAATCGCACCTTTAACCTCTGCGACTATCTCGTATTTCGCAATTAGACATAGACATATAAGACGCAATTTTGTAGTAAAGGTTATAAAATAATAAGAGTAATAAAAAAGTATTGAAAAATATTATATATAAAATATAAAAAAATATAGAATATAAAAAATATATAAAAAAATATAAAAATGGAAAGGACAAGCGTAAGTAAAAAAGTAAATCTGTAAAGAGTAATAAATACTGCAGTAATAAATAATGTATACTTGCCAGTAAACCTTATTAGTTTATTTAATTTATAAATTAAAAAACAAAATAAAGATAAAATTAAAAAAATAATAAAATGTCGGTAATTGTTTAGGAAGACGAAATTCAGCAGTATTCCTGCGGAGTGTGTGGTGCCAAAAATCTTATCCCTGATGAAGAAAATGAGATAGATCACGAATGCTTAAATGGTCTTTCAGTATCTGTTGATACAAATTTTGTTATGCGTTCACGGATAGGTATACTCGAGTACTCGCAACCCGTCGCGTCGTGTAAAAGAGTCACGGTCGGTCTCGCTCCGCGTATACTTGGCGCGAGACACTACCGTGTCTCTTGATATATGTATAATAATAATATAAGTTAACAGAATAATAAATTTCCTTCGCCAGTATATAGAATAACAATTAAAGTAATTCTTAAATCGACCGTGACTGGCAATATATAACGTCTTTTCCGATATGAACATCGAAAAATCGTGAGCCAACTTGGTTTGTCGGAATCACACAGTACGTTTTCGGATCAAATCGAGACATAAATTTCGACCATGGGTTTTGGTCAGTTGATGTAATTTTTAAGTTAAAATAGTTTAAATTTTTATTTCGAAAAAATATTACCCCAGCCAGGGTTTGAACCTGGAACCTCATTCAATTTTTTTTCGCAATAAAAATTTAAACTATTTTAACTTAAAAATTACATCAACTGACCAAAACCCATGGTCGAAATTTATAATGTCTCGATTTGATCCGAAAACGTACTGTGTGCATCCGACAAACCAAGTTGGCTCACGGATTTTCGATGTTCATATCGGAAAAGACGTTATATATTGCCAGTCACGGTCGATTTAAGAATTACTTTAATTGTTATTCTATATACTGGCGAAGGAAATTTATTATTCTGTTTATTATACACCGTCGACCTAAGAATCGGTGCTCCATCTTATAGTTGTTATTGCGATAAAATATTACCACAGCCCCAGTGGTCGAATTGGCACGACACCCGCACGGTATACGGGAGATTCCAGGTTCAAACCCTGGCTGGGTAATATTTTTTCGCAATAAAAATTTAAACTATTTTAACTTAAAAATTACATCAACTGACCAAAACCCATGGTCGAAATTTATAATGTCTCGATTTGATCCGAAAACGTACTGTGTGAATCCGACAAACCAAGTTGGCTCACGGTTTTTCGATGTTCATATCGGAAAAGACGTTATATATTGCCAGTCACGGTCGATTTAAGAATTACTTTAATTAATATAAGTTAAGATTCTTTAGATTCTTAAGATTCATGGTGAAATAATAATTCGTCATGATTTAATTCTTACTAGAAAGAAGAGGTGATATCTATTTGTCGTAACTAGATTTCTTTTACATAAAGGATAGAGGGAATAGAAAATCGGGTTTGAATAACGGATACTGATATTTCTAAATTAAATAATGAATATTTATAATTAGAATTGAGAATTAAGAATTGGGAATTTAAAATTGAGAATTGAGAATTGAGAATTGAGAATTGAGGGGAGAACTCTCTAACTCCTTAACCTTTAGAAACAAACGATTTAACGGAGGTACAACGGGTACAAACGATTCTCCTTCGAATGGCGTTGGGCGTTTTCTGATATCTCAAAAATTAACGAATTTACCTCTTGGACGTTTTTTGAAAGCCTGTATTTCCGGTTCTTTGAGATACAAACGATTTAAACGGAGGTACAAACGGGTACAAACGATTCTCCTTCGAATGGCGTTTAGGCGTTTTCTGATATCTTAAAGTTGGGGCCTGGCGTTTTTTTTCACCCTCTCTAACTCCTTAACCCTTAGAAACAACGATTTAAACGGAGGTACAAACGGGTACAAACGATTCTCCTCTTCGAATGGCGTTGGGCGTTTTCTGATATCTCAAAATTAACGAATTTACCTCTTGGACGTTTTTTGAAAAGCCTGTATTTCCGGTTTTCTTTGAGATACAAACGATTTAAACGGCGGTACAAACGGGTACAAACGATTCTCCTTCGAATGGCGTTTGGCGTTTTCTGATATCTTAAAGTTGGGCGCTGGCGTATTTTCACCCCCCTCTAACTCTTTACTTTTTAGAAACAAACGATTTAAACGGAGGTACAAACGGGTACATACGATTCTCCTTCGAATGGCGTTGTGCGTTTTCTGATATCTTAAAGTTGGGGGCTGGCGTTTTTTTCACCCCCTCTAACTCTTTAAACCCTTTAGAAACAAACGATTTAAACGGAGGTACAAACGGGTACAAACGATTCTCCTTCGAATGGCGTTGGGCGTTTTCCAATATCTTAAAGTTGGGGGCTGGCGTTTTTTTCACCCCCTCTAATTCCTTAACCCTTTAGGAAACAAACGATTTAAACGGAGGTACAAACGGGTACAAACGATTCTCCTTCGAATGGCGTTGGGCGTTTTCTGATATCTTAAATTTGGGGGCTGGCGTTTTTTTCACCCCCTCTAATTCCTTAACCCTTTAGAACAAACGATTTAAACGGAGGTACAAACGGGTACAAACGATTCTCCTTCGAATGGCGTTGGGCGTTTTCTGATATCTTAAAGTTGGGGGCTGGCGTTTTTTTCACCCCCTCTAACTTCCTTAACCCTTTAAGAAACAAACGATTTAAACGGAGGTACAAACGGGTACAAACGATTCTCCTTCGAATGGCGTTGGGCGTTTTCGATATCTTAAAGTTGGGGGCTGGCGTTTTTTTACCCCCTCTAATTCCTTAACCCTTTAGGAACAACGATTTAAACGGAGGTACAAACGGGTACAAACGATTCTCCTTCGAATGGCGTGGGCGTTTTCCTGATATCTTAAAGTTGGGGGCTGGCGTTTTTTTCACCCCCTCTAATTCCTTAACCCTTTAGGAACAAACGATTTAAACGGAGGTACAAACGGGTACAAACGATTCTCCTTCGAATGGCGTTGGGCGTTTTCTGATATCTTAAAGTTGGGGGCTGGCGTTTTTTTCACCCCCTCTAATTCCTTAACCCTTTAGAAACAAACGATTTAAACGGAGGTACAAACGGTACAAACGATTCTCCTTCGAATGGCGTTGGGCGTTTTCCGATATCTTAAAGTTGGGGGCTGGCGTTTTTTTTCACCCCTCTAACTCCTTAACCTTAGAACAAACGATTTAAACGGAGGTACAAACGGGTACAACGATTCTCCTTCGAATGGCGTTGGGCGTTTTCTGATATCTTAAAGTTGGGGGCTGGCGTTTTTTTTCACCCCCTCTAATTCCTTAACCCTTTAGAACAAACGATTTTTAACACGGAGGTACAACGGGTACAAACGATTCTCCTTCGGAATGGCTGTTGGCGTTTTCCTGATATCTTACAGCTCTGGGCGCTGGCCGTTTTTTTCACCCCCTCTAACTTCCTTTAACCCCTTTAGAAACAAACGATTTTTAACGGAGGGATACAAACTGGTACATACGATTCTCCTTCGAATGGCGATGTGGGCGTTTTCGGATATCCTTAACGTTGGGGGACTGGCGTTTTTTTCACCCCCTCTAACTCTTTAACCCTTAGGCAACAAACGATCTTAACGGAGGGTAACAACGGGTTACAAACGAATTCTCCTTTCGAATGGCCGTTTGGGCGTTTTCACTATCTTTAACGTGGGCGCTGGCGTTTTCTTTCACCCCCTCTTAACCTTCCTTAACCCTTTAGAAACAAACGATTTAAACGGAGGTACAAACGGGTACAAACGATTCTCCTTCGAATGGCGTTGGGCGTTTTCTGATATCTTAAAGTTGGGGGCTGGCGTTTTTTCACCCCCTCTAACTCCTTAACCCTTTAGAAACAAACGATTTAAACGGAGGTACAAACGGGTACAAACGATTCTCCTTCGAATGGCGTTGGGCGTTTTCTGATATCTTAAAGTTGGGGGCTGGCGTTTTTTTCACCCCCTCTAACTCCTTAACCCTTTAGAACAAACGATTTAAACGGAGGTACAAACGGGTACAAACGATTCTCCTTCGAATGGCGTTGGGCGTTTTCTGATATCTTAAAGTTGGGGGCTGGCGTTTTTTTCACCCCCTCTAACTCCTTAACCCTTTAGAAACAAACGATTTAAACGGAGGTACAAACGGGTACAAACGATTCTCCTTCGAATGGCGTTGGGCGTTTTCTGATATCTTAAAGTTGGGGGCTGGCGTTTTTTTATCCCCCTCTAATTCCTTAACCCTTTAGAAACAACGGATTTAAACGGAGGTACAAACGGGTACAATACGATCTCCTTCGAATGGCGTTGGCGTTTTCCATGATATCTTAAAGTTGGGGGCTGGCGTTTTTCACCCCCTCTAACTCCTTAACCCTTTAGGAACAAAAACGATTTAACCGGAGGTTACAAACGGGTACAAACGATTCTCCTTCGAATGGCGTTGGGCGTTTTCTGATATCTTAAAGTTGGGGCTGGCGTTTTTTTCACCCCCTCTATTCCTTAACCCTTTAGGAACAAACGATTTAAACGGAGGTACAAACGGGTACAAACGATTCTCCTTCGAATGGCGTTGGGCGTTTTTCTGATATCTTAAAGTTGGGGCTGCGTTTTTTTCACCCCTCTAACTCCTTAACCCTTTAGGAACAAACGATTTAACGGAGGTACAAACGGGTACAAACGATTCTCCTTCGAATGGCGTTGGGCGTTTTTCTGATATCTTAAAGTTGGGGGCTGGCGTTTTTTTACCCCCTCTAATTCCCTTTAGAACAAACGATTTAAACGGAGGTACAAACGGGTACAAACGATTCTCCTTCGAATGGCGTTGGGCGTTTTCTGATATCTTAAAGTTGGGGGCTGGCGTTTTTTTCACCCCCTCTAACTCCTTAACCCTTTAGAAACAAACGATTTAAACGGAGGTACAAACGGGTACAAACGATTCTCCTTCGAATGGCGTTGGGCGTTTTCTGATATCTTAAAGTTGGGGGCTGGCGTTTTTTTACCCCCTCTAACTCCTTAACCCTTTAGAACAAACGATTTAAACGGAGGTACAAACGGGTACAAACGATTCTCCTTCGAATGGCGTTGGGCGTTTTCTGATATCTTAAAGTTGGGGGCTGGCGTTTTTTCACCCCCTCTAACTCCTTAACCCTTTAGAAACAAACGATTTAAACGGAGGTACAAACGGGTACAAACGATTCTCCTTCGAATGGCGTTGGGCGTTTTCTGATATCTTAAAGTTTGGGGGCTGGGCGTTTTTTCACCCCCTCTAACTCCTTAACCCTTTAGAAACAAACGATTTAAACGGAGGTACAAACGGGTACAAACGATTCTCCTTCGAATGGCGTTGGGCGTTTTCCGATATCTTAAAGTTGGGGGCTGGCGTTTTTTTTCACCCCCTCTAACTCCTTAACCCTTTTAGAAACAAACGATTTAAACGGAGGTACAAACGGGTACAAACGATTCTCCTTCGAATGGCGTGGTTTTCCGATATCTTAAAGTTGGGCTGGCGTTTTTTCACCCCCTCTAACTCCTTAACCCTTTAGAACAACGATTTAAACGGAGGTACAAACGGGTACAAACGATTCTCCTTCGAATGGCGTTGGGCGTTTTCCAATATCTTAAAGTTGGGGCTGGCGTTTTTTTCACCCCTCTAATTCCTTAACCCTTTAGAAACAAACGATTTAAACGGAGGTACAAACGGGTACAAACGATTCTCCTTCGAATGGCGTTGGGCGTTTTTCTGATATCCTTAAAGTTGGGGGCTGGCGTTTTTTTCACCCCCTCTAACTTCCTTAACCCTTTAGAACAAACGATTTACAACGGAGGTACAAAGGGTACAAACGATTCTCCTTCGAAATGGCGTTGGGCGTTTTTCTGATATCTTAAAGTTGGGGGCTGGCGTTTTTTTCACCCCCTCTACTCCTTAACCCTTTTAGAAACAAACGATTTAAAACGGAGGTACAAACGGGTACAAACGATTCTCCTTTCGAATGGCGTTGGGCGTTTTCTGATATCTTAAAGTTGGGGGCTGGCGTTTTTTTCACCCCCTCTAACTCTCCTTAACCCTTTAGGAACAACGATTTAAACGGAGGTACAAACGGGTACAAACGATTCTCCTTTCGAATCGGCGTTGGGCGTTTCGATATCTTAAAGTTGGGGGCTGGCGTTTTTTTACCCCCTCTAATTCCTTAACCCTTTAGGAACAAACGATTTAAAACGGAGGTACAAACGGGTACAAACGATTCTCCTTCGAATGGCGTTGGGCGTTTTCTGATATCTTAAAGTTGGGGGCTGGCGTTTTTTTCACCACCTCTAACTCCTTAACCCTTTAGAACAAACGATTTAAACGGAGGTACAAACGGGTACAAAGATTCTCCTTCGAATGGCGTTGGGCGTTTTCTGATATCTAAAGTTGGGGGCTGGCGTTTTTTTACCCCCTCTAATCCTTAACCCTTTAGGAAACAAACGATTTAAACGGAGGTACAAACGGGTACAAACGATTCTCCTTCGAATGGCGTTGGGCGTTTTCCGATATCTTAAAGTTGGGGCTGGCGTTTTTTTCACCCCCTCTAATTCCTTAACCCTTTAGAAACAAACGATTTAAACGGAGGTACAACTGGGTACAAACGATTCTCCTTTGAATGGCGTTGGGCGTTTTCCGATATCTTAAAATTGGGGGCTGGCGTTTTTTTCACCCCCTCTAACTCCTTAACCCTTTAGAAACAAACGATTTAAACGGAGGTACAAACGGGTACATACGATTCTCCTTCGAATGGCGTTGGGCGTTTTCTGATATCTTAAAGTTGGGGGCTGGCGTTTTTTTCACCCCCTCTAACTCCTTAACCCTTTAGAAACAAACGATTTAAACGGAGGTACAAACGGGTACAAACGATTCTCCTTCGAATGGCGTTGGGCGTTTTCTGATATCTTAAAGTTGGGGGCTGGCGTTTTTTACCCCCTCTAACTCCTTAACCCTTTAGGAACAAACGATTTAAACGGAGGTACAAACGGGTACAAACGATTCTCCTTCGAATGGCGTTGGGCGTTTTCTGATATCTTAAAGTTGGGGGCTGGCGTTTTTTTCACCCCCTCTAACTCCTTAACCCTTTAGAAACAAACGATTTAAACGGAGGTACAAACGGGTACAAACGATTCTCCTTCGAATGGCGTTGGGCGTTTTCTGATATCTTAAAGTTGGGGGCTGGCGTTTTTTTCACCCCCTCTAACTCCTTAACCCTTTAGAAACAAACGATTTAAACGGAGGTACAAACGGGTACAAACGATTCTCCTTCGAATGGCGTTGGGCGTTTTCTGATATCTTAAAGTTGGGGGCTGGCGTTTTTTTCACCCCCTCTAACTCCTTAACCCTTTAGAAACAAACGATTTAAACGGAGGTACAAACGGGTACAAACGATTCTCCTTCGAATGGCGTTGGGCGTTTTCTGATATCTTAAAGTTGGGGGCTGGCGTTTTTTTCACCCCCTCTAACTCCTTAACCCTTTAGAAACAAACGATTTAAACGGAGGTACAAACGGGTACAAACGATTCTCCTTCGAATGGCGTTGGGCGTTTTCTGATATCTTAAAGTTGGGGGCTGGCGTTTTTTTCACCCCCTCTAACTCCTTAACCCTTTAGAAACAAACGATTTAAACGGAGGTACAAACGGGTACAAACGATTCTCCTTCGAATGGCGTTGGGCGTTTTCTGATATCTTAAAGTTGGGGGCTGGCGTTTTTTTACCCCCTCTAATTCCTTAACCCTTTAGAAACAAACGATTTAAACGGAGGTACAAACGGGTACAAACGATTCTCCTTCGAATGGCGTTGGGCGTTTTCTGATATCTTAAAGTTGGGGGCTGGCGTTTTTTTACCCCCTCTAACTCCTTAACCCTTTAGGAACAAACGATTTAAACGGAGGTACAAACGGGTACAAACGATTCTCCTTCGAATGGCGTTGGGCGTTTTCTGATATCTTAAAGTTGGGGGCTGGCGTTTTTTTCACCCCCTCTAACTCCTTAACCCTTTAGAAACAAACGATTTAAACGGAGGTACAAACGGGTACAAACGATTCTCCTTCGAATGGCGTTGGGCGTTTTCTGATATCTTAAAGTTGGGGGCTGGCGTTTTTTTCACCCCCTCTAACTCCTTAACCCTTTAGAAACAAACGATTTAAACGGAGGTACAAACGGGTACAAACGATTCTCCTTCGAATGGCGTTGGGCGTTTTCTGATATCTTAAAGTTGGGGGCTGGCGTTTTTTTCACCCCCTCTAACTCCTTAACCCTTTAGAAACAAACGATTTAAACGGAGGTACAAACGGGTACAAACGATTCTCCTTCGAATGGCGTTGGGCGTTTTCTGATATCTTAAAGTTGGGGGCTGGCGTTTTTTTCACCCCCTCTAACTCCTTAACCCTTTAGAAACAAACGATTTAAACGGAGGTACAAACGGGTACAAACGATTCTCCTTCGAATGGCGTTGGGCGTTTTCTGATATCTTAAAGTTGGGGGCTGGCGTTTTTTTCACCCCCTCTAACTCCTTAACCCTTTAGGAACAAACGATTTAAACGGAGGTACAAACGGGTACAAACGATTCTCCTTCGAATGGCGTTGGGCGTTTTCTGATATCTTAAAGTTGGGGGCTGGCGTTTTTTTCACCCCCTCTAACTCCTTAACCCTTTAGAAACAAACGATTTAAACGGAGGTACAAACGGGTACAAACGATTCTCCTTCGAATGGCGTTGGGCGTTTTCTGATATCTTAAAGTTGGGGGCTGGCGTTTTTTCACCCCCTCTAACTCCTTAACCCTTTAGAAACAAACGATTTAAACGGAGGTACAAACGGGTACAAACGATTCTCCTTCGAATGGCGTTGGGCGTTTTCTGATATCTTAAAGTTGGGGGCTGGCGTTTTTTTACCCCCTCTAATTCCTTAACCCTTTAGAACAAACGATTTAAACGGAGGTACAAACGGGTACAAACGATTCTCCTTCGAATGGCGTTGGGCGTTTTCTGATATCTTAAAGTTGGGGGCTGGCGTTTTTTTCACCCCTCTAACTCCTTAACCCTTTAGAAACAAACGATTTAAACGGAGGTACAAACGGGTACAAACGATTCTCCTTCGAATGGCGTTGGGCGTTTTCTGATATCTTAAAGTTGGGGGCTGGCGTTTTTTTCACCCCCTCTAACTCCTTAACCCTTTAGAAACAAACGATTTAAACGGAGGTACAAACGGGTACAAACGATTCTCCTTCGAATGGCGTTGGGCGTTTTCTGATATCTTAAAGTTGGGGGCTGGCGTTTTTTCACCCCCTCTAACTCCTTAACCCTTTAGAAACAAACGATTTAAACGGAGGTACAAACGGGTACAAACGATTCTCCTTCGAATGGCGTTGGGCGTTTTCTGATATCTTAAAGTTGGGGGCTGGCGTTTTTTTACCCCCTCTAATTCCTTAACCCTTTAGAAACAAACGATTTAAACGGAGGTACAAACGGGTACAAACGATTCTCCTTCGAATGGCGTTGGGCGTTTTCTGATATCTTAAAGTTGGGGGCTGGCGTTTTTTTCACCCCCTCTAACTCCTTAACCCTTTAGAAACAAACGATTTAAACGGAGGTACAAACGGGTACAAACGATTCTCCTTCGAATGGCGTTGGGCGTTTTCTGATATCTTAAAGTTGGGGGCTGGCGTTTTTTTCACCCCCTCTAACTCCTTAACCCTTTAGAAACAAACGATTTAAACGGAGGTACAAACGGGTACAAACGATTCTCCTTCGAATGGCGTTGGGCGTTTTCTGATATCTTAAAGTTGGGGGCTGGCGTTTTTTTCACCCCCTCTAATTCCTTAACCCTTTAGAAACAAACGATTTAAACGGAGGTACAAACGGGTACAAACGATTCTCCTTCGAATGGCGTTGGGCGTTTTCTGATATCTTAAAGTTGGGGGCAGGCGTTTTTTTCCCCTCTAATTCCTTAACCCTTTAGGAACAAACGATTTAAACGGAGGTACAAACGGGTACAAACGATTCTCCTTCGAATGGCGTTGGGCGTTTTCTGATATCTTAAAGTTGGGGGCTGGCGTTTTTTTCACCCCCTCTAACTCCTTAACCCTTTAGAAACAAACGATTTAAACGGAGGTACAAACGGGTACAAACGATTCTCCTTCGAATGGCGTTGGGCGTTTTCTGATATCTTAAAGTTGGGGGCTGGCGTTTTTTTACCCCCTCTAATTCCTTAACCCTTTAGAAACAAACGATTTAAACGGAGGTACAAACGGGTACAAACGATTCTCCTTCGAATGGCGTTGGGCGTTTTCTGATATCTTAAAGTTGGGGGCTGGCGTTTTTTCACCCCCTCTAACTCCTTAACCCTTTAGAAACAAACGATTTAAACGGAGGTACAAACGGGTACAAACGATTCTCCTTCGAATGGCGTTGGGCGTTTTCTGATATCTTAAAGTTGGGGGCTGGCGTTTTTTCACCCCCTCTAATTCCTTAACCCTTTAGAAACAAACGATTTAAACGGAGGTACAAACGGGTACAAACGATTCTCCTTCGAATGGCGTTGGGCGTTTTCTGATATCTTAAAGTTGGGGGCTGGCGTTTTTTCACCCCCTCTAACTCCTTAACCCTTTAGAAACAAACGATTTAAACGGAGGTACAAACGGGTACAAACGATTCTCCTTCGAATGGCGTTGGGCGTTTTCTGATATCTTAAAGTTGGGGGCTGGCGTTTTTTCACCCCCTCTAACTCCTTAACCCTTTAGACAAACGATTTAAACGGAGGTACAAACGGGTACAAACGATTCTCCTTCGAATGGCGTTGGGCGTTTTCTGATATCTTAAAGTTGGGGGCTGGCGTTTTTTTCACCCCCTCTAACTCCTTAACCCTTTAGAAACAAACGATTTAAACGGAGGTACAAACGGGTACAAACGATTCTCCTTCGAATGGCGTTGGGCGTTTTCTGATATCTTAAAGTTGGGGGCTGGCGTTTTTTTCACCCCCTCTAACTCCTTAACCCTTTAGAAACAAACGATTTAAACGGAGGTACAAACGGGTACAAACGATTCTCCTTCGAATGGCGTTGGGCGTTTTCTGATATCTTAAAGTTGGGGGCTGGCGTTTTTTCACCCCCTCTAACTCCTTAACCCTTTAGAAACAAACGATTTAAACGGAGGTACAAACGGGTACAAACGATTCTCCTTCGAATGGCGTTGGGCGTTTTCTGATATCTTAAAGTTGGGGGCTGGCGTTTTTTTCACCCCCTCTAACTCCTTAACCCTTTAGAAACAAACGATTTAAACGGAGGTACAAACGGGTACAAACGATTCTCCTTCGAATGGCGTTGGGCGTTTTCTGATATCTTAAAGTTGGGGGCTGGCGTTTTTTTCACCCCCTCTAACTCCTTAACCCTTTAGAAACAAACGATTTAAACGGAGGTACAAACGGGTACAAACGATTCTCCTTCGAATGGCGTTGGGCGTTTTCTGATATCTTAAAGTTGGGGGCTGGCGTTTTTTCACCCCCTCTAACTCCTTAACCCTTTAGAAACAAACGATTTAAACGGAGGTACAAACGGGTACAAACGATTCTCCTTCGAATGGCGTTGGGCGTTTTCTGATATCTTAAAGTTGGGGGCTGGCGTTTTTTCACCCCCTCTAACTCCTTAACCCTTTAGAAACAAACGATTTAAACGGAGGTACAAACGGGTACAAACGATTCTCCTTCGAATGGCGTTGGGCGTTTTCTGATATCTTAAAGTTGGGGGCTGGCGTTTTTTTCACCCCCTCTAACTCCTTAACCCTTTAGAAACAAATGATTAAACGGAGGTACAAAATGGGTACAAAACGCTTCTCCTTGAATGGCGTTGGGCGTTTTTCCGATATCTTAAAATTGGGGCTGGCGTTTTTTTTCACCCCCTCTAACTCCTTAACCCTTAGAACACAACGATTTAAACGGAGGTACAAACGGGTAATACGATTCTCCTTTGAGTGGCGTTGGGCGTTTTCTGATATCTTAAAGTTGGGGGCTGGCGTTTTTTCACCCCCCTCTATCTCCTTAACCTTTTAGAAACAAACGATTTTTAAACGGGAGGTACAAACGGGTACATACGACTTCTCCTTCGAATGGGCCTGGGCGTTTCTGATATCTTAAAGTTGGGGGCTGGCGTTTTTTTCACCACCTCTAACTCCTTAACCCTTTAGAAACAAACGATTTAACGAGGTACAAACGGGTACAAACGATTCTCCTTCGAATGGCGTTGGGCGTTTCTGATATCTTAAAGTTGGGGGCTGGCGTTTTTTTTCACCACCTCTAACTCCTTAACTCTTTAGAAACAAACGATTTAAACGGAGGTACAAACGGGTACAAACGATTCTCCTTCGAATGGCGTTGGGCGTTTTTCAATATCTTAAAGTTGGGGGCTGGCGTTTTTTTACCCCCTCTAATTCCTTTAACCCTTTAGGAACAAACGATTTAAACGGAGGTACAAACGGGTACAAACGATTCTCCTTCGAATGGCGTTGGGCGTTTTCTGATATCTTAAAGTTGGGGGCTGGCGTTTTTTTCACCACCTCTAACTCCTTAACCCTTTAGAAACAAACGATTTAAACGGAGGTACAAACGGGTACAAACGATTCTCCTTCGAATGGCGTTGGGCGTTTTCCGATATCTTAAAGTTGGGGGCTGGCGTTTTTTTACCCCCTTTAATTCCTTAACCCTTTAGAAACAAACGATTTAAACGGAGGTACAAACGGGTACAAACGATTCTCCTTCGAATGGCGTTGGGCGTTTTTCGATATCTTAAAGTTGGGGGCTGGCGTTTTTTTACCCCCTCTAATTCCTTTAACCCTTTAGGAACAAACGATTTAAACGGAGGTACAAACGGGTACAAACGATTCTCCTTCGAATGGCGTTGGGCGTTTTTCGATATCTTAAAGTTGGGGGCTGGCGTTTTTTTACCCCCTCTAATTCCTTTAACCCTTTAGGAACAAACGATTTAAACGGAGGTACAAACGGGTACAAACGATTCTCCTTCGAATGGCCTTGGGCGTTTTCTGATATCTTAAAGTTGGGGGCTGGCGTTTTTTTCACAACCTCTAACTTCTTAACCCTTTAGAAACAAACGATTTAAACGGAGGTACAAACGGGTACAAACGATTCTCCTTCGAATGGCGTTGGGCGTTTTTCAATATCTTAAAGTTGGGGGCTGGCGTTTTTTTACCCCCTCTAATTCCTTTAACCCTTTAGGAACAAACGATTTAAACGGAGGTACAAACGGGTACAAACGATTCTCCTTCGAATGGCGTTGGGCGTTTTCCGATATCTTAAAGTTGGGGGCTGGCGTTTTTTTACCCCCTCTAATTCCTTAACCCTTTAGGAACAAATGATTTAAACGGAGGTACAAATGGGTACAAACGATTCTCCTTTGAATGGCGTTGGGCGTTTTCCGATATCTTAAAATTGGGGGCTGGCGTTTTTTTCACCCCCTCTAACTCCTTAACCCTTTAGAAACAAACGATTTAAACGGAGGTACAAACGGGTACATACGATTCTCCTTTGAGTGGCGTTGGGCGTTTTCTGATATCTTAAAGTTGGGGGCTGGCGTTTTTTTCACCCCCTCTATCTCCTTAACCCTTTAGAAACAAACGATTTAAACGGAGGTACAAACGGGTACATACGATTCTCCTTCGAATGGCCTTGGGCGTTTTCTGATATCTTAAAGTTGGGGGCTGGCGTTTTTTTCACCACCTCTAACTCCTTAACCCTTTAGAAACAAACGATTTAAACGGAGGTACAAACGGGTACAAACGATTCTCCTTCGAATGGCGTTGGGCGTTTTCTGATATCTTAAAGTTGGGGGCTGGCGTTTTTTTCACCACCTCTAACTCCTTAACCCTTTAGAAACAAACGATTTAAACGGAGGTACAAACGGGTACAAACGATTCTCCTTCGAATGGCGTTGGGCGTTTTTCAATATCTTAAAGTTGGGGGCTGGCGTTTTTTTACCCCCTCTAATTCCTTTAACCCTTTAGGAACAAACGATTTAAACGGAGGTACAAACGGGTACAAACGATTCTCCTTTGAATGGCGTTGGGCGTTTTCCGATATCTTAAAATTGGGGGCTGGCGTTTTTTTCACCCCCTCTAGCTCCTTAACTTTTTAGAAACAAACGATTTAAACGGAGGTACAAACGGGTACAAACGATTCTCCTTCGAATGGCGTTGGGCGTTTTTCAATATCTTAAAGTTGGGGGCTGGCGTTTTTTTACCCCCTCTAATTCCTTTAACCCTTTAGGAACAAACGATTTAAACGGAGGTACAAACGGGTACAAACGATTCTCCTTCGAATGGCGTTGGGCGTTTTCCGATATCTTAAAGTTGGGGGCTGGCGTTTTTTTACCCCTCTAATTCCTTAACCCTTTAGGAACAAATGATTTAAACGAGGTACAAATGGGTACAAACGATTCTCCTTTGAATGGCGTTGGGCGTTTTCCGATATCTTAAAATTGGGGCTGGCGTTTTTTTCACCCCCTCTAACTCCTTAACATTTTAGAAACAAACGATTTAAACGGAGGTACAAACGGGTACAAACGATTCTCCTTCGAATGGCGTTGGGCGTTTTCTGATACCTTAAAGTTGGGGGCTGGCGTTTTTTTCACCCCCTCTAACTCCTTAACCCTTTAGAAACAAACGATTTAAACGGAGGTACAAACGGGTACAAACGATTCTCCTTCGAATGGCGTTGGGCGTTTTCTGATATCTCAAAAATTAACGAATTTACCTCTTGGACGTTTTTTGAAAAGCCTGTATTTCCGGTATCTTTGAGATACAAACGATTTAAACGGAGGTACAAACGGGTACAAACGATTCTCCTTCGAATGGCGTTAGGCGTTTTCTGATATTTTAAAGTTGGGGCCTGGCGTTTTTTTCACCCTCTCTAACTCCTTAACCCTTTAGAAACAAACGATTTAAACGGAGGTACAAACGGGTACAAACGATTCTCCTTCGAATGGCGTTGGGCGTTTTCTGATATCTCTAAAGTTGGGGGCTGGCTTTTTTTCACCCCCTCTAACTCCTTAACCCTTTAAGAACAAACGATTTTAAAACGGAGGTACAAACGGGTACAAACGATTATCCTTCGAATGGCGTTGGGCGTTTTCTGATATCTTAAAGTTGGGGCTGGCGTTTTTTTCACCCCCTCTAATTCCTTTAACCCTTTAAGAACAAACGATTTAAACGGAGGTACAAACGGGTACAACGATTCTCCTTCGAATGGCGTTGGCGTTTTCTGATATTTAAAGTTGGCGCTGGCGTTTTTTTCACCCCCCTCTAACTCTTTAACCCTTAGAAACAACGATTTAAACGGAGGTACAAACGGGTACAAACGATTCTCCTTCGAATGGCGTTGGGCGTTTTCCAATATCTTAAAGTTGGGCGCTGGCGTTTTTTCACCCCTCTAACTCCTTAACCCTTTAGAAACAAACGATTTTAAACGGAGGTACAAAACGGGTACAAACGATTCTCCTTCGAATGGCGTTGGGCGTTTTCCAATATCTTAAAGTGGGGGCTGGCGTTTTTTTACCCCTCTAATTCCTTTAACCCTTTAGGAACAAACGATTTAAACGGAGGTACAAACGGGTACAAACGATTCTCCTTTTTTTTTTATTTTTTTTTATTAGCGTGGGGAAATCCTGCATCTACTGGAATCCCTGACCCGAAGATCAGTATGTTCATCCAGTAGTCCCCCTCTGGTGTTGGAGGGGGAGGACCCCCTCGCCCTCTTGGAGGAGCGAGGGGAGTGCCGGACTCCTACCGGCTAAAACCCCACGGGTATCCAGCTGTGCGTCTAAGGAGGGCGCCCGGGAACTTGTTCAATTACTTCCGGAACGCCCTCCAACGCCAGGCCCTATTGGGCTCCTTCTTGAGCCCGAAAGCTCTTGGCCTTTTTGGCCGTTAAATTTATCATGTGGCGGGGTGTGGACACCACCCACCCCGCCACCTTCCTTATGCTGTTTCAGGGAGGTATGGTTCGACGCCTCGTTTCTCCCACCGAGACGACGAACCCCCTTTCCTCCTGGTCTCCCCTCTCGTCGGAGAGGGGGAGGATAGGAGGTGCTATTCCTCTCGCTGCGCTTAAGAGCGTGATAGTTCTCTCCATTATTTGGGAGGACGACCGAACCTTGAACGGTCGGTCGGTGTGATCTGTTAGGAACGTAGTTACGTTCCCGTTCCCTTCCAGCCGTGGCGTCATCCCCCCCGGGGAAGGAGAGCAGGCCTTCTAAGACCCGCAATAATCACGGCTGGGGGAGAAGATCCGCGGCTGGGGGAGGGTCTACCTCCCCCCGTCGGATCCTCTTCGCCTTCTCTTTGGCGGACATCACCTGGCCGCAGAAGGCCAGGAATGCCCGCCACTTCGTTTCTTCTCCGACCATAGCCGCCACTCAGAGTTGCCGTTCGGAAGACCGGGCAGCACGGCAGCATCGGTGGTGGGGATGGCTGGCGCCTGGTAGGGGACACGCACACAGCTGACAGAGTCGTGTACGTGTGCCCTCGGCCTCGGCTGTGCGCTCGGCCAGCTTCGGCCGGGTAGAAGAGCGCAGACATACTCGGATGTCTCGTTCTTCCCCGAGTTGTAGCATAGCCATAGCCGGTTCGTTCGTATATGCGTTCGCGCGTCAGCTGATTTGGCTCGTTTATTATGTTTCGCGTATTCTTTCTGATGTTGATTAATGAATAAAATATACATTATATATGACATTACAGATGACAATAAAATATCCCTTCCCACACTAGGCGCGAGACACTATCGTGTGTCTCTTAATTATTTAAAAGTAATAAAACCAATAACAAAAAATGTTAGTAAAATTTATTAATTACATAAATGATGTCTAATAAAATTATATATAGCGCCGCGCCGCCACTATGGTCGGGAGGGAGAGGTCGTTTCCGACCTCTCCCCGTAGGACACGGCGCTGCGCTGCCCACGCTGGACAACTCTCCAGCGTGTGCTGCGCCGTGTCCTCCTCCTCGTCGCAGTGATGACATTTTTTGGTGGCTTCCTTCCCAATTCTATGCAGGTACACACCGAAACAACCATGTCCGGTGAGCACCTGCACAGAATGGTACGATAATCCGTATCTCCGACTGCTCAGCCAATCCGCCAAGCAGGGCCGGATGGCGTCGATGGTCCTCCTTCCAAATAGGGTGGGATCTGGAAAGGGCGACATCCCTCCCAGACAATACGTACACGATCATCACGGAGCGTTTACGAACAGAACAACAGGATTCCCCCCTATCCGGAGGGGGGTTCCACATATACACACAGACACACGAGCACGAGTATCGCGCTCGCGTAGGATATAATAGGAAAGGTGTAGTCCATACCATCGCCACGCGCAAAAAGTTGACCAGGTCAACGCTTACCCAGGTCTCGCAATAAACCCCCCCCCCAAGCCCCCCGCCCCTCTCCCGATTCGCCGATCCACGGTTCAACCACGCCGTACGCACGCAACAGTATACTTTAATCGCACCCACATCGACGGAGTCCCCGACTGAAGCGCATACATATATATACAAGAAAATAGATAGGTAGAAAAAGGTGGGGGGGGGGGGAGAATTGAGAATTGAGAATAGAGAATTGAGAATTGAGAATTGAGAATTGAGAATTGGGAATTGAGAATTGAGAATTGAGAATTGAGAATTGAGAATTGGGAATTGAGAATTGAGAATTGAGAATTGAGAATTGAGAATTGAGAATTGAGAATAAAGAGTTTAGAATTACTTAGTTTAATTTAGGGAATCATGATACTGTACAGATTAAATTATTTAATTAATAGAGATTCTCTATTAATTCTTAATTATTCACTGGCAACTCAAGCTTTCTGGTTTTGTTTTTAAATTATTTAAGATTCTTTAGATTCTTAAGATTCATGGTGAAATAATAATTCGTCATGATTTAATTCTTACTAGAAAGAAGAGGTGATATCTATTTGTCGTAACTAGATTTCTTTTACATAAAGGATAGAGGTAATAGAAAATCGGGTTTGAATAACGGATACTGATATTTCTAAATTAAATAATGAATATTTATAATTAGAATTGAGAATTAAGAATTGGGAATTGAGAATTGAGAATTGAGAATTGAAAATTGAGAATTGAGAATTGAGAATTGAGAATTGAGAATTGAGAATTGAGAATAAAGAGTTTAGAATTACTTAGTTTAATTTAGGGAATCATAATACTGTACAGATTAAATTATTTAATTAATAGAGATTCTCTATTAATTCTTAATTATTCACTGGCAACTCAAGCTTTCTGGTTTTGTTTTTAAATTATTTAAGATTCTTTAGATTCTTAAGATTCATGGTGAAATAATAATTCGTCTTGATTTAATTCTTACTAGAAAGAAGATGTGATATATATTTGTCGTAACTAGATTTCTTTTACATAAAGGATAGAGGGAATAGAAAATCGGGTTTGAATAACGGATACTGATATTTCTAAATTAAATAATGAATATTTATAATTAGAATTGAGAATTAAGAATTGGGAATTGAGAATTGAGAATTGAGAATTGAGAATTGTGGTTTCTGCCCAGTGCTCTGAATGTCAACGTGAAGAAATTCAAGCAAGCGCGGGTAAACGGCGGGAGTAACTATGACTCTCTTAAGGGAGGGAGAATCCTACGGCATAACGACCTTTGCCGTCGAGTCGGTGACTTCCTACAGCAGAAGGGATGGCATGTCGATGCGGAGTTAGCCTATTCGACCTCTGCCGGCCTGAGGCGGCCCGACCTGACCATTGTTAAGGGTGATGAAGCAGTGGTCGTTGACGCGCAGGTAGTATCCAGTGAAACTGCGTTGGAGGTGTCGCATGACCGCAAGGTGGAGAAGTACCGATCTTGTGATGATCTGGTGGACCGGGTGGCGGAGCGCACAGGAGTGTCGCGTAATAATGTCCGTTTCACCGCCATTACGATCTCATGGCGAGGTGTCTGGAGCCCTAGGAGCGGGGGTGAGCTGCGTAGTTTGGGCCTAACACCTGCCCAGCTGCGTACGCTTACGACTCGGGTCCTCTGGGGCTCATGGCTAAATTGGAAACGATTTAACGGCATAACAACCCGATATATGCCGGGGCGGAACGTTACCGCGATTAGTGGTGCACATCGGAATGGCACGTAGAGTTGGGTGTCTCCGCATCAGCGGACGAGTAGTAAGAATGTGTGTGTGCATGAGTAGTAGAGTGAGAGCTGCTAGACAGCTCCTTTCAAGCACTTCCAGGGTGTCCGCTGCAACACCGACAGCAAACCACCTTGCAATATCGTTGTAGGTTTGAAATGACTCTTAATACTGCAGTCGTTTTGCCTTTAACGAAACATATAGCCAAATGCCTCGTCATCTAATTAGTGACGCGCATGAATGGATTAACGAGATTCCCACTGTCCCTATCTACTATCTAGCGAAACCATTGCCAAGGGAACGGGCTTGGAAAAATTAACGAAGAAAGAAGACCCTATTGAGCTTGACTCTAGCCTGACGCCCGGAGTCAGGCCCGAAGCCCGGGGCACGGCCTAGAGAGAATTGAGATTCGGCCTAGAGAGGATTAAGGCGCACGCCGGAAAGGCCGGGAAACGCGATGGCTGGTGGATGGCCGATGGATTAAACGCACGCCGGAGGATGGGCCGATGGCCGCACGCCGGAGGGTGGCGCCGGAGGATGGGATGGCCGATGGATTAAACGCCGGAGGATGGAGGATGGCCGGTGGATTTGGCACGCCGGTGGGATGGCTGGTGAATGGCCGATGGATTAAACGCACGCCGGAGGATGGCCGGATTGAACGCACGCCGGAAGATGGCTGGTGGATGGCCGATGGATGGCACGCTCGCCGGATGGATGGCTGATGGATGGCCGATGGATTAAACGGATGCCGGAGGATGGCCGGGATTGAAACGCCGCCGATGGCTGATGGCCGATGGATTAAACGCTCACCGGAGGATGGCCGGTTAAACGCTCATGGATGGATGGATGGCCGATAGATTAAAAGAGGATAATGGTGGATTAAATGGCCGATGGATAGAAACGCCGGAAGATGGCTGGTAAATGGCCGATGACTGGCGCGGCGGCCGATGGATTAAACGCACGCCGGAGGATGGCCGGTGGATTAACGCACGCCGGAGGATGATTGGTGGATAGGATGGATTAAACGCACGCAGGATGGCCGGTGGATTAAACGCACGCCGGAGGATGACTGATGGATGGCCGATGGATTAAACGCACGCCGGAGGATGCCGGTGGATTGAATCATCCGGAGGATGGCTAATGGATGGCCGCACGGGAAGGGGCCGATGGATTAAACGCACGCCCGGAGCAGGCAAAAGGAGAAACACAAGCAGACGAGAAGACAGAGAGAGAGAGAGAAAGAGAGAGAGAGAGAAGAGAGAGAGAAGAGAGAGAGAGAGAGAGAGAGAGCGAGAAACGAAGAGAGCGAGAGAGTGGAGAGAGAAAAAAGGGGACAAATGGCAAGGGCATGGCAAGGCAGGGGCAAGGCAAGGCAAGGCAAGACAAGAAAGTCTTATTAGATTAATATAAAAATTATTATAAAAAACAATTTGAATAAAATTCGTATGTTGTTTATAAAATGTTTTTGCTTCAATACATTTTTAAAATAAAATAAAGATATGCGTTTTTACTTTTACTTTTAAAAATTTTTAAATATTCTATATATATGATAAAAATAACGCAAAAAACATATACATTTTTATATAATATAAATAAAATATAAATAT
This sequence comes from Temnothorax nylanderi, assembly GCF_030848795.1. Classification (NCBI taxonomy): domain Eukaryota; kingdom Metazoa; phylum Arthropoda; class Insecta; order Hymenoptera; family Formicidae; genus Temnothorax; species Temnothorax nylanderi. The sequence continues at coordinate 423,615 of NW_027249094.1, read as the reverse complement.
AATATAAGAAATAAGACTAAGATTACAGACAAAATGTTATTGATTTAACTTTTTCTGAGGTTATGCGAGGGAAAGCAGAGTAGGAAGAGGCAGAGGAAGATAAAAAAGCTAGTAAACAAAAAATATACCAATAAATAATTCCAATCATATAAAAATAAAGTAACAATTAATATATATTTTATTTATGCATAGTCTCTCTACTCCTAAATCTAACTCCTAAATCCTTGCCTTCCTGAATTAGTGTTTATAAATTATTTTTTCATTTTATTTATAATTTTTTTTTATAAAATATATACATACATTTAATGCATAAATTCAAAGATATAAATAAACAGTTATAAATATAATTTTTTTTAATATTATAATATCATATTTAAATAATTCGAAATAGAGTCGCGAATCAGACAAATAAAAACGTACATTTGAAAACGTGGCATAAATATAAATAAGTTATAACATATAAAAAGCTAAATAATTCGTTTATAAATAAGTAGACCAACAATATCAGGAATTCGAAATTAATGTCGTCGACACAAGTGTCGTTCTGTCTTCAAGTGGATTCACGAATTTGAACCAATCCATATCGACAATCGGTGGATCTGTCTCCTTCCTGACCTGAACTGGGAAAAGCGCTCCTCGTAGTTCCAACCGTAAAGTTGCACTGTCTGCCCTCCCACCTCTCATTGGTAGCGTTTTTTCTTGGCTGCACTACCGCGGACCGCCCACTAGTGCAACGTGCAACACTAGTGGGCGATAGTGCAGCCAAGAAAAAACGCTATAGGTTAGCATGTCTAATCTTGTAGAGGCACAATTTTATTGAAGCTATCTTTAAAATGAAGACCTCACGCACCAAGAAAGCTCGAAAAACTCTTGGATTTTATGTAAACAATTACAAGTTTCGTCAACCATTTCAAATCCTCATTGACGGCACATTTGCATTTGCGGCATTACAGGTTAGTTATACATCTTTTTATTATTATCTTTCTGTTTGTTATCAATTTTCACAACGTTCAGTTTACCTTATCCATCATATTTGTACCTTATTACTTTGCAGAACAAATTCAACATACAGGAACAACTTGCAAAGTACTTCCAATCCGAGATAAAGCTGCTGACAACGGCGTGCATCATCTCGGAAACCGAGAAACTTGGTGTATTCTCTTCAACAGTTAACGGCGCCACGCAAATAGTGAAGCAGTACGCTGTACACAGATGTGGACATGAGAGGAAACCAATAAGCGGCTCAAAATGTTTACAATCTATGATAGGGAAAGACAATGGTGCAAGGTACATTATCTATATGCATTAAGACGGTACATATACCCAAGAGAGTAAGATCAATTTTTCAATTTTTATGTTATATTGTTTAAATCTTGGGCCAGTATTCATAGTCAGATCTTATATACAAGATCTGACTATGAATATCGACCTTGGATATTTCCATATTCCCTAAAAATATAAAATTCAAATCTGTCGATGAAATGACAAAACAATAAATAATCGTTTTTGTGAACTAAATGCACGTGGATCTTTCATGTTCGTTTACCGTAACCAATGTGCAGACAACAGTTATTTGTGTGCTCTCGAGTTTTTGTGTTGAAACATCTAGGTTTAGAAAACTGTCCTTAGAAGGTTTAATGTGTGTTCAAAATCCAGTAATAAAGAAATAAGAGTTTTCTTCTATTGTATATCAAGTGTGTAAACCAAACTGTTTATTTTGGAATAAGAGTAAAATATTTTTTATTCTTATTCCGATGGTTTGTCACATTTTTCAAGAGAATCTCATTCAGCTGATATATACAAAAGATCATCTCTTATTTTCGTCATTTTAAGTTTATATACCGTTTGAAACATATAATGCTAATAAACAAATGATTTAACATATAAGCATCAAGAATAATATCCATTATATAATAAAAAAAGCAATGTCTTTTGTTTTTTTATAAAACTGTGCTTGTTACAGATATATCGTTGCAACGCAAGATCGTGAGCTTCAGGATAAGTTGAGGATAATTCCAGGAGTTCCTGTAATTTATTTGCATGGAAAAGCACCCACTCTAGACTCTCCTTCAGAGGCAAGTCGCAAACACGCTGAAGCTACGCAGAAAGGTTTAGGAATGACTACATGGGAGAAAGAAAATGTAAAGGTATTGCGAAAGCAAGCAGGATTAGAAGAGAAGGAGAGTAAAATGAAGAAGAAGAGGAAAAAGGGAGGACCAAATCCACTTAGCTGTTTGAAGAAAAAGAAAAAACCGGAAACAATAATATTGAACAAAAGTGGTACGAAGTCTGGTAAAGTCAGAAAAAGAAAAATTAAAATAGCGTCACACGTCAAAGAGGCTTTACTAACAGAACTGAAGAGTGAATGTAGGACATAGAATTGTATGTATGTAAAATTTGAATGTGCAAATTGTAAACATGTATTCTGTGAATATAATATAAAAGTAAAATCGTTAAAAATCGGGATTTGAGAGAACAAAGTACTTTTTTGCACATTGGATTAATATTTTTTGTTGAGAAATAAAAAAAATAAAGTACTTAAAATACTTTAATATATGTATATAAATAAATATATATATATATATATATGTATATAAAGTTTTAATAAGCTTTAAGAATATAGATATATCATAGTTCTTATGGTCATGTTAAACATGAAATGTTTAGTATTTCTATAAAAAAATCTCATAATTCTATAGCTATAGTATTAATAAAAACTTTAGTTTTAAATGACTGAAATGTTTCTTATTTAATAAAAATAATTTACAATGTTTGATTTTATTAACGAAAAAATAATGAGGTGCGCTGTTTTAAATTAAGATTGATATCATTTAAATATGAAAATATAGTGACTAAGAAAAATAAGTAACAAAAAGCTCTCACTTCAGAAAAAAGTGTATATTACATCCTTCAGTACGATATTAAATAACGTTGTATAATGTTATTTTCCTAGAATATCTTAACATACATTTGAACACATGAATCTGGAATTAGGAACTTCTATATATCAAAAGTATAAAAATGTTGGAAAATAAACTTTTTGCTGTAGGTGGCACAGTATTATTTACAGCCTTTGTTTAAGAACTTTCAGACAATGTGTAAAACACTATATTATCATAAGTATAATTTATAAGATAATCAGAGTTGAATAGTGGCAGATCTATATTCTCGGAGGATAATATTTCTAGTTCTTAAGAAAAATTTAACTTATATAAATATAACGAATATTTATATATTTTAATAAAGTTCATATAAAAGTTAGAACTCTTAAAAATGTATATGTATATATATAAATTTATTACACACATATGTATATATATATAATATATATATTATATATATTTATAAATATATTATATGTTTTTTATATGTGTATGTATGCATATATAAAATTAAGCGTGAATGGCATTTAAAAAACTAATTGTTGCAATGAAAAAAACGAGAAATTTAACATAGAAAATTTGAAGTTAAAAAGCTGAAGATATTCTAATTTATTCAAGACACGACCTTGACGTATGAGGGCTCTTTGGCATATCAAGGTCCTATAATTTTCAAGCTTATAAGTAGATCTACCACTACATATAGTTAAACAACATAATCTTTCTATTAGGTACAAATATTTGAACTCGATCATAGAAGTAAAACAATTCCAACTTTACCTCATTCAGTTGAATATTACAATTATCATGTAGCGTATTGTTATTTATTTTCCGATATACTTTTCCTAGTTCACAAATCGCTAGTCACAAAAATAGAATCTTTCTCTGTCAAAAAATTATGTTTCTAAACAATTATTAAGCCAAAAGCTTTCAAAGTTAGATGTTTTAATAAAAATCTTTACAGACGCATCTTTCATACAAGTATGATTAAATGTAATGTCATGAAATACATGCACTATGTTTAGGTTATAAAATTTGAAGAAATATTGTAATTTTTATTATTAACTTACAAGTGAAAATTTATTTTTAGTCGTCACACATGTAGGATGTAACACTGTTCATGCAAAACTTAAACAGTATGGAACGGAAAAAATAATTTTCTTCAGCATTAGCACTGAACATTTTCTAGTACTAATCTATCGTCAAATCAATATTACGCTCAACTTAAAACGTTTTTTTTTTCACTTTAGAATTAAATCAGATATAGCTTATGTAAAAATTACATAAATTTAAAAAATTTCAACAAAACGTTTAAGCATGTAAAAAAAGATCTATCTCTTAAATAAAATTAAATTGAATCTGAATGTTTGTTAAAGTAGTGTGAGTGCTAATGGTTTCACACATATCTATATCTGTTTTATATTCTATATGAAAATTACTGCGTCTTAAACACGACTTCTGTTAATATTGCTTTTAGACAAAAGTAGTCTTTAAACAGAACATAAAAAATCTTATATATCATATATTTGAATAATCTCACAAACGTGATGGTCAAGGATGTTGATTTAATAGTGCACGTGTAGCCATAGCGAGCATTTTCATGCGGCGCGTCGATCGATGATTCGGATTACTTGCTACAAACGTAGCTATTTGATTTTGTAGAGTCATTAGCACCGTGCCCATATGTTCTCGTGTTACTGGATCACTTGGATCCAAATTCAATATTGCTTCCTCGAGCCATCTAAAAAGAAGGTAATTTTTATTTAAAATATCTTGTAATATCTGCAAATGGTACAAATGTCTATTTTTATATTATACAACCTAAACATAAATTTAAAAAATAGTTAATAATAAATTAAAAAATGGTTAATAAATACCTGTGTTTTAATTCTGTACGGTGTCCTAAATCAGCAGATAATTGCTGTACGAGAGAAAGAATGACAGGTTGCTGCAAAATGCATCTTGAGGCTTGTCCTGGGGCTCCATTACACGAAAATACTCTCGAAGGTTCTGTTTTCTCACACACTAGTACTACCAATCCTAAATCACTTGCACTCAGAGCTTGTTGAAAAGCTGCGTTTAGTTGACCTCTTTGAAGGAGGGACATGACACGCGCTTGAGCATCAGCTACAGCGGTTACAGGTATAGCGGGTGTTGTAGCTCTTGACCTATAGGTTTCGAGAAAAAGGGTATTTTAATGAAATCTATCAGCATGATAGTATCTATGATGGTATTAAATTTAAAATTTACAATAAGTTCCTTACCGCGCACTAGAAATTTCTGTAAGTTGCTGATTCAGATTCTCTCGTATGGAATCACGAATTGTTCGAATAGTACCATCTTGTATCGTCGTCAAAACTCTATTCAATTCAGCCTGCATTTCTTCGCGTACCAATGTTGATAACATTTCGCTTAGCTGCTCATTATGACGTTGATACTGTTTATCGATGATTGTATCGATATGTTGTAGATCTATAAAAGAAAATGTTATGTAAGTACGTTATATATACAGAAATATTTAATTGTGTCTTGATGATGTTGACAGAATAAATTACTTACATTCGCGAGTACCTTTAATAAAAGCTTCTTGGATTTGCTTAAACATAATTTGGCAAACTTTTTCCATGTTAGGTAAAAGGACAGTTGTGAATGCTTCTTTAAAAGCAGCATCCAGAGCTGGTTTAGCTGCATTTGCAGCTGTCAAAGATAAGGTATCTTTTACATGAGAACTGCTTATCAATTCAGATATATTCTTCTGAAAAAGTTCGTCCATTTGATTTGCGTCTAATCTCATTTGATGCTTCAAAGGCTTTACCGTATCTTCGACTGTACGCGGCAAGGTACTTTCAATCTTGTCTTTCATCGTTGTCTCAAATGTGTTTAGAAATTCATGTTGACGAGTCATTTGATCATATAGAGTTTGTTCCAAGCTTGCATTTTGCTGTTGAGACATTCTCGTCAATGCGGATTCTATTTGCGTGGTTACTGGCGATTCTTGTTGCAATCTAGTAACTTCTGCGCGTAATTCTTTTAACTCTTGACACTGATCCTGAACTATCTCTAAAATAGATTTCAATTTGTTGTTCATTTCGAGATTATTGATTTCGTTGTTTGTTCGCCATGATGTTCCAGGATCATCGGTAGGAAGAGACGTCTTCGGTTCATCTTTCGTCTTCTGCCTTTGAACATTATTCTCATCATCTTCGGGAAATTCTTCCGACTCTTGCATCGCATGCACACTAACGTCCTTAAGCAAGACCATTGGGATATTAGACCAATCCTCATCAGCGTTCGTTTTCGTTTCCGGCTTGCCATCGATATCAGTTTCTTCATCTGGTTTAGAAAGAGACAAAATTTCTCTTACTTCTCTAGATGGACTGCTACCGCAACTGGCGGGAGCTTGCTCTTCTATCTCGTTTTTCACGAGTGGCGGGTCAGATGCGTTCAAAGCTTGTACCGCTTGTGCAATAGGACTACTAGACAAGACTTTCCTCAAATCTGGACTTTCGGGATCAGACTCCAATTCGTTGTTCTCTTTTTTTGCAGGTGAACTGAATGCATCAGGCGTCATTAAGTTTAAGCCACCACCACTATGATTAATTATCGTTTCGGTTGTGGTAGATAAAGACCGTTCTCCCTCACAATTCTCTTCGGACATGCCATTGTGAGCAGCGGTTCCCATATCTGGCATATCTTCAGAATAAACCAGCGAATCGTGAGTACGTGTACCTATAAGATAGTTGCCACTTCCTTGTGAGGCAGGTTTAAAGGCAATGTGACACTCTTGTAACGACTTTGGTTGGACTAGATACATATAAATGACAAGTTGTTCATCGTTCTCTTCGATCTCTTCACATAGATCTTCCAGTGATTCGCCGGTCGACCGTATTTTACGTTGATCGGCCTCGACAATTCCGAAACTTAGAATTGGATATGGCAGGAGAAACTCTGATACCGTGCTTATGCATGCTAGCGCCTCGCCTTTGTCTTTTGAAAGACTTAGTACATATAAAATTTTATTATATATGTCTGATAGAAATAGATATCCAGCACTAAGATCTAAGCCCGCTTTTAGTACCGGCACTTTGCCCGTAGAAGGATTTGGAGCAAATTGGATTGTTTGTAAACAAGTCCACAATTCGCATGACCATACTTTTAGTTCTGAATTATTGTCACACCCTGTCACAGCAAATCTCCAAAATTGAACACTGAAAAATAGATATTTCCCTTAATTATGTTGAGTTTACTCAATGGATATATATATATATATATGTCGAATTGATATTTCCAAAATACTCACTCAGGCTGATAATTTTTATGATCATCAAGGAAAAATAGGCAAGAAATGGGTCGTCCTCCATGAGGCCTCCATTGATGTAAACAACGTGGTTGCGGTTGGCCGTTGTGAGAATTATTATGAAGGAAGACTTGGAAGAATTTCACTTCTCCATCTGTACTAGCAGTTGCTAATGCGGTGCCATCTGGACTAAGTGTGGCTTCAACAATAGTTCCTGAGTGTTGATCAATTTCCATCATGCCACCAGTTTCTTTAATACTTGGATCTGTTGCCTGATTTAACAAAAAAATTGAGAATTATTCATTGCCTATGCTTCGTATGTAATAAAAATTATGAAAGTATATGTTCATATACCTCTACTGATCTAAATCTTGACGCTATCGTCGCAACCGACCACAATTCAACCTTGGAACCACGAGTTAGGACTAATAATTTTGATACTTCGTCTCCGTCAGAGGCATCATCCTCTGGGATGTACGGACACCAGATCACTCGGTGACTAGTTGGAGAAACGTCTTCCGCGTCTACTTGTAATACTAAACTACATAATAATTCAGACGGCGTAGGTTCAATTGTGTGTATAAAAAGTGATCCTGTATAATCGATACACGCAAGAATTGCATTTGAAACATGGGCGAACGCAAGATCTTGAATAGCACCACGCATTCCTCGTAGCAGAGCTCTATGTTCTAATTCCTTGTATACAACACGAACTACCCCACCACCGGCACCAACTAGAAGATAGAAAATTTATCTGAATAGAAGTATGACTTGAATCGCTTATATATATATTATAAATTAATTAAAAAACTTTATTAAAACATATATATATATATATATATATAAAGCAATTTCAAAAAATTTGCAAAAAACAATAGACATTGCAAACAACAAATCTCAATTTTATCAAATATTACCTTTTAAACCATAGGCTAAATATTTTCCAGATACATGAACGGCCAACAACTGGCCGGTATAAAGATGATGATCCCATGTGAAATCAACAATGTTCTTCAACTTTACTTTAGAACTACCATGATCGTGATCGCCAGGAGAAGGGATAATGGTCACATTTGTGCTACACAATTCAACTGAATGTTGATCCTCCCGTCCAGTAAACTCCCTGTAGAAATGGAACGCTACATATAAGGATTTTTATACAAATTGAAACCTACATGTCATATTTATTTATATCTTTCTTCCAATATAAAGAAAAAGGAAATCAAACGGGTAATGCAAGAAAAATATTGATAAAGAAATGCTAAGCATGTTTATGTGGAAAATTATTTTAGAGAAAGCTGAAATTTATTTATAGAAACATGAAACTATAATATTTGATTAAAATATAATTAATCATGTATCTGAATCTCTCATATAGAGTTCCAAAGATAGTTCAAAAATTTAAAAGCACTTACTACTCAAGTAAAGCACTTACTACTTAACTTAAGTAAAATAATGCTTATTCAATATAGATTAAAATAAACTTTTTAGGATTAAACAAGTAATTTGTTTCAATCAAGCTATTCATCTCCTAGTTTTACACAAGCAGACACAAGGATAAAAGGATAGATCATTTATATTATCTGATCCATATATTGATCATATTTTTTGTGATTTAACAAATATTAAGAACTTTTGAATTTTTAAATCGCTCTTTTTTTAACATCTCGCTTATTGTTAGCCTTTTGAGAGTTTGATGGAAAGTGGCTATTACAATATTTTCATTTTTGTCACTCATCTTTTTCTAATTCTTATGTCCATTTCTATCAATGCAGGTTAACTTTATAATCTTGGTTTAACTTACTTTTTATCTCGTTCTAATTCTTAGAACTAAAAAAAAGATAAAAAATAAGTTAAACTAACATTGAAGTTAATCCACATTAGTAGAAATGAACGTAAGAATTAAAAAGAGATGAAAGGCAAGTTAAACCGAGATTAAAGTTAATCTACATGGTTGAAATAGACATAAAAATTAGAAAGAGATAAAAAGCAAGTTAAACGAGATTAAAATTAATCTACATGGTAGAAATGGACATAAGAATTAGAAAGAGATAAAAAGTTAGTTAAACCGAGATTAAAGTTAATCTCCATGGTAGAAATGGACATAGGAATTAGAAAGAGATAAAAAGTAAGTAGAGATTAAAGTTAATCTACATAGTAGAGATGGACATAAGAATTTTAAATCGAGATTAAAGTTAATCTACATTGGCAGAAGTTTTTAGGGGTGCGACATGACTCTATACCTGTATGGCTCTAAAAGCTCTAAAGCTCTCTCGGAGAACTTACACTGTCTGCTGAAAGTGGAGATGCCTCAGATTGCCTTCCCCGGTCTTGCTCATGTCGCCAGCCGTGTCCCTGCAAAACAACGAATTTACAGGATCTGCACGGCCCCCGGGTCGACCGCGGACGGCGCGGACGATTCCTAACCCCAGCCGGCGGTGCCGCTTGCCTGCACGATATCGGCATTACGGGAATCGCTCTATCTTTCTCGCTCCCTCTCACCTTTCGGGCATAAATGCTGTCGTTCCTCGGCGTGCCGCTCGTTCGGGATCGAATGGATCTAGTCGAGCAGCCGCGCGCTCATCACCGGCCCCGTAACAATCTCGAGGCACGTACACGCGAGACCAATTCGGTAAATTCCAACGAAAGTGAAACGTCAGGCAGCCATCACCCACTTGTCAGTACGTATTGTACATACGTGCGAAGTGGTGCGAACTTGCTTGCGAAGTGGACGTCAGTGCGGGCAATCCCGGCAATCCCCGTCGAGACACTCGAGAGCTCGAGAGCTCGAGACTCGAGACTCTCGACTCTCGAGAATCGAGACTCGAAATATCTACCGCTGGTATTCAGTTTTATTCGCGCGCGTCCGGTTGGCCAGCGCCGGATTGGCCAATTCAACGGTACCGATTGGTCGATCCAGTGGAAGAATTAACACCGACGCCAGTCGCAGTCGCCGCAACCACAGATGATATAACGCGACGCCGCGAGTCGATTTGCTATCATCAGTATCATCAATCGCAACGTAAGTCAAATGAGACGTGCACGGGGATTCTCTAATTTCTTAACGACAGTTTCGGTATCGTTGCGCAGCTTTTTTACCATATATAATACCTGCGAGAATCCCCGTGCAGATGCGATGATGCGAACCTGTTGATGATCGATTATGTGGTTTACTATACATTCCAGTTGGTGCCAATAAAAAAACTTTAAAGAAGACGAAGAAGAAGACGAGACGTGATTTTGGGGACGCAAGCAGTTGCCCCGTCGACAAAGCCCGCGCGTTCAATATTTGAAATGTCGAATCGTCAGCGCCATGTAATGGCGGTCGTGTGTGGGTATCGCGCGTGTGAGCGCACGAGCAACGTCGTCGTCGAACATGATTTCCGTCGCGAGGAAAGGTATTTCCATCCGATCGAAATGACGATTGAGGCATTTTGTAAGCTCGATCTTCTTCTCCGCGACTTATAAAGAGTGTCTGCTGTTTTTGTTTCAGGTGGTTTTGGCGAAACGGCGAGAGACACGTCCTCGCGCCGCTCGCGCGGCACATGAAACCGACCGATCGTGAGTATAATTTTGAATGTATAAAGATTATGGAGAGAGATATCGAATCGCAAATCTATATACTGTGCTTTAAATGTATTTTGTTTAAAATACGCGACGTAATGAAAGATCAACTCGATGGAACCTAGTAAATCTCCAGCTAAATATATAAGCAAGAAATTTATTTTGATAAAAATTTTTTTTTATTTTAAAAAAGTAAAATAATAACATTCTGAATTTTTTGTTTCTAAATATTGGAATAAATTAGAATTAAATTTGTTTTAAGTTAAAGATTTTCTAAAGAATTTAGTTGATTAAAGGTTTAAAGATTAACTTCGGCAATTAGAACTAATACCGCGTCGCTCACAAAATCGTAAAATTAGCTGCGCCGAATATTTCATCTTCGCCCTGAAATGACGAGGGGTGACCATGTGCAATCGATCGGAAATTCTGAAAGATCGGAATTATTGACAGGAAGAGGAGAGACATTCGCGATAAATTTACATTTTATTTCTTACGTTATATTACACTATAGACAGGCTTTTTCGTTCGCGTATGTGTCTATCCTTTGGAAAATGGCAGTAGTGCTCAAACGTACGTAGACCCAAAAAAAGATGGCAGTAAAATTCAGCTAATATGTCGCTCCACGAGTAGCGCTTAACGACTATGACGCCTATATGTTCCGCATGCCAGACATCGCGTTTTGGATCACGTATATTCGTCGAGGGCGCAGGGAAAGGTGAATCGGATTATAATACATCGTACACAGTATGGTACAACTCCCATAGCGTTTAACTTTTGCCTCATTATTAGCGATGATTAGAACTCAAAATGTCCGTAACTCGCTTTCCGATTACGCGAAAGCTAAGCGGTTTGAAAGAAAGTTATGGAAATTTGTTTTGTAAAACTAAATTCTTAATCTAGACAAAAAAATTAGTTTGAAACTGTATTGCTCTCTGCCTTTTTCTTCTATTTTTAAGATATTAATTGCACGTTTTATTTATGAGCGATTAGACTTTATAATTAAATACATTTTTTCAAGTTTCGTTTGTGGAAAAAAATCCAGAGATATAATTAAGCTTTAGTGTGGCATAAAAAAAATTTACAGTGGATACTTGATGTAGCTTAAATTTCGAATGTAAGAATTAAATTATTTAATACCGAAATAAATCGTATTAATCGTAGAATAATTACACTGAAGAAACGTAAGAAGAATATAAAATATCCAAAGAGATTTACAAGTCAACGTAAAGATGGTTCATAATTTAATTTTTTACAAAATTCTTACCAACATTTTTTAAACCATCTTTTTGAGAGCGAGATTCTACAAAGCTGGTCTTGTTACTTAGATGAAAATGATAAGAGAACGAAGAAGATGAAAAATGAAGAAATTTCTTGTCGAACAATGAAAAACTTCCTCGAAATCTTTTACTTTCCAAACGACTGCTATGTCAGCAATAAATTCTCACCCTGATCTTATTTGTATCGGAAATTATCTACGTATAATTCTGCTAACAATAAGTGTTCCGCATAGCTACGTCAATTTTCTCTGTATCATTGTCATTACTATATAATATTAGATATTTGTCATTTGCTCTGCACATTGTTCGCGCAGATTCGGTCCATTTGTTTTCATTCTGCATTAGGACAGTAGGCAAGGATCGCTATAGCGATTCCAGTTAATAGAATTGTAATTTTTACATCCGATTCACACTTCGCGATCGCATTCTTTACGACGAGATGGCCACAATGTTCCGGTTACTAAAATTATACCGGCGAGATCCCTCTTGGAATATTGTTGGCACGCAGTACAGTTCTTTATTTCCGACTTTTGTCTCAGGTATTAGCGATTGTCGCCCCGAAAGCTGTGCCCTCGAATTTCCATCAGGCCCTCGTCGCGAACGTCTTACATTTCCCCATACTGCCGTATAACGAGTAATTTTTGGGTCTTCTCGCATCATATATAATGTTACACAATGACAAAGCACACTGAGACACTGCGCCAATCCAATAGAAAAACAATATCGTCGTTATTGTGCCGTTAGTATTCACAGATCGAAGAGACGTAGGACTACAAGGATAGACTCCCGTTCGTCCTCGCGGCGATTTTTTCAATCTCTCGTCGTTTTTCATTCCCCCTAGAGCTCGCTCGCTAGTAGGTAACGACGTGAAAATTAAAACTTTTCTTCCTTCCTTCGTCGATTACAAGTTTTATTTTGTAAGCGTAGTATTTCGATTTACCTAGCGACTAATCGACCGCGTTAACCGTCACGTAAATCATCTTGCGCGATCGCGGTAAAAAAACAATGACGATCATGAGTGACCGGTGGGTGGAGAGTAAGCTAAACCATCTACCTAGGAAAGAGGTGTAATGTTGTACTTCGAATTATCATAAATGTAAACTATACTATTGCAAAACTTTCGCTTACGGTTATTTGTTGCTCTAGAATCAATTAATTGTCACGCGTTGCTCTTCACTTTATTCTGCGTAATATATATCTAACGCAAGTAAAATCTAAATAGCCGCGAAAGGTTTCGCAAATATGACGGTTTGAATATTACAAAAGATTAAAATCTCGGTCTGCACGAAGATATGAAAATTTAAAATCTTTATAGTTTATATATCGAGATGGTCCCTGCGGGATTTTAAATTGTATATATTATTCCTTTGGCTGCGTATATATGTATATATGTATATATAATTACAAAAACATAAAGTTCCATTTCGCTACAATTAGATTCAAAAATTGATATATCTCAGATTTTATATCGTACTAACAAAATGTGTCCAACAAGTGTGCACGGAAATATAGAATCTATATGATTTAATTTAATAGACGATACACTTAATGGCTATATTAGGGGAGGGCTACTTTCTTCCTTAACGTTTACGGAAATCTTAAGAAATGATATTGAATCGATCGTCATTGGTGTACAAAGTTTAAATTGGAATAACATTAGCAGAGAAGAAGAAAAGCGTTTTGAAGCATCTGTTACTTAGATCAGCGTAGGGCCACCAATAATGCATAGAATATAGGTATTTATACGTGTAATAAGACAACGTATATTAATGGATATACGAGAAAAATTTAGTTGTAATTCTTGCGGGAACGAGAAACATGAATACACGAAAAGTATAATGATTATATACAATTAATGAAAACAATAAATGTGCTAAAATAATAAAAATGCAAGTTGCTGTATTTGCTATTCGATTACAGTCCGCGAAGATTAAATGATATTCACTGACTTCGCAATTTCGCGAGATATATAAATATTTAACAACCAAATATTACAACGTGCTGCGCGATCGCACTTACTCGTTGATATGCTCATGATATATTGCTCTGACTTATAAAATACGCGAAAAATAAATAAATAAATAAATAAATACGTCGTAGAAATAAATAAATAAGTCGTGATTTATGCCTAAGCGTTTTTACGGCTAAGCCCTTGGTACAAAAAACCTAGCATTAATTGAGGAAAGTACGTGACTCGTGTTTGACGGACGGATTCGTGCAAAGGAGAACCAGAATTAGGAATATATCACGTATCACAAGCGAAAATGTCGACCAGTCCAGTCCATCTGCTTCGCCCATTCCTTTCTACGCTAGAGACGCTATAATTGTTTCGGCGATAGATCTTGAAAGAATCGTATCCACATGCGCGTTAAGTCGAAGTGGCCGTTACAACTCCACTCTCGTTTGCACGACGCCGCACAATACTCGCCGTGTTAATATGCCGTCTACTTGCTGCGTAAATACATGCGCCAGTGTCGATCTGCACATGTAAGAAGCGATAGACTCAAAACTCGCAACGTGAAAGCGCTCGCTGCGCGACCGATACTCGCGCGAGGTAATTTTGACCCTTAACTGGAAAGACGACGTCTTTGTGTCGGCGAGCCTGTTCTCACCTAAATTTGAAAGATACTTTAATTGATACCTTAATACGAATTCGTAAATTAAAAATAATCGCGACTCTGAAAGATACAAGTCAAGCGACGGAGTTATTACGACGTATCGTACGTATGGCCGAACCGATCCTTTTCCGCTCGATGTCCATACTTTGCCAGTTAAGGGCAGACAAACGGATTAAAAATGTCTAAAAAGGCTTAAGACGGTCGAGCCTACCGCTTGGCGTGATCTAAGACTAGGACATAAAATTTCGTTTATCTTGAAAAATACTGTACACAAGAATACCTAAGGCGCGCTGACGCTCGTGTTCTTTGCATTTAGACGTGTATCGAAGCTGCGACTACATACGATGGAACCGATACGTTTCCGCCGTAATAAAGAGGAAAAAATGTGCCGGACGATGACAAGACTGGGTAGAGACAGGTGGAATTGATCTTTTCACTCGATAGTATCCATCCTCCTTCGGTAAAAGCGTAAAGTTGCTGCGTTCACCTCTTTAAGAACCGGAAGAAGCCTTTGCTCTTATCTGGCGGCGGTGCCATCAGCATCGGTACTTGATTTTTATGTGTGATGCGAATCTGCGCCAGAGAAATATTTTTAGGCCTTCCAGTCAACTTGCAATTTAATATGAAAACATGAAATAATATACTAATCATGTTCCATAACGTTGCAATGTATATAAACTTAGGAACAGGAATTTATACTAAATAATATTTATATAATCAAGTTTTGCGTAGAACATTTTGATAATAAGTACGAAATTATACGCTTATTAAGACAAAATCTAGGAAACTAGTGAAAAGAATGTTTCTATTTTATTTTTTCTCTGACAAAGGTTCGATAAAATTTTTCTTAAGTGAAGAAAAAATCCCGCTAATGTTTTAAAAATATTTGCCATGATTTGGAATATTTTCTGTTTCAGCTCACCGTACAAGGACCCTGCATCCAGGGTTCGCCGTCGATTTGCATGGGGAATCGTTTGCTCGTGATGATGGTGACGCTGCTACACTGGGCTAGCCTTCTGCCGGAATGTCGGAGTCCGGTCTTCACTTGTCCCATGTGCAAGCAGTTCTCCAGACCGATTACTTCTATCAGATTGTCCCCGATGTCTGCGGACAATGGGTAAGTACTCAATATTATCGAACATTTCTTCTATTTGCGACGTTCTTCTGCGTATGAGACGCAGCAGTATTATTATATCGTTCGCGGAGAACCGATTACTTCGCACTGAACTCACCTTGAATAGCGGCTGTGAGGTCTACGGAATTGAAGCTACTGGTACTGAGCTCTTTGTCAGGTCGCTTTTTTCGCTTGCCAAGGCGGTGCCGCACGTGATGTTCGCCCCAGAGGTTCGAACCCCCGTGAGTGAAAGGAATGTTTAGCAATGCGACTCCTTGCAGAGATGGGCCATGCGCCAAATCCAGAGGCGTACCGTCACACTGCAATCGATGAAATGCACGTAGCGTCACAAATTCCATTGATTCCATTGAACTGATTGATTACGGATTTGACTGTACGTATTCAGGACGATGTTAGAACAGAACCGATTGATTAATTCTTGTCTTTCCGCGTTCGGCATTTGAATCTCGATCGGCTCTACTCGACACTCGACATACTAATCCATTAACTGAATGAAGAGATTACGTATATATTAAGCCATGCTTACAATTATCTCGAGATCTTCGTGGAGATTTTTACAACTGGCAGCGAACTGCTCCGTGGTTGCGTATTCGAAGTACCACAACTTATTTTTCATTCTGCTATTAAACTTTTCGGGATTTTTTTCCCTCTCCATGTGAAACTTCACGCAGATAGCGGCGTCGACGCCCACCGAGAAATAATTGTTAATGATATTATACGGTATACTATCTTGATTCGGTTTCTTCTCGTCCTTTTGATCCACTTCTATTTGCCAGCGGTCCATCATCACTTGCGTTGCCTTTTCTATTTTCTGCGAATCGTTTAGGTCTCATGTAGTGAATTTCCACAGTGCAATTTGTTAAATAATAAAACGTCCGACGTTTTGCTGATGTATAAAAATACGAGAAGAATATATTTTCTCAGATTCTAAGTACACATACGTATATTAGAATGTATATATTATTTGCTTTACCTTAAGCACCTTGTGTACCGCTTCTCCTTCGTAACCACCGCCCCAGCGTAAGCACCTGGCAAGATCATTGCCCGTACCGAGAGGTATAACGCCAACGGCAGGTTGTTTCTCGAATTGCACACGATCTGGATAAAATAGTCGTGAAGGCAATAATTACAACATGCGGTTGTCGTCAAACGTTAAATTATTATATAGTAATCAATTAAAGCGGTATCGAAAAGCAACATCGAAATGATAAACTTATTATGCGTAATCGGTTAACGGGGAGGGGTCTATTAAAATCCAGTCCATTTGCTGGTCTATATGGTCTATATAGTCGATAAACCTATTATCGGATTTAATACGTGCACGACTAACAATTAGCACACAATATTGCAAATTTTATTACAAAGCACCACTTTTACGTGCTGCCATTGCACAATCGTTATTCACTTTACTCCGCGTTCTCTCGACGTGAATTTAATTGAATATGTCAATCGTAATTAAATCGCGATGCATACCCATGGTTTCTAAAACCCAACCGACTGTTCCGTCGCCGCCGCAACAGATCACCCTAAAATTCTCCACGTCCTTAAACATCTGCAGGCCCTGCATGGGCCCGCCGATCGCTAGATTATGGACCTGCCGAGGGTTCAGAATGTATTGAAACTTCCGTAACATTCGCTCCCCTTGCCGGCCGCCCGATTTTGGATTTATGAAAACCAAAAGCGGCTTCGTGTTCTCCCCTGGTGTAATTTGAAAGGACATAGCTGGTTGTTGATTCGACGCAGAACTACCGCAGCTCAGGAAAACACCCTATTAGATTCATTGCATTTATTTGTATGTTACAGAATTATATGGTATTTCGTTACTGTCCCGTTTGAAAGTACAATTTCTCAATTTTAATTTTTATTTTCTTAGCATTTGAAGTTTATACTTTCCTAAATCGATATGCTCGATTAATTTTAATTATGTAAGTTTTATATATTTCATTTACGAACATAATTTTACAATCCAAAGAGCTAAAATTTAATTTTACTGAATAATTAAACATACACATAAGTGATTACATTTCGACATTTCGTATTTGTTTCCTCGCGAGATGGATGTTCAATGATAGGAGATAATTAATTATTGTATTGCACACTTACGGAACTGACCGATGAGCTGTCCTGACAGTGTTTGCTACCACGTTTGCTGTCCCTCGACAATGACCTTTGTCTATCGAGTACAACGGGGCAAATTGCCGTAGGTGGAAGGATGTGTACCGCATGATCGCCGAGCGTACATTCCGCTCGCACTTGTGACGCACATCTATTGTGCAACTGCAATATTTCCGTGAAAATATTTACGTAAATAATTAGGAACATACTCTCACATTATTGCTTTAATGAATAAAACATATACATATAAATTTATTAATACGCGTAATTAAATTTTGTAATTAATCCCAAATTATAATATCTATTTTTGTTTGCATTATTTAATCAGTTACATTAAAGAATTATGTATTAAATAATTTACATTAGGTCCAATCTCTTATTTAATCAATATAAATTATTCATTTTATGATATTTTTGGAGTATTATATATTTTACTATAATCTTTCTCTTTCTCGTAGACCTACGAATATATTTTAGACCACGAATCTGTTTTAGATAATAAATATAATTAATTGCGGCGATATATTACGAGATGTTCACACATATACATGTATTGCGTCGCGCGCGCGTGTCTTGCGTTAGTATCAATTTGGGAAGAATACTCACGGTTAATTGACACCATCTGCAGCGTAAGCCGGTGATGCCATTGTAACTTTTGATCGTCTTTCTGCATTTGGAACATTTTCCGTGGCAATTACCCTCGACCCAATGATGAGCCATTGTTTGGGATGTCTTCTTGCTCTTGACATAAGTGGCTATGCAGGAGGCTGGCGCTCTTTGCACGCACCTCTCGTGCACCGTGTATTTGCAAACTGATCCGAAAAGGAGGACCATGTTAACGATGATTATTCGTATTCGTCGGTTTTGGATAAAACGCACCCGTTCTTAGAGACGTTGGTTACGTTCCTCGCATGGTACCGTTTTTGCAATCGCTACTTTGATCTAACTTGCTCTATCTGACATCGCGAGATGGAGGTAGCAATATCAAGGATTTCTTACTCACAGACGCAACAAAGCCCTTTCTTGCCGAGGCCAACCAACATATTTAGACAGAGATTGCAGTACGCGGGTTTGCTGAAATGTTTTAGCCTCCACAGATGGTTCCCGTCTTCCTTCACGTTGGAATCCAGACCCAGAAGAACCAGCAGGGGTATTGTCGTGAGGCCACCTCTCTTCCATTCTTCCAGCGACACTGTACCATCTGCGTCGTAGTCAATTTCTATCATCATATCTTGCAGAATCTAAAACGAAATTATATTTTCTACGTATTCGTCTCGTATTCCAATTGCCAGCTAGCTTCGAAATTTTCTTTCTATTTCAATTTCTTAGATTTTCTTTAATATTTTCTTCAAATAGAAAAAAACTGCTAATTGAATTGTAACAGAAAGACGATCGTCCAGTCCCCAAAATCCGAGTCTGCTAAAAGCAGGCACTATTCCTACCTACCGGTTTCAGCTCTGACACATCCCAGCCAAGATACTCCGCAACGTTCATCATTTGATTTACGATGCAGTCCATCTCCTGGATACACATGATAATGACATTAGTAACACCGATAAAGAACTGTTGATCGCGTACCGCTTTATTAATCTATTAATCTATCAAATATACCGCATAATATATCAAGATATTGATCGTTCACTCTTTGAAATTTCGCATATATACAGCCGATTTCACAGTCTCCGATTAATGTGATCTTCCGATTAAACTCACTCTGCATCTCTTTCTAACTGTCCCCCTAGAAAGAGACGAAGAGTGAGTTTAATCGGAGGATCAAGTTAATCGGAGACTGTGAAATCGGCCCATATATGTCGAATATATCCTTTTTATATACATATGTATATCGAATTTCATATACGTATGACCCTAATACATTTTTCATTAAAAGCTCGCATCTTCTTCGGCCGTTTATTTACTCTAACTGAATAGATGCGAACGAGTGAGCAGCGTCTCCGCCGCATTTTCATTTCCATCTGCTTTACCCGCGGTTCCGCTATCGGCAACGTGAATATTTATCGTCGTGCCACACAATTTGTACACCGCGATATCAATGATTTATTCAACGTGGAACTCATTATGCGGGCGATCGTCGTTTTCCCGGCATCCTTCTTGCCCGTAATTTCATGTCAACGCATAAATCGCGCCTCCGTTCTATACATATATATATGCATCAATATGCACGCGTATCTCTAACGCCTCGCTGCCGAATAACAAAGTGCATTGAACACCTGACGCCATAAACAATTTCGAATGTAAAAACGCTTATTTTGTCTTTCCGGAAACTATGGCTATCGCGGTATTTTGAAATCAATAAACGCGAAACGAGTTCTCCGCGAAAATTCTACCGGACAAAAGTAGACGCTTCTTAATTATTTAAAATTTAAATGTTGAAAGACTTTTAACTGCATTCTTGGAATAATTAATATAATGATAACGTTTATTAATGCTCCACTATTCGCAGAAAAGATTAAAAAGTATTATCATGTATGACGTTATTGATGACGCACGGTAAGCGCATATAATCAAGCAGTACTGATATAAAATGGACTGTTTTCACGTATAATAATAATAATAATAATGCATTAGCTAACTGATACTGCTTTCCGGGCTTTCAATTGCAAAGAGGTCAATGATGCGCGTCACCGAAGCACCGGAAATTACACTCGTTCTATGTAATTCACGTTGTAACGGATCGCACGGGGGTACATGTCAATTGACGTGCCTGTTATGGGTGCGGCGAACAGTATATGGAACAAACGTATTTATCCCTTCTATTATTATCAGCCGGAGCTATTCTATACCGCCGTTGTTACTTAAGCAGCAAAGGTCAATCTATTTTCGTTGAGAAAAAGTCAGTTTCGCCGGCGTAAATTAGAATTAGAATTATTTTTCAGCTAATTGTAAGCGACGGTACTTTTTGTCGCGTTTTCACTTAGCTGTTGCTCGTGTGATTATTTCAACATCGCGCACATGACACGGCATTTATTTGGTTCCCATCTTATTTACATATAGAAATGCATTGTCTCTCTAAATCTGAATCAGTGACTATTCACTGATTCAGCAGTACTATTCACTGATTCAGATTTAGAGAGTAATCGTAAATGTAGTCATAATATACACATATGACCATATGTGATAATGATAATTAACGACATTTACGCGCGCCTATTACAAACGACATTGTAAGACACAAATCTCGCACGTGTCGCTGCTTGCGTGATTATCCGCGTTAACTGACGATGTGATGATTCTTTACTCACGTTCGTATCAAGAACGCCGTTCCCATCCGTATCGTACAGCCGGAACATGACTGAAAAAAAGATTATCGAGTTAACGCAAACCGAAATTGCCGCGCAACAAGTTGCAGCTGCACTACAAGTCCAGACGGAATGGACTTGTAACAACTGTAGCAGAAAATCGAGAATGACTGTCGGCCGACACGCGAGTTCCCTCGTAAATTCTATACCTCTGTCATTATTCTCGTTCCTTTTTTTTTCTTATATGCGTTGCCTCAATTTCTCGCCGAGGACAAAATATTCGATTAATTAAAATAATTGCATTCTTCCAAAATTTCGAATCACACAGATCAAAGAACGTATTTACATAGAAAAGATTCGGTTTCTTCAACTCTCTCGTTATTTTAACATTTTTCAATATATCCTAAACGACATCTCTCATTATCTTTTTATCTTTTTGCGGAAATACCTTTAAATCTTTTTCAAAGGAGGCACGCATGTGAAAAAATTTAATAAACTCTACGCCGAAAAGCAAGCGTGTAATTTTGGGGGAAGATTAGTCTGAAGGCCTTCAGCCTGGAGATATTCACGACTATATACATATATGTATATTGTATGTACAATATATGTATATACTCCGCGAAACAATTTTTCACTATTTAATGTGCGCACGCACGTGAAATATCGCTCTGATAACGTTCTCCTAAAAACGAACGGGATGCCGTCGTGATTTATGCGCGGGCATGTTTTTTGATTATACAGGAAACAACCGTGTAATCGTTATAGCATCATTCCTGCTACAAAAAACAACGCCGTTGGGTCTGTTTCAAAGCATCGTCGATCATCCGCTAACGAATTATTCGGCATGAAAGCTGACGGGAGTTTCGCCAATTCCGAGAGATAATTGTTGTTTTGTGGCAATTACTTACATTCCAGTTTATCCTCTGGTCTGCCGGCTTCCAAGAGGGAGAGATAACAAACGATGTCTTTGAGGCTGACTTTAACGGACTGGACATCTATTGTGCTTTGCTTTCTGACAAGATGCCTCATCTCTGGAAAACAGAAATTTATTTTCAATTTGATCTCATATTAAATAACCCGCAATTAGTGTCCGATAAATGTGATTAATGCAATATTATTTATGAAATGACTCGGTTTTATACAATCATAACTCATAATTTTATAAATAAATATTTTAGATTGCATTATTTTAATATATATACATTAAATATCAGATAATTATATTTGTGTTAATAACAGTATTAATTTACAGCGAAATCCTAATTGTATTTTTCAAATATTAACGACACGATCTCAAACCGCAGAAATTATCATAACTGCCGTTTTCGTTCCAAAGCAGTTAAACTGATTTTTCACCGGGATTTTCCTTGACGTCGTATTTCGTGGAAAAGTCGCTGCTAAAGTATCTGGATGTCGGGCAAAAGTGAGAATCGCAAGACTTACAATATGATGGATCTGTCCCATATTTCGTGGAAATATCACGATGCATTCGGCCGTTAAAGTGAACGGAAAATTCGACGATGCGATTTCGGCAGGACGATCGAGCCGTATTTTTAGATAAACGTACATACGCGGACTTGATTAATTGTGTCTAAAAGTCTAAAGGACCTGTTGCTTCGACCGAGACAGCGCGATTGTCAATATGTATAAACGATGAATTGGATTTGTCATAATAAATTGTTAGAATTTAGCAACGGCTCGAGACAGGTCGACGACGTCTAGCCCGTATTTCTGGCTCGCCTATTTATATCCGAACCGCCGTGTACTTCTGCATGAATCAACGCGGCTCTATACATCGATTGGATTGCCGTTGATAAAATTTATTCTTGCTGTCACGATTTCGAAATTCGAATTGCCGGTAGACTGAAATTAATATCGACGAATTCGAATTGAAAAAAAAAAACACGCGAAAGCGATCTCTTGCTGCGCGATGAAATGGAAAAGTAACAATAGAAGGTTGATAGAAAGTATATTCTGCGTTTCCACCATATGAAGAAATACACTCATTGATATCACACCGCTTTTGAAACCCTAATTGTTATAATATTGATTCGATAATAATTAATTTAACATTAGTTTCATCGTTGAAATACAATTTATTAGAGATCCGTATTATCTATATAAAGGCACATATATAATCTTGTCTTAAAAGATTTATAACTCCGAATACGTTCCATGAATATATAATTATGTATTTTCCATTAATAGAAGAATTAGCATACGATCTTCTCCCTCCGATAATTCGATTTCTCTGCTCTTATTTTTGGACGATATCGCGCGTCTCGCAAGAATAATTTTGCATGACGATGAATAAGTTAAAAATAAATTTTCGCACGAGACGATGCGTCGCGCCAACACATGCAGTCACGCGCTTTATCCACGCGGGATCGTATACTTTTTTTTTTACGCTCGGACAATCCAATTTATTCCACTTGGAATAAATTTTCACTTGAAAATCGCGAAAAAACGTTGGTAACGACACTTGAAAAAAAAAAAATCGTTCGGTAACGAGAACGGTGACGTTCTGATCGATTGCGTACATGACGATTAATCATCGTGACATTCGGTGTTGCTGAAGCTTTGAATAAATCTACTAAATTATTTTTTATTGCCTAGTAACATTCATATTAGCTGTACTTCGAGCAGTCCGAATACTTTTTCCTCGCATTATTTTTTTCTCTCAACGTGGACAATTTATCAAAGTTTATGGGACGTAATTTCATAACCATACAATAATAGTTACCATTCGGCCTTGCTTCCATTTTAATGAAAATCTATGATAATCATGAGTAATAAGTGACTTCAGTAAATTGAACTAATTATTATTTGCGGGTTGCAGCATGGATTATGTGGTTCAGTTGATTTCACGTAAATGGGTTGACGTATTTGCCACATATCGTGAATTAAAAAAGAATCTGTAAATGTTGATTGTACGTATATACAATCGCAGAAATTTTCTTTCGAGCACTTAGTGATATTCCAGTATTTTACATGTCGAATCTTCGAGGGTTAGAAAACTTCATCTCACCTTCCTTCAGCTTCACTCCCGACACATTTGGTAATTGGACCATTTTCCCACTATTAAGAGCGACGAAAAATGGGAGACTGTTCTTATATACTGAATTATTTAATCCCTTTGTATCGCGACGTTTAACCAGAATCGGATAATGAGACTAATCCGATTGTCGAATAACGCGCTGATATAATATTAACGTGCGATTAATAATTTAGCACTTGTTGCTTCGGCTGCGACTCAAGAGTCACTGAGACGTGGTCCCAGGAACCTGGTATCATTCTCTCGCACACTCGTGACGTCATTTATACCGGATGATACCGGTGGTACAGCTATTTCGGTGACACTGGCATGTGTGCATGCGCTACGCAAACTTGTCTGTATGCCACGCGAATAATTCGAAGCGCGCGCTGTCCCAGTCCCACTCTGTGCTATTCGGGATCGATACGATAGTAGATTAGGAGTTAATTAATTATAAGGAAACACGAAATGACATTAGGTCTGTGCCATCTTTAGCGGCATTTTTTTGTGCTTTCCACATTTGAAATGGCATAAATGTTGGTTCATAGAGAAATATCGGACCGAAAATACAGAATATCGAAACTATTACAGAAATATATATAGAAGATGTAAGTTGGTTTTATAAGATTTTATCACTGGATATTGGTGAAATCGTTGAATTTCATCACTAATGTATTCGAACGAATCGAATTTCTATACACATCGACCGAAGCAATTTTTCCGCTCTCTATTCCTGTCCTCTTCATATGTTTTTCACATGATGTATTTTACGACCCTTTTTATTACGAAGCGTGCACCTGGAGGCGACTATTCATCTTCCGATTCATAAAAGACGAGATCGAGTCTGAGACGCGGCTTAGCTCAGTTCAGCAACAATTTCAAAATGCCTCGAGGGCAGCCTAGCGCTATCGGGACATTCGTCATACACTCTCTATGTATTTTCGGATCATATTTGATGTTTTCCTTGCATTTTTCACGAGCCACGTGTACCGAGAGGCGTGCGCGCGCGCGCGCGCGCGAAAGGCTTTAACTCGGGATTTCATCATCTCCGACGATGTATCCCGACGCGGAAGAGCACGTGTTTCTCGAAAAGACGATAAGATCAGACCCGTTCTTCAAACAGACCTGGAAATAGAACCGGACCGAGTTTTCTCAATCGCGTATACAGTCCCCGGTACGTCATGACATTTCGTGAAGATCAACCCGTCTCTCGTTTCTCGGCGTACGCGGATTGTCGTGTAAAACCAGAATTTAAGACAGCGATATCCATTTCCTGTATCTCCGGTAAGGCGCGCGCAAAGTTTACGGGCGCGATCGATGGCACGATCGCCGCAGACGTGAATAAATATTTCCCTTAAAATCCATAATGTAAGCATGATTATTTCCGTCACTTACCGGCGCGTCTTCATTTAGAGCAGACATAAACACACCGTGTGTTGACGTCTCGCCCGTGTAATTTGAATCGATTACTTTTTAACGTGTCACGCGCGTTGGAAAATTGACGGAACTAATCTCTCCTTGATCTTGGGCCTTCTCGACCAACGAAGCTATTGAGTTTCACGTGGAGAGCTTTAATCAGATTAATCATCGAACGATAACTTTTTCTATCAGCGATATGAATATTTCTAGTGATAGAATCACTTAGATATGTATCGAGTGAAGTATGAGATGTGTTTTGCGTGGATAAAAATAACGCGAAACGTCATGACAAAACTCGCGGAAGCGACATAATGAAGCAAAGAGATGGTTGCGTCGATATCGTAAAAGCGATATAAAGGGCGGTATATATCCGCACGGTATTGCGGTCGCTATTTTTTTCGATTACGCTGACTGTCGCTCCGATGTGGTGAAGTACACTTCTGAAAGAGATGTCACGTCCCTTCGAGCCGTAATTCATCACAGCATTTACGATCTCAGGTTTTGTTTGGGAGAGAGAGAAAGAGAGAGAGAGAGGGGGGGTGGGGCAGAGAGTAACGCGCCACTGTAAGATCGATGGCGACTGAAATGGACCCTTTGTCATACCGCTACGGCGCGATCTCTCCAACAAAAATGAATTCTGCGTCGTGTACCGAATTTCACGGATACGCGAGCTCACGTACACCGGAAGAGAAATCTTTTGAGCGGCACGATCTAGCATCCTTTAATCCCGCATAATCCCCACGTGAAGCCGTACACAGCTGCTCGAGGAACTTTAATGTAGGATGTGCCTCGAGAAGGAGCTCTCGATCACGAAGAACCGATTCTTTATCGAGAGCTTCTATGAGCGTAAGCTTCAAGTATCTGGACTGAAAAGAGATGAGAGAGCAGGTGGAGATTATATATCCAAGGAATATAGAAAACGGAGGCTTGTCAAAAGGAATCGCGCGCGCGCGTGTATTGAAATTAGTTAATTTAGTGAGGAATATAATTTTCCGAGTTGATGAAGGCAGGATGGATGAAAAATATAGCGGAAAGATTAACGCTACGACCGGGAAAGAGCGTACAAATCCGAGCGGAAATCTATATCCTGCAATAATCTCTGGTGAAATACAGGATTTCGTGTTTGCGAACAGTATTGCGCTCAATGTACCGTATGTATTGGATTCAGGCGATTGCCCCTACCTTCCAATTTCCCGTTGTTGACAAGGAGGGAATTGTTCGACTTCCTGGATGAATTACGCGACATTTGGCTTTGACTTGGACTGCTGTCCGTGCTCTTCTTCTCTAGCACGTCGTGACAGCTGTACGACGTATGGGTGACCGTTAACATCGGATGCACGCTTCCTGAATCGTCCATGTGGTTGCGTGAAACACAAGAAAAACAAACAACATGATCGATTGGCTCTGCAAGTTGATTTTGCTTTTCTATGCGAAACGCGCGGCGCCTTGAAAGATTCATTGGCTAAATATTCATTACCCGATAGTCAGAACATCTAATGTTCTTGGGGGGGCTATATTTCGTGTCTTCTGAGAAACA
This sequence comes from Temnothorax nylanderi, assembly GCF_030848795.1. Classification (NCBI taxonomy): domain Eukaryota; kingdom Metazoa; phylum Arthropoda; class Insecta; order Hymenoptera; family Formicidae; genus Temnothorax; species Temnothorax nylanderi. The sequence continues at coordinate 396,483 of NW_027249094.1, read as the reverse complement.
CATCTGTTTACACAGGGTGTCCCAGATCTCCCGCATTTTATTTCCAATAAGGACAGAGGACAGATTGTGCAAGGGTTACTCTATTTTTGAGCAAAAATGAGTAAAACATTTTTTCCCATCTTGTTCCGTCTTTTCCTGATAAATACAATCGTCTACAATGTTATATTTAGGAATTAAAAATATACGCACGAGATATTTTACCATGTATGTTTTCATAATGTCTCTATAAATCAACTCGTTAAAGAATCATGAGTCGATATTTACAGTTAGAGCTAATTTATTTTAACGAACGATGCCGTCAGCGCTTAAAAGAGCCTTTATTCGAAGGCTCCTTTGGATCGGATCGATTGTTATTCGTCCGCCATTTCGAATCAAACAATAGCATTCACCGATATGTGATGCAGGGTAAAAAAATTCCAACCATCGGAATTGTCATTTCCCTTTTGCCTGCTGCTGACCTATTTTGTCCAATCGCAAGAGTATTCGTTTACCGTAAAAATACAGCCTCAGAAACGGAAGGCTCGAACGCAGCGAGCATAAATCGGGAAGAAAAATATTCGCATTAAAATAGTATTGATATAGAGACCATTTTGTATTGGTTAGTTCGTCGACAAGCGCATCGTTACGATATATTTATGTATCGTTACAATACTTACAATTTGGGTCATAAAAAAATACGGTTTATAGGAATAAAATGATATTAAATATTAATTTAATTTTTGTCAAGATTACAGGAAGATTTTTGAAAGTAGATCACATCCTAGTAAAATATATAGCAGAATGATAGCTTATTTTTCCACGTAACCCTTTAAAAAGATGCGAAGAGTTTACGTTGTATACCTATATTTCACATTAACGGATATAATGAACTAATAATTTAACTATCACGAGGTAATGAGCTGTCGGTAAACTAATTGCGGAGTATACTTTACCCGTTCGCGTCCTCGAGGCTTCGCTTTCCGTTCTGTGATGGCCCAGCGCCTGCAATTTTTCCGTAATTCCGTGAATTTTGTCGGCCAGCGAGGATCCAACATGACTCTCCGTGGAAGTTCCGCCTGGTACGCCGGTGCTATTAACGTTACTGCTGGAAGTCGTGTGCGATGTAATTGCGGCGCAGGCGGTTGTCGAGGTTAGCACGGCCATCTCCTGGGAGCCAACAAACGCGGATAATACGCGGGCTTTTAATTCCCGGCGCGAGCATCTCGTTTACGAGTATCTCTTATTGTCGTTTTTTATGCCGCAAGCGCGCTCGCACGACGCGACACGCTTTTCTGTCCCCAACGTGATACTATTGCGAATACAATACGCGTCTTGGGTCGGTGTAATACTACTTCGTGGTGCGTCTTTTTTTTTCTTTTTCCTCTTTTCTTTGCGGCCAATTTGCGCTCACGGCTATCTACTCGCAGCGACAGCAATATCAGGAACCTTTATTAATTTGAACATGCGATGATACGTACTTTGAAGGCTTTGCCGTCCACTCCGCGCGAGCCCTTCTTGACGAATGAAAGGAATAGATGTCGGCATAATTCATCCGGTGTATCGATCTCCAGATACGAATTCAGGAATTTGCGGAAACCCTCGTAATCGATGTCCTGAAACAGCCGAAAAGAAAACGCTATTTACTGAATGTCTTTACAAAATAGGAATTTTAACAACAGATTAAAGTAATAGTTTAATTTCTATGAAGTGTTATCTTGACTCTTGTCTATTTTGATGATATATATATTATCACTGAGATTTATGATTAAAGCAAAACTTGATATATTTTTAATTGTGCATATATTGTATATATATTTAAGGACGTTCTCCGGTCCTTATACTAGAGAAAATCGATTTTCTTAGGATTTTCTTGAAACTGTGAATATACGTTAATTTAGGTGTGCTTTATGCGTGGTATAAATTTCAGTACCTCTTCCGGTATAAAAAATAAAGATACTGAGCCTCAAAGTTTCAAAAAAAAATTTAATTTTAATTTTTTTTTAGTTTTGGCATTTTTTCCTTATAGAACTCGACGAGAGGAGCAACTTTGGTCCTCTTGGCCAACCTCGTATCTCTTACCGTTTGGCCTGGAAAACCTTTTCATTAGTAAAAGTTGAAACTTTGAGGCTCAGTATCTTTATTTTTTATACCGGAAGAGGTACTGAAATTTATACCACGCATAAAGCACACCTAAATTAACGTATATTCACAGTTTCAAGAAAATCCTAAGAAAATCGATTTTCTCTAGTATAAGGACCGGAGAACGTCCTTAAGCTACTATAGTAATAACTTAAAGTAGGCGGATCAAAAATTAAACGAGTTGAATTGATCGAATTTCTAAATCGTGTTTTTTTTTTACAATCGATAGTTACAGTTAAAAGTATTTCCGTCACGATTACCACAAAAAAAAGTCGTCGTTAATTAATCCGATATACGTAAGCCTCTGCTTCTCGCATTCATTTCGATTCTATTCGATCCAAATGAATTTCATTCGACGGAAGATTAAAGCCCAACGAAACGTGACGCTTCTGCCGATACAATGGATCCCGCAAGGTGCACATTTCGCAAATTGACTGATTACAATTACACCCGGCGACGCGTGTTTGGATTCCGCACGTTCTGGATCGATAGTATTTAATGCAATTAACTATGCTCCGTTGATTGCTATTCACGGAATTCGTTTCACGGAAACTGCGCGCGCTTAGGCCATGTCTTCCGAAAGAGAAGTCTTTCCACGAAACTATATCCCAAGTTTTCAAATGGCACTAACGTTCCCCAAATGCATTCGTCGAAACGGAAAGCTGCATACAATTGCAATGCTGCGTACTGCTGCTGCTATAGCAATTATTAAAAGAATGAAATTGAATCTTTAACAAAAATAAAATGTTTTAGAAAGTTCATAGCTGAGGTTAAATAATAATGAAACGATTGAATGAATTACTTTATATAAAATGATTATTGAGTATCTCTTTTGAGAATATAGTGCGCGTCTCGTGAAAGAAAAGCAATGATAAAATATTGAATTTAAACAACGTCCATTTTACTAAACAAAAAGTCTATCGAATGTATTTATTGGACAGAACGCAAATCAATTATCTTTATCTTTATATAACCATCGCTGTCTATAAAATCGATTGTGATTGAATAAACGTATAACGCAATTGTTCAATGACCCAAAATAATTAAACATGAAGTATGTATAAAAATGCGAATTTACTGTTGACTTTATACTCATTACACACGTGGATCATTATAGATAATGAACTAGTCAGAAAACAAATTTACAAATATTTACAATGTAGTCAGCTGCATATATTCTGTAAATGTGCACAGTGTCAAAGTGAGAACTAAATTGCAGCATAAACAAAGTTACATTGTACCGGAGTCAATAAAATGTCGGTCACCAAATGTCGAAAGTGTACCTAAAATCCACGCAGCCAGTTCATTCACTTTAATTAAAGCAGGAGCCAATTAAGCTGGATGACGTTCGCTCCCCGGGTAGAAAATTAGACAGAAAAGCGGCGAAGTTACGGCGTCGCACAATCGGAGCCGAAGTTTGCGTGCATCTTTGCGTGAACTTTTCTGAGGCTGACTGAAAAAAATGGTCAATTTCGGAGACGCACGGCCTACATTCGCTCGACCGAATCTACATGGATATTGGGTCTATCAACCACGGGCAAGTGCCCCTGGTAGAAATTTATTTGGTGCTGTGCTCCACCTTGTAGAATCCGGTTGGGATAGGAATAGCAGAATGTACGATTCAGTACAGAGGTAGGAAAAAAGGAGATTATTTTTCGGCCTGCGCGACTTAATCAGCAATTTTCCGCTCGCATTAATGATCAACGAGAGTCGCATTGCGTTCGATCTATTATTCATGGTGAATTTTCCAAAATTAACGTTTTTTCTTTCAACAATAGGGAGTTTTTGCAATATCATCTTTCAGATACAGTTACCGTGTCTGAAAGACGGTATTGCAAAAACTCCCTAATAATCCGTTTAAACACGCAAAAATATTAAAATCAAGAATATTTAATGAAACGGCTTGTCAGTGTAAATATATCGGTCAACTTAACTCATGAATCTTAAGTATATGCATATTTCACAGTGTATAATCGCAACTTTTTAGAGTGCTTAATTAAAGTCGAGCCAAAAACCAACAGTCTCGTTGAAGATGAGCTCTGTGAAATGTTAACCTAGTTTCGAGTTTTATTTGAGTAGGTTTGAGAGAACCACTGTGACATTTATCGATACTCCTAGCCAAGGACGCAGGGCGTCGCCTTTTACCTTCTTTTGCTCCGTTAAACCTGCGCTATGAACAATAAAGTCGCAAGCAGAAAGTGGTTGCAAAGGGCGCGGTTCGTGCTAGGTCGTTGTAAAACGAACTTCATCATGAACATCCGGCAGGATAAACAGAATTATGAAATTATATTTTGTTTCCATCTTTTTTCTATCTGGCGAAATAAAAATTCTTGATTCGATACGTTCTTCCTTGCCTCTCTTCGATTAACAAGTTGATGGTAATCGAGAAACTGCGAACCGTTATTATTAGGCCGCTGTTATTATTAAGAACATCTTGCTTCGCGTGATAAGTCATTCTTCCGTTCTAATTTGCAAGATCATTGCAAGTTCTCGCGGTATTGTGTGGTAAATTAAATGGAAATTCTCTTCGACCTTACTTTGAACCTAAGTTTTATAAGTAGACTCGAGTAACTTCGAAAAGACTTCATGTTTCTTGTAGCGAATATAATTCACACCATTATACATATACGCGCAATGGTTCAATCAATAATAGTAAAAATGGCTTTATCTCGTTTGCAATAAAAAGTTTGTAAGCATATCTATTTAATCCTACTTATTTTAATCTATTAAATTTTATTAGATGCATTTACAAAAAATGTAACATATGACAAATGTAACCAATTATATCATATAGATAGAATAATTACGATCTATGTGTTCGTATAATATTTTATAAAATAATAATTGTAATTGTAATTATATTACAATTTTGTTCACTTCTCTTACTGAATATATTCGTTCTATATTATTTCATATTCTGATACAATTTTAAAAGTTCCAGTTAATAGTTCCTTGATAATTCTCTGTAGTTCTTTTCTTTTTTAATGAGGTTTGATATTTTTTTATCGGCGAAAGAAATACGAAAGCAACAGTAGATTTTTGCTTGATCTCTATCGAATTTTCACGTGATTTTCCTACGTCGGCGAAATATCTGGTTTTACTACTGAGCCGTTAACGTGCATGCGTCTGTTGGCCGTAATCCTATTTTGTGCATCAATCCCGTAGCTATAGCGCATGTGGTCGAACGTGTTCTATTATCGACATTCTGCAACTAAAATGATTTAGCTTCAGCAGCCTACGATATATTTCTAACTAACTAGCCCCCTTCATATTTTTATCTTGCGGTTTAACCATATGTGAGCTTGTTACGGGCACTTGATTCGAAATATTCAATCAGTTCAACTACAATTCACGCGCTGCGCATACGTTTCAAGTGGTTCATTTGGAACTTTTGAAACGGAAGCTTTTGAAAATCATAATCCGAAATGAAAGTTAATACTGACGCGCAAATGCAATTCATACGTGCTTTCAGTGATTTAAATAAAGCTACATTTATTTGATACACACCGATAATTCAAATAACATTACTCGCTTAATAAATTCTAAAGCATATTAACATGGTCCGGATACAGAATATAGATCGTGACAGTTTTCAAACATGCTACATTTGATTAAATAGAAATTAAAACTTAATTTTCCAGCGTACAACTTTGATAACTTAAGAATTCTATTATCAAACGTGAGAAATAGATATAACTAATTTTCTCTTCGTAATTATACGATACTTTGATAATATCGATAGTTGCAAGATTTTTAATGACACATGCGCTTTCTTACATAATTGCAAATGTAATTATGTAAGATGATATAATAACAAAAGCATGCAAGTGGTAGAATTTTCATCGATCCTGAAAAAACCACATTATGTGTCGAGGGCGTCGTGGAAAGCATCGCGCGTTTACACGATCGCATAATAAACCGTTTTATGAAATAAAACACATCCGCTAACCGAGGAAATGTTCACATGAATGGCGCAGGAGGTGGCCATTAAGCTCTAGGGACAGAGCCGCTGGGGTGGGGAGGAATCGGAGAGGGCGAAATTCGAAGGGAGAGAAACGAGGTCATCCTGAATGGTCACGTAAGGGAGTGGTGGTGACGTCAGTGCGGCGGTGACGTCACCGTGATGGCGTCATGTAACTCCACTGGAAAAATAGGTCGCAGAGGGTGAGAGCGAGAGAGAGAGAGAGAGAGAAACAGCCCGACGCATTTCCCGTTCGTTCGATTACGGTACTGAGGAAAATGTGTGTTTTCAGTTAAGTGAAAACGTGTCATTTCGAGAATGACACATTTTCTGAGATTTCGGTCCCGGACGACAATCCCTTGAAATTATTTGGAAATCCTCAACGAAAAAAGCAATATAAGTTCTTACTTTCGAGATAATTGTCCTGTCTAATTTATATGATGTAATATTGATTTAGATATTTTTGTATACTTCAACCACATATCGACTCCTTAATGAGAGTAAGTTAATTAATTTTACGTGATAATTTTAACGTGATAATCAATAAAGAGTTGTTAAGATTTTAGTTTGAAGTTTACCGCTATTAAAATATTCGATATTATGACTGTACGAGTAGTAGAAGAGGGAAAATCTCCTCATGAAATTTTCATTACGAGAGAAACTACCCCCGCATTCGTCTGAAAATTAATGATTGACAGAAATGGAGCTTAATATAAAACATGTATCGGTTTATTTATCGGCGTCACGGTAATTTTTCGAATCTATGGCACATCCGCGAAACATCGATCGACTTACATGAATAATTCATAAAACGGCATTTGCGTACACTTTGATCGCGTTTAGCGCACGGCAGTATCGACGGGTTTATGTGTACCCGGGCGGCTGTGTAAAATAAAAATAAACACTCCCGCTAACAACAACGCGCGAAGCGCTGTCGTTGCGGAATCCGCGCGCTTCGGAATCCGCAACCGCATTCTTCCCGGATCGAAAATAGGTTCGAAAACACGAGCTGACGGTATCACGTCACCTAAAGCCCGTCACTTGTTCACTTCATCCTTCACGTCGATCCAGCAAGCACGCCGCGGATTGTGCTTGCTTCTCGGCTTCGCGTCAAAAGTGATAGCCACGCATTACTGCGTTGTATCGCGTTGCCATCATCATTCCGTTATTCGGTTCTCAAGGTGTTATTCTTTCACGCGGAAAGTATCAACATCTTGAAAGTCTCATTACTTAACTTATCTCGTTACGGCAGGGCGACGTAGTTTTTCAAATAACGATCCGATGTACACGGTAGATTTAGAGCGCCACGGCTCGTAATAGCAGCAACTCTTAAGTATGACCCTCCTTGGAGATAGGGGCAATTTTACAAGCGAAGTAATCCCCCGGACCGATGCGAGGAAGTTACGATTATTCTTTACTCACTCGCCTTCGCCTTTATCGCCGCGCCGTAAAGTTTATCGTCGGATGTACGGGATGTACCTTTCGATACTTCCAGTTAAAGCGAATTGAATCTATAACGGCTGATCGTTGTCCGCGTTCGAGACACGGGTCGAGCTTACACGTGTGAAGGGTACTTACGAGGGGTTTGAGCGGTGCGCGAAACGTATATACACACCGACATCGACACCCGTGATCGCGATCATTCGATAGGAGGTCGGGTCGCAGTGTAAACAATTTAGGCATCAAGAATAGCTCAATTGTCCGTATGTACCTGGTTATAAGAAGATCCCAAAGGCTGCTCTCGAGGCGGGGTGGCTTCAATTAAAAGCTCTTACGGTAGGGGGATCCACACCCTGCTCAAACATAATAAACTTCTCACCCTCACCTGTACAATCCTCGCGATCAGGATATATCACATTACACACATTTTTTTACGCGCCTCCTTTGTATAGACGCGGCATCTTTTACGCGCATATAAACGGCCATTCCTGTAAGTCATGACGCTCGCCATAAAACGAGCGTATATTTGTGGTTTAATAACTTGTCCGTCCTCTTCTTTCTCCCCTACCTTATGAGGTTACGAATAGGAGTGTAGGAAATGAATAAGCTTTAACTGTAATCGTATTTTCGGAAGTTATCGCCGGATAAAGTGATATACTAACTTTCCTAACTTTGTTAATGTACTATCACTGCGAGGACATTACGTCTTAAAAGGTGATGAAGTTATAAGATTACGAGTTACGATTGACCGATTAAATTTGATATTCGTCTTAAATAATTTCATAAATAAAGTATTACCTTTCTTAAGTACAGGCATTGTTAACTTGCAATAAGCTTATTTCAAGTCGGATAACTTCGAAGCAACAATCAAAGCAATAATGATACGACTATACAAGCAAATGTTGTTCTATGCGGATATTTCAACAGCGTAGCGCAAAGTCAATATTCCAAGGTACCCAGTATGATCACTAATTAGCATAACAATTTTCTTTGCTTAATTGAAAGCGAACTTTAACTCGGAGTCTGTTTCTCGTTACACAATTCGCGTTCGTTCTTATAAGTTTACTCGCTTTTCTGATCTCTCCTAATTCGATTTGACGTAGTTTGCACGCAAGAGCATTTTACATAAAGAGGGGGGGCTGGCTGGCTATCTCTCCTGGTTCTATACCAGATTTATATCCCTCGCGCCCCGCTTGGGAACTATAAAGTTCCATTATCGTGTGAGACCGCTTCTCTGGGTCATTGTCTTGCGCCAAAGCTCATAACGTTGTCCAAGTGTCGCATTCTATAGAGCGTGATCGTCGAAGTATATCGGATAGCAGTTTCCCTAATTCAATTTGATATAAACGCCGATGCGTATCCTTTGTAGCAAGTCCGTCGATGTCTGGGCAACCAAAGTTCGTCCAAAGTAAGGCAGTTACTGCGGCAGCTTGCCGCTGAGACCATTTATTTCTGCATAGCACACCGTCGGGAAAGGGAAGATAATACGTTCACCGGGAACAATTTTGTGCGTCGCGCGTCGTGTTTTCATTATCTACTTCCATTACGTAAATCGAAGGATTTGTGTGTTGAACGTCCCACTCTATGCATAATGAGATGTTAATTCTCGTATATTTGACGACGTTGAGATACTTGAGATTGAATGACCTGTTATCTCCATGTTAAATGCGAATTTAACTCTTATTTCCTCAGGGTACATTTTTAATCAGACTTTTCCTAACGTATATTGTCCGCTGCGACTAAAACCAACTTATTCTTTTGTACGGAATAATGTGCGGAATATTTCTGAGCTAAACTTCTTTGTTATTGCCTTTTGTCTTAAGATTGTCCTAAGATAAAAATCCTAATTTGGCCCTTATTAGCACCTCTTGAGGTGAAGCATTATCAAGCAAAACTTCAATTTTTATTATGTATCTCGAGTATTACTACGAATTAATGCTGCTTTTACTTAAAAAATTTTATTTTCATCAAAAATATCTACATACTGGATTTAAATGTACGCGACGGATGGATCGTCGAGGTTAATTCCAAGTTTTAACATTTTAACACGGATATCGCGCTGACTTTGTACGGAAATACTGTAAAGCGCTTTTGACCTGATTTTTTAGTACGCGGTCTTACCACGTTCGTTACACGTTCGTTTATCGGAAAATTACGTAGAATATTTATGTTGAATGGCGAGAGTTAAGCTTTTCTCGCAGCTAAGTTTAAATTCGAGCCTTTCCTTGCTCATAAAATCTTAACGAAATATGCATTTTATCTGCTTTTTATCTATGGCACACGCGTAACACGTCATCCTTTTAAAGAACTATTCCGCCAAGATAGAGAAAGAGACTGAATTTCTTGCCGCTAAACTCAATACCTCCCACAAACTCCGCACGGAACGGTTGAAAGTGGAGCGAAACGAAAAATTGGGAGAAAGATTATGAAATTCTTCATAGTTATTTGTTCGAGTAATCGTTACAAAACAGTTACAAACAAACTAACGCGACATTTTAATCTTCGAAGTCAAAAGATTAATGTTCCGGCGCACCGTTACATTTTCCTTTTCTATTGAATTTCCAGCTTACACTTACAAGTTATAAGTAGTACGTTCTAAAACGACATTTAAACTTGAGATACGGTTTGCGCTGCTAAATATGAAGTGAGAATGATGACGTTTTACTGCACCGCGGAATTTAAAAAAATTATGCATTTGGGTAAATGCATTTATATATGCGTGCAGGAATGCATTTTTAAAGTGTGCGGCTTTGACATATTTATGTCACCACCTGTCTGAAATGAATTATAACGAGAGTAATTGTTTCACTTTTCATACTTTTGTCCAGATTAAATAATCCATTCGCGATGAATGTTCGCTAAGAATAGCGTGTTGGCATTTTCGAGAATTTCGAACTGCTCCGCACACATTGCTGCGTGAAAAGAAAATCAGATACTGATCTTAAGCGATTTTGAAGAGCAAACGTTACAAGTTTGACGTCTTCACGTTAACGCTTTTACATTGATATGTAAATTTGTATTCAAGAGACCGTTATCATCTCGTTCTTTGTCCTGAATTAAACAGCTTCTTGGAAATTTTTCTTAACGCAACGGGATCTCGACTACACTATCTATTCACTCATCATTGTAGAAAAATTCCAAGATTAACAAGTACAGTCTCTTGGAAATTCCTGCGTAAAATTTTGGCAACGATCCAATTCTTACTTAAGCTACTTGAAGCTCAAGTAGTATAAATCAAGTTACACTCACAGGCATTTAAAGAATTCTTAAAGAGACAATGAATATACATGAGACTCAAAGACTATTAAGACAATTAATACTATGATCTCCTGAACAATGTTCATTAGTGTTTGACTAATTACATGCAGTATTCATTAATAATTACGATGAATAATATGGCATTTTTCGAGTAATTATACACCCTAAAGATACATTAATTTATGTAGAAGGAATTAATTATGCGAAACGCTGAAAAAGTCGAGTGAAATGATAAAGCTTACGCGATAAAAATATAATTTGTTTTCAACTACTGTGGACTTGTGTCATTTAAACCACGTCTCATATTTATTCATACACCTACGTAATGTTGCGTTTACTAGCGAATATAACTAGGGTACTTTGGTGCAGGGATATAATAAACCATGTTTTTCTCTTATGCAATTCACGCTGGTTTATCGGACAGTTCAGCGACACTCATACCGAAGTGCGTAACGTGAAAAGGGAACAATACGCGTGAATATTATACGCTCGATTCCGTGAGTATGACAAGCGAGTATACATCATCTAAATATACAATACGCCGCGCGCCGGCCGGCCGATACCCCTGAAATAGCCGCGCCCGCTGTGTTTGTTTCTGCAATGTCGACTATGTCGTCATACAATTCCATACGCACTTGATGCGGTTGTTTGTTTGTGCGTAGGAGCGCCATTCTCGCACGCGTGTGAGGCACGGGCGAGATGATAAACTGTGCGCGCGTGCATAAACTTGTAAGGAGATTATGTCCTTGTACGACATATTATCCAAAAATAGTAAAAATTCCGATCGTGAACGGTTTTCCCGAGGTTGCGCGGGAAAAAGGCAGAGAAAGTTTCGTAAATATAGCGTTGAGTAAAAAATACAGTATCGTTAAAGCGAGCGCGCTTTTTCTATGAAAGCTAATTTTTTTTGTGTATATTTATGAGATTTTTTTTAACGAGTCCGCGATAATATGACAAAATGCATACGTTATTAAGACTTTGTAGGAATTAATTGAAGCTATTTTGTCTCGTTTTATACAGCACGCTACTTACAGTAGTTAATGAAGGTATAAGTCAGACACCAAATAGATAAATCTAAATTGGATGCAGATAAAGGTTATACAAAAGGATAAAGGTTATACAAAAATGTCAAGTCAGCAAAAAATGAGGGAATTTAGAAATAATTTGCATGTGGTGTTATCTGGCAATATAGTCACTTTATTTCGGCCCGTTCACCCGCGCCAGAGATCAAGGTATAAACGACGTATCATGATTGTCTCTGGATTGGATGAGTACAGTAGCGAAATAGTCACGAAAATACGAGAGATATCAGGGCACTGGCACAAATCGCATTTGATGCTTCTTTTATTAACGTAATCTTCTCAAGATAGTATTTATAATTTTCTTTTTCAATTTCTCTCTCCTTCTCTCATTCACTCTTTTTACGAGTATTTCTAAGATTTATAAGAGAGAGATTTTAATTTTAATAATATCTTTATGATTTTAAAACAACTGCTGCGTATAATAAAAATTGTTAAAAATTTTCCCTCTAACTTCGTATGTTCGTCTTTTAAAAATATATTTATTCATAAATTCATAAAATTCGTTTTTCCAGAGCTTACTGAATCTCTATTTCTATGCATATAGAGAATTATATCCCACGGTTTCATACATTATTTTGCAATATCCATGTTTACATTACTTCCGTAAAACCGTTTATGTTTTTTTAAGAGATAAATCATAAATACAATAAATTCGATAGAATTATAAAATGTTTTAAGACTTTTTTTTAATAAGGATTAATTCATGTCGGCCTCGAAAATGGCGAGATCGGTTTTCAGATTCGTTATCAAACGGTGTACATGCGCCATTCAGTTTTTTCCTGATAGCTCTGCAGTGCACATGCATGTGCATTTCGCTCGATATTACATGAAAGAGTTATGTGAGTATGAAAACGTAAAAGCAGATTGATAAGAAATACGCTAAAATAAAACAAATTTTTATCTTTAAACTTTATCGAAAGGGTAAAGGTTTTTCCCACATTTTTTGGCAATAAAATTCACGATCCACATATGCGAATATATTTCTTTCTCTAACGAATAAAAGTTTCGTGTGGCGATGAAAAAGTTTACGATCGTAAAAAGCTTTTTTGGGCAAAGTTAGGGGTAGTTTAGAATGGACAGAGCCAAAAAATTGCATGGAAAAACGCACAGTTCGTCGATGCGGTGATGTAAATGTTGTAACTTTAAAGAGGTAGTGACGTCGTATCAGAGATGCACACCAGATGCAATTCCGAGGGCACCGACCTCGGCTACCCTGAGCAAGCACTGAACTGCAGGTAGTGACGTCATTGACAAAGTCTCCCTCTCTCGTTTCCATGGATACAATGACGTCATACTTTCCGCGTGATGCATGCAGTGAATTTTCGAAAATTGTATTCCATGCGAAACATGCAAGGAAAGAAAAAATATTCAACAGAGATGCCTGTTGTCTTGAAGACGGAATTACAAAGATTTTTTAATTCTCATAATTCTGATTAGTTCCAAAAACTTAAAGGTCGTAATGTGCAATATGTAACGTATCAATAATAGAAATTTTCTCAAATCTCGCGTGTCTCTTCCGAAATGTAAGAAAGAGAGAAAGATCGTTATATAGTAGAAAAAGGATTAAATTAACTCTGATTACTAGTGAGCCCAGCTTAACTTTGCCTTTCTGTGTTCTTCGTTTTTGTAGCGTCTCTTTTCATTCTCTGTCGCTTTGTGAATGAAATGAAAACTTTATATTATGCGAAAATGTAATCCCGACAAAACGCTTGTCCCATTTAAATTTACATTGTAACACCTAATAATGTTGTACAACGATACTTTCGTGTGCTTCGCCACTGCAATCTATAGATTTACGATGTTTCTTTGCTTATTAAGTTACTTTTAAGCTGTTTAAAATTTATGATGTGATTTGAAGCACATCTCCGGAGAAATAATTTGCACGTTTTATACATTTTTCATGATACTTTGCTAGGAAACTGTCACGCGACGTGCAGAAGATCTTATTTCGAATTAATAAGTATGATTTATAGTGCCGGGTTAATCCATCTAATGCCTTAGATTGATATTTATTCAGCTGGTAAATAATTTTTTCATTGAAACCGAGAGACGTAGGAAACGCGGCGAGAGATATAGTGAATGAAAAGGAGGCGACAGCTCCATCCTCGTTTAATACCGATCAAGTCGAATCGATCGGTGTCGGTCCTTTACAGTCTCCCCGTCCGTCCGGCAATAAGAGCAAACGATGGATCGCCCGGAATGTAATGAAGAAAAAGGATTGGATTGGCGGATCAGCCCTCGAGTGCCGCTTTAATTTTGCAGCGTTTCTTCCTTCTGCTTGGATAAAAGCGCGCGCACGCGGCTAGCTGAGCAGACGGCAAATATTTCCTTGCGACGGGAAGACAGCAGAGGGGAGTTTCATCGCGCAAGAAGACGAACAGCAAACGCAGCCTCCGGCCTTTTGCGTGCCTCTCCCTTTTTCCCTCGTCTCTGTCTCTGCCTTTCTATCTTTTCCGTCCTCTCGCGCATCGTTCTTTCTTTATTATGTCTTTCATCGGTTTCGAGAAGATGGGTGCGTTCGCGTCGCGTTCGGCAAGCGAGAAATGCCGGCATCCCCTTGCCAAGAGAACGCGAGAAATTTCATCGCTGATTACAAGCTCTCTCCAGCTGCTCCGCGTTTCGCCGACGTTGACTGCCGGTCGTCTAGATTTCAAGGGTTCACCGTTGTGAACGTAATAAAGTTGTTACGTGTTTACGTGTTTTCAGCTGCGCGTTGGGATAACGACCGTTACGGCATGGGCAGCGCGCAAGGATATTACGGTTGCATCCGAATGATTTATGATCTCGAATACGTGCGTGACTACAAAACACGATTGCACGTTGGCGATTTGCTTCGGGATGAGTTTGTTTAATTAAGGGTCGAGCTCGCGTGTTAAATAAAATGTTGTTTTCAAGCTTGGTCTAAATGATATACCTCGGTCTTTCTTTTTAACATAACGCGAAGATTTTTGAAAATTTTGCGCGATAGTAATAACCTCGTAGAATTATTTCGTGCACTATTTAATAATAAACACGCGATAAAAAATCCTTATAGGCGCGTTTTAGACGTCTTAGCATTGGAAAATCTGAAAGAGAAAGACAAAAATCAAATTTGTATTATTGAAAAAGCTGCCCATTGTTTGAACTGAATTATTGACGAATTTCTTGATTGGAAACACGCGTCTAAATCTCCTCCAAATATCACTGCGCTCTGAGTATAATATTCGGTAAATGTTAACTCCCCATCGTTGAATAACAGAGCGTGGGCGAAGCGAGAGGTTTTCTCTGCAAGCTCAGCAATTGCCCTTTTCCGAGTGTTCACGGTAGCAGATACATTTACCGAGAAAGAGTTGTGAATTATACAGCTCTCTCTCTCTCTCTCTCTCTCTCTCTCTCTCTCTCTCTCTCTCTCTCTCTCTCTCTCTCTCTCTCTCTCTCTCTCTCTCTTTTCTCACTCGCTGCGAGAAACCTCATTCGTGCACCCGGCGATACAAGTTTTTCTTTATCATCCGCGTGCTTTATTACCGCGATGTTTACGAGTACAACCGCTTTGCCTCTCGACATTTTCATCGTCTGCCGTTTATCCCTTTGACGCTACAATATATCCTTCGGCACCACCGACACTGTCACCGAATTGATAGCCACTGTATCGGTACACCGGCAAATAATAGGGGTGCTGCTGTCAATCGATCTTTCCGCTCGGCGACGTGACGTAATCCTGCGGGTTTATAACAAAATCACTGGGAACGGGGTTTAGCGTAACTAGACGTAATTTGACACAAAAAGAAGCTAATCACTCATGCAAAATAGAACAATACATGTTTTTATGAACTATATGAACTATATGAAACGCTTTATTGCCTGCTCGTTACTGCGTCGCTTTCGGATTATGCGATTTTCTCAGCAACTGAATGCTCTCATCAGCAACAAGAAACAAGTTCTATAAAAATGTTTAAAGTAACATGTTTATCATTATCAATTAGACATAAATTTCTTTCTACTTATTTTAAAAATTCAGGCTGAATACATTTAAGAAAACTGTACGTATGTGAGGTACATGAACTTTCGATGTGATAATAATAGGTATAGAAGTTTAATAATATTCTTCTAGTTGTTGAAGAACTGAAGAAATATGTTTTGGAGTTGTTTTCTTCTCGCTGAACTACATTTGTTTTCTTGATCGATTGCTCTTCCATTCTAAACTCGTAAATCTTTCGCCGATCGTATTAGAAATATTGAGGTACACTACTACGTTATGTAGATAAGGAGCGATTTGGTGGAGATTTATACGGATGATTGCAACAGGACTAGCAATATTCAGCGAAGCATGGGAAGAACGGTTTGTAAATCTTCCTCGCGTTGCCAGCTTTCTAGGCCAAGTGGAAGAATCGGAATATAAACTTCGGTTTACTCATCGCGTATGACATTACTTTCTATATTCAACTGCGTGAATTCTTTTACCCTTGTTCCGGTTGTTACTGGTTCACTGAGGCAGACGTGTGTCGTGTACGAAAGTGTTGTGCAATATCTACAGTGCTTCTGGATTATCTCGCCTTTACGGTGAAATTAGCGGTCATGTACAAGGAACTTTGTCCATTAACTAATATCATAAACATGATTTTGTAATGGTGTGCATAAAAGATGTATACTTAAAACAAGAAGTTTCTCGGAAATAATGTTTTATAAGTAACTTTCGTTAATTTCTTGCATTACCTCGAATGGAAAATGTTCTTCTCGCGCGAAGCGTGAAGGTAACACCTGTTTCAAATTAATGTGAGAAAAAGCGTCATTTTCGCCGCTTGAGTGACCACTCGGTGCACTCTTTCGGCGAAACACTCACAAGGCGAATGCTATGCGAAAAAGTGGGCAATATGTATACTGCTAAGTGGAGGGCACAGTACACCAGCTTGGCATGACCTCTTTTTTTAACATGAAAAAAACCTGTGCTTTATTTGTACTCTCCCTTTGTAGTGTCTAAGCAAATTTGATCGTTTAATTATACACGAAAAATGCAATTTAATATGGATATTGCTGTCTCTTATTGTTCTTGTTCTATATCTATGTTAAAGAGTAATCAAGTAAGATTCATTAACCGCATTCATTTTCCTAGTAATTAAATAAAGTAATAAAGTAAAGCAATGCGCGTTCAACACAACACTTACAAAAATCTTAATAAAATCTCCGTTGTTTTATTTAGTTTCTAAAAAGACTACTTTATTCAGCGCTTTGTTCGCTATTTCTTTCCATAATCCGACGGAACAATGAGAGCATATATATGAGGATATTCCGCTTGTGGTGAGAAAAGGACGATATAGAAGAAAACGAAAATCTATTTATACATTCTAGAGTCATCCGCGGCTAGTGGCAGAAAGAAAGAAAGAGAGAAACTCGGGCTGTGCTCCTTGGAAAATAGAAAAAAACGAAATCTAATCTTCTGTCGTCAGCAACGTAACAAAACGAAATTGCATTCGCGACTCTACCCCGATAATTCAATATGGAGATGTAGCGTCGCACTTACGGCGAAGACGAGGGACGTGCTCGTTTTATATTCGAGACCTTGCACAAGTTGCAAGTGTGGAAGCCGGCGGACGAGAGGCGGGTTAGCTTTTGCGTTTTGAGGTGCCTTTACTGGAGCATACTGCGCTCCACCGAGCGTGAACAACTTGGCATCGGCGCCTATAATCGCGGCAAGGTAACGTGAGATGATCCGAAGAAAATGTAATATCCGTCCATTATCACGTTTTCCACTTCTAAAATGTTACAGTGCCCCCCCCCCCCCGCGGGGGATCGATAATCGCGAGTGGCCTCTGAACGATGACGTTTGAATTTTTAATCGCCTTCGCGCGGAAAGCACGGCCGATCGCGACGTCATCGCGTCGCTTCGCGATACGTTTCGGTGTCAGTTGTCACTGTCGCGATGTCGGTGGAAACGCGCGTTTTTCTCGCTCTGTCAGGTTCATACCGAATTTAAAACGGTATGAATGTCATGTTTTTACGAGGTATATCTCTTCCACAGAGAACACCACAGGCATACGTGTTCGCGACTGTCGTCGAATAATCAGATGAAAAATAATTAAGTTTGCTTTAATATAGAACACTTTCGTATAAGAGAATAATGAATGTTATACTTTCTCCAAGAATTGAAAGCTATCCTGGGGTATAATAGTACAGCGATCGATGGAAGGAGACGAGTTAAAAAAAAAACATGTGTGAGGGGCAAACTCTTCAAGAACAAATTTTTTTCTTGAATCTGCAATCTCTTTTCTTGATCGGGCAGGTGGACGCTCGCTCGGTGGTCCTAAAAAGTTATCGCGAATAATATAGATTTGATCGAATGGCCGAGGAAAAATCTGGACAGCGATATTTTACGAGTCCGATATTTCGGAGACTATACGAGCGTCGTAAAACGATGGCGCGAGCTTGACGGCGCAAAAATTTCGCTTTACGATAAATAGCTTAAAGAGATAGGACAGCGTGTTTCTCGGCAGCTGACGCGTCGCGATACCGTCAAATTTACGTTGAATTACAGTGCCGGATGTGCATTTATCTATCAATAATTATAAAAAATTAATAAGACTATGAGCAGAAGTATTCTACACGAGCACTTCATAAATCTAATAATTTTTCAAATCTAAAATAAGTATTTATTTATGTTGGAAAAAATTATTCAACACATAAAATATGGATTTTATGTTATTATATGGTTTTTAGAGGAATCGAATTTTCTGCAAACATTCATAAATTAACCATAAATTAATGTATATACATAGAAGCTGATTGAATCGATGCAAACTGCATCGCGCTATTGAGAGTCTAAACAGCATTAAACTCAAGTTTCAAGTTAGTAGGGATGCCAAATATCTCAGTGCTAGAACAATTGCCTACCAAGCTAAAGATCTGAATTCGATTCCTGGACTCCCACATACATATATGTGTAACACGAGAAATTTGGAATGTAAATGGAAAATAAAGTACCCAAAACATGTATTTAATCCCAAGGTAATTGAGAATTATGGTACTATATTACCCTTCAAAGATCAACAATCTCCAAACAGTAACAATAATAAAATATTATAAAAGATAAGGGGTAGAAAACGATATGGACTAATTTAAAAAAATTAAGATTTGTGAATTTCTCACGATGTTTATAAAGCATGCCAGTTAAATTGCCTTCTATCGAGGCGTACGTGTCTCGATATGTTTGCTGATGTCTTCCCATCGAAATACTATTCTATCGCGCGAAATACTATTGTATTTCTATTATTATCGAGGCGACAGTAGCAAATAGATTTCTCATTCAGGCAATAGTAGCTTCTTTTCATCTTTTTAAACGAACCGAAGTGCATCTTCCTTAGATGGGAATCTTTTAGATTCTCAAAGAGACAAGGGTTGATCCAAACTGCAATTTAAGTAGTTAATTGAGTCAGGTAGCCGTCACAATAATCTTTTCACCGCGACGAGTGGATTTTGGAGATTCTCCTTTAGACAGAATCTATTAGATCAGCCTTGAGTCCGTGTACTCACCGGCTCGGACGCTCTTGTGAAGAGCCAATCTATCCTGATTTCTATTCGCCGCTGCATTCGGGCCAGCGGGTCGATCCAGGACGGACTTCGTTTCGATCGGTCTTAGGGTAGTCGTCTAATCCGCCTCGGGAACCCTCCTCCTCGCGGTTTCGTGTGTGCGTGCGATGATGACGCAGTGACCTCGGCATGTGTGGCGGTCCGCTCTTTGTCGCACCCCCGGTGTCGGCAGTGTCGGCACGCTTCTCTTTCGGTGCGTCAGAGATGACGTCACGTAGCTAGGCAACCGCACCCTTGCGGCCCACGAAGACCCGTTTTTCCATGCCTTTCCGTCCCCAACAGCCGTTTCTCATTGTCCTTCATACTTACGGGTCGAAGGACGAGCTCGGGGAACGTGTGCACATACACGCCGGGGACGGGTGGCTCGATAAGAAGTTACGTTATAGTCCCTGGGATCCCCTCGAGTGAGGAAGCGGGTAGTTGTCCGGGTTGCCGGATAATCGCTCGAAATATGTCACACAGTCGGAGAGCATCGTGATAATATAATTACGGCGGCGTTCAGTTCGATCTCGTTATAGAGTTTGTTTCGAAAGTTTGAATATCGAGTTATCGATAACGATGTAGGTTTACGCTGTACAAACCGACGATACGTCCTCCTTCGGCGAACGAATTTCATCCATCAAACTCTTTATCTCGGTACTTTATCGGCACTTTCTTCACGTGAAGATTCCGAATGAAGGAGCGTAACTTTCGAGAGATTCCGCACGTGAAGCGTGGAACGATAAACGACATGACGGCGAGTAAAACGTTACTTGCGCCGATTACTCCCATATTCGCCAATCGAAGAAACCGCTTCTCGCGTCAGGCGCCGCGAAAGCTAAAATCGTTAATCACTCGCGCATGAAAGTCAAATAACAATCGATTTGTCGCGCCTCGGCGTGGGATGCAGCAAGGTGCATTACTGGGAGTGACATCGATAACGCGATCCTAGGCGACGTGTCACAGCATTGATATATGTCCTTGTCCGTTACCGACCCTCGTAAGGGACTTTTCGCCGAGAATATCCCGTTCACAAAGCTTAATATAGAAACCGTAGCTCTCCCCTCTCACGTTCCGCCTTGTTGTTCGTTGCTGTTTATCCGTGTTTGCACCTCGTGCGGTTATATACGTGTATGCATAGGTATACATAAGGAAGATAGTCAAGCATGAATACTACACGGGCGACGTGCTGGTCTTTGTAATCCCCGCGCGTATACCTGGCACAGAAAGGTATATAGTAAAATAGCGATTTTTTCGCCTTAAAGCTACACAGATCCTCGCGAGATTGTACGATAACAATGAAATTAAAGATGAACTTAATATTCTTTGTACGTTTCTGCGCGGAAATACTCGTCGACTTTATTCGTCTATGTGCAATTCGCGTGCTTACTTTTCCACGAAAATCCAAAATTACGAGGAAAATGTTTACAAGTGACAGGAGGGGGGAAGTAACCCTTATTCGCGTGACTATACAAAGCAAAGATAAAGAGAATCGTTATGTAACTCTGAGCGTTACCCGCATTACTGAACATCTACAATCGCGAAGGCGCATTCTTTCAATTAGCAACAGTGAATTAACCGTCATCGTCAAAATGAAAACCGCTGCTACGTCTCTTAATTAGCGTTATGGAAAATGAAAAATGAAGCACGGAAAGAGTCGCGAGTGAAGCGTTTCCTCTCCCAAGGATCGTGGATAATATATTCACATTTTCTCATCGTAATCGCGCGTGATTTTAAATTCTATCGTGATTTTAAATTCTCCTCTTATTAAAAATATGTTATAAAAAGGATATGCTTTTTATGAGTTATACGAACATTAGTGGATTCATTTAGGTATCGTTAATAGTCTCTTTTCGGCATTCAAATGACATGTTAATACATCCTAACCAACGAAGAGAGGGGAGAGAGAGAGAGAGAGAGAATGCAAATGACGCGGGAAAAAATTGAAGAAATTTTAGCGTGGTATAAGAAAATGTGCGGTAGACAGAAAGAAAAGGAGGGTAGATAGAAATAGTGTGTTTCACGTGCTCACTGCTCCGTAATGATACTATTCCCTGCGCAACGAGATAGCGAGTAAGACAATCGACCTGAGCACGGAAAGCTGTATTAGGATAACAATTTCTCTTAATGATCCGTCCCGTCTATTTCGCGTCGGATTTCAATTAAGAGGATGCCCCTGCCGAACGTATTTAGCTTATTCGCCGCGCGCCGCGCCGGTTCAAGTGCGTGACGATACGCTCGATTTAAAGTCGATCGGTTTTATTGGGCGAATCAATGAAACTAGTTTCATTCGCGGATTTTTCTAAAAATAAAAGCAGTGAAACCATATAATCTGTGATTGGAAATATCCTGGAAGACAAATCTCTTTAATTAGGCTTGCACAATATATGATCTTTTATACTCGATTTTTAATAATCCTCAGCGTGATAACGAATAACTTTATTTCGTAATTCTGTATACACTGTACATATTGCACAAATATAAATATTTAGCTACGTGTTGTTTTCGAGATATAATTTTTTGGTTGTATTTTCAGTTTTACTTGAAATCTGACGAAAAATTATCCTGCTATTTTATTTTACCAGCTGCGTATTTTCTGCGTAAATATTTTTATATTCTACTAGGGTTTGATGCAAGAGTGCTGTGAAAAAATAATGAAAATCGTGTATGATCAAAGAATTATAAATCAGTGCACAAAAAATATTTAAAGCAATCTTTTTCGTTCTTAAAAATATTAATTTAAATGTTCAAGATTATTTTATACCTATGTATAATGTATGGAAACTTCGCTTGTTTTGTCCAATGTTGTATCAACGTTTTCTACGATGCAGAGAAACATTTTTTATGTCTCTTTCTCTTTTTTTTAAATATTTATAAAATACTATATTTTTCAGATTTAAATATAAAATTATTTTTATACATATCGCTTCGAATAAGAGTTCCGGAAGATATATTATCTACTCTTTTTTAGACAATTACACTGATCTAAATCTTTACATCTATGTAAGAATGATGAAACGGAATGAACGGTTGACGTACAAATGGCATAATTCTCTGCTTACAGATCCAGTTACATGTTCTTCGAAAGTTCTTGTTTTAGGTGGACGTAACCGGCTCTTCTCTTCTCTTTCTCTCTCTCCTCCCTCCCCTTTCCCTATCTTCTTATCGCTATCTAACTTGTTCGATTACTTTCTCTCGTTTCAAGAATTCTGTTTTCGTCGATAACGGATAGACCGGCAAGTGTACTTTTCGGATTTCTTCTGACGTCAGTCTTTGATCTCATCCGATTTGTGTGTGTGATTCGATCTTTGAATCTATCGAGATTTCTATCACGCCTGTTAAAGTTTCTTTGGCAACGGCCGTTTATCAATAAATCATAAAATGGAACGGATATTATATGTAAGTGTATCTCATATTTTTCTTGAATATAAACGGCAGAAAATAACTCCGAGCTGCTTAGAATTGAATAAATTTTCTAGCTTTCAATGAATAATTTTTGCCGATTAAATCGTACTTCCGAGAGCCAAAGTTTCGCAGCATTGATAATATAAATCGGCGTGTTTCCGAAACTCCACAGTTGTAGGGAATTAGGACTTGAATATGATGTCGTTCAGACCGTTGCCGCAAAACCTGAACTCCCTCTTGGCTATTCAGTTATGAGATCTCGACAGTGTTTCCTGCACTAACGAGCGAACGCAAGCAACGCTCCGTTCATCCATCGTAATTTTATTGATTTAATGCCGCGCTATTTGTCCTTGTTTTTGTACATATGACATTTCGTTGACTATTATCGCTATCAGACAGGAATATTTCTGTTGCCAATACATACGTATTTATTCAATTAAATTCGCAATTATCGTATCTCAACATTATTGTTTGAAGACCGCGTAATTCGTATCATCTGCAATGATGCTTTGGAACAATTAACGAATAAAACTTTTGAATGAAATATGAAAGACGATTTTACAAAAATAATTACAGCATCAAGTCTTTGAATTTGGTGCAGAGTATTTCTTTCCTAAAGAATTCTAATTAATCATATAGTTATAAAACTTTCCCCTAAATGTAAAAAAGAACTTGTATGTAAATGTGATTTAATAGATTAATAATGTGACGATCAATTAGCGTAATCGTAGAAAACTTGTGCTTTTCAAATAATTCAATACATTTACAACGTAAGAGTTCGTGCAAGCAAATCGCAGATTCGACTAACTATAATCGAGTGCTGCAGCACGCGTTTCGAACTGGCGGTTGATTGTGACCTCTTATGCGGCCGTTGACGCTTGTCCCTCGGTGGAATCTCCAATTATGAGTTCTCGACATCGGTTACGCTTCACGGCAAAAGACCGCGTCCGCGGGGGAATTTCCGGACCTCTTGATCTCATAACCGACCGTAGCCTCTTAGCATTCGATGTCGATTGTCGTATCCCGCGGGGGTTAGGTCCTCCACAAGTTTGCGTTCTCTTGCACAAAGGACCCCGGTTGTAAATGTTGACGCAATATCGGTCGGTCCGATTTCAGTGGCTTTGTCACTGTAGTATCTCGTGTTGATATCGCGCCAGTGAAAATAATTTACTAGATTCCTAAATAGTGTAGGACTTCTCCGGTTCACAAAGGCATATAAAGTTAAACTTAAAATTGAACTTATAGTCATCTTTATATATTTTATCACGCTTTTCTCTCTTTTATACGGAGTGTTTAAAAGTACGAAATATACATTTAAAAAGTAGATTAGTATATAATATATTTTAAAGATGCAAAAAGTGAGATTTAAATTATTACTGAAAGTTCATCAAGACTTTTCGTATTAAATTTCACGTTAAATTCGCCAATATTGCCTCATGTAATCGCGCACCGTAGTCGAAAATATTTTCCTACCAGCTATCACTCTATGTATATTACGATAAATCGAGTGATGTGTTCCGATCCCGGGCGAATAGCGTCCTTGGCTGAATAAAGTTTACGAAATCGTTCTCGTGACAATAGCTCAACGTTAATGGATTTTAACTGTTATTATGTATGCAATAAGATGAGTAAGCGTTGTGAGGTTGTGACACTCTTCGTGAGAATAATGCAATTTCTGTGCTCTCCAACGAACAAGTTCCGCTGGTGTCTTGCGAATCTCTGTAACACGCCTCACATCTCTACCACCTTTACAGAAAGCTTTTGAGGCATCATTACGGTGTATACGTATGACTTGTACAAGTCATCTTCTTACGTTTTAAGAAACGTGAAACTTTAGACAAATGTCTAGCATAAAATCCAAGCGCTTTGACGTCGCAATTTTTTACGACCCCATAAGAAGTCCTAGCTTCACTGCCGTTTCTAAAATAATTACGCCAAGATTAATGCGTCGTGAAATTCCGACCCGCGGTCGCTCATATATGAGAATGTCACACGGGAACGGTGGATTATGCCGCAGTCGATGGCGGGGCAGTAAATTTGCTCCGAAAGTGTCGCGCGGTCGAAATTTGCGGAAAGACGCCGGCGACATAGAAGAAAGTAATTTAGATCGCTCCTCAAAGGAACCCCAACTTGGAACGCGCCACCGGAATTACCACCATGAGTCAGGCTTCTTGTTGTAACTCAGAACAGTTTTATAAGGGTTCAGGAATTTAGACGGGAATAAACGTTTCAAATCGTTTTTACGCGGATGTATTTTGTCGCTCGTTGTAATGTAATAACTGTCCCATTATCAGAAGGGAATACTCACAAAAGATGCATCTTTGATCTTGTTCCCCCAGGCAAAAATGATAGAAGTGAATTTTATCCATTAAAATTGTCGTGACTCTGAACAGCGCGCGTATTTCGTTGATTAGCCGTTTAAATATTTGTGATAAAACTCGTGATCGTTCGCGCAAAGAGACTTGATGCAAAATTTTTGCAAAAAATTTGCTCCATTAGTCACGAGAGAGATACGCGTAAAAGAAGCCCCCTGATCGATACGTCATCGCGATGCAACGCGTGTTACGACAAACTGTGACGAACGATAAACACGATGTCGGCGGGTACTCCGGCATCGAAAAAAGAGCATCGTCGCAACACTCGCAACTTCAGCAATCTGTTTTAGTTTCGGAGTTAATATTCCTCGGGAGAGCTAAATGTGCTCTCCCCGCGTGTTTACGTTCACAGACGTATGTAGCGCCCCGATGTTACACCATTGTTCCGGCAATACATCGCACGCCGACGCAAAAGTAAAACGACTGTCAGGAAATGGGCGCGGGGGCGCCGAAGTTGGAGGAACGACTCTAGTTCCGTCGTGAAATCCGCGAGATAAATTCGCGCGCGGTCTCACATGAGTTTATCTGTACCGAGAAACATTAAAAATCCGCGAAAATGCGAGCTCTGAAAAGCCGTCGCGCCGCGTTGTTGAAAAAAAATGTACATGATAGAAAAATGTAGAACGTATATACGGAGAAAGGGAGAGAGGCTCAACGAGATCGTTTTTTATTCTTTTTAAATTTCTCATAAAATATATCTTAAATTAATGGTCCATGCATTATACGCTTGATATTTCCAGCAAGAAACCTCTTTTCGTGGAAGAAATAACTTTTTGCATGTGACTACTATCAGGAATTCAAGTCGATCATTAATGCGTCGTCGAACGGAGCTCTCTCTTACACGTCTGTCCTTCTTATATAACGCGAGCACGCAATAACTTCTATACCTGTCCGTGAACATCGTACGTGTTCTGAATGTTATTCCAACGGGAATAGTTTACGATTTTACGGAACAAATGCTTCCTCGCTGTCTGCGGACGGTATTATACTATCGCGTTATATGTCGTCCTTATATACCTCTCACTCAAAATATAAACTGTACACTTGTATAATCTGACAGTACTTCAATCGATATTATATAAGACAGATAAAACGGTAGGAAACCGCTTCCCCTCCGGAAGAATAGTCCTTTTCTTTAACACGACGATAAGAAATTTATCGTCGACGAAAGCTGCAGCGATGCCGCGCGACTAACTTTTTATAAAACTAGCACCACAGACGCGCGCTTCGCGCGCGCTATTTAGCTTTAACATTATGCTATTACTATTACACTATTAATTTCTTGATACACACAACTGTCAAAATATACGATGACAGCTGCAAATGAAGTAAGCGCAGCGAAAAAACCAATCAGCATCGCGGAAAAGCGGCAACAATAAATTCGACTATCGACTTAACATGCCTTTTTTTAGAAAGGATCAAAAACTCATTCCTGACGTATAGCTAAAAGTACTAATTATTTTATATGTAAATCGCTTTGGATATTATCTGTCGCGGATTCCCGTAAAATATCACATTTCCTGGAAACTTGTTTAAACAGCTTGCGTACAAGTTAAGTAGATATTTGTCGCTCAAGTGCACTCTCGACCACACCGATCGTTCAATTTCATTTTATAGAAAGGCTGAAGTGCACCTGAGACGAGAGACGGCAACGAAATCGTTCGCTCGGCGGAATCCTTCACATCTATCGATTTACACAGAAAACTTGCGAAAATTTCTATGGAATCAAACCGTATACTTTACAAAAATATATACATTCACCGAATATAGAGTATGACAGATATATCGGATGAAAAATTAAGATAACATTGTATAAAATATTTATCACTTTCATGGTACATGTTAGAGATACATTTTCCGCCTAATTTTGTCCTATCTTCAAAACAATACGTTTTTTTTTTAGAGGGAAAATAGATTTTAGATACGTATGCTATCGGCTATGAGTAAAATATGGACCAATCTTTATGACTCACTCCGTCCGGATGATATTTCGGCACGCTGCCCGGCGTCGTGGCGCTCCCACAAAATTCAGTCAGAACATCCTGTAGCTTCCGCGTGGAATCTGAGAAACAATTAATGGTTTGATAATTTATCGCATTCAATTAAATTCTATGATACTGGAAGCGATAATTGTCAAACATCGAAAATCTAAGTAATAATATAGTCTTTATAATGGTAAAAAATTTAATAAAATGTGTAATAAAAATAAAATTGTTTAATAACGATACAAAATATATAAAATAAAATGAAAAATCTTTTACTGGACAAAAGGATTTAATTGGCTCTATATATAGCGCACAATGTTAACAAATTTTTTAAATATTCAAAGTGCTTTTGTCTTACTCATCTAGATGTATAAATCGATCGTTCTGACAAAGGAATAAAACAGGTACAATTGTAAATAAATTAATAGTTCATGACAGATCTTTTTTCTTATTGTACGATTCGACATGTCAGCGAATATGTGGCACGAACAAGTATGTCTCTGATAAATTAGACAGTGAAGAGGGTGGAGGGAGGGCGATTGATCAACCATCTTGGATTCAACTGTTTACAGAAGAAACAACGACGATAAATTGACTAATAATAGGAGGCCATTGGCCTAATCTACCCGCACCGACGTCATAATGCACTTAACGGACCGAGATATTTTTGGGCGGCTACTATTTTCGAGCCGATTGACGGCCACGATGGATCGTATTCGGACGGGCAGATGATTAACGCGCCCAGCTGAAATTCACGTTTCCGCCTCGATGTCAGCCCGCCCCGCATAACTATTGACGATTATTGAACGATTGTTTTAATACAGTAGAATACCCGCGCAAATGGATCGTAGGCAGCAACTTTGTGACAAAGAGATGCGATTTACTTTCAAAAGCTGTACTCATTACAATGAATTTATTCGGGAGACATTTGCAAGAGCTTCTTAAAAAGACATAAGCACGCTGGATCGATAATTTTAAAATAAATACAATATTAACTTTCTATTAAACAATCTTCGATTTGTATAGTTGATTAATTTGTAATTATATGTTTTTATGTTATTGTTTCATTTAGAAAGAAATGAAAGAAAATGTTTATTCTACCAATGACAGTTAAAGTGGCGATAAACGTGACGTACCACTCGTCCGATTATTTTTTTAACAGATTATTGTAATAATATTATTTCCGTGATCTCGCAATCATATCCTTTTTCCGCGAGTTCAAACGCGAGTTTACCTCCGACGTTGTTTGATTTCGAATAAAAGATTACCGGGATGATAGCCGCATTACGGTAATGCCAGTAAATTTGTTGACGAACGTCGGCAATTTATTCCGCTCGCACGACAAAGTGCAGCGTTTGTACGATGAATTAGTGCTTTCCTGCGCGAATGTCGCGCATGTTGTCTCTTCTCGAAAGACATGCTGGGCGTTGCTACAACATCTCTCTGTCAGCCAGATGTAAAATACTAGACGGTAGGAACACCTGTATGTCGTCAAGTCCGCGATCGAAGCGTTTATACGCGGAAAACTCGAGGCGCGTTTGCCGCCCGCGCCGACTGGTAAATCGCACGGAAATACATGGCGGAATAATATGAATTTCAACGTTCAAAGTTCGAATCTATTATATATCAGCGAGATCATACATATATGTACTATATAACAGGCGGCATTATTTGCATGTTTGTTTTAATTAATTGTTCATTCCAATCGAGAGTTTCTTGAAATATCATGATTGTTTTCACTCAAAGCAATATCCGCGAAAATATCTACGAGGTTTCCAGGAAAACGTGGCAGGTTACTAATTATACCACAACATTTCTCTTAATTAAAGTCAATGCTAATTATTTTATAAACTACTTATTTCAGGCAATAAGCATAACGCTTTTTAACGGAAGAGAACAAGCAAAGGCGTATGAATTGCCGACTATTCGATATTTCTCTTTCCAACGTGACAGTATTTACGTTTTATATATCCATCTTGATGTATTTTTAATGGCTTTCATTCAACAAACTTACAGTTGTTGACTTTCATTCTACGTAATTGAGCAGTGCCAATTACCACTTCATTTCCGTTATATTTAATTCAGTTAAGTGCTATCTGTAATTAAAGATAGTGCCTTTGGTACTCATATATAATTTGAGAATATTCACTCTGTTGCGTCTACATAATTTATGATAAGCATAAGTAGGAAGGTTTATGTTTATGCATTTCAAAAAGAAAATACGTGCCATTTTATTCTATTCAGGAACATGTATAATTACAAAATATCTCGGCGAAATGCCAGAGCTTTTTATCACGACATATTTTCTTATGTATTGGTTTACACTTTGACGGTGATGGATAATATCATTATACTATTTTTCGTTGTTCAAATAACTTAATTTCCCATAATTCAATTTGTCCAACGATAGTCACCCGATAGCGCGCCGTAATTTCACTTACTCCCATTGCAACGAACAAAAGGCACTTTTTTTTATGTTTGTTTTAACTTTTGTAGAGAACACAACAGACGGAGAAGTCATTTGTATTCAATGAGTAAACTCGCAATAAAATTATCGCGCACATTTGATCCGGTCCGGAACAAACAAAATTACACACAGTACGATTCATTCGCGCGACGCTGTGAATGATCGCTTAATTAAGTATAGCCTCGGGATTGCACTTTGGAAATGTCGAGAAAAACGTGAAAACAATCCATTGACATTGGCATTGAAACAAATAGAAATAAAATTACGATAATATTCTACTTTCTACTTTCGTTAAGAATAAACCGCCTCAATTATGAACGTTATTGAATATTGAAAAAATTTTGGAACTTCTATTTGATCAGTTCTTTCAATCAAATTTCTATCAAATGATATTTCTTATTCAGAACTTTGAAATTAGCTCGTATATCGATAATTAATTAAGAGACTAATCTTCGTTAAGTGTTCACAAGTTAATAACAGCGTCTATTAAGCGAAAATTAAGCCGGGTGTATATAAAGTTGCTTATACTAAATTTTGCCGACGCTGGATAAGTCAAAGTTTGTTAAAACTTCATCAGCAACGCGGACTTTGGGATTTATGATCTGTAAAAAAATTCAAAAGGGAAAAAAAGGAGAGCGCCGAGCGCTCTCCATTGTGATTTATCCGCATTATTTTACACGTTTTAGCACTTCCTTTTCCGTTTCCTCCTTTTGTTACTTACAAGCTGCCAAGTCCTGAAGTTGTTGGAATTCCGCTGGCGAGAGCTTATCCCAGTGGAAGGCCATCCTTACTTCTGATCTATGTGTCCCTCAGGACGAGTGGCCAGATGTTGGATACTGAAATTCGTCACCTGCAAATCAAAAGATATCGCTGTCTGTAAAAAACGCAATCGGCGCCGGGTCCCTTCACACAACTTCGTCATTCAACATCTTCGTGTAGAAATGACTAAATATTTCTACATCCTGTTGAATTACGTTTTAAATTATTTACTATTACTCGGACCATAAAGAAAATAATACGCTCAGATTCAATAAGCTTCGGTTAATCAAAGTTAATCACAATTTCAAACTGTTTAACGACTAACTGTGTGATCAATATCGAGTCAACTTCTTCGAACTTTTTATTCTTTACATATCGTTAGAGGAATATTAGAGATTCTTTTGTGCAGCATGTAGGGTAAACTCGGGTAAGATGGCCATACAGGAAAGATGGCCAACCCATGTTCATTCGATGTTTCATGGCGAGCTAGACTGAAAGAACATAGGTTGGCCATCTTTCCTGTATGGCCATCTTACCCGAGTTTACCCTACAGCTAATGGGGAAACTCATTTTCCGAATATTAAAGATAATGACTTACAAATATTTATTCTTCTGTTGACAATCATGCGGCTCAGGCGAAAAACACAACATGTCATTTAAGTCACATAAATAAATACAAAGATAAGTTAACACAAATAAATTAATTAACAAGAAAAATTAGATTTAAAGCGTCGAGAGATTTAGTTGGTTAAATTATCTGTTAGATCAACCTGTAAGCTTGCTGTTGATTTACTATTTGCCAGTGGTTTATATTAATATAGTCCGCCACGATCTCACACGTACATTCGTTGCGCATCACTCGCTCGGGCTAAAATTACAGATTTACGGTCGCTGTGGCCGCTTTTCTCTCACTGTAAACGCGCCTATACGCAAGAGAGGAATCCGAACGACCGAACGTGTTTCTCCCGCAAACATGTGGCGGCGGCTGGACACATGCTCTGTCAGCGAAACCCGTGGCGTCCGATGAAACTCGTTCGCTCGATGCTTTGAACGTTTGCGATCCCTTTTCACTGTACTGTCTTTAGCTGAGTCACGATAAAACTTTATCCACGAGAAAAAGCCGGCACGATATTCGCACGTCCAACGTGTCGAATCTTTTTTTCAAAAGTTTGCTACGGTCAGTTGTGTCACGCACAAACCCGCGAACGAAAAATTATATTTTTGTTAAAACGCGCGATCAATAATAAACGATAAATCGATGCTATAACACATTAAACTATACGTCTGTCCTTTTTTTATAAATAATCTATACGGATCGTAAATAAAAAAAAATTACTTAGTAGATGCGAAAAACTGCTTAGAATATGTAGGTACGTTGTGTTTGTTCCTCCTTCTAAAATTTCATCAATTTCTCCCTGTTCAAAAATGAAATAGAGCTTATGATTACGTTTATGCATTACTAATTTACCATTTATTATTGTTTTACAGTGATTTTTAGTTTTACGATTATTATTTTCCAGTCGATTTTGTCATTTTCTCATAGCGTAGTTACTATTATAACAATCGACTGATATTGACAATTTGATTACGTTGAATAACAAATTTTAACCGTTATATGCAAATAATATAATTCTCTTTTTCATGAAAATTTTCGATTACTAATTTCGTTACTAAAAATTAATTGTTATCTCAAGCGACGCTAACGGGTCTGCGAAACAAAGTGCGAAATATTGCGATAATAAATTCATTCATCAATATTGATTTGAGATATTCAAGAATATTCGATGTATATTTATTTTATAGGGCACATTAAATATTTCATGGTAACGAGTTGGCCCGTGTATGTACTGCTCGGTGATTGTTTTTGCATATTACGCCGCATTATTGTATACACAAAGTAACTCGGTCGCAGGGATAGGCATTATTCACTAATTTTTCACTTAAATAACAAAAAGTTAAAGAATAAAAATATATTCATAATTCGCCTTTTAATTGAATAATGAAATTATAAAATAACTTTTATTTATTATTCAGAATTTGTAGAATAAATGAAAATAATAATTTCACTCATTATTCGAAATAAATCAAATAACAAATAAATTTTTAATCATCATTCACGAGTAGCCGAATAACGAATAAATTTTTATTCATCATTCAATAAAAAGGAGAATTATGAATACATTTTTATTTATCAATCGTCAATCATGGAATGTCATTCATGCCCATCCCTGCTCGGTCACTTTGTTGTCACTCGCGCGGCGAGGTCCGGCGGTGAGTCATTCCGTCTTCCGTGTATCGTCGCATTACCTTACGAAACACGGTCGCGACAAGTGCTAGGAGACGCAATCATTCCCTATATAAAATTAGCGATTACCGAACTACGTGACTAATGAGCTCTCGTAACGAACGATAAGTAAGCAAGTGCTCGAAACGACAGCCGTTTAATTGAAACGCGGGTAGGTATCTTACACAATTTGTTCGTTGGAAGCGAGAACTCGACACGCGATAGGGAATGAGAGTTAAATTACTGTTACGTTCCAATCTGAGATATAATTGTTTCTTGATTCGATAGTATCTGTTAGTATCGGGATGAAATTGCTGACGTTTTCCAGCTTTTCGGCTTTAAAAGGAACGCTGGTGATGTCGACGATGTATTTAATTGCGGAATATAGTCGCCATCAATTTTGTCGCTTGATAACCGCGTAATATAATGACTTTGTCAACCGCGTAACATAAATTCGTACACGTCGGTGAATCATCGACGGAATTCTCCATCGTTCGAGGCTCGTTCGTTGCGTTTAGATTTGCGAGACATCGCGCACGCACAACGGCTTTGCACAGTCGTGCTGTTATCATGTTACTTTTCCGTTGCGCACGATTAACTCCGGGGGTGTCGAGTGAAACGCGCGCAATCGTAATTAATCGCGTTTTCGCGAATAAGTGTTGTGTGAATGCTATAAGGAAACAGCAACGAAGGAATCTGAGAGGAAGAGGTGGCCTTGGCGGCATCGGGCAACGGCGGAGCAACTCAGGAGTAAGTTACTTTTTGTTTATATATAATATTCGGGCTGGAGTTCCCCAAAAACGGTATACCTTATTCGTTTTCGATTTTGGAATTTTTTTATTGGTCTCTGTGACATACATATTGATAAAATAATTATAGCTATAATTTACTAAATATCCACTTAAGAAAGTGAAATATGCTCAACAATTATTTTTTGAAGTAATTTTATTTTAAAAATAAATCCAGTCTTTGGTGTTGTTATAATTTGGACTTTACAGAACAACGTGTAATTACAATGCAGTTACAAACTCCGCTGCTGCGCGTCATGTCGATAAGTATCAAAATATCTTTTATTTCAATTAGAGGTGATGGATGATCTGCAAATATTATGTTATATTAGGTAGAATAATTTTCATAGATTCATTGCTTTGAAATGTGTGTGTGCGTGTGTGTGTGTGTGTGTGTGTGTGTGTGTGTGTGTGTGTGTGTGTGTGTGTGGACAAGCTGGGACGGATTAATACAAATATTTAACCCTGAAATATGCATGATTATCCGTTGATTTATTGTTCATACATTGCAAATACAAACATGCAGAGCACATTATATAGAACTTATTATTATTGATGCATAATTAGTTGGTTTAGTGTTTATTGGCACATTTTGGCCACTGTACATCAGGATAGTAATTACAACATGCACAAATTACATAATCGCTAAAATTTATTAGAGAATTTAAACTCGCGCGTATATATACACGGAGAGAATTTTTTATTATATTTTACCCTTAAATTCACTACAAACTTGGGACAACTTGGCAACCAAGGAATTTTTAAAATATACAAAAGACATTTTACAAACAACGTGATAAAAATTACCAAGCAGATTGGTAAATTTTGAAAAATTATTGAAATTTCCTAGATATATTTTAGTAAAATTAATCAAACATATTTTATATTTTAATGTAATAGATATTAATATTCTTTATATTATGGTAGATATTAATCAGAATAGCTCGCATAAAATTCTTGGTGGTACATGTTGTCCCACAACTACCGTGATTTCAGGGTAAATTTTAGGAGAAAATTCTCTCCGTGTAGATGAGAGAAGTTAAGAAATAATTCACAACTCTTGGGCACGCTCGGCAAAACAGTTGAGGAACAATAATGAAGTAATTTTCGTAAAAAAGAAATTGTTTTAAAATCTGCTAAAGATATCATGTCTTCTTCTTTTTATCGAGCACTTTGTACACAAGCAAGATTTCCAGGAAATGCAGTTAAGAATGCTATGAAGATATGCTAATTTGAGTATTAAATAATTTTAAAATTTTCAAATTTATTGGTTAACCAAATAATTAAAATTAAAAGGAAAAGAAATATAAGAAATAAATATACTAGTAAAATATTAGTTTTCAAAAAATTTTTATTTAGGGGAGACCGGGGCTCGATGGCACCGTTTTCACAATTTCGGCATTTGAGTTTTTATACAACTAATTGTCATGATTAAACAGTACTAATATGATAGAGAGAACCTTTCTCTACATTTTCATGCTAGGAACGCTCCTGTATACTGTATAGTTTCTTTGTAATAAGTAAAATACGAACATGCTGCATTGTAGCCAACTTGCCCCGATAGTAGGGTAAGTTGGCTATGCGACAAAAGTCCATGTTAAATTAATGAAAACGTAATAGAAATACAAAACGCGTAGCAGATGTACTTCTTGATAAAGATTGTATATCTTTTAAAGGTATTTTGAAGTAATGATCGAATAACAAAATGCTGTTGCAGAAAATTGTTAACTATTTTAGATGTATAGCTTTCTTCAATATAAAATATTAATATAAATACATATCTAGCTTCTATCAGCATCGTAGGTAGCAAATCACATGCTCAAACAGGTCTCACGCGGGCGGCAACAACAAGTCAAGCTAAGCGTGTCTTGATATGAGCCAACATACCCCATCCCTACATACGTTTTGTATCAGTCATTTTATTACAATAAATTACTGTTGTTAGTCAAAATAACATGTCGTACAGTAACAGAAACTTTTCTTTTAACTAATGATACGTTACTTTGATTTACTTCTCAAGCTGAAGAACATTAATACGATATTTTGAAACGCTCGAAAATTTACTTGCCACCTCTTGAATCAGAGTTTTCTCTTTTTCTATTGTAATACTTGTTTGATTAAAATAAAACTTTGGGAAAAGTACCTATGTCATATAAGAAATATTTTGTGATAACTTTTCCATTGTTTTTTTCGCTATAAATACATAAACGGAACGCATTGCCAACTTGCCTCTTGTGCCAACGAGCCCCGGTCTCCCCTAACTTTCTTCATATAGTTAATTGGAAGGAACGGGCTAATTATGACTTTCCATTTACTTTCTTCATAGTATTCGTACTTCAGAGGGCAATGATCGGGACAAGATATTAAAGTATTTATTGTATTTGCATGAAATAAAAGTTAATTAATATCATTAATATATATAAAACTGACAAGAAAAAGCTGTTAATATTTAGATACGTTACTTTATTTTCCTTTTTCCTCTCTGTTTAAATATGTTTTTAATAAAATTTGAGGGTTTCGCGCTTGACCCCTCTCCAGGGTTAGTTAAACGTAACATAAATTGGCACAAGAAAATAATATATTCAGAGATTTTTTCAATATCCATATTTTATCGGCACGAATGAAAGAATAACGATAAATATTTCACAATCACGTAAGATATTTCAGTAATTTATTTAATAACCCGGGTGGAAATAGGCAAATTATTATTAATCGTATTTATTGCGTCAATTTTTTTTATTAATCTTTCGATGTGTATCCACTTATTGATAACTTAACTTCGAAACAAAGCGAACTGATATAAGACGTTAACGTACACAATACTTGCAAGAAGTTAAAATACAGTCAACTGAGCGATAACATTAATATTTGAGTTCGAAAAATGAATAACAGATGACAGATCGATCCGCATGTAATTAGTTACTAAACTGAGCGCGCGAATTCACAATCAGTGCGATACTAATTAATCAACTTGGATCGTTTATAACTCGAGACAACTATCGTGATCTTCTTGTATTAGAATTTTTGATTGTAATTAATGTCCAAAATACCCTATTAAAAGCATTATATAATAGCTGTGAAACATCCTAATATAATGAGAATATGGTATCTGTTGCCCCTCGAGCTTATTTACATAATTATAGTTATTATAACATAATTATTATATAACATGTAATTATTATATTCAAAGTATTTTATGCAGTTTGAAAATGCGAAAATTCTCTTTACGCAACGGCATAAATTAAAATATGCCCCTTTATAATATTTTAGAGGATTATTAAATAAAGCAGAACGCAGCGTGTTGTACAATGGCCTCTGTCATTCCAAATATTTAATAGCGACGCTGTCGCCGCGCGCAGGGTTCGTTTGCAAAATATTTTTTTCATACATACATTCCTAATTCACTTCGTTGGATGTTAATTAAATTATCAAAAAGAAAAGAAATGTTCACCGTCATTTTTCATAAAAAAATCAGCAATCTCTGCTATTTATTAAATACTATCAAAGTATTTACTAAATGCTGTACTGACGCATAGTGGTTTTTGATACAAGCTGGGTGTGAAGTGGAATTAATGGAACCGCTAATGCGGCAACGGTTCAAAGGCAAGGGTTTCAGATAATGGGGTATCGGGCGATAACGCGGCGAATTAAAAGAATTTAATAGATTAGCGTCGGATTATGTTCTCCGTTTCGCCGAGGCCCTTCTTTAATTCGCCGCGTGCCGTTGATACAACGAGCACAATCGGCAACGCGACACCATTATCGCGTTAATCCCGAGACGTATTCTCTCCTCTACGTAATATTTCACTACCGAAGGGTGATTCGATCTCCTTTCCACATCCTCCATCCTCCTCCCTCCTCTCGCGGATGTGGATTTGCCGATAATTTCCCGGCTATAATCCGGTCTGGATTATATGATCCGGATTTAGGCGCAACGAGGCCGGGATTCGGCACGATTTGTCCGCGTGCACGCAGGCATTTCGCACGCGCCACGGGCGCGAAATGCAATTTTATTGCTCCACTGGCTTCTTCTGTGATTTACCGTGTGCCGTCGACCGTCCGCTTCCTCTGGTCCCCCAGCGTATTTTACGAATAAAACCAATCGATGCGAGGGGCGCGCGGCGTTGTAATTAGTTTCACACGCGAATCCGAATGTGAAGGGACAGTTCGAGATGCGGCCTGGCGCGGCCGTTTAATCCATCCCCCGGGAGAAAAATAAATCCCGCGCAGGGGGCGGGCGCGATTGCGAAACTTTTTCGCGTGACAGCCCGTCGCTGCTTTTTACCGGGATGGGGAGAAAGCACATATGGATTTGCTCCGAAAATGTAGACGAGTTTATCTCTTAGAAAGACACCCGAATTACAAATACTTTTCAAAAACGTACACATATAACCACATATGCGTATGTAATTTATATTCTCACATACATTTGCGCGTTGATTACGGTGAGAATACACGCAGAATAATAGCATACATCCTCCCAAGAAAAGATGCCCTTTTTTATTTTTTTACGTAAACGTAAAACAATAAAACTGTTGTTCTGTACATCATAAATCATAACGATGTACAGAAAGATATTAAAAATAATTCGCTTTCAAAAACTTTTTCAATCGCCTGCACGATTGTAAAAGTCTTCCAACGGAAAAAAAAAATTTTTTTTCATAAACGAATGAAAAAATGTTACGCGCGTTTGTATAGTTTCCCATATGTTTTCCTTTCGGTTGACAAATTGCTCCCATCAGTTGCAATAACAACATTGCGGCTGCAAAATTGAAACTCGCAGGTTTTTTTCACATGGATTTTCACTTTCGTTTTTGTCGCGTCGAATATGTCGTTATATAATTACGTCCCCGCATTTGTGACATTTTTTTTTAATTTATGTTTTCTATAACAGGTAATTTTGAATTAAAAACTTATTTGCTCGAACTTTGTCCCGATTGCAAGATACACATATAGAAGTTTCAAGACAAATTGTAGATAAAAAAATATCTCGTTAATCCAAGGCATCATCCATCATCCGAGCGGGATGAATATTTCGCGGCAATTCCACGGACGTCGTAATTACTAAAAGTATTCGCGCGTTGTCGTTCCGCGATTTAATCTCTTCTATTTTTACAACCTGAAAGAAATTGCGTTTCTTCTCGCGCGGTGTGGGAAAATCGTTCATTCAAAATAGAACGGCGTGTCTCGCGTTACAGCGCTTACAACGACCGATGAAATTGCCGACGGAAGGTAGTTAAGTAAATTTATTATCCTGTCCTCAAACAGCCGAATGAAATATACACCGTCGTCAGTTAGCCATGATAGGACCATCTCGAAGACAATTGCAGCCCGCGGTATATCAGTTGCTCGCGGATGCAATGTACGAGTATTCGGCGTATTATTGCCCATTGACATTTAATTCGAATAGTATACGCTTGATAGTATACGCTACGAAATGTATTTGTTATGCTGTATTAATGAATTCTCCGTTATGGTCGAACCTTAGACCCCTGAGAGGTCTATCTTATAGTTTAAATCATATATATAATTTCTTTTGATGTATCATTATAACGTTTGGTTAATTTCGACGCGCTACAGAAGAATTACGTTAACTGGAACAATGATTTTGGAATCTTTGTCAATACGTATATTCGCGCGTGCTTATTATTTTAATAAGGACAAGGACGGTTTCAGCTTACAGCACGAATAAGTGACGTTACTCGCAGAGTACTTTCGCGGATAGGCGATTTCTGCAATTGACAAAGAGTTAAGGCCGTTATGAGACTGCTCGAGAAAGAAATATAAGATAATATATCATGTAAATTATGATACGACGCGAAAATACGCTGAGCTTTTTCTCGCAGGGACTTATTTTCAATAACGAGACAAATGTGTATTCCTTGAAATAGTAGGTATATGTGATTCATTCAACCACATGTTCTCTGTTCATTTTAACGCGCAGCGTCATATGTGTTGAAAGCTTTTAATTTTTTCTATTATTTAATTCTTTTATTTATTAAAATTTATTAAAATTGCGAAGTTTCCTCCTTTGTGCGTATAGAATTCATCTGTTTTACACGAGCATCATTACAAAATAAAATCAACAACACATTTGCACGTTAGATGCAAATTCTACTGCTTCTACTTTTCAACATTATCTGGTATAATTTATTTACCTCTTCGTGGTTCGAATGTATCTCGACTATTTTCAGTTTTCGTTTTTTAATTAGAAAGCATTGCGAATCGCTATCAATCGTGATGCCGGCGAAATAAAATTTAAGAGGTGGATCAATGGACTAAGTAAAAAATTCTCTGCCGTTCGTTCGCGCTGGTACGACGATAATTGATTTACGATAATGCCGCAGTGAATATGCGTTGCTGAAAGCGCAGACAATTTAACGGGAAGGTACATAAAGTCCAACAGAGTCCAGCCTATCTTTACTCTCTCTCTTTTTCTTTTTCTACTCTCTCGCTCTCTCTCCTCTTCCTCTCTTTGATAGAATAATTCCGCGCCAGGGACCATTACGTACTCGTAATTAAAATTGCGCAGAACTTTGTAATCTTTATTCGTTTGTGCTTATTAAATAGAAGAAGTAAACGCGCATTATGCTGTAATCGATTGATGGTGAAACACGGAATTGCCCGGCTATTAATAACTATTTCCAACGTTCCGCCTTTAAAAAGCAATCTTAGCAATGGATATACTATATTGTCAGAAAATACGGCTGTAATACAATAATCATAATTTAGAATCATATACAAAAATTATGTTGTTATTTCAGGTATTCGCTATTAAAATCATAAATCATATTTTTTAAAAACCGTTTTCCCTATTGGGGAAATCAATACAAAATAATGGAATTATTGCATTACATAGAAGAATTAAAATGTATATGTGGGACTTTTATGAATATGTGAAATAGCGGCGAAATCCGAGACAGCTATAATAAAAAGACATTAAAGTTCTTTAATGCAATAAATATGATAAATCTTTTGAATATCTACCTTTCGAAGCAGCTAATGATCTTCGCATGGCGCTTAACGGTTACGCATTGATTGCAATTAACTAAATTAGATGGATAATTAGGGCACCCCTCGAGACACGCCTCGTACATTGTATACCTACGCTATCACACGTGCCATATACTTAACCCGATACGGTAATGCATTTGTGCAAAAAGCTTAAAATTAGTCGTATTGCACGTTGATTGCACATGTAATACATTCTAGCTAACGCTAAGAATAATACGGTGAGCGTAATTACCATGCAATGGAAATTCCTTAACATTATTATTACTTCGCTAACGAGATAACCGGCTGAAATATCCTTCTTTCTATTACGTGTAATATATGCGCCACGATGTTATTATCAGGGAGTCGCACGTGTCTGATTTTATGCATTGATAAAACCCAAGCAAGCACAAACTGAACTATAATTAGTCAGTATAAAAATATAGCCGTTAGAGAAAGCACAACACAAGCCTTCTCGTAGATTATGTCTTATTTTCAAGAAAAATGATATTGCTATATATATATATATATATATATATATATATATATATATACACACAACACACATGCATACATACATACTGTGTGTGTGTGTGTGTGTGTGTGTGTGTGTGTGTGTGTGTGTGTGTGTGTGTGTGTGTGTGTGTGTGTGTGTGTGTGTGTACATATATATGTAAGCGCAATTTTCACGCAGTTTTAGTTCGTATAATTATATTTTACGCGATATAATATTCTCTCCGTTAATATAACATTTTCATCGAAAGTTACTCGTCACCTCGTAAAAAGGGATTTCGTGTTACGAATTGACAGACAATTTCGTTTCTTTCGAGCACGATCAAGACGATTTCTGTTTCCGTCTGAAGCCGCGAACGAGTTCTACAAATAACGCTCGTACAATTACGGACTCCATTTCTGCAAGCGTCTCACGACGATCCAGTGTGTAATTGCGCTCTCTCGCCAATAATAAGCTCGACCTGCTCGACGCGCGCGGTAGCGCATCTCGAAGAGACGTCTTACTTACGTTTGCCATTTTTCTTCGTGAGAATGTTTTTATCTCCGGCCGCTAGTTAATTGGTGCTATTAACGAGATTAGATTAGCGATTACCTAAGGAATCGGCCTCAGATCCATCCGGATATGTCGGTAAGCGCGTGTCGGGGTAATACGTTCGTAACTACATAACGTGCTAATGATCAATCCTTGTAATGAGAGACTATTCGATAACAGCAACGCGAATAGCTATAGCGTTGTGTAATCAAACACCTATCTGTTGTTTGCGATTCATAAATGCGATGTTGAACTACGCGAACTTGTGTCTATCCAATACCGCGGTTATTTCACACAACGTACCAATCGGATACATTGGACACGCAGCTTCGTTGCGGTAGCGTACTCGATGTATCACCATTCGCTGGTGACAGTAACTCGAAAACCGTTCTTTTTTTCTCCCTCTCGATCATCCTTTCGCGCTGCGTCATCGCGTAGCATCGTATTTACACGGCTACTGCCACGAAGCAATCACCGTCGAAAGAATCTGCGGGCTTTTGCATCGCTCTCTTTGGTCTACGTTTTTTTTTACTCTTGGAACAAATAAAATATAACAATACGATAAAATATTTTACGCTATAACAGAACCCGATGACGTAACATATACGTAATAACAATGTGATCTTGTGTTTTATTTTAGCATAAATATTCTGACAAAACATATTCTCGTGAAAGGTTTTCTGTGATAAAAAGTTGTATCAGATTCCCGGACTTTGAAATGTCAAAGCCGGCGCGTGCATTCGATATACGCAGTCACAATGGGCAATATCACCCTTGAAAAAAATTCAGATCCTGCACCTGGCAGCGCGACACGAGAAGCGTATTCATTTAATATCGTTTTGACCGTTTGAATTTAATATCGTAGATCATATACACTGAGTGCTGATTGGCTACATCAAAGCGATATGAAAATCAAATTCCAAGCGCATATCGAATGTGTCAATCTACGCGCGCGCACACACATGCACATGGTATTAATCCTACACTCCTACGCATCATTACAATATGTTCGAAACGGATTTGTTCATACGTAGATGTGCCAACGGTAAAATTATTTGTGCGGTTAAAGCGGTATTTTGATTTCCGCTTTATGTAAATTATCTCATTAAACCTTGCGCAACTGTTATTGATAGAAACATTATAAGCGTATAATCGTGGGCGATTTAAAAAAAAAAGGGGGGCCATGGAAAGCTTTGTAACATGTGATCCTCATTTTCTAGAAAATGTAGCTTTAAAACGACGCGATAAAGAGGTCTTCAAACGCATATAAATATTCCTGCGGGCATTCGAAGTTAGATAGAATCGAAAATTCAGTTTCCGACCAAACGCTCGGCTCTTAAATTTACGGCCTCGCCGACGATGCGGGACGATCGATGCCCGTAAAA
The DNA here is from genome assembly GCF_030848795.1 of Temnothorax nylanderi. Classification (NCBI taxonomy): domain Eukaryota; kingdom Metazoa; phylum Arthropoda; class Insecta; order Hymenoptera; family Formicidae; genus Temnothorax; species Temnothorax nylanderi. The sequence goes on along the minus strand of NW_027249094.1, from coordinate 353,599 downwards.
ACGGAAAGGCTCGCGTGGCGGACGCAGCAAACGTAGGCGTGCGAGGGAGAAAGCCGGCGAGAAAGATGCGTCGGGGGACACACCACACGGGCGTTTAATTAAAAACAGAGGCTTGGCCTAGTGCCGGATGTCGTCGAGAGAACGGATGAATTACGAATAGCGAAGTTTATTCGGCGTTGTAAAAACGATAATGAATTTCCGCGATTTCTGGGTCGTCGTAAATAAAATCTGGACTAAACGGACTGTCTCTGGTACGCGTAGCGGACTGTCTGTGTTAGCGAATAACGAATGGTACTTTTATTCCCCACGTATGAACTGAGAAGCATAGTAAATAGAGAGCGGCAAATATATTGCTGTTGCTGTATATATATGACGCACATATATTTTAATAACTTATCATTTTTTCCCAAGAGAGTTAGAAATTATTGATTTAGTTATACGATAAGTGAATCCACGTGGACGCTTTGGCATTCGATCCCTATTATATTAACGTTTACCCCAAAGTGCTGCTTAAGCTTGATTTGTATGATTGTTATGCAGAACACTTTCTCTAAGTGGAACATTCCAAAATAATTCGTGTATTAATTATTGGAACATACCCATTATCCTACGAGATTTTAGTGAAATGCAGCTCTGTCTGCATCGTGTAGGGGTAGTTACATGAATTGTCTGGCTAGACCTTAACACGCTTCGCAAATGCAATGTTTGTTCGTGTGCTGCACTGCTGCACTTTATTAGTAAATTATTCCAGGTGAAATACAACAGCAATTTATGGGATTAAGGATAATAACACGGGAATTTGCGATTTGAGCTCCGCTTTCTACGTAATGTCTTTGCAGACGAGGTCAAATGCAAAATGCGGTTCGCTGTGATAGAGAGTATAAGGAACATGTGCAAGCTTTATATTAATTTCTCTTTAATTAAGTGACGTAATTAAGGGGATAAGCAAAAACAATGTTCTATAGCTCGTTTTATTTAATTATCATTATCTGAAATCGCGTTGTTACATTAAACTCGGACGTGCGTAACTTAATTCGTTTGACCTACTCTTTTAACAAGGTACATTTATCAGTAAGAAAAATATTACCCGCTCGTGTGCTCGGCAAACCACGTATGTTTAAGCCAGTAAAATAATTGTTTTTCTTTTCTCTCTCTCTCTCTCTCTCTCTCTCTCTCTCTCTCTCTCTCTCTCTCTCTCTCTCAACGGTCTTATTATCCTTTTCGCGTAATGAGGGAATCTCGATGATTTCGAAGCACGCTTCTCTCGAAGTACCTATTAATCTACTTAGTACTCGAAGGCCCGAAGTTCTTAACGAGATAGTTCATTCAACTTAATGGTTTTCGGAGTAAACTGCGATATTGTCAATAACTACGAGTTACGTAAAATATCGTTTCGTGATTGTGCCGCTTCGTGATGCTGTATAATATATGTTGCGTATCATCATACTGCACGTAAATTAATTACTCATTTATTTTCATAACTAATTATAAGCGAACAGTTTAAGGGAAATAATAATTTATTATATTCTAATTAAGATAGATAAGTCTGTGAAATCATGATATTAGCGTGCATGAAACAAACGTGGATGATTGATTGAAATTCCCTGTTGCTGACGTAAATCAAATTTTAACGAAATTGTAATAAGTCTAATTAGCAAAAGTCCAAAGGATGTAAATTTCTAAAGACCTTTGCGTTGTTTGGGACAATTATATTCAATTCCATGAATGTCTTTAAAATCTTTAAATATTACAAACTAGATCGGTGTTACGCTACACATGTTTCGTATATTATATGCGCGCGTGTGTGTTCCAAGTTATTATGTGTCCTTCTTGCGCTATTCCAAACTACTCTACATTAATCTATGCTGGTCCTAAGGTGCTTACTTTAGCCGTTCTATGGCACCATTGCATTGTTCTTCTGAGAATATTCACACCTTCTGCAATGGGTACACATCGTTCCATGTTGTTCTACATTATTAACACACTGACGTCTCATTAAAATACATTTTAAGGACTAAAAGTTGAGTTGATATTCCTTACAGCTGCGCCAAACAGGCGCTACTCTGCAACACGTTTTAAACGTAATTACACAGGAGCAAGTGGTGCAGTCGTTATATTGCGGCGGCGAATCGTTCGCGCGCTTTACACAAAATAGAAACTAATTCCAACACTTCCATGTACATTTATACAAGATTTAAGCGATCATTTTTCCCTCTCAACTTTGCGTCGAAAAATCTGATTAGCCGTACGGAGTCGCGGAGTTCTTATTACGCGTCGAGACGCACGAGATCAAAAGTGATCTGTTGAAAAGCCGTCGGTGGCAGCAGTGCCAAGGAGGATCCGAGGGCGGAGAATGCTTTTCTGTCGACGGGGTGTCGAGGGGGATGGACTGTGGTTGTGGGGAAAGGGTGGAAAGTGCCACAGGACGGAATCAATACGTACTAACCGTCCGGAACACGTTTGAGCCGTTATCTCGGCAAGTGACAAGAGATCGTACGACCGACAGCGCGAGGCGATGAGAAAGGGAGGGGATTTAAAAGAGTTTTGATTTTCCGAAACGCGTCTTTTCTCTCTCGTCGTCGGTAAAAAATAATCTCGCCTCTTCCCGTAGTCTCCTCGGCGGGGTGCCGAGAAGCAGGGAATAAATGAGCGGCTGCTCGGCAATTTTTCCGCGCTTTTCTCCCCGGCCCGGATTAAGAGCGTTCTCCCACAAGATCGCTTCACCGTGATAGAAGTGACGTGACGTGCACTTTTCTCATTACAAATTAATTATTCATCGGTGATGCGTTTAATATCGTTCGACACTAGTATGACGGTAATATATTAGGTACTTCAACCGATCCTTCTCTCGCGGATTATGGGTTTTTCATCGCCGGAAGGTGAAATCCAACGTGGATGTTTACGCGATCGACGCGCTCTTTGTGTCTCTTTGGGCTAATACAATTTTAAGTTGATTTCCTTAATTTCACAGGAGTTTGAAATTATATGCAAATCTCGGAGCGCGCTGCGAGACGACGGCAACGGGTGGTGGCTTCAGGGTGGTTATACCAATATCTCGAATCACAACATAAACTGAACGTCCCTTTCCGAAGATTTCAGCGAAGACTTAAAAGTTTTCGCGAAGAATACAGGACGTGGTATATCAAAGTTTGCGCACGTATACGGGGAGCTTTAAAATTCAACGCTCCATCTGACGTTAGCGACTGACGACGATAAGTGCATAAACTCGCGACACCCGTGAGATATCGACACTTTAGCTTGCCGTGCTACCTGGAAATGGCAAAAGCATCAACTCCATTTTCTTGGCGTACTTGGAGTGAAAGCCGTTTCCCCGATACTTGGAATAATTTCAAAGAATTTCGAGTATAAGAAATCGGTAAGCTTTTATTCGGCGAATATATTTCGCGAAGCAAAATGCTATCACCGGTAGATCAATTAAGTCTACGCTCAGTATCCCCGAACGATGTTTAAAAGAATATCGAGAGATGAGAGGGGGGAGAGATGAATCTTTAAGTTTAATTAACTTCCTGCCTCGCGTCCGACTGCACTCACGCAACACGAGAAAACGATTTCTTCCCATAAGTATAAACGAAGATTCCGTTCCTGCCTCGACCATCCCCGCGTTCTGATATTTTAAAGTTTACCACCCTGGGATGGAAATTACTTTTACTCGCGGAAACTTGTGCCCGGCGAAACTTTATTCCACTCTATAATGCCGGTAATTCCAATTTAATATCCGCGTATTGCGGTCGGCGCGAGAAGTGAAAGAGGAGCTGACATACGAGACACCTCGTGCCAAATCGATTCGATAAACGCGACCATCGCCCACCGGTAAATATTTTTCTTATCGCGAGGAAAAAATGGCGGTCAGCGTGTTAAAGTCCGATAAAAATGTGGAAAAATCTAAAAATACAGTATTACTTCCAAAAAATATATAACAATCTCGTGATTGGCAATCATCGCATTTGCGTGATTGACATGCGCCAAGAGATTTGGCTCTCGCGCGCTTTTATATTAAAACTTTCGGCTTGCGGTGGTCGAAAGCCAGAATTTCCCGCAATAAGGACAATAAATTATGAGGCATCTGACGGGAACGTGATCTCGTGCGCGTGCTCTCGTCCGCGTAGGTAGAGACCATTGATAGTCCGTGCGAGCAAACAGACGAATCAGCAGAAGGAAATTTACGATCTCGTCCGTAAAGCGGTTTAAGGCGGACGTCGCGGACGATGCACTTTTTGCCGAGAGAAGGTCGAAGGTGGATCTAACGACGTGATATAGCCGCGTACGCTCAGCAAGTTCATACGACGATAAATTTCTGACAACATTGTCACTGACAGCGGGCATTAGTCGAATGAATGATTATTGGAACTCCCGCAATTCTGAAGTGTTTGCTCTTGCCAATTAAGACGATCGCCAATTAAGACGATCAGATATTAATGGTTGAACATTTCCTCGTTTAATTGGTATAGATCATCGGGATTTTGTTTAAAGGATATAAAATATTGAATTAATATTTTACATCGCAATCATTGTATCATTTTATATTAAACTTATTCTTTAATGTTGAGATAAGCGAAAATAATGACGATAAATTCTAAAACGTTATTTTTTTTTATAGACGTCCAAGCGAACTCAGCATCTGCTGTATCTCAACGCGTTTTAAAACACCAATTATAAACTCTCTGTCCAATTATAAACTCGATAAATACCGAGAAAATCTTATAATGTATCGATTACTTCCCTGACAAAGATTCTCGGAATGGATGCCAATAAAAGACATTCGCGTTGTAGCTCCGGAACAGTAGCGAGTAGAAAACGCGCTACCAAAGTCGCCATACAAATATCAACATGAATAAAAATCGAGATGTGAGTATGCAAAATCCGCAACGCGGTATTCGAAATCGAAGTGATGTCGCCGAGAAATACAAAATACCTATAGCCGCGCGGAATTGTACGGTTATTAATATTGATATTTGATCGCAATATCGACACATTCGTATCTTTTATATAATATTGCCTCTCACGCAAAATTTCACGATATTATGTTCACAATCCTGCGTGTAACGCATCCGGAACAAAATCGGCGTTGCAACGTTTTGTGTGCGGCACGTAGCAACGAAACCTCTCTCGAAACTTTCTCGGAGAACTTTCCGAGAAATTCTCGCGGAGGATTGCTCGGCAAGAAGAGTGCTGTGTGTGATTTGTTGATAATAGTCCCGGAAATCTATACAGCGAGCGTAAAATCACAACCGGTGTAGAGAAAAAGAGGTGCGAAAGGACGAATTTAAAAGGTTCCTCGTGTTGAAATCAGACCGTTTTTTTGGAGACGCAGCAGAAGCTCTGTGAGCTGATAAGGGCAGTACCTTACCGAGGAGGGAACTATATGTTTGTTTTTATGTATATATATGTGTATATATGTGTACATATAAGTGACGATGTATCATGAAACACAAGGAAACTTCTTCCGCTCTCACGACCGACTTTTTCTCGCTGTTTAGTATCGAAGCAAAAGGTGCTCCGAGTGTTCTTCCCTCTTTTCCCGGGACCGTATACTTCCGCGCGCTCTTAATGTTTTTTCAACGCGTTCGCTCGCGACCATGATCCCGAGAAAGAAAATTGGACGGGAGAAAAAGCTAATTTGCGGTATCCGTAGTCGTGCAGGTTTCAAAGGAAATTTGATCTCCATCAGCTAAGACGATCTCAAAGAGCCTCCTCCAGCGACATTCGCGCCGTCCAATCTGTCCCGGTTGCGAACTTGTACGGAAACCGAAGTCATTTAGACGGGCAGGTGTCACCGGCCTCTTTGACCGGAAGCCCCGAGTGACAAGCGTCACTCGATTGCCAAGTTTTACGTCGCGTTCAGGCGGACGGTCCTTAAGTGCCGATGAAAATAGATTTCTTTTGGAGGCCGTTCTTCGTGTTGTCATAACTATGCTAGATGGTCGTTCGAAATGTAACAGGAGATTCACTCTACATTTAATTGCGCAGAATGATTTATGACATGACGCGCGAGAGGATGCCCATCTCAACGAGAAATTCTTTTATATAGCGATACATATTTACGACAGAAATTATCATATATATTTCATACTGTACATTCCTTTTCCGTATTCTCCTCGAAATTATAATGCGCATCGACAACGATAATAATTTTCCTTTGGCGCGCATAGTAGCCAAAGGTTGAAGTTCAAAGGAACCAATTTGGTTTCCCGTTCAAAATGTTTGACGAGGTTACTACATACATAGGTAATTTGATTTCACGTGCTGGACTATGGTTGGTCGACATACGCTAAGAACACAATGCGGCTTCGCGTGCGGTTTAATGGGTTTAACTCTCGGTGCTCCGCGCTAATGCGGACGAAGATTAAGGTCGTATAAACAATCGCACATTTCGGCGGTCGAGAGAGTACATTTTTAATTCGTTTTTTTCTTTTTAGAGAGAATCGTATCCGTTTCGAGCCGTTTCCGTTCAAATCGATCGTCTCAACTGATCACGGTTTTATTTATGTTTTCAAAATTAACAAAATAATGAGACAATTTCTTGTGTCTTGTCGGCAATCATCACGTTTGCAAAAGTGTGATACTCATTAAATTAATATGATATTTAACGCTATCTAAAATTAAAGCTCTTTTTGCAAATTAAACTTACAAATTGGTAAGCAACAAACTCCATTTCATTTTATTTTACTATTTACCCGAAGCAAATTCGGGGCATACAGAAATTTATGGTTCGATTGCCACAGAATAAATTCTCGTACATATCAAAACTTTATTGTACAAAAAGAATACAAATCGTTTTTAGTAAAAAGTGAGATGGGAACTTCGTCAAAAATAAATTCTCGTTGGTAATATACGCGCCTCGGAGCATCTATTACCGTTTTATGAATTGTAAGAGCTGAACAAATTCGTGGTAACAACCGTCATTTTTCATGTAGCTACTGCACTACTTTACGGTCAAAGTATACGAGTTGGCAAAAGAATCGGTTATTGCGTGCGTTTTCATGCGTAACGCGCGCGTTTGTGCCTTTATATTATCAATGACTTGCAACGTGCATCTTTGTCGCGGCAGCTCGCGTGTGCAGAAATGAATTTATGCCGACGGTGGTGTTGTACCGTCTATGCCGGTATATTCATGCCGGAGTTTCGCGAACTCGACCTGAAAGCTTGTCCATAAATTTCCCCGCTGAAACGGCCGTTTTGCAGATCGAAAAGATGTGCGTGACCTACGAACTATTACATACCGTCACAAGTAACTAGCGTCAGATAAAGCAACACGTTTCATGCTTCAATAACATTTTTTAAATCTTTATTATGCGAAAAAAAATAGTGGCGATAGTGAAATATTTTTTGTGTTGTCGCACTATTGTTATTATCATATTGTTATAAGATTGAGATGTATATTTTTATCGATATTGAGAACAAATTGTCCTTTTTCGCGGCTCACGAGATATTTCTAAGTAGTAAAATACCGGATTGGTCAGCCACAAATAAATGCATGTTTATGTGTAAATTATATTCGTTTGTAGGCAAATATTACTCTAAATTCCAAATTAAATTCCGATGAAAATGCCTCGCGGTACGAGATCTTATCTTCGGCCCGTGCATATCTCACGCAATTGTTAAGTCATCGTGAATACGCGCGGAATGCAAATGTAATACAGCCCTGCGACGCGTCGCGGTTATAGAAACGTACGTGGCCTGCCTGCATTGGGTAAGTTTCGCGCTCACGGTGTGCTTCGTACGAACACCCTCGTATTGTGTACCGCTCGCTTTGCGCAATAAATTACAACGTTATACGTCCCGAGCAAATATAATCTAACTCGCGTTCCGGGTACCGCCTACGATCCGCCATTAAAACTCCGAACCGCCGCCGCGCCGCCGTCAAGTTATTGCGGCGCATACGATTATTTATCCGTCCCAAGCTGCGGATTGTTTTGCGCCTCGATTCCTACGTACAACCCGCACGATCCATAATTATGCTGGCACGAGCGCAACTCGCTGATGCGTTTCACGTCGCGCGCGAGAAATCGGGGCGACACGATGCGCGATGGCGCGCGGCGATTAAAGAAGAATCACGTGGATCTGCTGGCCGCCGCTGCCTTTGCCGCATCTGTAAATATTACGTCTATTCCGGCGCGTAGATTCCGCGGTCGCGATTCATGGAGCAACGTGAACGGAATATCGAGGATTTTGCCGCACGTGCGCTGGACAGTATGTGCACGTGTGCGTGTGCATCCGTACACGCACTCGCGCAAAAGTGCCCGACGTGTGACGCGCTATGAAGTGTGTCCGTATGACAATTCGCGTGCAAAATACGGTGTGTTCGCGTATTTAAATACGCCACGCATGTAACATATACTCCGTCCAACGAGAGATCACGGTTGATCAAACATAAATAACGATATAGGGCACAGAGCCGCAACAAGGTGTTCGCGTTAAATTGTTTTTATTTTTAATAGTGTTGGACAATATCTATCAAAAATAAAAATAATTTAACGCGAACATTTTGTTGCGGCTCTGTGCCCTATCGTTATTTATGTTTGATCAGCCATAATCTCTCGTCGGACGGAGTATAGATTTATGTAAATATCAGGGCGGATGCATTTATGCGTCGCGGTGACATCGCGCATATTTACGCGTACAACGCGTTACGTAAAATCTGTCTAAACACATGCGACAAGTGCAATATGCCGCGTCTTGTGCCCTTCGAGATCCGCAAATCTCTATGAAATATGTTACTAAGGCCCAATTTCACCAACGTCGATTAATTGTAATCTTCGATTAAACTCTTCGTCTCTAAACTGTCCCCCTTATATCCATTTCTACCAATGTAGATTAACTTTGATCTTGGTTTAACTCACCTTTTATCTTTCTCTAATTTTAAGAACTAGAAAAAGACAAAAAGTTAAACCGCGATTAAAGTTAATCTACATTGGTAGAAATGGACATTAGAAAGAGTGAGTTTAATCGAGAATTATAGTTAATCGACGTTGGTGAAACTGGGCCTAAGCGGCTAAACGAAAAATTGTCAATCTAGGACAGAAAAGCGGAAACCAGCGTATAAATATAAACGCTAGCTATATTGCGCTCGCTTTATTGTAAATAATTAGCGAGCCAATTTCCAGTAAGCTGTTAGAGTTACTACGCGAAATGGATTACATCGATGTGTAATCAATGGACGGATTCGTGCGGAAATCGTATCGGAAACGAATCCTCCCGCTTTCAGCGGGATACGCATCGTGGCTTCGCGATGCGAAGCTACCGAAGCAAAAGCGGATGAGAAGGGAGCATAAGGAAAAGATTCTTCAGACAAAAGGATAAAAGCGGTACGAGTTGGCGAACGTGGCTCGTTACCATTGTGTAACACCGAAGTTTTCCCTCCGAGTAGAGGAACTTCCGTCCCGCCATTTCCTCTTCTCGTTCGTTCCTCCTTTCTCCTCGCTCTGTATTCGCGTTCCACTTAATTAGCCGCTGATTATCGCGCATCTGTCGCTCCTCTACCTTCCCTGTTTGCTCATAATTAACATCCGATATAATCGCGTTCATGTTACGCACAACGGGAATCTCGAGGCGCGCCGTTTTTTTCACGAATCGCTCAACTTTCGCACCTTCCTCGTCGACTTTTTTCAGCGATGAAGGGAGCTTTCCAGCAAGCGACACAAGTGTCGTTTTGTCTTTGTTACTCATTGCCAAAAAAAAAAAGATAGAACGATATTTGTGTCGACTTGTGTCGCTTGGAAAGCTCCCGAAAGCAGCGCCGTAGTTATTTCGGTTACGCATATTGCTCGCTTATTTCCGCCGCAATTTTGTCCCGTGTCAGCGTTATCATATATATTTCAAAGTTTGTTTGAGATTTGTTTTGTCTTGATTCTAAATTCTTAGTCTTCGTGCACGCTCCTGTTCCGTTAAAAATATTTTTTTGGAGAAGCTCGGAAATCTTTCACGGATTAAAACTTTTTTCGGAAATCACATACCTTCTAAGAAGATAGACAACTCTTCAAGAATTCTATTGGAAAGTACCACGACTTAGACCGATCCAGAGGCTAAAGTAAAAGAAGCTACCACCAACCCTTTTCGTGTAAAAAAACCGTGATGTTGACATTTTATATCTTCGAATCTTTATTTTTTACATTTAATCTCGTCAAAACTTTTTTTTTAATGTATCAGGAATTTTATAATGTTAAAAAAGCCAGAATTCTATCAAAGTTTCATCTTATAATATATTCTATTTATATAAAAATTCTAAAAACGGAATGAAATAAATGGAAAGTTTACAGAAATAAGATATATGCAAAATATTTGAGATTCTATATATATTTTAAATTTGATTTTGTATAGCACATTTTTCATTATCAATGGAATATCAAATCAAATTATTTGTTTTTCCTCATAACGTTGACTTTTAATCGATTCTCGACGTCGTTATTCGACAAGGCCGTAATGACAGGTTCCATTTGGTGCGAAAGCTCGCATCGCTTGTTCTTGAAAGAACGAAAATTAAACACCTGTTTGTTACCCGAATTGAAAGCGCGAAGAATGGGTGTTTAAGTCCGTAAATATTAAAACAGCAGACGGAACGTCATCATCGCGGCAAGTTCTGCTCGTACACTGTAATTATGCGGCATCTTCGCAGCATTTTGCATTCGAGAAGTTTGCCAACGAGAAGGCTGAGACTTGCTCTACGCAAAGTCTCATAAACTTCCGAAGAATTTCCATCGTGAATTGTTGCATCGTCTTCCCTCGCGACGGGGAAGACAAGCCCGTTTTCGTTTTAAGCCTTCTCAACCTCAGCCTTCCCAACGTTATCAGCAACAAATTTTTTACGATTCCATCTATCGATTAGATATTTCCATTTCTTAAATTACATCTTGGTACGTCCATGAAAAAATTACAAACGTCGCTGTAATTTTTGCACTTTTAACGGAATAAGAAAGATTTTCCGGGAACGGCGCACGGTAATCGAATCAGACCTGCAGATGGCCAGTGACATTACAGGTAATTTAAATCCTTGAATGTAATCTTGGACGAGGTAGACATTACGCGATACGAAATGAGGGTAGGCCGAGTCATTACTGTGCCGCTAATTATACAGGACATCTAAATCCCCATGGAACGTCATTACTCGATGCCGGAGATATCATTGAGTTAACTCGAATTGACAACTGGACTGACAGCGAGTTTCAAGATCTTATCTTGTCGGTTTGATTCCGCGTTAAAGACTAATATCTTAGTATCTCTCCTCTCTTTTATAGAAGCGTTCTGGCACGTTGATAATTTTCTCATCAAGCAGCTATTTATGGTATTGTCAAAAGTAGTTAAGGAGATACGTATGAGTGAGAGTACGATTTTTGAAAAAAAAAGAGAAAATTTGAAATAATTAAATTCCGCCAATAATTCATCCTAAATTCAACGCTGTAGCTTTCAGAACATTAATTAAGATGTCCAGCAAGTTATTCATCTTCACGTATCTTTAAAAATTATCATTTCCGATCGAATGGCGCAATATTTGGTTGGAGGAATCGAAGTTAATCTACAATTCTACAAGATCTGATTTTATTCCAAGTTCAGGCAAATGTTTAATTAGAATGTTATTTAAGCATTTAATTGAGCGTTTCTCGATCTATGATTCAAACTGCAAAGTACGTATGCGGGATAACATTGCGATACGTAGATTTAGGGAAATGGAAGCCTGGGCGTGGCCCAAAACCCTATTTGAAACCGTAAACGGATTCCGACGAGTTATGAACTAAGTACTAAGGCACCGCGGCTGAGCAGCACTTGGTGCTAACGTGAGAAAAATAAGATAACTGCGAAGTCTAGCGCGAATCTAGGGTGAGTTATGGACCTTATAATTCTCTGATGCCTACTTGCGACGCCCGCAACGTGAAATTTAAGAAAAATAAAATCTCATTATAGTATAATTTACGTCAGAAAATACAGAGCGATGAATAATGTTCTGCAAATTTAAATTTAAGTTTGCCTCTCGTGAAACGATAAAAATAAAAGTCATTTTTTAAAGACAAAAATAATCATTTTTTAAAGACAGATCGTTTTGTTACAAAATAGATACCATGTAAAAAGACGAGAAACGTATTTATGTGCAAAAATGATCCATTTTTTAATTAAAAAACCGATTGGGTTTTTTTCGATTTATAGAGATTCACAGGATACAATATTCATAAAAGCAAAATATATTTTTTATCGATAGCGCGAAAATTTCATTGATAATAGAACGTGAGGTCAATAAAATTGTCGAAAAATAATTAAAAAGAGAAATAATTAGTCTGTTGATAGAATGAATTTAAAACAAATAACCGCCTTTAACGTTTCAAAAAATTTTATTTGTCAAATAAATATCGCCCGTTTTTTACACTATTTTTCATAGAAACATTACCGCGAAGGTTAAGCTAACATCACGTCGTTTGAGAAAGAAAAATGTTTCGAAAACTTATCACGCATTTTTATCCTTCATTATTCAAATATTTTCTTTCCATACATATATTTTTCTCCGTAAGATTTTCATGAAGTAACTCACGCCGATTCGAAATTCGCATACACATTTTTAAGGGATGGATGAAAGTGGTGGAACAATTTCTACCACTAGAAACTAATTTCATTTATTAATAAATGAATAAAAATCAATGAAATAAATAACAGTTGGCTTGTCCATCAAAAAACTGCAGAAAATCGAATTGAGGCCGAGTCTATCAGCGCGGATGTCCGCGCGATAACGCAATTGCGCTCTTTGTACGCTTCTGGCGCTTTCGAAATTGGTGCTTTGAAAATTCATTTGCGAATGTTTCTCGCCACGCGTGCATGCTGTTGAAATATCGCGCGCCGCTGCTTGAAGGGGAACCCGGCGCGAAATCAAAGCGAGCCGAGCATGGAAACGATACCAAACGTGACACCGAGTCGCGTCATTACCGCGGCTATGCCTAGTTATACGCGCTATCTAAATCCCCATGGAAGTCTCGTTAGCCGACGTCGGGATCTCGTTAAAGCGACCCAACCTATTCCCGCCTCGAAGCTCTCGTGTAGTCAGTCATGACCCTTTTACAGGCGGCGCAGTTCGTCGCCCATATCTCTCGGCAACGCCTTCCCCCGTTCATCCCTCCGATCGAATTATATCATTATACTTCGATTGCCTCCGTTCTCACCGATCGCTCACGCGACACAGTCTTCTTGCGCGCGTTACGCTTTTCGCGCGTCCTTCGACGGGGAAGTTTGATGGCGTCGATTAGCATTAACCGTGACTAAATAATATTCTTCCTCTATTGGGACAACACTCGTCCTTTGTCGAGTACAACTCCCTCCAATCGAACTGATTTAACTAACTTATGCTGCGTTGCGAAAGCTTTACTTGCGTAAGCTGATGTGCCCTGTTCTGGCATGTATGAATTTATTTAAACACTTTAATAAGTAAACGGCAATCGACATGTGTATAATACAGAATAAATAAATATTGATACTTTTAAAACGGGATCTTATTAATAATAATTTTTATGAATTTATATATATATTTTATAATTTATCTGAATATACGAAAGAGGTAACTATACAATTATTTACGAATAATCGCTGCAACATCGGGGGGGGGGAAGGGATAGGAAAGATCTGATTGCTGTTTCCAACTTGCGCTACTATCTTATACATGATATCGCGCGAAGTTGAATATTACACCGCGAATTAGAATGTCGCTGTTCAGAGGATTCTCTAGATGAGGTTTAATCCACGACGCGTATGCCATTACGATGTCTTCGTCGTAATGGAGGTCGCGTACGTGTTAATTATTGATATACCGTGTGTTTCCGTAGTTCTCTAACGGCGTTCTTAATTCTGAGTCTGCAGGTGCGCTCGAATCCCAGGATAGATGATGCAACGATATATCCAAACTGTAATACGAGCTTTTTCGCGTATCCATTAATACCGGTAAACCCGATCAGTGGTACGGTATCGTTTTTTTTATTTTTACCGCGAAGCGCTCGACTTAACGAAGCCGTTTTCTGTGTCGGTAGAAGTTCACTTCATTACATGCAGAGTGAGCAGCAGAGGTACTGTTCTGATATGTATATATCATTAAGGAAACAAAGAACGAAAGAGGAAAATCGGGATTGCAGAAATATAATATAATAAATAATTATGTTCTCTTAGTGAACTCTCGGAACTGGAAATGCGTTAGCAAATTTGCGGAAACAGGCGGTGCGTCAATAATTAATGCGTAACCGTTAATTGAGTCGGTTCTGTTTACAAGCTCTAAAATAAAAAGACTTTGGGAATTAGTTTATCCGTTCGTTTATTTGTCGATTGGACCACAATCGCGCGCATAGCACATTTCAAAATGTATTAAACGATATATGAGATAAGGCAACAAAACCGTATCTAATGATAGTAGATATAAATTTAGTCGACATAATTAGCTTCACGGCGTTAAGCAAATCGACGTACAGCATCGCTCATCACGTTAATGATTGTACGATTAATTGGGTTGAATGTAGTCGCTAAGGCTCAGCGTCATTTAGTGCCACTTAACGGAAGACAGAGTGCTTATTCAGAAGCACCACGTGTCGAATGACATATCGCTTTGGTACGCTGAGGAAACATTTTGCATGCGGAATACACAGTCTGATGAAATGTAGATTAAATTAAACATTTTACGAATATACAAAAAAACTATGCAATAGGCGAGTTATATATTATACTGATTATAATTAAATTACGAAGCATTCTAAAGCCCGTATCAGTAGACTACGGATTGGGATTGAGATTGTATTGAAATTTAATCAATCAGAATAGAGAAAACTGATCTCAAGTTTAGTAAACTTTGCTCTGATTGGTGAAATTTCAATCCAATCTCAATCCCAATCCGCAGTCTGATACGGGCATAAGGAAGCGCTTTTTCTTATCTTTTTTAATGATTTACTTTTATTTCTTTATTTATCTAAATCTTTATATCTAACACAAATATATCAATTAAATATACAATTAAATATATTGGACAATAACAAGCGAAACGTCGTGCGAACAATACGCGAAATTATTCTAATTACAATAATCTGCGAATTAAGTAAATGTGAAATGAATTTATTGAAATGAGAAATGAGAATACATGAAAAACTACCGTAACATAAAGTACAGCGACATTTTAACATGGTTACGTTTTCCAATTTCAAGAATACTTTGCGATACAGTTTTGTTAAAATTTCTCAGTCAGCTCGGATCGAGGAAAGTTGAGAAGTACGTTGAAGTTGGAGAGATATTCGAGTTGACAGTGACACGTAGGTTCGCTTCGGCGCCCACGCGCTAAGGTCTCCACCGGTAAGAGATATTTGAATAGCGCCCGTCGCCGTAAAGATTAGGCATACGAAGAATAAAGTTCGGGGACAAAGAAAAGAATGAAAAAAGAAAAACACTCGCGCTCGGAGATATTCCAAGTAAGAAAGAAAATCTTTGACCCCTTATTCGCTCCGAGAACCGGAAGATAAGGTCCTTTGAGGCCATTCTGTCTTAATGAAGCTCTTTGGGGGTTGCGGCTCGGATTTATTATCTACCATTCCTGTGACTCGCGAAACGCTCCGAAAGATTGAGCGAAGTTTGTGCGAAATAAGTTTGACGTGCTTAACAGATGCGATATTCAGACACAGATAAATTATCGTTTGGGGCAACGTAGACTGGTTTCGTTAACGTCGATTATGTTCAATTAGTTCACAGTTGGACTCAACTAATTATTTGTCTTCGTCTGGACTAGAATCGATAAAAATTAAATTGAGTTATTAGAGTTAAAATCAATCAGTGCCGATGTCCTAAATGCTGATTTCGTCCGTAGAATAAAACACAGTATGTGTGTTACACGCTTTGTTTTGAAATTGCACGACATATTGATGTTAAAAATGAAGAAGATATAATTCGTGTATTAAGCTGACATTGTGTTTTAATTTAAATACAGTCGGAGATATATAAAATTGCCAAGTTTTTTAAACAAATAATTTTTAACGATAACGATACGATCGTGATTGCGTCACTCGGAAGATTAACATAATCTCGCAGTGTAAGGCATATCGTATGTGCTGCGTATTAGCGATCCGGGATTAATACAGTTATTGATGAGATTATCCGCGTTCGCGAAAACTTATAATCGTGTTATCGGTTATCTAAATGGCCTATAGCCGGTAACGTCTATACCGGAGTAATTGGAGTCCTTGAAAAGAGTTACGAACTTTTCTCGTGTTATCCCAGACCACCATATGCGCTTCCAATTTGTAAATATGAAAAATAAGAAATGGACCGATATTTAAAATATAGCATAAAAACGACGACAAGCATCGGAAATAATGCATAACGATAAATAAATTAGATTGGAATTATTATTCGGTAAAGTGACTTATTCTCTTTCTTTATTAGAGACTAATTAAATATTAGCAATTATATGAATGATGCAAGACAGTTTTTCTCGAGCGGATTCCATATCTCGACGCGTAACAATCATTATCGATTCACATATATCATCGGTGCAAATTAAAAGAGTAAAAACACAAATACATGTTTGTGTAAATCGATTGCGCTTCAATAAATAAACAGATAATGAGGTAATAATGCGCGCTCGTAGCCCTAATGACGGCGCTCGATAAATCCGAATTAATTCAGGAGGATCGATGAGTATCGCAAAAAGAACGCAACAGATTCTACTCATTTACCCTAATGCTGACTTGGGAAAAAATTAAATACTATATACGCTGTTTCTGAACCCATTGACAATTATTTATGAAACAGTCATGCATAAATTGGTACATAAAGCAATGCTCTTATAAAATTGTTTTATCGCGCGAAAGAAAAGTTCACAAGCTTGATAACATCTTATTATTAAAGGTTGCTGAATTTAGATTGACGAATTTAGAGTCGATTTTTTTCTGGGAAGAAGAGTTTTACAGAGAGAAAAAGAACTTCTATATTAGATATCTCAGCAAATAAATCGGATTACAATGCTGTTCGAGCAACGTTTCACAGTGTAATTTCGTTCGATAATATTTTCCAATTTTTTAAAGTTATGCGATGCATATAGAACAAAAGGAGGGGGGGGGAGGAGGGAAGGTATGTTCCCTTTAACATCTCTTTGCTCGGTTAAACTCCCACTGGTCGCTCCCAAGAATTATTAGACTCCGGAATATTCCCACCCTGACCCTGTTCGAGTTTTGCGGCGCAGCTGCGTAAAAGCGTGAGTGAGGCCGGACGAGCAATCGGCGCTAAAACGTCGGGACTTTAAAGAGACCCGCTTACGCGGGAGTATGAGGGATTGAAAGCTTCTCTCTTTCTCTTTCTCCCTCTGGACAGTATCCGGTCGGCTTCCATAAACCGAACGATACCCGCAGCCGTGCTATAGGTAATTGCGGGTGTTTCGCACGAATACAGGATCATCCGCAGGCATAACGTGGTTAACGCAACGACGAACTCGCACGCGTTCGACGTTGCCTATTAAAATTTATTACGCTATAATATCGTAACGATCGATAGCCATCTCGCAACTCGCGCAAACAGCGTCGGGCTCCGCATGTATCCGCATGCTGGTTTAAGCCGCGTAATCGACATTGCACGTACATTGTGATTGGCACATCGCGAGCGCACAATTTTATTTTAATTTTTATGAGCCGTTGTAAAACGCGGTGCAGCCGTCCAATTCGCGAGCTTGATTATTTTTGCGGCGATTATGCGCTGACAGTCAGGTATCGATATTTCTTCCGCGTTAATCGTTCTCAAACCGGTATTTTATAGCAGAGTGTATCATGTGAAATAAAATTATCCGACACGAGAGATTAATTTCATATTGTTGAAAGGGAAAAATGTTAATTACACCGAGTATACTGCATTCAATTATAAGAATTTAAATAAACAATCTCTTACAAATATCTCATTCTCTTAAAAAGTCATATTAATTTTGGATATCGGAGTGGGTGTCGCTTCAGCAGATTTAATTTTGATATTGGTTATTACATGATCAGGGCTCGTATTCTGTTAGAGCGTGAATTTTGTGAAAAAGCGGTGGCCGTAAAATAAATGTTGCCTCGAGGCTGTAAATAAGCTAGAACGGCCGTGAACAAACTAATGAACCAGTAACATCGATGCTATTGGCATTGAAACTAGAGAAGCGTGTTGATCCTTTTCCTCGATATATATATATATATATATATAATATATACTTATATGACATTAAATCTTTTTTTAATATCGCAACCGTGCTTTCAATTCAACGAACGATGCGTTAAGGATTACAGTGACTTTTAATCTACCGTTATTCTCAATTCGCAAGTTTCAAGTTTGCACGTCCCGACCGTCGAGAGAACTTTATAAGAGAGGAATAATGAAATACGCAAAAAAATATTTGAGGAAATAGGGTACGTCTATTAAATAAATTGCTCCGATAAGCGGAATGTGCTAACTCGAAATAAGCTGAAAATTCACGGCTGAGATATTCCCCTAATTCCCCAAAGTAGCGCACCAAAATGAGAAAAGCGGACACGCTTCGTTCGAATTAATGTTCGGCCGTGTCTTGGAACGCGCGCTCCGCGCGCAAATAATTTAACCCAGGTTCCACGAGAAGAAGAGTGAGTTATTTCGAGAGCCCGCGCGACAGCGCGGCCAAGGTCTGATCCTGAAGGAAACGTGACTGCGGGGTGTTAATGTCGACGGCCGATTTGCTATTGTCACCGACACGTAGCGCGACGTAGGCGCCGGGCCGCGCCGCCGTAGGGAGTGGAATTTTTCACCGGCCAGCCTTCTCGAGTCATAAAGTGCAGCACACCTCGGGGGAGCTGCATCGCTTTCCACCCACACTCCGTAGATAAATTATCGCCGATAACATCTGTCGTGCCCCGCGCGATAGTTGCGCGCGGCCGCGATAACGAGACTGTCTCCGAGCGTCCTATCGCGCGTCGCCAAGGAATAATTAATAAGCGATTAATATCGTGAGGAATAAACGAGGAGGAAACTATGGTGGGCTTATCTTGTTCAGTTTAGAGAGAGAAATGCAAATTAACCTCTAGTTGGAGCGTGTGTCGTAATATTTCATCAACTTGAAAACAAAAGTGTCATTTAGAAATGACTCGCAAGCAGAGTACCCGAATATATTTCCTGTAATGAGTATAGATATTCAGAAAGTTAACGCTTCATCGATTTTCTCTCACACGTAGATTTTCTCGTGTGCTGCATGGCACTTGAACAGAAATCCGTATCGTTCGCATTACTGTAATGAAAGCATCAAATAGTTTCTCCTTTTGGTGTGTTCGACGCTTTATGCCCGGCATGCATCATGACTACCATGATGAAAATCGTCGACGATACATGACGACGATATGAGGCGTATTAAATTCCAGCAGCTATATTGGCGAAATACGCGTTTTCATACATGACCGACGCGAAAGCGTCGCCAATACGGGGATATATTTTTCGGAAAAATTTTCCGCGTCACCGGGGGAATCTACCCCTTAAGACGTGGGCCGGAAGAAGCGTGCTGTACATCGTTTCTCCTTTCGCGAAAATAAATTGCCGTCGATAAGATCTACTCTTTCGCGATACATTGAGCGGACGGCCGCGATAAGGCGACGCTCTTGGGTGACGACGTGAAGAGAAATACGGTGCCGCGCGAGAATTCGTGGGCGCGTCGATCTGAAAGTTCAGTAATTATTTACGTAGCCACTCTCTAGTCCCCTTTTAGTTCCCTGGTATCCAGAAATACACGCGGAAACGCCTTTTTAAACCGATAGCGTAACGTCTGCCTCTTGTAAAAAGGCAGTAACATCGTTCACTTCTTTTTCGTCTGATTATAATCAGCTAGAAATTCTTTTATAATATATATAATACATAATAATAATATGCATTTTAATTTTCTGTAATATTCTTACAACGACTTAATTACCGATGCTTATTATTCATTATCTTATAATTTGATTTGCTCGTTCATAAATTGCGAATGGTCGGTTAAATATACCTCAGTTAATTAGTAACGTTAACTAATAGTCAGCTTGTAACGGTACGTCAGAATGAGTAAGATTTATCTCGAGTAGCTTTATTTAGAAAAATTTATTGCACTACGCTCGACTTGGCCGGTCGAGAGACATGTTTAAGTGACTGAAAATTTTGGCAATCACTGCAGACACGACTGTCGCGTGCAGTCCATGTGCGTCATACATTCAACACGGCGTGACAGACGGAGGTGGAATCGCGATCGTTGACGTCCCGAATTGACAACGCAAGAAGCTGCAATCCGTGCACGTTCCATTAATATCTGCGAATATGTGCAATAGTAATAATCTCCTTTAATCGTGCAGTCAGAATAGACGTTCAATTAAGAAGAACACGTGTGCGAAAGATGGCGTAAGATCGCGTTCTCGCTAAGGAAAAAGAGAATTCCGAAAAATTGAATCCTGGAAAGCAAGGGTCGGGAATCTGAAACATCCTATCGGATATTTTCAGTCTTACCAAAAAAATTATTATCTTTCGGCTCTTTTATCGCAATAGAATACGAAAGCGACAGTAAATTGCAAGATCATTTGCGTTAAATTAGCGATAGGATTGCAGGATGCGCGCGGATGTAAAAGTAGCAGATCTTGTCGCTGGAATATATTCGTGGATTACAGGTCCGAGAGGGCTTCTCCAGAATCGCCAATTAGATGACGGAGCGAGCATCGCGAGTCTCCATTCCAAGCGAGCTAACATAGAAGAGGCGTACTAAAGAAGAGAGAAGGCTTAGGTGAAGAATAGCTTCACAGTGAGTTTGCGTCCGATACGTAAGTGGTATATACCACTGCGAGCTAACGTATAGATAAACGGTTAATAAGAATGTATAGCGAGAGACGGGTAGGAGTGGTATCGCTATCGTACGCGGTAACGCGGCCCCACGTTGCGAGTTCGCAGATATATACGTAACGTCACGGACACGGTTCCTAAGAAAAATGCGATGCCGGCCGTCGACTATGCCGGCGCGGCGCCTTGAATGAAAACAAACGATCGGCGGGCAGCGGATCCATTGTGTGCTGTAGCCCATAGCTATAATCGTGTAGAATATGCACAATGCATCGACAATTGCCTGTCAATCGAACCGCGCGGTAACCGGTATCCAGAGCGTGATAACAATGTCGCGTGTTACAAAAGCGTTCACGCGCGCGCGAGATTAATAAAAAAACCGTCAGCTCCGAAGAAGAGCGACGCGAAAGGGCGTAAAAAGGGACACGCGTGTGTGGGAGATCGAAAATTCGTCTCGACATATAAAAATCCGCGGCGCCTTGTCGTCGCTCATCGAATTCGACGGAAAATATCGCGTTTGATCGCTTGACGTTTCTTCCTCTCCGTCGCGTTTACCCCTACGCTCGCAACGATGTCCTCGCTGTGTGTAGTGTTGAACGATATTTTTCATTTCCCGTTTCGCGAATACGGATTCTCGCCTTCGGCGTAACTGCATGAACGGACATGTAACGGCGCCGCCGTACTTCAATTTTTTATTCCATTCCCGCGTGACCTCTCTGGTATTTATACTGAATTTGCGAAATTTTTTTTTTTTCACGAATGCAACCGGCTGGTTACATTATGTACATGCATGTCGCAGCACACTCACGCGAAATGAATACGAACGATAGGTATTTTAGTCGCTAAAACTCGGCGTCCAACTTTCCGCGCACTCCAAGTTTCGTTGTCCGGATTGCAGCGTAAACTAAGCGAACAATGCACTTGTCCACTCCATTGTTTCACGCGTTTCTCTGACTTTTCCACTATTTGCTCTCCGGTCTTGCTGTTGCGGTAAATGCGATATGCCCAAAATATGTACCTATATTCTCTACGAAGAGCGGAATCAAGTTATTTGAAAAATTTGATTATTTAATAATTTTTTTCTCTCTCTTTCAGTTTTTAAAAGTTTAGGTTTTCAATCGTTTTAAAATTTTATTAATTTAATACATTTTTATATCGAAAAAATGCATACCATTTTTCACATTAGATTTAATATAAAATATATTGACAAAAAATACATTTCCACATACAAAAAATACTCTAGTTTTATTTATATTTTAGGAAATTATGACATATGACGCTTATTAGTTTATTCCAATAACAATGACAGTAAGTTGGCTTTAACGGTAGCTTCTACAGGTGGTCGGTTGACATTTTCGATGTCAATGGCACCCATCTAATCTAGTTACCTCGATGTATCCCCGAGTTACGAAACTGCTGGCAACAACATGCGGAATAACTGCAGGAATTTAATTTCGATTCAATGACGACGGGACGGTCGCGTCGATTTAAAGAGTTTTCTACGTAAAAACACTAGCAACGAGGAAATAAAATACACTACCGTGACAAAATTTAGGTTTTCGATTTTTATAATTTGAAACAGATAGTTCTATCGAAGGCCAACTCTTTATTAAGTCTCATCATACGAGACTTAATTCCTCGTACATTTCTTCATGGAATATTAAGATACGGCTAATAATACGTACGTCTCGCAGAACTCGGTAATTTATCAGGAGAAAAATACGAACGACGTCGTATTTTGCATAAATCCGGAATTTATCTTGTCGCGAGGGATAATTAATTATTTTTAAGATGTATTTTTTCGCATATTTCCAAGTATTTCCTCGAATAAATGTTCTCTGGTAACAGCTGCAAAGACGATAAAATTCCGCTGGCAAAGCTCTTCCTGGAATCCGTTCAACTTGTCCCAGATGCACTTTCACGAACAATACAATTCAGAGTTCTCCAATCGGGCGACGGTGGTGCGCTTCACACCCTCGCACGCGCGTAATCTCCTGGGAAATGCAATTTTGTGGTATTTACGTATCGCATTTCCAAGTGCAAACACGAAACAAAATGCGCGTCGGTTACATCGCCGACGGTAATTAAGACTATCGGAACGCGGACGATATACAATACGCGTCGCTCGCTCGAAGTTAATTGCCAAGGTCCCGAAACCGCGATAGATGCGTAATTCGCATCTATAGCTTCCCCGAATCCGTCGTCATACTTTTCGTCGCGAGCGACAACGTTTTCGTCAACGCGACCGTTCAAAATTACGCGTTTCATTCTCTTCGTTATACCCTCTGTCAGATGAAGCGACGTGTTTAGCCGGCGCATTGTCAAAATTATGCGGCATCTCGGTTCTCCGCCGAGGACGTGCTCATACCGGCGACACGACGGATAGGCACGTGCATGATACACGGAAAAGGGATGGGAGTGGGTGATACGTGTCACGCTGAGCTCATGCGTCGTCATGGTAACGTATTCTCCGTTGGTTGACCTTGGGCAGGGTAGAACGTGGGGCTCGTGAAAGGGTGAAGGAAACACGAGGAAATGAGAGAGACGCGCGAAACACTCGAAGGAGACGCCGAAAAAAAAAATAGGGACAAAAGGGCGCGAGGGAGAGGGGACAGCTTCTCGTCGCGGCCGCGCGACGAAGGCTCTCCGTCGGAGTACGGGTCGTAAAAAAGGGGATTGAGAGTCAAAAGGAAACTAACGGTCAGCCTTGCGAACTGTAAAGGAATTTCGTTTTCCTTTTTATTGAATAAATCAGCGGTGCGCGCGCGTGCGCTGCTGATGAAGCGCGTTAATGAAGCCGGGCAAGCTTCCGCGGCGAGGCTCATTGTTCTTAGCACGATTAAGCAGTCCTGAATGCTGAACGTAGAACTTAATAGTATAGTCAGCTCGATATTCGATATAGAGAAGGATTTATTTCGGTCTGCCTGCTTGCGCATTCAGCGGCAGACAGGTGTCTACTCGTATAATTTCGCTTGTATAATACGGGGTTACGATAATTAAGTCGGTAGGTGGTAGGTTTGAAGAGGATTCGTTTCGGTATATATATTCGTAGCTGTTACATAAACATATATATATATACACACACTCTCTATTCGTGAATTTCGTATAAACGCGAGAAACGTGGACGATACGAAGAGAAAACGCGCAGAGAGCCGCATAATCGCGCATTTAACGGCAAATACTTCGCCGCGGGCCCTTGAATTTTCACTGAGGTACAATCGAGCGTTTTTACGCGCGACAGAGCTATTTGAAATTCCGGTCTGACTGCAGAAGAAAATCGCTTAAAAACTCGCCGAGCAGAGTACATAATTAAGCGATGCATATTCATAGAGCTACCGTGAAAGTCACGTTTACTTCTGTGTCACGCAAAGCGGATACCTGGATCGATGGTATCCTGGATCACGCGTTACAATTTAAGCGTTACAATTTGATTACAATTTTGTTTTATCTTTGTGATACCAGATGCCAGAGTACGATTCGTAACATGATGCGTATTCGATATGATTAATTTACCATTAATTTACGATATATAGGCATTCTTCCTCCTAGTTTGCGCGCCAGAATATATTCGCCTGGTTAAATCTAGATTCTGACAAACATGCTGTTGATAAAAAGGATTTGTGTGAACGTGTGTACTGAAAAATATGCTTCAACAGGTTGCTGATTTTATCCTCTGTTTTTCCCGCTTTAATCATTGCGAAAAGACGACAATATTCTAAACACGATGAAATGTTTTGCACGATATCCAACTCATACTACATGTATGGCACAGAAGATGACGAGGTATTGAGTTATCCCATGTCCCATTCATTAATAATAAATATATATCATTATTTTTGTGTTCACCGTGTGTAATATTCATAGAGAGAAAAAGATGAAAAAGTGTCAGTTAATAAAAGTTAACAGCGGTAGGATAAATCTTTTATTCTCTCTGATACTAGTACATATTTGAAGAATTTTTCGATTTAAATTTACAGATCTTTTTCAACGACAAATTTTAATAAAAATAAGTAAAATTTATTTATCCTGAGCAAGATCTGCGGATTGCTTCATATTGGCCTATTTTCTCATTTTCGTCATTAAAACAATTTTAAATTATTTAAACAGTATAAATAACTGTCTCTAATTCCAGCTTTGCATTACCTCGCAATTTAAAATTCTTGAAATTGATATTCACGCAGCCTCCATAAATGTTCACAATTCATCGTACATCGAAAGCCGATTACTATTTCGATGAGCGACATTGTAAAAAATAGTAGAAAAATGTCTTAATTCTTTTCGATGGAATATTTTTGCGATACAGTAACAGTATTCGTATTTTTGCGCATATTTGATTTTAAACACACAATCAAATTCTCTTGTTTCGCGACATAGAATTTACAATTTTATACGATTTGTCATATCTAATTTATTTAAGACATGAATCGTAAAAAATTCATATATAATACATATACACATATTCCCATACAGCACAGAGAGGTGTAATAGACATATTGCAGAGTAATTTCATTGAAAGATTGCAATGTTGCAAATTCATTGCAAAATATTGCACTATTACCTATAGTTTGTATAGATTACCACTATTACCTGTAGCAACATTAAAATTTTCACCTTTAGAAAGATTGCAACGAAATATTATTAAAACGATCTTGAATATAAGAACGGACTATTAATTAATGGACTATTATTTGTTATCTTAAACTACTTTCATTTATCACAAATATAGTAAAAAATTATTATTATATTATCATATTTTATTACAGTAAAATTATAGAATTATGATTTTGCAATGTTTTCGGAATATTAATTTATTATGACAGGTTGCTAATATCTCGCTGACAATACCTTTTGCTAATCTATGTCTCTACAATGTTTCTATAATGTTGTAATGTTCTTCGCAATATCTGTATGGACGTTATAAGTCATTGAAAATAAAATGCAGAATTTGCTGAAATTTAAGAAAAACAGAAAAAATCGGAAGTTGTGGAACAAAAAAAAAAGACCAACCCACCAATAAACTACCTATAAAAGTAAACTTTTTCGGCTTTTTTTTCGACAGCCAAAATAAAAATGGAAGTGCTTTCTGCCAGGCTTGTGTTTCGTGGATGTTTGTAAACGCCAAGGCTTTTCAAAATGGAGTCAGATTCCCGAAATAACGAAATAGTACTTGCGCAAGAGAGATTCGTGCTGTCTCCTTTGATGATTTGAAACCGAAATAATAGACAGTTGAATCGACAACCTGTTGAAACGCAAACCTTTGTAAACGCCTGCATAAAAAAAGATCCGACAAGAATGGAGTTTTTCATTCATGATAACAGTAGCTGTCACTTGTACTTGGAATGCACACGTGACTGTATAACATGTATAAGAAGCAGAAATACAACATTTATGAAATGAGCGAAGAAGAAAAGCGAGTCCCCTGTATATACTTGCGGCTTTGATCGTTACAAGAAGGTGTATTAAATAAATTTTTTGTAAAAAAAAACTCTTGCTCGGGTAATCTACAGATAAATCAAGAGTTAAAAGAACCGAAGGCGAAGAAAAAAAATTACGTAACGGTATTTAATTGTGTGCTAAATTCAATTATTTAATTAATAACTTGTGCCATATATATTTGCAATAATATACCATACTGCACATAATAATATCTCTAGGGTATATTTATATTTATAAAAAAAATTAAACAACAGGCCAGTAAAATAAATAGATAAAATTACGCTTAGTGATATCACTGCTATTACTTTTGATATTGCGTGCGGTTATCGCCGCGCGCGATTAAATTCGGAGCGATAGCGCCCCGACTTGAAATACCGGTGATATCTTCACCGACACACAATCACGCTTTACTGCTCATAAAAATTCGCGTTTCTCATTCGTCAGCGTCTCACGAATCGTGGTGTCCCTCGCATCCCACGGTAAGCGGTATTTCCCCCACGAGGAGACGAAGATTTCGGATACAAGTAGACAAGTATTCACTCGCGAGACCCGGGCAGATTAGTTTTGAATTAAAGCCAACTTTATAAATTAATTGTCCGTTCGTCGGAAAGACGGTCGCGGGAAGAACCCCAAGGGCACTGCACGCGAACTATTATCATATACGCTTGACAGACGCACGGACTATCACTCTTCAAAAGCCTACTCCCCGTACGTCCGATTGCAGAAGCTCGCGAAGAATCTCGGCGTCATGGTTTATGTTTAGACGCGAAGGAAGATTCGAAACACACGACGCGCGCCCGGTAAATACGCTTGAGAATTTTCTGGCTAAAATCTGTTTGTGCAACGTAAGTGTAAATCGCATATTTAATATATATACTTCTCAAGTTTAAACAAATGCGACGAATTCAGGTCGCTTTCTCATTAAGCATTCAGCTCTTGTATTTCCGCGACTGCTAGATGTAATTGGAAGACTTATTCACTCGCCCGTACGCGCGGTAGAAATTTTATTAGAGTAACATCTGTCGTCTCTGTCGACGTTAAAACTGCGTTAAGATGTCCGAGTTAAAATGTGCAAAGTTTCGGTACGTCTCGCTTAACGTTGGGGGATAATGATAAAAATTAAATAATGTAAATGCTTAAATTATTATAGTTTTCAGCTGTATAGATTAGAATAATCAAACTTAAAAGTAAATGCATGTAAATTTCTATAACATAATAACTAAATAACTGAATTTTCTAATGATTATAATTCAGGATCGAATACATAAATGAATCCATATAGGCTGGACATATTTTTTACTAATTATATTAAGAGGCAGATCGAACGTGGTAAAAATTTAACACGCGCCCATTGATCTTTGATTCTATATTCATTGGATTCGACCCGTTCAACCGCGTTTGTGGAAAATCGCGATGCCGACAGGGTGAGTTGCATACAATGGAGTAGCGAGACCTGGACCCTTTTGTAAGTTGTACGAAGTAGTTTTAAACTAAGTTATCAAGCTGTGGAAACGCGGCTGCAAAAGCGGGCTGTATCGCTTTTTCAAGCTCACTCCAATGTTAATGCATTCGAAACCGCGGGATCCTGCCTTTCGAGTCGCAGAACGAGGGCATCGCGCCGCAAGTCGCGCGCGAATATATATATATATATATAGGTATATATCATATATATTACTATACTATATAACACACCGCTGTGTGTGAAGGTCAAAGGTTAAAAGGAGTCTCTGACAAAGGGCATGGAATTGGCTCCGTTTCGTGTAACCGCGGGCCGAAATTTCGAACGCTCACCAATTAACATCCCAACAGAAGAAGGATATTCAATTAAAAACGCACGGCCGGATATTAATTGCTCAGATTGGAACCGAATGATGTGAACGAATATAACGTGACAAGGCGCCGAGTCGCTGTCGAGAGCCAAGCGAAAATAATTTCGCCACGTTACCTGGCTTCTTTTTGGAAGATTTTATATCGATTTTACTCACACACACACACACACACACGCACGCACACACACACACACACACACACACACATATTCGTGAAAGCTGTGTTTTATACCGAAAGGTAGAGCTAATTTCAAGTGTGAATCTATAACAATATCATTGTCACTCTATTTCTCTTACTTAATATATAATCTTTCGATGAAAGATTATATATTAAGAAAAGAAGAATTTTTCTTTTACATAGATTGTTCTAGTACTACATGATAGACATTTAATAAGAGATTCTCAGTTAATTTGGAGTGCATTCTTGTTCGAAAATATTACATAACGGAAATCATATCACTCGATTAATTTCAAGTAAAGAATTTTCGTATAAAAGTTGTATTATAAAAGGCACGTGGAAAAGTAAATAAACGGCTTCCTGCAGCACTCTGGAAGAAACTTTATACTTAATTACCGCAGCATGTTTGTATTAGCAACCGATTGCCCTACCACTAGATATACCGACGAATTAACCACCCTCGATTTCGCGACAATTCTTTTAATTAGCAACTCTATTTCTCCCTAGATTATAGTTATCCTGCCTGTAATCCTGCCTCGTTGGGGAAAAAAAATACTTTGATGGAGACAAGGCTTAACAAAGTTGATACGCGAATTGTTCGGCACACACATTACTCCGGAAATAATTCATCGGCGAAATATCGGTGTACAAGGGTATTAGTAGAAATTAATGCGAAATTAACACGAAGTATATACATTAATCAAAATACCGTTGAATAATATATATTTATCTGTCAGTGATTTACCCGCTAAATTTTTGTAACTTCTGACTTAATTAGAATCTTTGTGCGATTTAAACGAAGACTATTTTCTGCATGAATTTAATTAAATTTGGAATTATTCATATCCGTACGGAAACAAAATATATCTAAATAATGATATTTTATGTATGATTTTATTTTCGATTTCTGTACAAACAGAATTATTTTCAATCGTTGCCCTTTCCACCTTAAGACAAGGTTATCGCTTTCCGTGAGAACGGTAAACACTCTTACATCACGCCCTTTCTTAATCCCTTCTGAACTGTCATAACACTGAGCCACACGTTTGATAGTTTACGCTCGTTTGACACAGTTGATCCAAGGATAATGATGTACCTATACCCGAGGGACACACTATCCGCGTATCACACATCCATTGCATATCACAATAAAACGTAACCGATCCGATCGGAGCGCAAGTATAAATCGAGTACTTCCGCGAGCGATCGAAGAGCGAGAGGGCGGCCGAAAACCGGCGCGGCGGCACAACGAACGGACGCGTGTCGCGGGGAGGGTGGGAGGGGGGGGGCGACGAGCAGTAAAATGATCCAAGCACGCGCGGCAAAGAGAGAAAGATAAGAAAAGAGAAAAGGAACGCGGGATCGCGTCCTCGAAGGGAGAGAAAGAACGGTGGTGGTATTTACCATTTCCGCGCCATCGCGCCGCGTAACGGACGCTCCAGGTTGCGCGCCGCTCTCACATCCTCGTCGTCCTCATCGTCCTCGGCCGGCGCGGGCGCCCCGTCGAAGCCGCTCCGTGGAAAAACCGTGGAAGAAAAACGAGAAAACGGCGGAATAAATCGGCGCGCGCCGATTTAATTACCGTCGGTACGCCACGCGAGTACAACGCCGAACGTCTTCCGTTCGTTCTTTCTCTGTCTTATCTATCCGCGTCCGCGTCTCGCTCTCTTCCCTTTCTCTCGGAGCTGTTCTCGGGCCCGCTGGACGCGACGGCACGTTAAAAACGCGGCGCGAGATGCGCACACGCGTGAAGCGCGGAACCGACTGGCTCGGCTCGCCCGCCGTGATCTCCGGCCCCTGCGTCAGCGCCACCTGCTCCGCACGGATGCTGCCCCTGCAGCCGTCCGCCCGCGCAAAAATCCCCCCGCGTTGCACACATCGCCCCATCGCCCCCTTATTCGTCCTGATCGCCGCCGACAGAGAAGGTGATTCTCAGGAGCTACGGGCACTAAGTATCATTTAAATTTCTAATCGAAGCATCTAAATATATACTATAAGATCCTCCCAAAAAAATTCTAATTGAAACATTCAAATATCCAAGATAAAAGTATGTAAATATTTACAATATCTGACGAAAAGGCCAGCAGACACATTATTTATAACTAGAAAAAATAAAATCTAAACAGTTGAACATTATAAACGCTATAATTGGGAATTATTTCTGTCAAGGTACCTGCTTTATATATAGTTAAAGGCAATACCTATCTTGGCTCATTAATGCACAGCTGCATTGCGTTTCTCAATATCGAGCGAACGCTGATTCTCTCGTAATTCAAAGCTCGATACGGCTCGTTTTGTAAGTGCTTATGTGACCAGGTGCAGTTGCAGATTCAGCTGCATCTGGCTAGATTCGCTATAATAGTATTTTGCTATAATAGTATTTTGCTGTAGCAAAACCACGCGCGCGGGAAAAGCCCCCCTTCCCGTGGATAAAAATGCAAGCTCGAATTAAAGACTGTCCTTTTCATCGCTTTAGTTAATGCAATGTATGATAATAATATACAATAATAACAGATACGTATGAATTTTGATTTTATCACGCGCTGTTTCGCTGCCGTCTAATCAACATCTGAAACGTCGGCCTTTCATTCCGTATTTTGCTCCACTTTCCTTTTCCTTTGAGCTTTCATTTTACTAATTGAAGAGTTCCTTCTCTCTTTGCACGCCACGTTAGCCTTTGTCAGCGGACTCCTCTTAAGTTTTCCATCGCGATGGAGTTGTTTATTTCGCTCTGCAGCAGGAAATGTCGTGCGATATGAAATAAATACGTCTTTACGGGGAGATATTTTAAAAAGTTATTTCCTTCATTGTTAAGTTGCTGACTGTACAATCGAAAAATCAATATTACCTTTATGTGATAAGTTTCATTAAAAATACACCGACATCTTTTTTTTTATCGGGTATCAGCTTTCAAATGAATAAAGATAAATCAATAAGCGTCGAGCAACTAATATAAAATTATAAAAAGAAATATAATGAAGATTTAATGTAAAACAAAAAGCTACATGTATTTTTAATACCATTTTCCATTATAAAAATCACATTACGTGCCATATAGGATTACTAACATTGCGAAAGCAATTGCCATTTATAAGTTTCCATTATTCTCTCGGGTCGATGAATATTATATAGAAAAATGCGATTTTCTGAAATTTTTATTGTTAGCGCTCCTAGAGAATCCCTTTTACTGTAAATAGTTAAACTACGTCACCAACGGAGATGATTTTTTTATAACATGCATATACGAGCTACTCAATTCGCATGGATTACGCGCCAAACAAACTACGAATCGCGAATATTGTTCGGAGTTGAACAATTTACCCTTACAGATTGCATCCTACGTACCATCCACGATGAATGCCTTGTCCACGCGCGTGTCGCAATAATTGACATACATGTTGTGATCCCTGTAGCTGGAATAGTAATTATCCGTGAATTACCATCTACCCCAATGTCATTCGATCACAATGGATCAGCGTATGTCTGTATACGCTAATTTTCAAATTAATCAATCCCGCGCGACTTTGTCAAATTTTTCCAATACACGGAGGGAAAATTTTTATGCAATTTTTCAGGCTGCGTCATTGTAAAATTAACGGGGCAATTCATATCATCCGTGTCTCGAATATTTCGCACTGAAACATTGAGAAATACATTATATATAGGTCTTTTTCGAAAAGAATCATATTAATTTTACTTGTTTGTATCTGAAATTTATCCAACAATTCGCGCATTCTGTATTCATTACGCTGTTTAATTAATTTAATTTCGAGGAGCAAAAGGGAAGCGCGTTAAGATATAAATAATGATTTTACGTGCCACGCGAACTTCTTATATTATTCTCTTGTTTGGATGCATAAGAAATTAATCACAAAAACTGAGATAAAAGCCATTATAACTTTGTGATGCAATAAAGTGAGCAAGGATAATAAATTCATTAACGTTATGAATTAAGGATTGGACGTGGAAATTACATGACACATCCAAACTTTAGCGCTGTGTCAAGCAAACGGATGTAGCTGAATTTGCATTTCTCTCCCGTATGAGCACTAATGAAACGAGCCGTATCGGGCTTTGAATTACGAGAAAATTAGCTCTCTGGCATCGAGAAATTCAAAGCGGCTACGTACTAATAAACCAAGGTATTAACCATGAAACGGGTGTATATTTAAACGGAAATGACAAATTTGGGATTTACGCTGTTTAATATTAAACAAATTTAGATTAGGTATATTTTGTTACGCCCGAGGTACCTGCAACCCTTGAAGATTGCTTTATCTACATTTTATTAATCTTTAATTATCTACATTTTTTAAATTAAAATATTTTTTTAATTTTATAAGATAATGCTATTTGTTTCAAAAGCTTCTTTCACAGTTTTCTCAAAATAATCTCTCTTTAATTATTCGAGATTTTCGTGTGAAAATTTCTATAATTATTCTCCCAAATTAGATGCGAGTATATTAATCGTTATTTTACACGTAATATAATACAATGCATTTATGCATTCAATGAAATTAAATTCTTTTGATATTTTGATATGCAGAATACGACGTGACGAGCTTAATTATGTCGTGTAATATTATTGTGAGGCAATATCGGTACGGGTCGCCATATAATCATGTTAATTAATGCGTACTAGAGTACACGGATTTACCGCAATTACCGCTTCTATCCGTTTTGTCATTAATCTTCCTGTCTCCATTCTCGTATACTCGTGGCGCGGCATATTTGGGCGTTCAACAATTATAACAAGTAACGGTAGGTGTTCAATAATTTATGCGCCGCAAGAACAGCTGTACTTTACACGATTACATAAAGGCAAACTAACGATTAAAATAATGCTGTTATTTCGTTATGCTTATCCAAGACAGAATTAAGGTTTGACGCGAAGAAAACAACATGACACGATCTTCCTTTTTGCATTTATTGGCCTAAGACTAAAATCTTTACATCCGAATCCGAGAGTCGGACTTATAAAATTATCTTCGATTATTCTATGCTTAAGCTGCGTTCGGGGAGCGCGCTATTAGCGCTATTTGCTTATTCTATCCTTGTTCTACACTTGATGAGCGATAAAGATAGAATGATGCAATAGCGCTAATAGCGCGCTCCCCGAACGCAGCCTTAGTCTATCCTGCCGAGACATATCGTTGACCTATCTAACGTAGTACCGCGCATCTCCGCAGGAAAAATGCAGGAATATACATTGCACAAGTGACGTAGATGAACGATAAACGACACATACAAAATCTTAATACAAATTGCTATTTTGTATACGTACAGTATTACGAACATATATAAATAAAATAGTATTTATATATTTCTTTTTTTTTACAGGACATCCAAGCGTACGTATGCTCTGTCGCTATGTAATACAGTCATGTGATGTCAATTTCATGCAGTCTTTTTAACAATGTAAATCACAACGCATGAAATATCTAAAAACGAGGAAATATTTCTGACATTTGATTAGATGGACACGTTGTGTATAAAATCGAGATACGTTATACACTGAATAGTTTAAAAGTAATATTATCTTAGTATTTTCGATTTCATTAAAAGACTGTTTAACTATTAATATATACTTATTTATATATACACACATACTCGCGCGGTAAATAGAATTAAACTTTTGACTAATGGTAGTTTAAGATATTTCTCTCCTTCGCACTCTGTCTCCCTTTCTCTCAAATTTAACAAATTTCTAAAAAATCATAAAATTATATAACACTCTTAAATTCTTAAATTATAGCAAAATAGGCCAATTATTTTTCGCTTGTTTTCTCAGCTAGGAAAACAGCTTAATTTTTGAAAAGTATCAATAAAGATCAATGTGCTATCATTGCATTATTCTTGTTTCTAATATATTATTCTATCATTATTCTTCCTAATATATTCATTTATTTTTATTCCATAACATTCCGCGCTTGTTGTCATACATTAGATAACAAAATTACATAATATCGATCACATAAACAGAGATGACATAAACAGAGCAAAAGATTCCTCGAACTTGGAAGCATGCTCATAAATCATCACTGTGTTTTATCTCTGTACAAACATATCGTATCATCCAATTAAACTCTTGTCGGATCTCGCGGACACTCTATTATTATATTACCATTCATATCGCTGACCTAAAGCTAATTAAACGAAAAAATTTATTGGGAATAAATGCAGAACTGTATACACATTTTCTATAATTTCCAAGAAAATAATGTGTGCTCGATTAAACGTATGAAAGTAGTGTGCGTTTCTTCTTTCTCATTAATTATACGAACGGATAATGTACGAATAATAACATCCTGTCAATCTCAGGGATATCCATTTAATGACTGCACGTTTCATTTAAATGCATATTATATATACATATTATCAGTATATTAGGCTTTATGATTCATGCAATTGAAGGAAGCGACGAAAAATTCTTTAATGAAACGTAAATAATATCGAAACAAACACGTTAAAAAAAGAAAGAAATTATTAATATATTTATATTTTTCTTTTTAAATATCACGACTTTATTTTCGCGTGATACGTGGTAGAGGCATGTTAGATGCCATTACGTATATTAAACACATACGTATGCCACATTTGCAATATATTATATACATTGTACGTCGAAAGATGCACTTAACCGAACTTCATAGGCACTTACAAAAAGCACATAATATATAGTTCTTAACTACTACTATGCGACATGGTTTATAAAAAAAGAATGATTAGAATAGAATAGTATGTTCCTTTTTTGTTCGGCTACTGCGATTAAAAGTAAATCATGTGAAAAAAATAGTATACAATTTTAAAAATAAAGCTACATAGTGTATAGATAATATTCATGTGCCGATATCGATAAAATTTTTTACATTAAAAAGATTGGCGAGAGTAATTCACTTACAAATATAATTGGAACATACTTAAGTTTATATAAATTGTACAATTTTAACTATTTCATACATCTGACTTTAATTGCTAATAAATAAAATCTGATTCTTTCTTAAATGCAGCTCACTTGGGAATTAAATGATACGCGAACAAAATATATTTCAAAAAATGCACTTTCGAGCCATTTTAGAACATATTCCATCAAGTTCATAATTATGAATTTTAATATTCCTTTTTCTTTATATATATGTATGTTTATATGTATGTCCAGACATATTGAATAAAAAAAAATACATAGACCTAACATAGTACAGAAAAGGAAAGTAAATAATATAGTTTGTCAGCTTTATGAGCAACACTGTACTAGATTGACTGTTTTTGCATATTATTCAAATGTTCCCTTAAATATGTCATGAAATTTATTAGACCAAGTGACAAAGATGTATCCACAACAGTTTTTGGTATCCAACCTTTGAAATCTGTATTCAGGATCCAGGTGAAACGACATTTATTAGCTTCGTCAGGTAACTCCTCTGTTGCGAAACAGCTTATACCATTTTCACCCCTTAAAGAAAATATTAAAAATAATAACTAATAGCTTCTCCTCTCGTTCTCTTTATTTTCTTATATGTATTTCTTGTAAAGTATAATTTGTTTCTCACCTTATCATGTTTGGGCGAACTTTAACTGACGCGGTATGAACCGATACACCAGCAGTGATATAATAATTGTCGCATTTCTTACGATGCCTTAAAATAACGAAATCTCGCGCCGTAATGAGCCCGCCGCCAAAAGGGCTTGTTGCTTGGTAAACAATATCCGTGTTTTCGTCAATAGTCTGTTAAAAATAAATTTTGTTATCGATATAACAAAGTATTGCAGTAGGAAAAAAAGTGTAAAAACTAAGTTTTACTGACCTGTAATTTTATTGATTCTGTCACGAGCTCATTCCATGAAGTTTGTTCCTCAATATTGTCAAACAATAAATTTATCACCATGCTAGCAGGTGCGTCGACGACACCCTTAAATGATGATTAAATCGTTTTAATTGTTTAAAAATAAGAACATTCCTTCATTATCGAAAAATTCTGCATCTCTTTAATTTATATATCTTAAATTTACGCTATATGCAGCTCACCGTGATCTTGAATACCTTCAAGACCTTTCCGTCTAATTTCCATTCTGGTGAAAGCTGCATGCAGGACATTTCATCGTCGTCGTTTGCTATAATTATGTCTTTCCATTCTGTCGATGTCAACAAGTCGTGACAATCTTGTAACATTTTAGATGCCCTCGTTTTATATTCATCGACCTAAAAGAAAACCACATAAAAAGATTCTAATGTTTAATTAATATTTAAAGATTTAATAAATATTTCTATGTATTTTTTGCAAATATTATATATATATTTATATTGTTTTATTTAAGCTATATTTAGAAATAAGCATTGTAATAACGCATTAGCATTGTAATTATAAATGTTGAATAAAAGTGAACACTTGATCTACCGACCTATTATTGCGTTAACGATAAATAATACGGCTGATTTATTTCATTCGCAAAAATATAACTGATGAATATATTTCTTTGCTTACAACATAGTGCGCGTGCACTCGATAGTTTGAAATGAGTGCAGTACGAATGTACGAGACACTAGTTGATAATGAGTACACATCTCAGGGACACACAAATAATATTTACTACCCTGAATCAAATAAAAAATTGTTTATTAGTTGAAGTGAATATCCGAATATTCAAATTCGCGTTTTGTGATAAACTCGATAAAAACCTAATTTCATTAAAACAAAAATTATTATTTTTTAATTCGTTAACGCATTAACTTGTTAATTAATTTTAATATTTTTTCCTTCTTAACACACACACACACATCATTTTTTTTTAATATAGCCGATAAACAATATTGTCGATATTTAAATATGTTAATTACAAAATAAAGTAACAATTGATTCGTTATTTGGAAAATATATTAAGGATATATATACAAGGACATATATACTAGGATAAGCCAGCAAGTGCAGGTATCCGTATAATATAGTATAATACGACCTTTGCACCACTGAATCATTTCTCTTTTTTTCTTTCTTTCAATTCATTATTGTGATCTTATAAAATTACATAATGCTTTTCTACTTTATAACATTCTATTAAAGAGTACTGATAACATGATATTATATTTCTTACTTTTTTACTTTTAAAAACATTAAAAAGCAAAAACTATTCACGACTTACAATTTGATCATAGTATGCAGATAAGTTATAAATTGCATTTAACACTTATCTAAATCTATAAAGTTAATAAACAATATACATTCTATATACATCCTGTAAAACTAAAGATGTTACAGACTATTATTTCTAGAACTAAGCAAAACATGTAATTTTTGTGACCGTAACGGCACCTAGAAAAAAGTAAACATCATATGATGTTACTTTTGATACTAAACTGTTGACAGGAAACAAAAATTTCATATTTTTAGTTTTAGAAATAATAGTCTGTAACACCTTTAATTTTATACCCTGTATAATATGTACATTATTTATTATAAAATAATGTGTAATAAAATCGTAAAGTTGTGAATATCTCTGTACTTAGTTCTACTATTATTTATGCAAACATTTTATGTCCAATATTTAATTTTTATACGTCCAATATTTTAACAAATGCACATATAATTAAAATAGAATAGCTTATTTATGTGCATAACACATAAATATATCTTAATAAATATATCTTAATAAGTTAACTCTATGCTTAAATAAATTTTTCTTTACAATTATGCTTTACAATTGTTACTCTCGAATTTACGCAGAAGATAAATCAACCTGATTTTACAATAATAATAATGAATAGATGAAATAACTTACTAGAAGTATTTTATTGTTTGCTGAGAATTCTATCAATTTTTCTTTTAAGCCCCAATTGGTCTCTACAGGCTTAGGTAAATATTTCAAGGCATCACCCAAAAAAAAGGGACGTATAATCATACGAATAAAATTAACAATTAAAAACATAATGTAAACCACAATTAATCAAATAAAATATATTTATAGATTGAAACTTAATGTGACACAGTACACAAAAAAATGGTTAAACACAAGCCGCATATCTAGCTTTATGCGAAGAAGTTTTGTAATCAACTAAAGATAGCATGTTTCTTGAACATGTCTTTGCACTTTGCTACTCCCATAGTACTCCCTGCCACTTATGTCCCCCACCAATTTCAGTTATCGTTTATTGCTTAAAAAGATACTCTTCAAGGATTACTGT
Source organism: Temnothorax nylanderi (assembly GCF_030848795.1). NCBI lineage: Eukaryota > Metazoa > Arthropoda > Insecta > Hymenoptera > Formicidae > Temnothorax > Temnothorax nylanderi. The sequence goes on along the minus strand of NW_027249094.1, from coordinate 315,189 downwards.
CGTAGACATAGAGGACTCGACATTGACTACATCTACCATATATGTGTATATATGACTTTGTATATGTATATATATTATTATTTCTAAGAATCATTGAACTATTAAAATACTTGCTGATAAATATCGCGTTTAATTACAATAAATGTTAAACCATAACTAAAGTACAAAGAGACACATATTCTTTTTTTTCCTTTAATGTTTCTTACGAATTAATGATCGATTAAAACAAGAAGAAAAAAAAACAATTTTACTAACCTTCTCGGGTGTAAGTATTGCTAGGAACCTAAATAAATCGCTGGATCTTGAGAGCTTCCTCGAGTCTCCTTGCTTCCTGGGGATGTCCTCATCATCAGAATGATTCGGAGACTCCACAGGTGTGAAAAATGTATTCATGTGATCGATATTTGCCATATGCTGCCGTGATTCAGTAACAATGCCTTGTAATAACGGAGCTCTTTCTGTATTTGGAAAACCTGTAAATTTCGTAAATTCGTCGATATTTTTTTATAATTTTTAAATTAATATGCAAAGATATTGAGATTAAATATCAAATTTACTCTCCATTTTGTATGCCAGTGCATACTATTAATGTTCTTGTGAAATATTAGCTTGTACATAAATGTTCAGGTCTACATTGTTAGTTTTTATACCGTATCATTTATTGACTAATAGTTTAAAAATAAGAAAAAATTAGACTGCTGAGAGAGAGAGAAAGAGAGAGAGAGAGAGAGAGAGAGAGAGAGAGAGAGAGAGAGAGAGAGAGAGAGAGAGAGAGAGAGAGAGAGAGAGAGAGAGAGACCACTTACTTCGAATCCAATTTCTTGCTTGAGTTTCCTGAGGTATCACACGAAAATCAAAGAACCAAGCCTCTGCCCATGATAATACAAAAGATGTCAAGATTAGCAGAACTTGGAATACTGGTTGGTTAGCTGATGTCCACTGAAAATATGATACATTAAATAAGCTAAATAAAAAAAATTAATAATAAAGATAGTACATAAGTACTTCAAAAACACTTACATCAAAAAGAAAAACTTTGGCAATTAAAAAGGCACATGTTGTGGCAGTTGATATCTGTAAAATACATTAATTTAAAATCATTTTTTAAATCACATATATATATTTTTTTTTATAAAGTATGTAATAAAAAAAATATTTTACTCTGTTGTTTTATTGTTTATACATTCGTTATAAGTAAATTTCCTTTTTTGCGAAAAGCTTCAATTGACAAATATACTCACAGCTACAATAATCCAGTGATTTAGATACAGCAGCGCATAAAAGAGCAACAAGACCGTGAACCTGCAAATCGCTGCCATCTGAGAAGATGAAATCCGTAAAATCTCTGCTCCCAATGAATAATGAAAAATTATGACGAACTGAATGTCACTGTCGTCATTCTGTTATTAAACTCATTAATAAGGAACGACAGAATATACTTACCACAATATCAAACAAAGACGTCTTTATATGATAGTGTATCACCTGATCTATGAAAGCTGTATGTAAACTTTCACCTGCAATCTGTAAATATAACAAAGTAACCATAAATTTTAATTTAAAAAAAATATATATATATGTTATGGTTATAAAGCCCGAAACACGGTCAATCCTAGGATTGACTAACCAATTCTGCCGAACGGCCAAGCGTCTTGGTCAAAGTTTTGTAGTAATTTGTTGATATGTGTGTATAAACAGTACACACATATCAACAAATTACTCAAATTACTTATCCCGCAGGCGGAGCCCCTTCCCCCGCATAATAAAACTAATCAAACTCCCAGCCTGATACCTAACTGCTTTAATCAAGACGCTTGGTTATTCCTCAGGATTGACCAGTCATTCCGCAGAATTGACCAGTCAATGCTAGAAATGCCCGCGTTTCGGGCTTTGACCATAACATATATATAAGATGGATCAACTGTGTGTGTCTATCTTACAATTAGCAATTTAATTTTTTTAGACTTTTTATAAAGATACATTATAAATGTAGTGTATTTTTATCATCAATAAATAATACACAATAAATAAAAAATAAATGAAAATATACAGCAAAGGATAATGCTTTGCTCATAAATACACGCGCCATTACGGGTAATGGATAAAACCAAGCGAGCCATTACCAAAATAAAAAATCATATTTTCGACAAGTTTTCGATCTACATTGATTTAACATTTAGATAATGTCTCGGGTTCTAGCATACCATTGTACAAATGAGCCACATGAGGAATGTAAGAAGAAGATCGAAGGTGACGAAAAGGCAGTAGAAACGTCTAACGTTCGACATTCTGCCGTTGTGTCTCGCTCCTACGATCAGGTCCTCGGTGAGAACGATATCCGGCGTTCGCGTCATACTATGCTGTGTAACCGAACTTCTTTGAGAGTTGATCGAGCCACTTAGTATAGCTTCAGCGGCCATTCTAATTTGTCTCTCATCTTCTGCCATCCTTCCGATACACTTTTGATGTCGTCGTCGTAACGTCGACCTGCAAGAAAATGGCATATGTAGCAAATATACAAATTAATCTAGTAGAAACAGTAGCAATAATAGCACTATTTGCTTCAGTTTTCTACAAACTCTATGTTTTATATCTATTCTGTTTCTTTTTCCAAAATCTATTGCATTTCAAACGCAGAAAGTGCAGTAGAGATGTAGTTAAGATGAATATATCTAATATAATTATTTATGTTTCTAAAATAAATATTGGAAGAATGATGCTAAGAATAGATTATCAAATGATGAAATAACATATTTCACGCTAGATTGTGTAATATGATGTTATTTCAGTTATCATCAGCTGGTAAACTTTTACAAATTATATATATATATGGTATATATATATACATATAAACGCACATAATTACACATGTAAATAGAAATGGCAATAATCAACCCAGACAGCACGCATGTCTGAAAGACGTCGTGAAGACATCTTGAAGACATCTTTTAGACATACGTGTCTAAAAGACATCTTAAAGATATCTTTATGGCGTCTTTTTAGACATGCGTGCTGTCTGGGAAAATATTTTCTTGTAGAAAATATTACTATATAATTTTATAATATCTAAAATAATATTGCCAAATCAGTTATTTTAATATTAAAAGCAATAGCTTTTCTTATGACAAATATACCAGAGATCATTGCGATAATATTCTTAGGAAACGAAAACAAAAGTGTTTCTTGTTGTCATTGCAACTATTAATCAATGCAATTTCTAAATCAACAACTTGCATAAGAATATCTGTGAAAATATGATAAGAACTTACGTAGTTACAAAACTATAAGTTTTATTGCAATTTCTACACGTGCGGAAATAACACAAATGTAGCAATTAACGAACATAATATTTTGTTCTTTGAACATAACATTCTGTCTAAAGAACTTTCTTTTTGTAAGGGCTTCCCAATTTTATCTCGTTTCTAAGCAAATCTGTGATTCCAATCATGAAAGAATGTTGAATGAATCCCGGCATCCTGCAGATATATTTATCCATTGTTCCACTGTTTAGTCTATAAACTTTTTCTAAATCTTTGTATTAACATATATATATATATATATATATATATATATACGTATATATATATATCACTATGAAATACTTATCGCAATGATTCGAGATTGATTTTCAGATGATACAATTTATTAAAATAACATAATCGTTTTGTAAACATTTAACTACGTACACGACGAGATAATTAGTGAATTATTATACTGCCTGAATGATAACGATATGACAGCCAATGGAATGCGATGTCTGATCTTTAGCCTTATAATATATGTACATATATCATATATTGTTACACATACGATGTGCTTCCATAAACAATTTTGCAGATTAAAGATATCTGATAGCATATCGCCGTAGATTAAAACGAATGCATCATTATCAAGTGCATATCATTTCTTTCCTTGATATTAAAACGCAGGATACAAATAGAGAATATTAATTGTGAATTTTATATTAAGCCCATTTCTCTCGAACATTAACTATAATACTTAAGAATGAGATCGAGGATGATCTATAATTCAGAATCTAGAATACAATTTTATTTATAATCTTACGTGTCGTGTAAAACAAAGATATATATTTGAAGAATAGGAATATAAAAGTATATAAAATATATCTTGAATTGCATACATCAAAATACACAACGTATAAAACTATAAATAGAATTCTATCCTGAAATCTGACACAAATTACAGATTTATCTCAAGTGTGATCTGCAGATCTTCGTTAAGATTAATTTATTAATCTTAATTTAGTCTAAATCTCGTCAGATTATTTTTGAAAACGTTTATCTTCATTGCGTCGCGATATTATTCACCATCACCATGCATTTTTCCGCATCTCAATCAATGGACGAAAATCTTTAAGGGAGTAAAAAAATCAGGTAAATTCGCCCTCCTATCTGATTTTTCTTTATTTATACGGTGAAAAGGCGAATATAAGCCACACAAATCTCGTGCAGAAATTGTTTCTTAAAAAAAGGAAATACCGTTATACTTACAACAATCGTAATATATCGCGTAAATATAGCTCTGTAGAATTTGTTTTGACCTTGGTTTTGACACAGAAATCCTGCGAGGGGGGATTTAGGAGGAATATTCCATTCGGCGCGGACTCCGGTCACGGAGGTTAATTCGAGGCTCTAACCTCAAAATCAGCGGATGTTTACTTCGGTCGCCGTGACGCGGACGGACGATTCGAAAAATCGTCGCGGAAGCGAACTTTGCAGGGCGTTCTTGCCGTCACCCGAGGGACATTCGCGTCGCGAACAAAGGCACCCGTCGCGCCGTGCTCCGATCGTTTCCGCTCGCAATTTTTTTCTTTCTCTCATTCATCCTTACCGTTCCGCGGCCGGGAGATCTCATAGATACGGCCAGACAGTCGAGTTGCGTATCGACAAAACGATGTCACACACGTGCATTGTGTCGCATGCCTCCGTGCGATAAAGAGGAGACCATTCGGTTGCGCCCAGTGTTGAATCGCCGTTATCAGGTTATCACCGAATATAAACACGAGAGCACAATGACGTTTTCAGTCACGCCTGAAGCTGGGCATTTCGGAGTCGCCGTGCTGTCAAACGTGTCCACCTTCACGCGACGCGCGTACACTTGTGCGTTTGCTCCTCGTGGCTGAACTTGTTGCCCTCGTTGCACTTTTCATCTTTCTTCTTTTTCTCTCCACTGTCTGATCGCGCGCACCGTCTCGTTCGTTTCAGGTGCAGAAAGTACAAAACGGTGCAACCGCGAAGAGCAGACCTGGCCGCTGGGTCATGGATGAAAAATAACTAGAAGTGTAATCTGTGCAGGATCATAGATCATACAAATGTTGGAATATTAAAAGGTATTTTGTTATAAAAAGATATATAATAAATATTATTGTAAAAGTTATTAGGAGACTATATTTTACGAAGAAGTAGATTTGGCACATGCATCTTTCGAGATCTTTGAAAGATTATCAAAGTTATCAGAAGAGCATATTCCAATAAGAGGTAGCTAAAGTTGGAGTAGACTTCTTTCGAAATCTTTGAAAAATCGTCGAAGTTATCGCCGTTATCACCGTCGGAGAATATACTCGGATAAAAAGTAGCTAAAGTTGGAGTACACTTCTTTTAAAATTCTTGAAAAATTATTAAAGTTATAATACATATATTATAAAAATAATATGTGAAAAGACTTATCATAAAATACATTCTAAGTTTATTCAATTCAGTAAACAAATACATTGACATATATAAAAAGTTTCCTGGCTTATATTTATATGAGTTAAAATATTCTAAATGTACATAATAACAATCTAGTTTTTTTTTCAGACTAGCTCATAAGTGTCGATATTTGGAATTTTTAGTCTTAGTTTAGTACACCAACTTATAGTAATAATAATATGTAATGCACTAAATCTTAAATACATGTTATATATATAAAATTGTATTTTGACAGATTTAGTCTTGAAAGACATGGAATTATGATACTCCCACAAAATTTTCTTTTTTCAAATTAAATAGCTTGCTTATAGTGTTCTTTCCATTCCAAAGTTTCGTTAATACCCGAACAGAAATAATTATTGGATAACGGCATTTCAATCGCGCGTCTATACGCGTCTATAACCATTAAGTATTATACATATAATATTTAATGTAAATATTTATATTACAGACGTCTACAAACGTTTGTTCATTAGAAATTATTAATGTGAGATTGATTTTACACGGTTATTAAGTTTCATATTTATCACAAAAATACTACTTGAATGTCCTGATTCGTTGGAAAGCGTTCAATTCAATCAAGAAGTGTAATAGTACGTAATGAGTCTTCGGGAAAAGTCTCTATTTCCGCGATGGTGCCGAAGTTGAAGGGGACCGCTATTCCACCGTCGAGAACTAAACCTGCATCGAAGCATTGCGATTGCACAGTGGCCTTCCTACAGAAACCACGAGTGTGCACGTCTTTCGGAACGGGTATTGCATTGGTAACTATCATATCTCTTATGGAATAACACAGTTTGCAATCCTCTGTAAACAATTGTATACTCTTTAAATATAACGTCATATCTTCTCTTGTTATTCAGATAACACACTTACTGACCTGCGTCAAATCGCAAGCTGCTATTGAACGCCGAACAGATCATATCAATTTCGTCATTGGTAAATTGCCGTTTGGTATCCACGAGGCTCAATATTTCCCGCACGGTTTGATGGTTTAGACTGTGTATAGATTTATACCAAGACGTTGACCCTGTCCCGGTGCTCACGCACAAACCGGAACCCTTTACTTTGTGATACTCTTGGTCCTCATCGAACTTTATAAGTAAAGAACTCGTCCGTGCCGATAACGTTTCACCCATGAAAACCTAGCGACAAATACCAGGCCTGAGATATGCGTAAAAGAGTAAGTCGGATCACTCGACTTTCTAATACATGCGTGTGCATCGAGGAACATGAATAAACTCACTTCATTAAGCCCCAACCAAGGTAGACGCCTTTCTTTTGGTAACTCTATGTTGGTAATGCTATACTTGCTTTCGAACTTCTCGTTTGTATAAAACCTACAAGTAATAAATACATGATAATTAAAGCTTGTATTGCAGTAAAGAGTGCAGAAACGATAGATGTAAATTCCAAAGATAAACCGTCGCTGAGAAAGTCTGTAATCTAATAAATATAAATGCTTGATAATTTAATTATAATATTAATATAACGTGCCTGTCACTGCCAACGATGCGTCCTTTCTCATGCATGTGAAAGGGAGGCTGCCATATCTCTTCTCCCTTTAAAGTGATCCGTATTCGCCTTCGCATGAGTGTATTGTAGTGGCCTGCTCTTAGCATTTCGAAAATCTCTGGTATGGCATTCGTGTACTTCGCCGACAACAGGAGGTAGCCTTCCGACTTCTCAGGATACGAATTAATGCCCATTATCGGTTTTTTATTATCGAATATTAAATTCGAGGCTAAGAGAAACGTTCCATCACCGCCAATCGGCAGTACTAAATCCGCCCATGTAAAAAGCGACTGGTCTAAACTTGTTCTAAAAAAATACGATATATTTTTACTTTGCGACAAATATTTAACAACTAATATTTCAATTTTGAAATAAACAGATCGGAGTAGTTTTTCAAATTCACACAAATATGAATTTTCTTCAACATTATCACGAATTTAAGAAAGTAAATGAGAGTTTTTGCTAATTTTTGCTAATTTTATATATATATTTTTTTATTAAAAAGATTTGAGCTTACCTATCTATTATCCTATACTCCACGTTCATCTTTCGCAAGATCTGGATGATTTGATCTTCCACAGCCTTGGTGGCCAAGTGACTGGCGAGCATGGTATCATAATCCGAACCTCTTTCGATTAGTTTCATCTTCAGCTGGGTCTCGTTGAGCCCGGGTTCCCGTAACCTTTCGAAATGATACCGGGACAATTTTGCCACGATAAGTACCTTCTTAGGCACAAAACTGGATTCATTTCGAATGAAAAAGCGCAGACTTCTGTGTACATTGGTAGAAGGAGACTGTAAAAGCTGCAGCGTTCCTAAAAAAACAAATCATAAATATTAGCTTATGTAATTAACTTGCCGTTGAATGCATGAGATAATCAGATATCAATTATCAATCTGATGTATATAATTTAACAGATACAGAGGCTATTTTTAAAATGTATTTTTATCAATTTTAATCAAAATTACAATTTAATTAACTATACTAATTAATAAAACTTTAAAAGTTTGAAACTTGAAATAAATATTTATGGAGCTCATACTCATAGTTTTTCTTTGAAATCATTAATATGCTATAAGTAAAGTGGAGTTAAACATTTAATAAAAACATTACATGTATCGTTTAACTTACAATAATTAAATTAAATTAATTTAATAAAATTCGCCGTTCTTGTTTTATTTTTCAAATATATAATAATAAGAACATTAAAAGACGCATTTTTTCAAGATAGAGCTTCAATTTGTCTTCAGCATACATTAAACATATATGTGAGAGAAATATTCCCTGATAAAATACGACATGATAAAATGTTTCCTCAATTGCCTTTGACCTGATCCTATCGTTCAGAGATATGAGATAGTTGCCTAATCGCATCGCACGATAAAAAGCAATTACGAGCTGTCATTAAAACGTCATAAGAATTGTTCTCCTTCCCCTCGTGCCATAAAAAATGACACCTAAGTGTCATACGCGACAAGTGCCAAGGTGATTTTCCCTTATAAACAATTGTTCCTCTTCGGAAAGGTTATACACGTCAATGTTATCGCGGTATACCTATCATGACCTGTCGTGAGTATGCAATAAATCATCGTGTTGCGTGAAGTGAAAACGATGACATTAGGCCGCCACTTTCTTACACTTTCCGCGCTCGAAACGGGATGGTATAATATATTTAAATTTTGCTGCCAGTAAAAAGGAGGAAAAAACAAGACAGTAAGTAAGAAGCGCATTGGGCTTCGGTAGGAAAATTCCGTTTCGAGATGGTATTAAGATCCGTATTCGAGACAATTCTCGATTCCTCCTTTAGTAAGCGTGGCACTGATTAATTCTTATCGGTTCTCTCAACATACATGTGATCGCGGCGAACAATGCAGAATACGATGAAATAAAATTGCGGAGCGGACGGGGACGGTGAGAGAGGAGCCGCTCGGGTGAATCACGCTCGGCCACCGAATCGTTATACTCACTGGCAGTCCTACAAAGGTAGTTGAAAACCGTCATCGCATGATGATCGGGACACGTTCACGTGGGCAATACCGAACTGTCGCGAGCGACGTGCGGGACGAGCCGCTCCGCGGGACGATTGATCGACGGGCGCGTAACCGATCCCCTCTCGCCGGCACGAGCCATGCGGCGATCGAGTACCGTGCCTCGTTACTTGCGCGCACCTGTACCCGTACACAGGTGACTCACCGCCGCGAACAGAGCTGAGCATTTGTGATTTATCCCTCAAAGCCTCAAAGCCCTCAAGTCCTCATTACCCGTTGCCGTTGCACGATCCACACCACACGATCCACTCTGAAGTCAGTTTTGTTGCAACGACCGGCATCGCGCATGCGCCACGGCGGCGAATTCGAATCTCGCACGTGTCTCGAAGATCAACGAGAGAAATCGTAGCAAGCACTGATAATTAAATAATATATTAATACTGTTATATGATGTAATATTAATTGCTAATTAATATATATTGTACTGCTACACATGTAATATTAATTGTATAATAATATCAGTGCCTTCTACGCCTTTGCGTATTGCTAGTAATTCGTTAACAATCAAGTAAATCTATAAGAACGAAATAAATATCAAGACGGAAGAAGTTTAGTATTATTCTTGGAAAACGTCAATCTCTCCTCAATATGATTTTAATTTAAGAATGACTAAAATATCTAAAAATATGAATTAAGGATGTTTAATAAGATTTTCACCAGCATCAAGGTAAAATCGATACAGACATACATTCCGGTAAAGTTATTTTTTTGTAGGGAAAAGGTGTCTCAGTCTGTTGTATATCTTGATTTCCAGGTGCCAGGAGGTCTTAACTGCTCATCGAGAATTTTATTGTAGTTGCCAAAAGAAAAAAGTCGCACTATATAGATACACGCTTCGCTTACACTTTATTAATTCATTTGCAATACATTAATTAAGTCTGTTTAAATAGCATCGAGGCTACCTAACGTATGCCTTCGTGTATACGATAGACAAACAATCACCTAACTTAATCTTTCTCTCTCTCTCTCTCTCTTTCATTTTCATTCGCACACACATGCACTCTCATTTATCTTTCTCTCTTTTTCTTTCATTCTCGTGCTCGTTCACTTGCTCTTCTCCCACACACTGCCTTCGTTTTTCTTTATCTTCCGCTCCTTAGTTAATCGATATCAATTATTATTATTATTACCATTGTCTCTCATTTTTATATACTATATATATATATATATATATTTATTCATTTATTTATACTATATATATATATATCGTAAGATCGACGTTTAAAAACTAAAATTCGTATAAAAAGCGTCGTTATTCGTACTAACAATGTAACTGTACTATTTAAATAATAATTAAATTTTAAAAAATTATTTGTTTCTGTTGTGTCGGTTTTGTCGTCTGAATGTATGAGATGTCTAAACGTATCGGCTACTGTATGACGGTGCGAGGCGCGGTGCTCCAAACGTGCGCCGGTGCCTCCCGAAGAACAATCGGTAAGATCGACAAAATGCCCCACAAATCTGCGCTTTACAATGAACTTATACATATGAACTGACTGCAGTCTCGTGCCGTCGTATATTGCGAGAGCTAGCGGTTGTTCTCTTTTTTTTTCTTTTTTACATAAACTAAAATTAGACATGGTGTCGAGAAACGGAGACAAACAGGAAAAAAAAGAAACAGAAATAAAATTTCCTACGACTTTCACAAATTAATACACTGAGTGTGAATGCTGTATCTCAACCGTCGAGACAGATTAATAATTAAATTCGTAGGTTCTTAAAATCATATAAGATCTGTTAGATTCTTTTTTTTTTTTTATTCTCATCAGCAAATCTTCACGGGTGAAACTAGCGAGCTATTTCTCGACACTCGACACAATGGGACGCCACAGAATTTATAATTATCGCGCAATCTCGTCAGCGATCTTACCGGATGTTCGTTCCTAAATTACGACGCTCCCGTTTCAATTTCGCACCCCGAACGATATTATTTACTTTTTACTTCGTCGTCGCCCCTCCGCAGGCATTTATACTCTAGCTAATACTTTTACACGCTACGAATGTTTTTTTTTCCTTTTTCTTTAAACCGTAATCATTTAGCACGTCACACTACGGCTGAACTCCCCTTTCCCTCGGGTTCCTCTCGCTATTTACCAACTATTTCGCTATTACGAGCAATAATGTACATCAATTACATACAAAACAAGATACAAGTGTTAATGTGCTCTCGTCACATTGTCGACACCGTCTCGCGTAAGATGATCGCACTCACAAAGGTATCACGTTTATTACTAATCGGAGAAATTCTCGTCGCCGTCTGACAATCTATCGTGCGCAGCGCGATGTGCTATTTCCTTCGCGTTTATTCTACGGCGATGTTGCGACGACGAGACACTTGGTTCGAAAAGATCTTTCGACGATCGACCGAGCGTCGATTGTCGTCCTTGGGGAAACTCCGCGCTGATGGCAGAGAACCGACGCGAGTCTCCGCGTCGTCGAGCTCGACGGACGCGGACAGAATTGCGATATAATTCTTATATTATAATAATAATACTACGCACGGTGTAATTACGAAAACCTAGCTTTTCAATGACAATAAAAACGTAATCGTATTCGTTACTCCCGGAAAAGAATTCGTTCTCTCAAAGGCGCTCGCTGTGCGATGCATTCTTCTTACTGCATTCGAATAATCTTCACGCTGATCGCATTTTCGGATCAGCCTGACAGACAATGGTGGTGTCGTCCCTGAATAATTTTGTCGTGCGTATGTTGCGTTGATTCGGAACTTTTATGACTCGATGAACGAAAGATAGGAAGCTAAATGGACGCGGATAATGAACATTTCCGCGCGCACAATCAGTTAATAATCTCTAAATAATAAATATTTTGGATTGATTAGCTTAACGCAATGCGAATCTCTCTAACGGCAGTGGAAGAGTTTAGATTTGCACAATCGCAACGTATACTAGTCGAAACGACGTTGTGTTGCATAAAATCAAGCAGACGGAGTATTCTAGAAAGACTTGACATTTTTTTTTCTACGAGCAGAGTTCTCAAAGTATCGTTCATACATAGGGTACGCAAGACCCGACACATGGTTAATTAATTAATGGGGAATTGACTAAGTAATAATAACCGTCTAAATTTCTTCGTTTTTAAAAAAGTAATTGAAGTTATGATAGATCCTACACTTATTAATTTACCAGATTTTAAATATCCGCGAATCAATACAACAGTCACAGTAAAGACGTATAGTCTCGTCTCGGAATACTGATGTGTGAAAATACGAATATTTTCTTTCTCTTCGTTATATCACGAATAATATATATACGTTCTGCGTACATCATGCGTCATACAACTCACAAGTTAACGAAATCCAAAATTAAATGCAAAAAAACATAAGAAACCAAAATGGTTCTGCGAAACGGTGTTAAGATCTTTTCTTCAATTTGTAATACGACGGTCCGCACATGGCCGGAATAAATCTTACTCTCAAATTATTAAAAAAAAACTTTATTCTTTCTCGTCGGACGCAAGTTGCCTGATCTCTTCGCTTGTGCTGAGAACGAATCAAGTTTCTTTTTGTAATTTGCGAACAAAAGTTATTCTGATTAGCCAGACTATTATACTACAAATTCAAACATTAACTTCGCTCATCATTTTGTCTATTCTACTTCTACGGCGAATAATACCCTTATCGTGCTCATCCGTGGGCAAATGTACGTTTGAATGTATGCATGTTGTGACATGTGTACAATATATGTGTGTATATAGATTCTGTATACATATACACTATATTCATATTCATAATTATATATATACATATATAACTTCTCTCTTTTTCACATTTATTACTTTGCAAAATATTTCTTTCGCCGACGATGCGTCGGCATTAAGCCCGTATAATACAATCGCAAATTACACTTTTTTTTGTCGCTTAGGCAAACGTTCACTTGTTTATCGGTAAGTACAATGACCATTCGCATTGCTCCGTCCCGATCGATCGGGGATCGAAATGATGCGCGCGTACTCGTATCTGATTAATCACGTCGAGGAGGTGCTTGTTAACGCAGACCAAGATCTCGACCTAAGTGCGAAGCTTCTCGCACCTTTATCAATATTCGTTAAACCGAAGCCGAGTGTCCGATCGGCTGAGAACGTCTCGCTATAATACTTTACAATGAGTAGGTTTGACGAAAACCGCGTCATAAGTGCTAACAAGGAAATAAAGTACGAGACATTCGTGTCACAGTATATACCCGAGTACTAGAGCGTCTTATGAAACGCGAGAAAAAACGCACTCGCGTACGTGATGAACAGCGAGAATGGATGATACGCGAGATAGGCGAGAGCGTGCCCGCGTTCGCAACGATTACTATTACAATGGAAAATTCGATCGGCCGCTAGAACGAGGCCGACTAATGCTCGGAAGTGAAGTGGTAGAGGGATGGATCAGAGTCCCTTTCGACGACTGTCGGTCTAGTCGCGGTCAGTGACGCGGCGCGTATCCTAATAGTAGAAGTGAGCGAAGCTGTTGCAGGTGTTGCGCGAACGTACCGAGCCTCAGCTATGCGTTTGCGGATGCGGAGGTGGCGCGCCGGTGATCTCGGTCCAGCGCATTTCGAAGAAACTGCGCATCCCGTGGCCGGCCTTGCCCACAGGACTGTCGTCCTCGTTGAATACCTCGCAGTTGATGAACATCTGCCTGACATCGGCGCAAAACTCATCGCGAGACTTGTACCTGCATCGAGAAGCACTCGTTGTGAAAAACTTCAGCCTTCCAATGCCGACCAAGGTTGACGACCGGTCAACAGATTGTTTTATATATTTTTATTTTATTTTTGCGATCAGTCTGTGTGTGTGTATATATTAGATCTATTAGGCCTGTCTTAAAGACCAAGAGATTTTGAGAGGAAAGGCAGCTAAAGATAGTACGTTCACTTAACTAATCGCTGGCGCGTATTGGACAACTTACGCGGAGTCCTGCAATTTCTTCTTAATCGTACTGAGATCCATGGGGGTTTTTATGATTTTCTTGTAGGTCGGGAACTGTTTGGTGTTCACCGGCAGGAGGAACGGCCAGGCCTCGTCCTGCTGCTCCAACTGTTCGAGGAGTATCTTACAAGGCGCCAGCTCTCGTTGTTGCTTCTTCGTGAGCGTCCGATTGTTACCCTCCTTCCGTGGTGAGGCGGTAGGAGTCGGCGGTTCCGACGAACTGACATCCTCTACGTGCGTGTTCGATGCCGTTGATGGCGTTGGACTGCGGCGCAAAACAACAGAGAAATTATTTGCACGATTAGCTTCCGTTCTGCAGGAGGTTTCCCGTCATAAAAGCCTCTGGACGAATGCGCAAGGACGAATTGCATAAGATTCGATCGTGTGTCCGGCTGAGACGGGTACGCTGCTCCCGATGAATTATTTGCGTTCTCTCTGACTCTCTGTCTCTCGTTCGCTCTTTATTACTTTTTCCGTTCTATTTTTCGCCCTCTTGCGCTCTCTCGTTTATATTTTTCCGACTCGTCATATACGATCTGAAGGCGGATCTACTGTTACGATGAATATTTCTGAGAAAATACCTATCCCACAGTCGGCGATCGCAAGTACACTAGGCAAACAACGATGTATCATGAATGTACAGGGTGTCCCGGCGGAGAAACTTGAGACGAGACACCGAAGGAACGGAAACCACTCGGAAAAATCTATCAGTGACAACCGCCTTCAAAGAATGAAAAATGGGATCTCTAGCCTCTCATTAGAACACCCTGCGTAAAAGGAGAAGTTCCTCGAGACGACAAAAATTCTCGGCGGTATTGCGACACGGGCCGAGGATCAAGTAGGTAATCGCATGTGAGTACAGTGTATACAGATAGTTTTCGTATACAGTTAGATTCGTTTTGAGATTACTTTATTCAATCGGGAATAATACTTGTCCGCCATTTGCGGCTGCGATGAATATTATCAAATCATTCATTATAGCTGTTTTCTAATATACTTCGCATGAAACGTCATTAAGCCAGCAACTTGACAATGTTTGTTTGTTTTTAACGTAATCACCTAGCTGGTGGATGATCAGAACTTTCACTTTCTCTGGTGCCTCCCCCTTTGGTATGACTCCTTCGACTACTATTTCTCTTCTTTGGTTGTTTACTGTGGCAATTAGAGCAATACCATTTTCCTCGTGGCATCTGTAAGCAGAGCGTGTTGCATACAATAAAATCTAGGCTTCGAAACAACACACTTGACTTTGTTAAAAAATAATATCTTCAACAGAGATACATTTCGGCAATTACTTACTTTTGGCATGACAGGATTATGGCAGTCAGTGTGATAAGCCCTAGGGCAGAGTTCGCATAGGACCAGGTTTTTACCCGCTCTTTTTCCACACACTAAACAATTGCGTTCACCTGTTGCTTTGTTCATACATTCGTGACAATACCTGAAAGTAATAGGGAAAGTTTGAAACTCTTTGAAAAACTTAAAATAGAATTAGGTAAGAATATGATACACAAGAGTGTTACTCACCAGTCACCATCAGGAATGTTTTCCATTTTTGGACGGAAACAGTAAGTATGGTAGCCACGGTCACAGCCATCACAGAGCAGCAGCTTATCTTCGTTGTCTCCACTGTGACAAAACTGGCAATTCTGCAACCAAAACGAATGAATTTCTCATTTAAGAGAGAATGGAAGAATTAATCTTTCATGTGGCTAAAATAGCATGAAGATTGTAGCACTGTTTGTTAGTCGAGCATTTTTTAAAACTTTTAAAAGCAACAACAAAGCTCTATGTACACAATTCGTGTGTATCCAATTAATAAAGCGCAAAAACACGATCAAAAATTACGCACTAAGTTAAATAAGATCTATGTATAATAAATTAATTCAAAATAATTTAGTATGGCAAATAAATATTCACAAAATAATAAGTTACAGGAATATATTTTTGAGTTTTGTTTCTCAAATACTACAGACTAAGGTATGCTTTATGCATTCAAATGATAAATAAATATATCTAAAATTCGTGCAATAATACAAATGTGAGCTACAGTAAATCAATCACGATAGTAACAAGAACAGCAACGGGATTTTCCCGAATGCATAAAATGTGAAAAAGCGAACTAGAGCTATGCGAACGTAAAAATTAAAAAACAAAGATATTAAATAATTTAAAAAAATGAACAAATAGTAAGCGGCAGTTTTGCATGCAACCGTTACGTTAGACTCTGACCACCATTGAGTGTACATTCTTAACGCACATTTTTCTTAACGCGAGTTTTGTTATGATTTATTATATGTTACAGACATTATGCATCCCAATATTCAATAATTCATGAATATGATTCATCAATGGACGTACGTTTAATTTATGTAAATGCACATAAATTAAGATAAATGAAACAAGTATCCAGGTATCCCGCGAACAGAGCGAAATCCAACGGATGTATGCAAATTTCATTGCCAGTTCTTCGCACGCGTGATATATATTAGAATTTTTGAATGAGAACTGGAAGCGAACATATTGTAAGAATACTGTCGCGTGAGAAACATATCGTTTAGGCTCCGGTCATCGGATCGAGTAGACACCTGTCGATATCCATTCGAGGCGACGTACTCTCTGTGAGCCATTCAACGGAAAGGACAAAGGTATCGGGTGCGGGGGTAGCAAAGAACGTTTCGGTTAGTAAGTTAGTGCGAATACCCACAGAGGTCTGAGAAGTAGTCAATAGCTGTTTGTACTGATTGGTAGCTTTGAGTGAGACGCAGCGGTTTCGTAGCTTGGCGCAGACCGAGTTTCTAGCTGTTGTTAGACTCACAGCCTTCATGATGCTCTTGTCCCAAGCGATGCTGGCCTCGAGCATGTAGAGCGCCATAGCGAGTTGCGCCGACGTGTGCGCTCGTGCTGTCGCCTCCCGCCAAGTGTTCAGACCCCGCGGCGTTGTTTCCTCTGGCGGTGCAGGCGCCTGGTTATTCTGCTCGGAATTATTCGAGTTTGCGTTAGCGGCCGCCGCCTGTTCCGCCTTGAGGGCTGTTAAGTTGGGATCTCCCGTGCTACAAAATTAAAATATAATTAAATTATACACCTTTCGCTCAACAAATTTAATTTACATGTTAATTGAGTGCTTTAACAGTGACAATAGAAGACACTTTAATTAATCAAATTTTATTTAAGATTTATTTTATTTTTTGTCAATAATTATTTTTATTTATAATTTTCCTGCAAAATACATAATCATAATTTTTCCTTTTACCACCGAATGTTGAAGAAATTATGTGAGACATAGTTATTGTATACCATAAAGATGAAATAACTAACTGAAAAAGAAACTCATCTTACCAAACGCCTAAAGGTGGTTTCAAGTATCTCCTTTCAATAGCTGCCTCCAAAGAAAGTAGCCTTTGCCGCGCTTGCTCGACCGCGCTAATCTTCTCCATTTCATTCAACTTCTCAATTTCTTCGGCTTCCTCAGTTCCTGCTCGCGGCGGTAGTTTCCAGCCTTTGACTTGCATGCTAGCGTTAGCCACTTTATCTTCAAGCGCTTCCACTTGCTCCAAGAGTTGAGCATCTACTCGCAGAGCAACTTGCTCGCTCCAGTTACTCGGATTATCAGGCTTCGGAATTGGCGTGTTGGGATCGTCTGATTCTCCTTGAAGTTCCGTGGCGGCGATGTTGCCAGGATCAACATTAATTTTACCAGTTACAGCTAAAAAGGATTCCATCGTCGCCCACGTTGTGCGCTTCAACTCTTTCTCGCGGACGCCGCGAGAATGTAGATGCTCGAGAAGCTCTTGGAACGTGTCCACATCTGTTATCCTCCACCAACCGTATCTCAGATCTGTATATAAGGTCACATGATTAGAAATTTGGAAAACACAGTCATCCGTATTGATTTTAATATTCGCGAATCAACTCGACTTACCAGTCGGCACCGGTTTGGCTTCGCCAGGAGGCGGTAAACCATGCACCTTCAAATATTCTAATTGTACTGCCTCATCTTGAGTTAATATCAGGGGCGCTGGACTGTCACATCTATCGTAACTCGGACTAGCTGGCGGTGGGAATATTGGGATTCTGAGCTCGGTCGGCTCGGCTATGCCAAATATTTGCTTAGTGCTAGCTCCCGGAGTATCGCACGTTTCACGCGGTAAGATGGAAAACCAATTAGGCTCGGCATTGCAGCTATCTGAAATGATCGACATAACTGATATTAATTAAAAATAATGAAGAGTCTATCACGGGCAAGGATTTATAGAAACTCACTAGAAATAAAGGAGCCGTTGAGTTCCTTCCCGTTGTGCAGATTATTGACGTGGTTGAACTTGTCGCCATTCGGTATCGTTTCCACAATCTTGTCCTCCATCGTTTTCACCAAAGGTTTCGTCATATCTTCATCCATTTCCTCGTTCTCCTTTTTCACTTCCTCTTTCATATCGACATCTGTATTGATCACCTGCGTTTCTTGTTTTATTTCTTCGGACGTGACATTCGTCTTCGCATCTGTCATTGTACTATCAACGTCGTTGTTTCTCTTCTCCTCCTTTACACCCTCGGAATTCTCCGAGCTGCAATTTTGTACAGACTCTTTCTTACAGTTAACGTCCTCCACTTCGGACTTCAGCTTATCCCCATGAGATTTCATATCCTCATCTTGCTCATTCGAATTGTGTTTCTTTTCATCCTTAACTTCGTTCGGCGCCTCATTTTCATGATTTTCGGAATTCGTCTTGCCTTCGCCCTCTTGCTTCACCTCGGACTTCTCCTCTACCGGCATGTTTTTGTACTTCTCGTCAAGCTCAGCTTGGAGGTCGAGAATCTCCGGTTCGGCGCTCTCCATGGCTTCCACGAAGATGCCGCCGGCGCATGCTAATTCCCAGTATCTCCTCCAATACCTGTCCTGGCCGAATATGTGCGCACGGAGTTGCTTCGAAGAGCTGTTCAACTTTTGCAGTTGTTCCTCTGATTGCTTCAATAGTTTATCCAATTTTTTACCTAATTCTTCGCCAGACAAATTTTTATCCTCCTCCTAAATAAGAAATTTTATTTTTCAGATAGTATCAAATAAATCTTCAGATTAATTTAGAGTAAATTGATGTTCTAAGATATACCTCTTCTGGCTGAGTGCCTTCACTCTCATTCTCAGACATGTCTTCTACTTCGTCCTCATGATGAATCTCGTCCGGTGTAGGTGTCGTACCTACGGCAGTGGACGTAGTATTGCCTTCTTCCTCACCTTCCTTCTTCTCGATGGTGATTGTGTCACCAATCTTGTTTACAATGACGCCTACAGCTTCCATTCGGATTTTTCGACTGTGTAATTGTCTAAGCCTGTATGAACAAAAAATAACAGATATTATTAAAACAAGTCTGAAAAAGCCTAATTTAATCTGTAATGTATCTTTAAATAATTTAATTTAGCTTCTCTTAATGTATCTTTAATATAAAAAAAATCACTTACGATCGATTTAATAAAATTATTCGGTCAATCTCATATTTCAATTAATTAATTTTTCGTATCATGCAACTTACTTTCTGATTTTGGTATCCAATACGAATCTCTCCTTCCTCAGCTGAGCCACCGTCTCGAGGCTACCCTCTATCTGTCTGATCACAGCCTTATTTTGCAGCAGCTCGTTGCAAAGGAAAGCGAGTATCTGCGCCTTATGCGTCGGATTCAACGCTAGGAAAGGCTTGTCTCGCAATCTTTCCGACATCTTCCACGTTTCGTTGTTATGTAAGTGCTCATAGAACTGCGCGTTCTTCCCCGAGCAGGTCGAAGCGTAATCGCCGCCGTTCTGATGATGATCGGCAAATTTCTTGTCGCGCTCACGCTCAAGGCACACCCCTGTCAGAGCCTTCACTTCGCCGGTTGCGTTCGCGTACAAATAAATTCGCAGTACTTCACTGATGTTGGCGTGAGTGATGTCAGCTTGACGCAAACTCTGACCCAGGCCTGTGGTGTGTCTAGCCGGCTGCGGGATTCCGGGATCTTCAATGGCACACACCAACAGATGCGTCATAACCGACAGCATCTCCTCTTCGGCTTCTTCGTCGTTGAGAAGAGCGAGTTGAAGACTCTTCAAACTCGGTAGTGATTCCATATCTACAAAAAAATAGGGCAATAAAAATCAATCCCAAGTAAAATAATGAATGATTTTTTATTCTGACAGGTATACAACAAAATGCTCTCACCGAATCCTAAAGTCTCCCCGAAGTTGTGCAAAAATTCGAAGACCATGACGATGTCTGCGAACGCTTGCCCAGAGAGCTTAAGTCCATGTATTCTTTTGACTTCTGGCAGTGGTCTGTGATCTAAAAGAATAGTTAGAAAAAATTAGTTAGAAGAAGGAAGAATTAATTAAGAGTCATTAGTCCAAAACTCTCGTTAGAGATGTATGTACGAACTTAGCACTCAAACTCGCCACGTGACGTAGCAAGAGCAATGTTCTCATAATATGATATCAGTCACTCTTTTGTTCCCGTACCTGTCAGCTCCATATCCTCCACGGGCTTGCGAATTTGTTCGATCAACTCCATCTCGACTCTCCTCTGTTCTGCCCGCTTTTCCTTCGTCGCTATCCTCTCGGCCCTGGCCTCCAGGCGTTTCTTCTCTTTCTCCTCCATCTTCCGGCGGTTCTCCAGTGCCCGTACCAGGGCCATATGCTGCCTCCTTCTCTCCCTCTCCTGCGGTCATCGTTCATTGTTACAGTAACACGCAGCAAAACTATCTGGCGCGCTCATGCAGATAATATTGAATCAAGACAAAATTGTGGTGTATATAGACTCTCCTTTGTGTATTGCCAATAAAGCGTAATATGTGTGTGGAGTAAAAAATCACAAGAAACTATTATTTTTTGCAAATACTATTCTTCACTAAACTTAAAAAAATCTTTTAAGAACATTATATTTTAGAAAATTAACGTTTTTTTTCACAAGGATTATATTTGTAATTTATAAACGTTTAATTGATTCGAACTTTTAAAGAAACGAGAATTATTACTTGAATTATCCATTTGTATACAGTTCCCATGATCTTCTACTCTGTATCTATGTCACGTACGGACAACGGGCCAAACTCTACAACCGTCCCAAATACTCTTCCACGCATTACACATTACGAACAATATTGTTAAACGGATGCACTGATAGTAATAGGAGAGCAATCCGGCGCGTCGTGGCGGAAACCGCTCTTTTACATTTACAGTGCGCAGAAAACCGTGCAATTTCTAGCAAACTAAATCTAGCGGTCGAGCTACCCGAAACGCTTTCCTCAGCCGGATCAGTCCTGAAGTTCTTAAAAATCTCAAGAGAAGTTTCTATCGAACGCGTCGTTATGTGGCAAAACAAGTGAGAAATTTTCGATTCCCTAGCACTGAACTCAGAGAGGTGCGAATGTGTGCTTTTATTTTTTTCGCAAGATGTAAGCTTATGAACTGCAATGATTTGTGGAAGCTAAAGCGGATACAGATTAAGTAAGCTTATTGCGTTACGGACAAAGATACGGTATGCCGAAAGGTGTTGTTGAACGATATGTGTAAACCGCGACACGTGGTCCGCACAAGCCAATCGTTAGATCTCGAAATTGAAACGTTCGAAACCCGCCGGGAATGTAACGCACAAGCCGTTCGTGTGCACGCCGCAGTTTTGCGATGTAACGCAGAGCCGGTGGTGAGTTAGTTGCGAGAGCAAAGTCGCTAAATTCGTTAATGCCGTTTCTGTTAGACGCTAGATTGGGTATGTGACATACCAGCTCGACGGTGTAGAGCATCTCGCGCTGCTTGGTGAGCTCCTGCATGTACATCTGCGGCACAAAACACATCCACAGTCCACTAGTGCTCAAACCCCGCCACATTCAATCTAACAATCTTTCCCTCGCTCTCTACCGTGTAGATGTTCTCTACTTATCGGCTATCTGTCTGTCACGGAGTTAAATCGTGTCGCGAAATCGGCAGCGCGAACGACCCCTTCGCGACAGGATTGTTGAGCAAATGCGCGACAATGTTATGCTGGATTGACTTTTTCGATTTCAAGATAAAGCGAGCGCGATAAGTGATTGCGGGGTGTCTTATCTTCATTCTCGTTAAATTTAAACTCGTTTGAAAGATATAAAACGGTTTTTTTTTGTAAGAACTTAGAAACATTGTGTGTCAAAACTTTGCAATATTTTCAATGAAATATAAAAAGTCCGTTATATTTAATGTAATTAAATGTCTTAGCAACACAATTCGTAATAAATTCAATCTTTTCATTAGTCTACTGGAAACTAATAGAAAGATTGAAGTTTTATCTGTTCCAAAAGTTTTTAATTTGCGAACATCCTTCAATTTCCACTGTATATGTTTCGATACTCGGGTTCTCATTGAAATTTTTGCTGAAAAAGATTTTACTCCAAAATTCGTCAGATATCCGGTGATTGAAACTCATCGCGATGAAGATTGGACATTCCGCGTGTGATATGCGATGAATTACACTTCCCCGAAAATGATATATTAATCGCAACAGCAATTTTACTTTTTCATGTCGATGAATATTGGTAATATAAATAATGAGTTAGAGCTGTAGGTCTCCGAAACACAGAATGTTAGATTCTTCTACAGTGAATATTTTACAACGTAAATTGAAACTTATTAATCGCTGAAGAAACATAAAATAATAGCATTGTATCCCTCGTATGTGGATATGTAATTAATTTCTTTAATGTAGTTTCTATTCAATAATTGCTGTATTAAACGTATTAAAATAACACAAGACGACTTCCTTGCTCTCAAAAACAAACATAATACTTCAGAACAATGGCATGAATAAATGCTACCGTACGACGTGCTGTTTTTCAAGATCAGAAATAATAATGTGCATTTTCTAAAACGCAAAAAGATCATGATATAGAAAGAAAGAATTTAAATTCTTAAGAAACGTGTGTAACTTTTCGTTTTAGAATATTTTTAACTCAGACCGAAACGTTCGAACTAACCAATGATTGAATAAATCTTTCGCATCAAGAACAGCGAATGGCTCTTATTTAGTCCTGTTTCCTTCGATTGGATTTTTAACTCAGTTTTAAATTATATCTAGATTAATATTTATGTCAGATTAAATCTTTCACGAAAATCTCCACGAATCTCTACAATACCGAAATCAGATATTCCGCTCAAACATTTCTACGGAAAAATCGCATGCAGATTACACGAAGTTTTCACTACTAATAAAAACACCGTTTCCGAGATACGATAATTAATCAATTCTATTACGTAAAATATTCCGCTTCATATGTTTGCAATATCTAAAATAATTATTTTGTGCACGCTCCTCGACAAACGGGGTATCTCCTGGCCCCTTCCGGTTCATTCGATCTCCGCGTAAGATCAACTTGCTCGGAGGTCGGTCTCATCGTAAAAATAAACGGGGAGCAACGAATGAAGGCGATAAAAGTAAAACAGAGCACCTCTACGTCTACGAGAGACACACTCACGCACACTCACGCTAATCTACAGCGACGAAACGATTGGCGGAGAACGGTTGAACGTTTTAAGACGAGAGAACTCACCTGCTCTTTCAGCATGACCGCCTGCTGCCGCTTCAGCTCTCGTTCCTGAGAAATTAAAAGGGTCTCTTTTAATGCAATTCCAGAAATGGCATCGCGGTGGTCGTTCGTTCGCGTATTACAACTTCGGGCGACCCGAGAAGAACCAGGTCGCGGGCATTAACATAGTAACGATTGTTGAATTACCTGTTGCTTCCTTTGTTGTTCTTCCAGTCGGATCTTCTGCACCTCTTCCTCCCGTTTTTTCCGTGCCTGCGCATACGCCATACACACGTCACTCGCATCCGTAATCATGTTTATCAAGAGAAAACTTAGGCAATTTTGTTCTCGTTCGCGGGACCGCTCGGTATTTACGACAAGAGAAACAGAACATTGTTTCAGCGATGAAAAGCTACTATCTCGTTACCGGCACCGATAATTGGATAATTGGATCTGAAGTTCCCGTATCCCCTACTGGATTTCTTGCAGCGACGATCGAGAGGGTTGCAAGAGCAGAGAAGCTATTTTATTGTTACAAAGTTTAGTTTTATTTTGCTCGTGCCAAAACGTAAATTAGTAAAATTTTTCTTATAATCGTTATTGGGCGTTCATCGTTAACATTTCAGAAACGAATCTATGAAAACCACCAAACGGGATCGTACATGTGCAGTTTATAAAAAATTTAGGGGTTTTATTTCAAATAATTCCCAAAATAAAAATGTATATTGCTGTATAGAGACTAAAATTACAGGAATAATGTGTCACAATTTTAAAAATTTCCTGACCGCAGTTTATATTGACATTCGTAAATATTTTTCTTGTGAAAATGTTCAGCAAAAATTAATTCAATGGATTTTTATAAAGCGACCGCCTCGATTTCCGCTTCCCGATTTACAATTACGTTTCTCCGGACGTACGGAAATGGATCCTTATCAAATTCGCAATCGGACGAAAATAGCCTGGCTAATACAAGTTCCCCATCTGTGGGAGGTTTTCCTCGGGTTTTTGATTTCGTGACATTCACAGTGTAATTGTGATTCGAAGACTACGTGTGGAAAGCGATGTCTAAATAGCGCAGATCAGTGACAGGGATTAAGCACTACTCTAAAAGTTCGGGGATGTAGCTGGAAATTAGTACGGGTGCACTTTTATATTTTAACGCCACATTATTTGTACTTGAGGCCAATTCTTCCTCGGGAAGGCGTAACTTTTTAACAATCCACCTCGAATACTTAACTGAACGTCGAGTTAAAGTTCTGATAAAGTTCATTTCAAATTTAAAGAAGGAACGACCTACTTTTATCCCGTTGTTTGCACCCATAATACGTCGATTACGTTGGAGCTTCGGGATCACAAATCGTATCTTTGCGTCTTTCCCGGCTACGATCATGCTAAAAAATCTGAATCTAAATCTGAATCTCTGCTCTGCTAAATGCCCGTAGTTTAACGTGTCGTTTCCGTTCGACTCGGTCAATCCGATTGTTGCGCTCTCGTGGACTCTTTATCATTCGGCTATGCTATAGGCTCATCGTAACAGCCGTGAGATAACGCACGCTCAGTTTCTACATACCGATAAACATTGCATATTCAATTAGCGCAATAGGTCCTCCGTAAAAAATCCTTATACAAAGAGAGAAAAAAGAGTAGCAAAGGCATGCGATTTAATATAAAACCCCACCAAGAAAGTGACGCGTATACGCCGAGACAGCAGCCAAGCATAACGAAGACCGACTCGCTCGTGGAAAGATCTGAGAGCGAACTCGACAGCAAGAACACGAATTGAAAAATAATTATATTTAATTATATTATATAAATATAGGGGAAAAGAGAATCAACCATGTGAGAGAGATAATGAGAGAGCGTAAAACTGTCATTATAAACCAACACCATTATACAAGATGAACAGAGACCGAAGAGAAGTAGAAGAATAATAACGTGGAAAAGAGTGAAAAATCTCAGCCGGGCATGCAAGGAGCCAAGCAATACTCGCCTATGTATGCACATATTATATCAACGGTACACAATGTGTACCGTCGCTTAAGCCGATAAAATATTAAGGCTATCGTGTCGTGTCACCTAGGAAATATAAAATGTAACAGTAGATAATACATAGTAATAAAAATATATATGTAATAATATGTGTATAAATATTTATATATATATATGTATATATATAAAGTATAGGTGTCACATATATATCCATTTACGCGGGTAATTCGTGTGTCGTTTTCGTCCGCAGTAACAACGAGAAGGTAAAGGAAAGCTCTTTGTATATATACTCGTGTAGCGAATACTCGAATACTAGAGACAGGTTCTTCGAGAAGTATGGCATGCTGGATAATCATGTAGCTAGCTGTTATTTTGTATATAGTGACAGGAGAAGCTAGGCACAGGATAGCATTGCGACAGTCGGTTCATATATTATCGTATATATATATCGTGCCTACGTATGTATCGTCAGCCTTAACGTGCCTCGATCGCAGTGTTGATCTAGCATCTGGATCCCACGATTCTCGATGGGCCGCGCTTTTCCGTCGCGCCGATCTCCGGAAAACACGCCGGCCATCGAGAACGCGAGATCGATATCGGTGCTTCTTCTTTATAATCTTTCGGCGGATTTCGGATTTCTCGCCCGGAAATTGCTCTTCATCGGGAAAACTTAATGGACCATAAACTGAACGTAATTTTCGAAATGAATTAAATTGTAGATGAATTGGATAAATCAATTTATCTTAGGAAATATTTTAATTGGAGCTCTATTTTCTTTTTCATGAGATATCAAAGTGAGTACAATGTAACAATGATAAATGTTAATTTTGAAGTGTCTATCCTCAAATAAAAAATTCATGTGAAAAGTATGTGTGAATTGAGATTAAACTCATTAATAGAGTAATGATCTCACACGCAAAGAGAAAAAAACCCTATTTCATTATAAAATTGTCAATTTGACATAATTTTTAGATTAATTACTTACGATCAATAGAAACTTACAATTATTTTTTTTTATTAGTCCATAGGTATGAGTATATTTGAATAAATTTGTCACTTTCGAAAATAGCATAATAAACGATCACTGACAATAAAAATAGAATTCCGAAATCCACTTGGCCGGACGAAGAGATCGGCCAACCCTACGAAAGCACGGTGGTGAGCATCTATATGCATGTATGTGTGTGTGTACGTATGTATTTTTTTCGTTTCATCACTACGCGATATAAAGTACTAGGCGGGGGTGAATTTACGACGCCAGTCGCAGGTTCGTCTCTTCACTTTGGCGATACACGTCATCACGTTGAAAATTTTCAAGTGCTATAATGAGAGAGCTCGAGGAATCGTGAAATGATTGGGAAAATACAATGACTAGAGACTAGTGTTTGTAGGAACATTGAAAAACGTGAAATTTTATGCACCGACGTAAGACATGATTTTTTAAAGCTAAAGTCTTAACTCGCCTAATTAGCCTCAAGATATTTAGACGACTAATATCCGAGATATTATGTGCTAATGAAATATATTTAGAAAAGAGTTTCAAAATTTGCCGATAGATCATTGTAAAATAAAAAGCGAATTTATGATAATTTATTAGGAAATAATTTATTTAATTAGGAAAACTGGTCAAAACTATTCACAACTATTCTCTTTGCGACGCATGTTTTATAAAGAAGAAGAAGAAAGAGTCGATGTACTTTACTTTTTATTTTCTTTTCATTCAGATGGTTTGACGGAGGTTTTATTTTACTGTGGACATAATTTTTCAAAGCAGAACGTTGAGAAGAACGTTGAAGAGACAACAAGGCTGACGTGAAATGGTAAAATTCGCACGATATTCGTCTGTGGGAGCACCGGAAGCACTTATATTATTTCACCCCACGCAAAACACACGTAAAAGAACCGCGGGCCGCGAGCCGGGTATACTCACGGTATAACGCTTACCTCCGAGAGGGGGGGGATCTCTTCGCCCTTCTATCGCGAACCGTGTCCGGATCCGCGGAGAAAATTAAAGCCAAAGGGGAGAGACAGGGACATCCGGAAGTAATAACGACTCACAAGACAATATGACAACACTCATTAGTGAACATGATGTGGTCGATGATGGATCCAAGTGGCGCATATGTCGGGGATATCGAGCTTCGAGACATTACGTGAGGGATATCAATGGGGGTGGTACGAAAGGGGTGGAATCTCAACGGGTCCAGGCGGGCAAGACCGTGGACGGGGTGACTCGGGGGCGGGGGCGGAGGGGGGGGGGAGAGGGGAGAGGGTCGGGATGCGTCATACGACATCTTACCTCCAGAAGTTCCTGGCTCTGCGTCTGGGTCTGTGCCTGCTGAGTATTGTCCGGCGGCATGGTCGCGGTCGTCGTGCCGGTCGACGTGGTGGTCGATGACAGGTTCGACGAGGAGGAGATCGGCGCCGTCGGCTGCGGTGACGGCACAAGGCCCGCCGACGCCGGCGGCAGGGTCAGGGTGGGATAGGGTGGCGGCGGCAGGACCGGCGGCACCACCTGCACCTGCGGAGGCGGCACGACCACGCCGGTTGCCAGGGACGACGGCGGCGTCGTCGTCATCGCGGTCGTCGTCGTCATCGTTGTCATCGCCACCGGCGTGCAGAGCGCGGCCGTGGTTGACGCGAGGGACGACATCGACGGCGGCTTCTTCGAGGACGGCACGTCCTCGACGTCCGCCTGGTGCATCATGTCCCGGTTGCGCCAGCTCTCGGCGATGCTCTCGCGATTCTTCCAGATGGTGGCGACCGTACTGCTCGCCAGACCCAGCTCGCGAGCCACGTCGCTCTTGCTCTTGCCGCGCTCGATCTCTTGGATGATCTTCATTTTCTGCTTGATCGTGAACGCGAGCCGCTTTCGACCCTGCGTTGGTGGTGGGTTTACAGGGATGCCCAATGTATAATCGATCGCGTTAATTCGGGAGGATGATGGTCGTTTAGCGACCACGTGCGACCGGTCGTTCGCGGTCGACCGGCGGGGATTAAGTCGGGGCGATACGCGGAGATCACTTTACGCGGATTGATCATGCGATAATGTACGAGACAAAATTACACTGTCAATGAAACATTTCCCACGTGAAATATATTACCGACGAATATGCTATCGACTTTCCTAAGCGAAATATGTATATTAAATAATATCTGTTTGCAAGATTAAGATGTGAGATTTAGAATCTATCACTGTTTAACATTTCACGAAAACAAATTAAAAATAAAGCGATACTATCGGCAAATTAATTCTACAGTCGCATTAATGACTTGAATAATTTATGAACTCCAATTTTATGAACTCCGCGTACCCCGCCGTTAAAAAAGACTAAAATATATGTAATTTCGATAAAGCCAATTTTAGATACTATAAGCACATAAAAGCGGTTACCATTTAAAAAGAAAAAAAGAAACACGCGACATACTTGTTGACTATTTATATGAAGATATTAAATAATATAAAATAACTTTCTCGACTATCTCTCGTAATGTTGAACACAATGTAACAACACAATGCACACATAACAAAATAATAACGCTCTCAATTACATCAATAACTTGCTAAATTACGCCAATCTTAGTTAGCTCGCCTAAACATAATGTGCATCGATAATGTACATCCGTTTTATATTTCGTTCTCTACGTCCCAGGGGGAAAAAAAAATCTATCTGGATCGGTTATATACGATCTGGGCATCCCTATTTCGCGTTTTTCCACTACATATGAGCCCACTACATATAGTGTAGCTACAGTCACTACACTATTGTGTCGTCTGACGTCTCCTTCTATTCTTTCAAATTGCACGGGTTGTGTGTGTATGTACGGGCCAGTGATGTGCGTGTGGATGTGGAATGCGTGTGTGAATGCGAGGAAACATGAACGAACGAGTGACAGTGATTGAGGGGGACAGGGTGATAATCTGGCTTGCGCGAGGATTCCGATGGGGTAGTTTGGAGGACTATCACAATGGATGGACTTTTGAAATTCCTACAATCGCGCGCCTCTATTTCGTCGAGGTTTTCCCTCGCGCAGGAGAAATTTCCAGAATAACGTCGATCCCATTAAACACGTATTCCAATATCGAAATGTATCCTCGCCCGTTTTGCAAGACGTAAATAAAAAAATTTGTCTTCGATCTTATGGAATCCGATGGGAGTCGGTAACGAATGGAAAATATTTCTCGGCAATACGATTCTTCACTTAATACACACTTTCGATGATTCGATACTTAATAATTTTGCGTAAGTTATAACATTTCCAAAAATAGTACTAAATGTCTCACATAACTGAAACAATATAAATGATTGTACATTTGCCCTTATGGCTGAGATGTGGAATCGAAGGAATATCAATTAAAAAATTATAATAATTTAAAAATTATAATATATTTGGTCAAAAGATGAAATTTTGGATAGTATATTACTTCAATAAACGAATGTTTCTTTGTCACGTAAATTTTCCGTTGTCAAAAACAATTCCTAATGAAATACAATTATTTGTCTCATTATCCGATGGCGCCGACAAAAATAATGGGAAACAAAATGTATCAACGATACTTCTGTTTACAACGTACATAAAAGCATCAACGGTATCGATTGAGAACAGATGGAATTGTTTCAAAACATATCTCGGTGTATGAAATATCGAATATCGCGCGAAGAATTTTAGAATTTAAACCAATATTGGCATCCATATTAATTTATTCACGATTCTCGCGTTCGCATTTAAAAAAAAAATAACTAAAAATTTGGCGCGTGTATTTTAGCGTACGTCAAAAAGAAACAGTGGCTCATAAAAGGAATAAAACTTTCATTCCTCTTATTAGACAATTTGAATGCCAGAGTAGTTATTTTTTAATTTTATTCATTTTCTCCTTTCAACAGTAGTTGCGTTTGTTTGATAAAAACAAAATCGCGACTGCACTCAATTCTCGACGATTTTTATCAAACAATTAAACACATTTGGCGAAATTAAAAAGGGTGAAAATTAAATAGGGCGTGGAGGGGTAAGGTGGGAGGACATGCTGGGTTCTCCTGTCACTATCGCTAGCGGTTGTTGGTTGGCTATGGGTGTCTCGTGTATTCTGGGACATTAGAGGTTGTAAGAGGTTCAATGGACGTATATAGTATAAGAAAAGAGTTTCTCTATACAAGAATATTCATTAAAAAAGTCGTATATATAATATGTATATATAGACAGATGTATATATATATACGGAGATAATATATATATGTATATATATATATATAAATACGGCACACACAGAGAGCATGCGACACGCACGACAGGTGGACAAAATACAAAAAAACGTAGGTATCCCAAATAGAATAAGAGAACAGTTTTTCGTGTGAATGAAACAACGAGATCGAGACAAACGTGAAGGAAACTCGGTGGTAGACGTCGACTTACCTCGAGTAGCTGTTGATTCCTGATCTCCCGTTCTCGTCTCAAGGTTTCCTGCCGTTCCGTCTTCTCTTGCTCCTTAATAAGCCTACAATGAGAGTATCATTAAGTTCACGTAATCCCCGAGCAGTAAAAACGCTCGAATAAATCATTAATGAAGGGTTACTCGTAACACCTTGTCCATAAATTTTACAAACGCTCGATAAAACTCCAGTTCCGAATTAACATAGCGACGTTCACTTTTAAATTTTCGCTCGATAACATTTGCGATTACGCGCACGCAATAATCTTACGGTGAAAAATGATAAATGCGCGTTAATTAAAACATCAACATGTTGCAATCGCGAAACTTCGAATTAAGTAATAAATTCCGCAGTAAGCGAATAAATACTTAACTGTTCTCACGTAGTGACGAGATTAACACTTCATTAAACTTCATGATTTATTTGACTATTATCGACAATCATCAACTTTCTATAATTTTATGAAGTGATCTCAATATCAAATAGTAACTTATGCGCATCAGCTCTCTTCTATCTTTTAACGCACGCCAGCAACCATTATTTAACATTTTCCAGAAATATATTGATTTAAGTAATAATCAACATATTTGAATAATGGAATATCTTACCTAGCTTGTTCTTTGTGCCGTTGTGCTTCTTCCTTCGCGAGTTTCTTCGCGTAAGCCAGCTTGTCTCTCTCGTACTGATTGTTCGGCCGTGCGTCTCTGAAACCACCGACCGCTCTGAGCTCTTCCAATCTTCGCGCTACTTCCTGAGCACCGAGTCTGACGAATTCAGCCTCCGCTAGACCCATCGTTGGCTGCAGGAATTCCCCGACCAACGGGCGAGAGGAAAACGAGAAATTGGCGGTTGTGAGCTCGGCTGGATTCTGATGCTCCAGAAACTGAAATCGGAAAGAGATCTCGTCTTGAAATCTCTTCTTGAGGGCCCAGTAATCTGATCAATCTAAACCTCATCTGTATTTCAGTACGTTATCTCTTTATTATGTATCGCGCCGTAGATATCACGATAATAGCAAAATCGACGATAGAAAGTTTTAGCAAAGTACTTCGAACTTTCAGCAACTTCATGCAAATCACTTTTGATAACGTACACCAACCATTACCGGTCGTAATATGTTGCAACCAACCTTCACCAGATCGGGACTGCTCCTAAAAGTTTTCCCGCAGGGGCTGTAATACGACACGTCGCCTTTTATCACTCCCGTCTTTCCTAGTCCCTTGATAACTGTTTCACGCTTCCAACCGCGCTCTAACGGCATTTGAAGGTCTCTTTCGCTGGGCTTGAGCTTTCTCCTCTTCGCGCTGGGTGTGCCTTCCGTATTGTCGTCATCGGTATCCGTGACAACGTCGGTGTTACTGCCGCTCTCGCTGGTCACGTCCATGTTACTCTCTTCTCCCGAGGCCTCCAGAAACTTGTTTTTCATTTTTTCCTGCAAAGATTTATATATAGGGAGAATGGTTTTAGTGCGAAATCATAAGTAAAAAAAAAAAGAAAAACGAACATGGCTCCTCGCCCACGAAGCACGAATTGGTCGAGGTCGCTTCTTCTTCTGTATCTTCGTTAGCAAGTGATAGTACTTTAACAAAAGATAATCGTAAAGATATATGGAAATTAGATAAGTACAGAAGTCAGAATAAAAGAATAATGCTCTATTAAAGTACAATGTAATCATAACGTTAAAATTAATACTCGACACAAAGGTATTTCATGTTGAGCCCGGTAGCTGGCTTTTACCTGGTTCTTATCGTCCTGGCCAGTAGCGACGGAAGCGTGCAATTGAGCCGCCAATATATTCGATCTCAACAACGATACTTGGTGAGACAATGGCACACTTGGATCCAAAGTCGGAGTGGGCTTAATTCCTAGAGCTCTGCTCTGAGCTAACAACGACGCGACCGTGTTCTTCTTAGGCTTCGACACACCGCGGCCGAGATTTCGTGGCCTACCGTCCTTGTGATGGGTGGCAGTGCTCGCACTTTCGCTCTCCTCGCTGCCGCTACTCGGCCGTTGTGGCGAGTCCGCGGCGGCGAAGAGCTGCGCCAAAGAGGGACTAGGCGACGCCGGCACCGGCACCGAATTCTGCGGCACTCTTCGCGGCTTTGGTCCGGGCTTTCGTCTCGCTACGATAATCCATAAAGTTTTTGTTATTTTAATCGTGTATCTTCTGAAAAATAAACTTCTCGGCAATAATTTTCAAAAATATGGAGATTTAAACGATGAGCTTATATTGTACATTTGCGAAATTGCTCTTAACTCTCTATCTCTTTACTTCCCAAACAATTTTTCCACTGAATAAAAACATACGACGACTTTACACAATTTTGACGACTTTACACGACTTTAAAACGACTGAAAATGCCGCGCGCACAGTTGCTATACTTACACGTCCGATCGGAGGCAAGTAACGATTGGCTTAAATTACTGAGCTGACTGAGCGGCTGACTACCAGAAATCGGCGAACTACTGCTCGTCGTGGCGGGCTTCAGGGAGAGATTTAGGGGCGCGTCCGAATCGTTGATGTTGTTGTTCGCATTGCTGTTACCGCTGCTACTGCTGCTAGTATACGTCGGTGGCGCCGACAGAACGGAGCCGTTCGTTGAATGGGCCGGCAGTTTGATTACCTCTACTCGATCCACCGAATCTCTGTACTCGTTCGAGTCGGTCTAAGGAAAGACGAAACGCACACGATTACACGACGTATTGCGCGTGATTACATTAGATTCGTAGCGGATGTAAAATTAAGGAAGCAAATTTAATCCCGCAACTGAATATCAATCTTTAAATACTCGTCGCAACAAAGAATAACAAGTAATAGACTTCTTGCAATTTTATGCTTAGGTGTTTCAGAATTGCAGCCAACATGTGCGGCGGCTGAACGTACCCCCGTGCGATTATACTTCCTCGGTTCCATCATTAGCGACGCGGATGACGTCGTGTTGATCTGATGGGCGCTAAGGGCAGGGACGGCCGGCGGATGTACGCTGACGCTAGGAGTGTCCAAAGATATTGTCTTCTTCCTACCGCGGTTCGTCGTCCCAGGAACCTTCGGACCGACTATACTCGACGTATACTTGATAATCTCCGTGTCGGGAGGTAGGCGCACACCTCCCAATATACTGCTAGGATCACTAGAGAAAACATCGCTGTGAAGTTATTTATCCTTTACAACAATTGAAGTAGATTAAACCACATAATAATGATAATAGCGAGAATCATGAATTTATATTGAGATCTAAAAACTGGATATTTATGTATTCTAATTCTAATTATAAATCGTATAATAGAGCGTCGTGAAAGATCTACCGCATAATTGAATTGATATATTCACCTTCCTTCCTTCGCAGAACTGTCG
The DNA here is from genome assembly GCF_030848795.1 of Temnothorax nylanderi. Taxonomy (NCBI): domain Eukaryota; kingdom Metazoa; phylum Arthropoda; class Insecta; order Hymenoptera; family Formicidae; genus Temnothorax; species Temnothorax nylanderi. The sequence goes on along the minus strand of NW_027249094.1, from coordinate 280,686 downwards.
CGATAGGAAAAACGATGGCGTGAAAATACAATTTTTTAGCGAGTTAGATAAAATCAATCTGCAGCCTTGGGTCGTGTATTTAATATGCGAAACGAGTAATCTCTCACCTGACGACGTTCGATTGCGAATTTGGCGTGCTGCTGACCGGAGTGCTGTGATGAGAGGACGTCACCGGTGGTTGAGTGGACACCGGCAGACTGCTGCTCGTCATACTTGGCGTGGTTGAGCTACTACTGCTAGCTGGTGTCTTGTGACTCTTACTTGACTTAGCTGTTCGGCCGTGAAAACGAACAAAATAATTATACATTTGCAATTCCCCTAATTCGGATTATCGTCGAAAAAAACGCGTCCACGTTCGCGTCAATCCAAGATCAGCAACTGTCAATTGTTAACGAAAGTAGATTCATAAACTTTCAAGAGTCTCAAGTTTCTATCTCATTAACAAGTAACCTTGTTTAACTCGAAACTTGAGAGAAACTTTAGAATTACGTTATAACTTCAAATATAAATTTAAAAAAATGCATAAAAATACACAAAACACCTTGCTCGCAAAATAGAAAATAATTATAGCGACAAGACGGAAAAGTCATGTATAAATATAACTTGAACAAATTTAAAAAATATAAAAATACCGTGAACTAAAAGCAGGAAGTAAAAATCGTGTCTCACGTCGGCAGGTTTAGAGAAACGTTAAAAAAAAAGAGAAAACGGTTAAAAATACACCCGTTCAGCTATTCCGAGCGACGTTGTTATCTCGGAAAGGACTCGGCGATCGAGGATTAAGCGTACGGAAGCGAGCGTTTCTCGAGCATCGCACCATGCAACATTGTTCGATCGTTGTTACTTACACTTACTGGACTTGTGGGACGAGAGGGACGGGGGATTAAGTAGAGAGGCGGGATACGGCGGCAGGAGGCTCTCGGCACCGGGCGGAAATCCTGGGAGTCCTGCCGCTCCTTGTAGCCTCGCGAGGTAGTCTTGCGCCGCCAGATGAGAGGCCATTGTCCACCATGCACTGGCTGCTGGATTGATGCCTGCAACACGAACGGTGTGCTTTTCCGGTAAATCCGCGCCCGGTCTATAAAATTCGATCTCGAAACGCGGCTCAACATCGCTCAATTGCCCTGGGTCTGGACGAGTCAATGAGAGAGGGGCACAACAAAATAATTTCCTGAAAGAGACGACGTCGATGTAAATAAGTAAGTGACGAGGAAAAATCTCTAGTCTCCCTGATTTGGATTGCAAGAAAACTAAAGTGCGCATAGTATATCGGCTCTATGCAAAAATATAGAATTTTAGTAATGTTTACTTAAACTCTGATAAGCCTTTGCGCGAATTAAAAACAGCAATTATATCATATCGATTGTCACGCATGATATTTATCGGGCCTTACAAATATCTCTGATAACAGTTCGAGAATCGTAATTTGAGTAAAAATGTCGAAAAGCAGTTTTGATCAGGTCGCTGTATATGAAAATATGATGGCATCTCGTTACGCTTATTACACACGTCGCGTTAGATGTTAGCCAAAGAAATGATCCCAAATTATCGCGCGAGTAGTCTTGCGAAAGACACGCTTCCTAGGAGGAGCGATGTTGGTTTCAATAACGTGTGTATAATCATGATAATCGATGGGACTTCAGGGGTGCATGAAGGAGGGAGGAGACGGGAGGCGAGCATAAGAGACGGGAGGCGAAGAGAGGAGGGGAAAATTTACTTACCCAGACTCGCAGCTTGACTGGCGGCCACGCTGAGTGTACCGAGGCTGCTGTGAGGGTACGGGGACGGGGGTGGCGCCGAGGCTGGTGTGTGGCCCCCGTAGCCAGGCGCTGAGCTCCCCCGGCCCAGAATAGCGTAAGCCGAGGGCAAATGGGGGGCCCCCAGGCCATAACCACCCGGCATCCCGCCGAAGAGCGACGACGCTGCGCTGTCGCCTCGAGGCCAGTATGCTAAAATTAAAATCGAGGAGACCGTTATGAATGGGCGCGAACCCGCGAATTTGGCGCGTACCCCTTACGTAAGCCCCGCGCGTCGATGAGTGACGCTCGAGCCAGCGACAACGCTGTCTCGAGGGATCGCGTTGATGTTCGAAGCAAAAATAAAGTCAATGAAAACGAGTGTTGTGTCTGCCTTAGATATGACTATCGATATTAATAGAATAAAAACGTCGATTTCGAATTGTCGATTCTTACTTTATCGCAAAGACAACTATTTACAGTATTTATATATTTAATTGTTATATCAGTGTGAATTGCTTTCATTTTATTATTTATATTTATTTATTTTTATATAAGTAGACTTTTCTTTGTAAGTCGCAAAACTTAATTCGCAAAACTCAGTTCAAACAGCCTTACTCGCTATGACGCCGACGCACTCATGCTTTGTGGAATCTAATTCTGTTACTCTATTCGCAATCATGACCCCTTTGATTTTGTGGTACTGGACGCGAACAGTGCGACAACTGTTTTGCATAGACTCATATCGATGCCTACTATAGCGTGCCTACCGTATTGCAATATCGAGGCCCGCCCGCGGCGATTTGAGTAAATTAATTAATTACCCGAGAGCAACGTGTATGTCATTTGTTTACGTCATAATGCCGCACGTTAGAGTAATAACGCTAATTTATCGTGCTCTATCGTGCAACGGAATACATTTGCGCGCTCGCGGAAAAATCGTGTCGGTGAACCGAGGCGGACGGGCACGTGAATCTCACGCGCGATGAATAAATACGTCGCTCATTGGGAAATGATTTCGTTACAAATGCACCGTGAATGTTTGCGAAGAGCTCGAGATTGTTAAACACGTCGCGATAATTTTGCGAAATGTTATAATATTACCGGCCGCGCCGGTATATTATAAATAATATTTTGTATATTCGGAACGAGGCGAAAGTATATCCGCAACGAGCGCGAATACGTTCCCTATCAAATTATAAATTTTTTGCTTATAAATTACTTGCGCAGGGGCGTCCAAATAACCCCGGCTCTCTCGATCTCCTTAACAATCCCCGCAATTACAGCCCCCTACCAAATCGCGTTATCGCGTTAACCGTTTTTACGCGCGCTAATAATAACGACAACAGAGCACCCTGTAACTCTGTAACGCAAGAGCGCATAAATGATGTAATTGAGTAAATCGTGCATGCATGCGTGTTTTAATTTTAGAAATTAAGTGCACGCATCCGGTGCAGACGCAAGGGAAATAAATTCGCGGATGCCAAGAATTTGTTAGGCTGTGATATCAATCGCACCGACACTAGGGAAATCTAAGCCATTCCTTTATATATATAAAAGACTAAAAAACCACAAAAACTATACATTCGATTAACAAATATAAATCTCAATTGAATTTTCTTCTTGTCGCAAGATAATATTTTATATCCGAGAGAAAGAAAACCATGTTATTCTTTTTTTGCAAAAAGAGAAATAAGAATTCCCATCGCTGAAGAAATGTGCGATATAATCGCGCAGCTTTATTTATAGAAATTTGAATTTAATGAGCGAAATGTCGCAAGAAAAAGAATCCATCTTACGATATTGCGTAAGTTTTGCGGGTGGTTGTACCCGATCGCTCACGTCGTATTCGCACAATTTATTGTTACGAATGCCGGCGCAAATGTACCGTTGATTTTCTACGAGTGCGACGGCCTTGAGCAAGGCCGTGGCATTGAAATCCGAGCGCCGCTTTAATTTATACCGGTCGTTGAACTCCGTACTCCGGCTTATACGACTGCTTCACCCAGCGGAGAGCAGCCATCGCCGCCGTTGCTGCCGCATAATGGTTTACGTGCATACGCACGTGTTTACAATGCACCGCCACGTGAATACGGTGAATGAGACACGGCGGGATCAAAGTTTCATTCGTCATCGATCCACGGTCTTTTAAACGTTCTGTGCGAAAAGCCGAGGAACGAGCGTCCGATATCTTTATGAGACGTTAAAAATTCAATTTTCTTCCCCCCCCTCTCTCTCACTCATTCATCTTCCCTTTTGAACGGGGTGTTCAGCGCTGTAAGTATATCGCGGCCCCAAAGTTGGCGCAGCTCCAAAAAATGTCGATGTGCCAAGAGATCCCGATAACCATGAGAGAAAGAACCGAATATTTGAAAAGGCATCAATCAATATAGCCGTACCCTTCGCGCTTTTTAATTCACTAAGGCTTCGTCGTAATTTCATTCACCATCAATTTCCTGGATGCTACACAATACGGTTCGCGTATACCGCCCGGCTTCTGACCTCGATTGTTCCGCGGCGACCCTGCAATAACGCGCGGAACAATTTTCTTTTTCTTAATGACTTAACGACGAGCGGAAAGTCGTATGCCCTCTCCTCTTTAATCTAGATGCTTTAACGGCAATCCATTTATTCGAATAACCGACGACCGGCTAACGCATTAACCGTGGCCGCCATTTTCGGAACACATATGTATGTTGTTTGATGTAACGTTGCCGTGCCGGAGCTCGTAAAGACTGCCGATAAAATACGCTCGTTGGAACGTTGGAAGGAGCGGCGACGGGCGCTAACGCTTACTACCATCGTTGCTTTTCCAGTCGACATGAAGCGACGTTAATACATATTCACGTGTGACGTGACCCATATATCGTCGAATAGAAATTACATCCGTATCGATGCGATACGGCGTAAACGGCAACATCAGCGTCTCGAATAAATCAACCTTTTGTTTAGATTGTCGTAATGCAGCGTACGCGGACGTACTCGCGCGAAAAAGAGAAGAAACACGAGATATGAAACGTTAAATCGATAAGTACCGATCAATCGAGTTCAAGAGATTCTTTGCTCCTTCACGTTGAACTTGTTATGATAACGCCTGTCACTCGAGTCATCTTGTATTCATAAAAGTCTTTCCGGTATTTCCAATATTAGAATAGTCATCAAAGCACGCACCTATTTATAGATTAAATTGTAACAATTTGCGTGATCATAGATTTCCATACCGGAATCTCGCTATGTGCTGTAAATATTAAGTTGCTTTCCATTTACACTCAAATGATCTGAGTCACTCAGTTATGTGAGTACTTTATACTCAGGTAAGATATGCCATTTTGTATTTACCTGCTTATTTTGGTGACAAAGCTATCGCATAATAATACAGGTCCATAGCCTCACTTTTAATGTGAGTCTATTAGATTCATTAAAGCACATGGTCTCGATTGTGGATAAAAGCTAAGTTAAATCTCACTTGCCAGCATGCAAAAAGAACGTGCATTTAACTGAGTTATGACGTCACAAGTGAGAATTATCTGAGTTTTGATGTAAATGGAAAGCAACTATTGCGTCTGTCGCTTTAGCCCGTTTGATAAATTTATATTTCCTTACAGTATCATATTATTATTATTTATATTTAAATCGCATTAAAACTTTATATAACAATATTATTTTTTTATTTCCTATAAGGCTTTGAATAAATCATTGTAAATGTAAAGTCTATACTTCTGGACTACCAATTATCACAACGCGGTTGGTAATTTGCCATAATTAATACTAATGGCTTGTACACAAAATTAAACGGCATGTCATACATTCCAACATTTATCTAATCAGCGATGTTTGACGATAATGGCCCATATATTCTCACATATATTCGATATGTGAGTATAAAATGTGTTACCGTCAGATTATAAATTTTATATATCTGATTTATACTCGAGAGAATTTTAATCCTGCGGTAAGACGCGATATTAAACGCAACAAACGCGATGTATGCGACATCACTTTTATCTAAATTATTATTATTCTACTATAATATCTATAATATTAGTTGTTATTTTAGAATAAAACCATAAAGTTCTCTACACATTATTCCTCTAATGTAAGAAATAATTGCAATTGAGAGAGAAGCAACGTCGATTCTGCTACAACTCACGCGTGTGTCGCGCGGTAGCAGCTTAATTTTTAAAGAACGAAAAAAGCTGCAATGCGCCTAAGATAAGATGCTACTTCGAGATGAGAACCGTATCGGACAACATTGCGAGGATCGCTAGTTCAGAAGCAGATCTCACGCGCGCGACACACTTATACGGCGCGAAGCAAATACGGCTGGAAGAAGCTCTCCTAGAATAAGCTGTACTCAAGATTCGAGGAAATGACTCTCTCCGCAGGTTTTAGGCGTAAATCGTAATTGCATCGAGGCGAGAGGTAGCAGACGAGCATCGTATACATTGAACGTTAACGGTACACGCGCGAATACGAACCATTATCCCCGAACGTAATTGCACTGCACTTCGCTCGCGCGCAACCTCTCCTTCCCATTACAGCGTCACCATAGTATCGCCCGGTACCAGCATCCCACAGTTCCACAGCGCGACTGAACGAAACGGAGGCGACTGGGCTGTCTGCCGACAGCGAGATTTTACATACGCCTTACGTCACTCTCATCAGCGGGAAAGATTCCGAACACGTCACTCCGTGAAGACCTCGAAACGCGCGACCGGATTCTCTCTCTTTCTATCTCTCTCTCTGTCTTTCTCTGTCTCTCGCTTCTGGGAAAATTCAAGGCGGTCGGCAAATTAAATCAAACGTTTTCGCGAACGTTGAGTTTAACATTAATTAACTACCCGTTGAGGAAACGAGCGGAACGAGCTAGGAGGCGAGTTCTCAGGGAACGATTGTGATCGGCCGCGCTTCGTGATCCCTAATCCGCCGCCAGTCACGCGCGAACGAAACGGTCGGAAATGCAGATAAGCCGAAGCCGGCGGCAAGTCGACGTATCTCAGAGGCCGCGGCGATGCGTCACGTCTATCGATTTGTGATTAAGCATTCGTACGAGCGAGGCGATGGAAGGGGTGAGGATCGCGGAGGAGCGCGGCGGCGGGACGGCGCGGACGACGTCGACGTCGACGGCGGCGGGCGCGAGAGCGAAAGAGAGGATTGCGTGGTGGGGTCATCGCCGTCCATCCGGCTGGCACACGTCACCGCCGCCGCCGCCGCCGCCGCCGTCCACGTTCGTTCGGATGCGACGTGACGCGTCGCGTCGCGACGCTAATTTCCTGTTTTTCGTGCCGCGCTAATGAAGGACTCTCTTTCTCACACCCCCGTACATTGTTCCCCCCTCCCTCCCCCGCTAATCGACAGACTCGAGAGCCTCGAGAGCTCGAGAGGCTTTTTTTCCCCCCCCGACTGACCGATGCGACCGATGCAAATCGAGGCCACTTTGACCTCCCGACCTGCCTTTTTCCGTCTTGAAATTGATATCTGCGTATAGGGGCCGATTTCACAGTCTCCGATTAACTTGATCCTCCGATTAAACTCACTCTTCGTCTCTTTCCAGGGGGACAGTTAGAAAGAGATGCCAGAGTGAGTTTAACCGGAGGATCACATTAATCGGAGACTGTGAAATCGGCTCTAGACCCGCGTGATACGTATTTCGTATTTTCTTTCAGAAATTGACTGTCGTACAAGAAATATTCTTCTGTAATAATTCTGTACCCGACTTATTCTCTACCGCGTCCTGCTGTATCATTCAAATTGTCGTTTAAGTGACTTTCGTATTTCGAAGCGGAGACGCGATGTATCTTCCCGATATGAGAACGAAAGGCCAATTTGTAAAACGCTACAAAGACACAGCGGACTGCATTACGAAACTTTTCCCCGAGTCCCGACGACTTTTGCGCGCTTTGTCCTGTCGACACTCCATTCGCGAGTTTCAAGGTAACGCTACGGTGCATCTGTCTTCTTTCACATCTGTGGGTCGAAGACATCAGAACAACATGTTTTCGAGAGAAATCGAAGTCAACGGTAAAAAATCAATTAACACAAGAAATTACTCGCACCGCGCTTTTCGAGACTTTATTTGCTTTGTGATACATACGTTGTATTGCTATGTATGGTCATAGAGTAATTAACATTTTATTTCAATAGAGAACTACCGGGTTGCCGTAGCGGAAGCAAAGTGGGAAGGGCAATCGATAGTTAATACGTCGAGATATAATTTAAACGTATGGTCCTGGCAGTTTATCCGTGGGTATCAGATGCCATAGTAAATTTAACCCCTGCCAATCCAAGCCGGCGAGAATGTCCGACCGGTAGATCGCTGCAGACATCCCGTCGGCTTAAATCGGAATTGCTCGCCTCCAAAATGTCCACGTTCCGGCCGCTTCTAATAAAACCGCACCGGCGGCCTGCGCTCTCCTCTCGTACGTCGTTATAATCTTAAATAAGCTAAGCGAGGCTAAAGCTGGAGGCGGCGCGTTTTTAATCCCTTCCCGTTGCGTTTGCGAGTTGCAGTGCGTGCGGTGGAATTATCGAAGCCCGACGAGTATGCAGTTAGTTTAGTTAAATTTAGTCAAGTTTAGAGAAACAAGGCGAGATAGGAAATAATCGGATCGTAATAGATTGATCGAGAACAGAATTTACTTTAATCGTAAAATCCACATTAAATATGTTTGAGCTTAAAATTGGATTTTACAAGCTTCATATTGAGAAACTAAAGGAAACTATTTTTCTAATTATTCATTTAATAATTGGTCGAATTGCAATTAGTATAAAGCGTTTATAGATATGCGCTTAGTGCTAATTATCTAAAATATTATCCGATAATAGCGACAATTGAGGGTAGCGCAAATAATGCAAGGAGATTGGATTCGATCGTCGCTGTAGTAGCTCGATGATTCCAATTTCGTTGCTCGTCACGTTGCTCAGGACGGTCTGCGAGAAAGGTATCTCGACATGTGGCGGGATATGCACGCACAGAGCGAGAGAATTCCGACGCGGCAGCGAAACACGCTCCGTGCGCCGCGGGCTTAAGCGAGATGAAACGAGATGAGAGCGCGGTCGCGCTGCAGCAGCAGCAGCAGCAGCATCTCGGTCGCTCGGGAGAGGAGAGCGTGTTCGTTCGGTCCGTGAGCCGGGAAAATGGCCGTGTTATTAAATCGATCGGTGCTCCGGCCAGTGGGGAGGGGTCGGAGCCGGGCCTGGGGTTTAGGGCGAGGTGGAGAAGACGGGGCGAGAGAGCGACGTGCGTATTATAGATATACGCGGGGCTGATGAGCGCGCGCGGCAGCCGACCCCGGTGGAAAGGGACCAAGGATTACGAGTGGTGGCCCTTACTCGCTCCAGAGAAGCGGCCAGACCTGCGTACACCCGATACTTTCGGCGCTTGCTCGCGCGCGGCGAAAACGAGCGGGAATTGAGAGAGCGAAGCGATGGGGGGGGGGGGGAGAAAAAAAGAAAAAAGAGAACAAGGTGAGGTCTGCCGATGCAGAAGAAATTAACGCGATTCTTGAATTCTGCTTCGCTTTAGTCGGTAATTCTCCTTTGTGTAACTTCAAAATAATATACACAGAATGTACATTGTTTTTAAATTAATCCCACGATTAATGTTCGCAATTGTCGCGAATCGTTTTAGAAAAAAAATTTTTTTGGAGAGTATGATTATACAGAAATTCAAACAATCCGGATAGCTGTCTCTTAAAGATGATTACTTGATTACGGAACCATTACTTTGGTAGTCAAATAGATTTAATTAGCCGACAATTCCCTCCACCTAAGTGTATATGTACATACGTATACGCGAAGAGAAACCACTCACAGCTGGACGCACTATCGAGAGTTCCCCGCGATCATTTTACGACGCTAATTCCCTTGATCGACGTTAACGACCCCGTGATTTTCCGCGATAAAAGCGCGACGTAGGAAACACGCGCATTTACTCGCTCGTAATTTCCTCGCGGCGCGGCGCGGCGCGGCGCGGCGTCGTCGGAACTGAAAATGGCCAAGCGCTACTACTCCCGACCATCGTGGAACAGCGTAACGTAACTTCTCGTCGCTATTTTCGGGACGCAGAATATACGGCTGGAATTTTTTTCGGTGCACAGGCCCCGACGGCAGGAACGTGCCAGGAAGAAAATAGCCCGGACCAACGGCGCGTCGCGTAACGACGCGGATCTTACGGCCTGGAAAGACGACACGACGGCCGGGCAACTTCCACGAAAATCTACCCGCGTCGCTGCCGCGAACACGTGCATCCTAGGAGTAACAATTAGATATGCTGTGCGTGGAACGACGTGAGATATTCGCCTTGAGATCTTTCAGCGAGAAAACATGCTGGTCATTTAATTTAATTATTTAGTTGAATCAACTTTGTATCACTATAATGCCGACAATTAGAAGATATATCTATGTTAAAAGAACAAAGAATTATAATGCAAAATACATTAAAAAGAAAGATTCGTTACATCTGACTAACTTAAAAAGCATAACAATTAATATCAAATTATTCGGTAAAATTATTTCAAGGTACGGAAGATTTTAATATTAAAATGCTTTTCATGCCACGTGTCTATATTGACCTCGAATTTGCCGAGTATCGCATCGTTGTTTTCCGATTAAACTCACTATCGCTCACCCTGCGCCAAATTTAATGCGGTAAAAAATAAAGAATCGAGCGATTTATAGATCATAAATCTCTCCGCGAGCAGATGTTGGAACCGTGTTCCACGTGTGTAATTCCACGGCTGGGGAAGCAAAGGGTTATAAGTCGCAAACTCGCGCGAAAGTACTGTTCTTATAAAATAAACTATTGCCGGCATCTGTGCGCGAGTGGAATAAATTCACTCGGAATCTCGACGGTTGTCTCTCGTATTCCTTCTTCCCCGATATATACATATATACGTACAACGTTCAATGTACATATGACGCGGAATAAATTATTCTTTCGCAAGCTAGCATCCCCTTGCTTATATAAGAAACGAAATATATACACATAGAGAAATGAAGCTAATCTATAATAATATAATTAATATACAATAAAAAAGTTTTACAAAGTTTTGCACCAGTATAAAACAATTCGACACATACACGTAACTCGAGCTTTCATCGGATAGAAAATTTTAGTATGCGAAACAAATCGGAAAAAAATAAAGCATAATTTTACAAACGTTAATATACTTAAACATCCAATACGTTATATCAAACAAATTGCAATTAATCAAATACATAGAATTGGTTCCAAGCGAAATATGAAGACACTATTGGATTCAATATTGGTTAGCTCATTAAGCAAGATGCAGTATAATTTATCGACTCGGAGCGCGTAACGAGTTTTCACCCGCAAACGTGCGGCACAAAATATCGCGCCTCTAGTAGTGCATTATTTCGCGCGTCACGAGCAAAATCCGCTTTGCCGAACGAGGTCTTAATAAACCGGTCCCCGTCCCCAATTACGGCTTTGGAACAGTCCGCTCGGACACGCGGCGCTCAAAAATTAATAAAAAATATTTAACGAGACCTTGCGCGCGGCGGCCAACTCTGCCGTCGCGCGTTACGATAATCGCGTTTGTGCCGGATGTGAAAATTGCGATTTTACAACTTCGCCGCTCGACGGCGGGTTATTATTTTCGAAGTCATCTCGGGATCTCGAGCCGCTCTCTCTCTCCATGTCAAATTCCTCGCCGTCGCGCCACCGTTGCGTTGCCGCGCGCGCAAGTTTGTTAACGTATCGCGTTATGTATACGTATACTTGCCGTTCTCCAATGTTTATAACTAACCGCGTAACTGTAACTCGTGTAATACAATTTACAGCGAAGCGAAACGCATTTCCCGTCGCATTGGCCGCCGGTAACAAGTTACGACGAACAGTCGGGCGACATCAAACATATTAAAATCCGCGGGGGCCCGAGCGATCTCCATCCCTCCCGGACTCCGGAGTCCGGAGCGAGCGCTTTGACGTTCGTAAAAAAAAAAAGCCGCAATTACTGCGTTTCGACCTAATACAAAGTCGATACGGAGAAAATCCCGGGGTCGCGTCCGCCGTTCTCTTTCCACCGCTTTCGCGACGCGGCCTCGTCATTATTTCGGGTCATAACCGTCCAATCCCGATCGAGGGGCGACGATTCCCACCACCCTCCACGGCTCTTTGTGACGAAGAGAGGCCGGCGGATGATCGATCGAGAGATCGGAATGCCGGGACGGGAGTAGATAACGACGAGCGACGACGACACGATGGCTGGCTCGCCTCCAAATCCGTTTAATTTCGTTTACGGGACGCGAGGAACGGCAACGGCAATCTTGCCGGCTGCCCGTTTACCAGAATCGCGCGGATGCATCGCGATGGGATTGCCGAGATTCGTCGTATTCACGTCGAATCGAACCGACCGCGTTGAACGATACGCGATCGACGTTTTAACGTCAAACAGCTGATTGCACGACGTGGCGATGGAAAAAAAGCTCATTTCTTGAGAAAACAGAAACATTATGTTTATATCGATCGTAATGCTCAACTTTTTCGCCTTTCATCCAACGATAATAGATTAAAATATTTAAGTTACGGAAGAATTATTTATTAGACTTTTTTTTTTAATTACCGGTAACTTCTGCGCCTAAAACTCTTAAATTACTTGCAAGATTCAGAATCAAAAAGTTTTATATGACATTTATTTTTATATTCTGAACAAGTAAGACTTCTGTCTTTCATAAAATAATATATCTCTGAATTTTGTAACTTTTAATCAGTTATTAAACACTTAATAATGATAATAGTTATTAAATACTTAAAATACAGAATGTCATGTACAAATATCCGTAAAATATCGAAGAGCTCTCGCGTGACGCATACGTAAAATCTTGTGGAATTTACGCTCGGATCATCGTGGGCGGAGAGGTCGGTGTTAAGGTGGCCCCAGGCTTAACTCGTTTCTGTGCCACCTAATCGCATTACTCTCGTAGCTCGCGTATTTCCTTCTTCGGATATAACCGGGTAAGCCGAAGGCGTAAGTTTATTAGCCGTGACGTAAACTTGACGAAATTGCAGTTAGGAGATCCGCGGAGTTATCGATTCATCGGCGGATGGTCAGGTCGGGGAAAAAGTACGGTCGGGAGGAACGGCAGGTGGACGACAGGCCGGACGAAATTGGAGAAGAAAATAGATTACTCGGCGATTCGTGCGCTCGTCGCGCAGCCGCGAACGGAAAAGATATGCAGTGTGACGCACGAAACGATATTTCGTACGTGAATTGTATAACATCAGCAAACTGCGAGGTGTTCATTTCTCGCTGCGACTTAATTGCTCGCAAATTCGACGTTTTATTGCTTTACTTTAGAAATGTGTATTTAAATTTGAGGTATAGTTTCCTGACACCCGGTAGAACTAGCCGCGTGCGTAAGCATAACCGGTTAACGGCTACGATACGTAAACGATATTATGTTACGTAAATAGATTAATAATTAATAGGTTAAGGGTCGTTTACGGGCACGGTCGAGGTAGGTAATAAGTGGAGAGTTTTCTCTTCTCTCTTTTTCTTTCTTCCTCTTTAGAGATATTCGTGTTTAAAGAGCTAGGGAACGTAGGTTTGTATTACTATATAGCTGTATATATCTGATTACATTTAGATATATACAGCAAGGTTGGAAATAATTCTATGTATAAAGTTTCGTTTCTACAGAACTTTTTAGCTTCAAACAGCTTAGCTCCAACAGTGAAATATATTTCGAACAGCTGTTGCTCTAAATCTCTTCAGCCAACATCAACTGCGCTCCTTTCAACAATGTCGCGAATCAATTACGCGCAGAAACGAATTATCTCCCTAATTTAATTTAATTTGCCTAACGTGAACTTGAACTCTATCTAACAATAGACGAGAATGAGATTAAGTAGGATACTATCTGTCAAATCTATTAATGCTGCGTTACTTGCAATTTCGAATGTAAGAAACAGGTAAATAATTGAGATCGAAGAATCACTTATCTCTTCGACTTCAAAAGTTAAAAGAGAAATGACAAATGAAGCTGATACTACCTCGCAATTCTTTCTAACATCAACGCCGTGAATATTTTCACTTGTCTCCGACGTGACAGAGGCGCGCGATTCACACGTGATATCGTCCGCCAATCTTTCCCGTCCTCTCCCGTTCTCTCGAGATATAAGATCACTCGACAAAGAAAGTACCACGAGCATATACATTGAAAGGTATCGGCGGTTCAAAGTCCATCCGAAGCGCTAACAACGTGCATTATGCAGCCGCGCTGCGAGGTGGTCGTGGCACGCGGAATATTCCCGCCGAGGCAATCTGCACGAAAGAAATTTACGGTTACATAATTCAGTGGCTTAATGTTTTAAGGGGAGGTGGGGAACGGGGCTGTGGCGCGGGAACGTATATTCCTGAAAGTCGATTGATATTCTTGTATTTCTCGGCTGGATGCGTCTCATAGGGCACGAGAGTAACACACACGTCGCACATCCCTTCGTATGTTCTCCCTCCCCCTTGTGTGTTTCTCCTCCTCCTCCCTGCTCCCTCACGGTCGTTTTTTTTTCATCGCCTCGAGAGCCGCGTGTATGTACGAATTCGAAGCACGATAAACGCATTTATCAAGCCGCGCGAGCGTTACGCGAGTGGAAACGAGAGAGCGATGAGCGGGCGTTCGTATCAGTGGCGTAGTTAGATTTCTTGCGTTATTACATGAATTCTTCGTTTTTATCAATTTATATGCACATTAGTAGATGACTATATAAAAATATATAAAAATGTACGTCGAACTTATAGAACTAGAATTAGTAAAGGCAATACCATAAGAACGTGTAGTGTGTGAAATTACATGTTTGTACAACACCGAGGTAGCAATTTATGTGAGAAGTACGTATTATATTTAATTAAAATAATTTCTAAATATGTAATCAATCAAAAGAACGTGTAATAGACAACACTGAACTACCGAATACAGTATCTGCTTTCAGCAAAAGATAATAAATTATGAATTATGGATAAGTCTAGATTGACGTTAAATACTGATTTTATACTCTAATATTGAATTAATTATCATTATCATGAAGTCGTGTCAAACTCAAAATAAACGTATTAATATCGATATAAATAAGCGTCAAATACTGACTTCACCAAATAATCCCCAATAAATCGGGTATTAATAATTAAGATTACACAAGAAAAAAAAACTTGGTTTTTCCGTGCATATCTTGCGCGTTAAATAAACGAAACGCGTGTCATCTGCACTCGTGGGTTCCTATGGTTTTTGTTTATTCACGCTACATGATAGTTACACCCCTGGTTCGTACGTAGCCGGCGGCCACGTGTGAGTCCGACATACTATCGCTCACGCGCGCGTACAAACGAGAGGGGCGTCATTTGTGCCGAGTTAAAGTATGTACTCGCATTTACACGCATTCTCTCGCACCGGCCACGTGCATGCGTAAACGACAATAGTTTACGCGTATAATACATAAACTATGCAAATGATCGTTCTAGATGTAATCTATGCAAATAACGCGCAATCTATGTAGACACTGCTATAATAGCTGTAACTACTCGTGTCTTTCTTTCTTTTTATTTACGTATGTAAAACGATTGTCCCAAATGAAATAAAGCTGGTTGGATAAATGCGAATTTATCTTCCTCTCTTTCTCTCTCTTTCTCTCAAAGAGACTAAAATTAGAAACAATTCGAACATTTTCTCATTTTTACTGGACCGTTGTATCAATAGCGTAAATTATTACAATGCTTAATACGCTGAATGGATTATTTAACATTGAGCACGCGATAAAAATACGAATCCGTAGCGCGTATTTTTACGGCGCATTTCATGCTAAATTAAAAGTCCAATTTCCATCTCTGGATTTGCATCAACTGCAATTCGATCGTACTTTTGGCGAAATAAATTCGTATTCCACGTATTAAGCGCACGATATTATCGTCAGAGATTCCGAGAGATAGCGCATTCCATTTTCACAAGCGATATACAATTTTGGAAAAAGAAAAGAGCCAATACTCGAATCTGGAGTAGAGAACATTTTTTCGTGTTAAGCGCGCATAGAGAATACTGGAAATGTTTCACCAGGATTTATTGCTTCACTCACACTTTAATCGCGTCTCCGTTCGCGTCTTCGATCGGGCTCTCGCCGGCGCGCATGGCGGCACGATGAGCTCGACAACAAACGAGCTTTAAGAGGAGACCATGGCTCGCCCAGCGGTGTTCGTGTCGGGTGTGGGTGGTAAAACCGTCAGGTCGCGAAGGGTCACAGAGCAATGGAATCGCAAACGAGCGACGAGAGAGAGAGAGAGAGAGAGAGAAAGAGAGAGGAGGGGGTGGAAAGGGGGAAAGGGGAAGCGAGACAGAAAAGGCAACAGGAACACAAAGAACGAACGAGGCGGAGGGACAGAGAGAAAGAAGGAAGAGAGACAGTAATTTTTTCCTGTGCGCTCGATTCTTCGCCTTTTATTTCCCACGAATGACAGCGTTTTATTTGCGACGTACGACACAGGCTAACGATGATGCATGCGCGAGAGACAAACGAGCGCGATAAAGGCCTCGATAAGCGAAAAGTCAAAGTGTTGCCGATGAAGAAATGAAAAAAAAAAAAACAATAACATCCGAATGACCGTAGTGCCATTAACGTTGTATAATGTGGCACTTTGTGAAATTTAAACTCCGTCAAGGACTTTCACGAGAAACGTTACTTATTCGATCGTCGAACTCTATAGCGGGATCATTATCCGTACGCGAAGTTCTCCACGTGCGTTCTTTCACGTTGTTACTAATTTGGCGCATAATAAAGAGAAAGAGAGAGAGAAAGAGAGAATGAGTGTGTGTGAGTGCGCGCGCGAGCGTATTCCTTGCGATCATCGTAGAAAAGGAATCAAGAGAGGAGAAGATAATGGAGACGGAGGAGAGAAACTGCAGTACAGCGGAGAAGTATCGTTTACCCGCACAGATCTTTCCGTTTTCCTACTTTGCCTAAATGACGGCGTCTTCTCATCTCACGGTGCACTCTCGCCGCGGCGCTGATACCGCCGCGAGTTCTCCGCCCTCGAGATATTAACGATGCCGAGAGGTCGACGTCGACGTCAAGACGAGGAAGCAGCGACGGCGGTGGCGGCGACGGCAACGCGGCGGTGTGGATGTGGGTATATATCGCAAACCCCGGATGGTAGCTTCAAACGAAAATTCTGCCGCGTCCAACGAGTTTGTATCGAGCGTAGGAGGTAAAAGCACCACGGGGTTGCGGATAGAGAAA
The DNA here is from genome assembly GCF_030848795.1 of Temnothorax nylanderi. Lineage (NCBI taxonomy): Eukaryota > Metazoa > Arthropoda > Insecta > Hymenoptera > Formicidae > Temnothorax > Temnothorax nylanderi. The sequence continues at coordinate 263,706 of NW_027249094.1, read as the reverse complement.
GATAGAAACAAGAAGAGAGAGAGAGAGAGAGAGAGAGACGCGGATAAAGGTAGGACGTGAAAGAGAAGGCGAATGCAGCTTCGAATGAAACAGGACGTAGTGTGGGTCGACGAGCGCAAACGAGAGATAGCCAAAAGAAAGAGCGAGAAAGAAGGGGGAGGAGAGGAAGCGAAGAGAGCGTGATAGCGCGAAAAGAGAGCAAGAAAGAGGGACAGAGGCTTCTCGTAGCGCGCGATGCTGCTGTTGCTGTTGCTGCAGAATGAGGCAGGGACGAGGGAAACGAGGAACGCGAGAGAGAGAGAGAGAGAGAGAGAGAGAGAGAGAGAGAGAGAGAGAGAGAGAGAGAGGGGGAGAGAGAGAGAGAGAGAGAGAGAGAGGGAGAGAGAGAGAGAGAGAGAGAGAGAGAGAGAGAGAGAGAGAGAGAGAGAGAGAGGGGGGGGGGGAAACTGCCACAGACCTCGGTCTGCCCGTGGTAGGCGAGGTGAGGTGGCAATCAATAAATATACAGAACCGGCGAAGAGCGAGGGAGACGAAGGGTGGCCGAGCGACTGAGCGAGCGAGTAAGCGAACGAACGAACGAGCGGCGACCGACCGAGAGCGAGAGAACGATGAGAAAGAGAGAGGGGCACCTCGCCAGTTGCGTCCGTCCGACCGTTCGTTCGTTCGCTCGCTCGTTCGTTCGTTCTTGCGTCCCCAAAGCCCTACGGACCTAAACCCGGAGTGAGAAAGGAGAAAAAGCGACACGGAGCGCGAAGGATCGAGCGAGATGGCGTGGACGAAAAAAGTCGCCGGCGAAGACGGAGACGGATGACAGCGATGGACAGGAAACCTAGCTAGCGCGGAGGAAGGGGAGAGGAAGACAGAAAACGTAGCGGAGGGCAACTTGGGAGAGAGAAGTCCCACCCGAAGGCCGAGAGGAGTGCGCGGCTCGATGGCGGTCCAGGAAATACGAAGAGGGACGGCGGGTCGAAGGTGAAGGGACGAAATAAACGACGAGGTCCCGTCTTCGTGGAGAGCGACCGAAAATCCTGCCTAGCGAGGGAACGAGAGAGCCTTTCGAGATGAAATCGAGACGAGTCGAGAAATGAGGAGCGCAGAATGCATCTCCGGCTGCATTAACGGACAATTGTTCCGTTCTCGTATAGAAGAAACGCATGTGACTTATCAGACAAATAAATGTATATCCTTTTTGTAAATTATAACGCAAATTGAGTTTATATTCATATATATCATTAAAGTGCGATTACTACTTTATTATCTATATCATGAAAAAACTTGCTCTATTAATTTATAACTGTTAACTCGCGGCATAATCGCTTTCTTTCATTGCTTTGTACGTTATATAATTATTCAAATGGTCCAATATAATTATTTTCAGATCTGTATTTAGCTAAATTTTTAAAAAAGATACAAGCGTCGCTACAGACTGACTTTGAAAATTCAAGATTAAATAACTTTTATAGAGAACCATTGAGAGACCTCAATTTGCCAACCGATTCCATCTCTCATACTTGAATACGGCTCTCACTCGGGCGAGGGTAAAAAAGTTTAGGGCAATGTATCTAGACGCAGCGCTCGGAACGAGTCTCGACGAGGAGGAGCGCGAGTTCTCTCCTTTGTCGCGAGGAAGCGGCCGAGGATCGACGGAAGGAGCCTCGATGACCTTGGAAGGAGAGAAAGGCTGGGTAGGATGTGCGCGCGCGGGACTAATTGATTTCGGGCCGGGGCTGAGGGGAAGAGAAAGGAGGCCCTTCGCTCGTTAAGGCGGCACTGATATATATCGCGTTGACGCGCGAGAGCGTATTGGGCCCCGCTTTGCATCACGCGTCCGGCTTTCGAACGACCCTGTAAATCCACGGCAAGTGCAACGCGCGTCGTAACGGTGCGGTATATACACACACACACACGCGCATGGAGAGAATAACCTTAGATTAGTGAAAATATATCTTACTTGATCCCCGATTTCATTAGAGAACTTATTCATGCGACAAGCCTTATCATCCTTATTGTCCCATTATATTGGTTGAGAAAATAAAATATATCTAAAATATATAAATAGACATGAAACTTAATTGTAAGTTTGATTAAGTATATAAAAGAAAGGAAGAGAGAACGTCACATAGAATGACTCGTGGCGATAAGTTGCGATTGTATCTTGAGAAAGAACATCAAAGATATACGCATATACCTGCGGGAAAAAAACGCTCGTCGCTTTCGTTACTTCTTAAATTCCTTGTTGCACTTTTCAATTTGTCAGCTTACGTACTCGCGGTCCGATCATGCGAAGTCGACTTCGTCGCCCGTCGCGGAAACGTGCTTCGGCAACCGAAATCGGAATCGCCAGGAGTAAACTTCCTCCTGGACAAGCATCATAATTCACGCCGACAAATATGCCGTCGGAACTCCGTGCATATACCCTCTCGAAATACCGAACACGCGCGTCCACAAGCCGTTCGTTACACGGAAAATATTTGCCCGTTTCGTCTAAACAATATCGCGTACGATCGCGCGGATCAAATAAAACTGAGCGCTCCCGACCGGGCCAGTTAAATTAGAAAAGCAAAGGGGGAGGGCATCATCGGGTTCGGAGGAACGAAGCGGAAGGACTTGTTACGAGATGCAAACGAGATCATTAGTTAATGAACAAAACGCCATTGTTGCGCCGCCGATACAAAAGTCATTCGCATTGTCCGTCCATTCGCGCACGTGAGTTTGCTCCTTTCGAACCTGTTACCTCCGACACTACGCTATTTTCTGCCGATCTCCCCGCCTGTAATTAACTGTCAGACGGAGTTATATCGTAAGATAACCGATTACAATGTAGATGTTGGATATTTTACAGATAGAGCTAGCCTGGCGCTGAAGAAATCCCGACCATTAGAGCGCGGAGAAGAAACGCTCTCCTCTATTATCGGACTTCTCTTCCCCCGCGACCTACCTTCGCCCGACTTCGCCGCTTCGCATAACGATGCCGCTTATCGCGTCCGCACATAGTTTTACGGTCGGAACGAGCGGAAAAGAGAGAGCGAAAGAGAGAGAAATCCCTCCGAAAAAAGAAGGCAGCGGAACGAGCGAAAATGACTTACCGCCGAAGAGTGCAGTAGGATCGAGCAACGGATTGGCCTGGTCCGCCTGGAGTTTCTCGGAGGTGGAGGTGGCGCCCGGAGTCGCCGCCGTCGCTTCAGCTCCGCCACCTCCGCCGCCTCCGCCGCCCGATGCGGAGTTCTCCTTCTCCATGCCAGTCCTCTGAAACATCGCACATGGTTTCGTTACAGAAGTTCGTTCTCACGCGCAACGCGCGCGCGGAGTCCGCACCGACGCGCGACGCGACGCTGCATCGCCAAGGACTCCGGCACACACTTCGCCCGTTCTTTATCTCGAAAAATCCGACAAGGGGGGTAGGGGGGGAGGAGGAGACGGAACAGGTTTCGCGCCGCGCACGATATTTACGACGGAGTTGCAGCGCAGTCGGCGCATCGAGATTTCGGTGCGCGAAATTTTTGGCGAGACGTGCAGCCTCGGCGACGCGGGAGATTATTACTCGAGGTGAAAAACGAGAGAAAGAGACGAAGAACGCGCTTTATCGACCAGCTGTAACGGAAAGGATTAAAAATACTTGTTTACTTACTAAATATATGGTTTCCGAGATTTAATAAAACTTTCAGAGACATTTTTCACTTTTTCATTAACGCGTTTATATAGACTATATTATTTAACAAGCTCATAACAAAGTCGTAACTTCTCATAAAAAAAACGTTGTTAATTAATTAAATTTAAATTGTATGTTGAGAATTAGCTACATGAATTCAGTAAACTGAAATAAAATACTCGATTAAATTCTCAATAATTCGACATCGTGAGCGTAATTTGTAATCGTAAGGAGTAATCAAATTTTCCTTAAATAATCATGTTGATGAAAATCATCGAACCAGAAGAGTGCCTTTATTTTCTATATAATTTTCTATATAATGCGTACAATAGCCTCTACAATATGGAATATCGTCGCCTCGGAGATACTTCAGGCTCCTCCACCTAATTGCGGCAATTAACACTCTGCCAACCGCGCAAGTTACGCATTGACTAACTTACGCGCTGGGCATCGTATAATTTTCCGCGTCCTCAAAGGTTTCCTCTCTTTCTCTTTCTCTTAAAATTTCTTGTAGTACGGCTTCTTCAAACTAATTAAAAGTCACAGAAGAATGGCGTAGTACAAAACAGGTAGGTCTATCCATTTAGTCAGTGATAAATCATGAGACGGGTAGATCTACTCAAACAGTCGGCAAACTGTTAAGCAGATTACCGTGGAAAATGCATTTTGTGGAAATATTTCTCGACAGAGAGAAAAAAAAGTCACGTTTACACACCACGAGCGTGAGTACGCACACACGCACACGCACACGAGCGCAGCTCGCACGCATTTGCATTCGACGACTGTTTACCAGTCGAAGAAAGGCTTCCTCCAGCGGCGCTTTAAATAAAGGTCGTTCTCCCCTCCATCTTTTCCCCTCCAGCGCTTCAATCAGCTGACTGGCGCACTCCCCTCCCTCCGCCGCCCAGCTGTTGTATAAATATACATCGTTACAACGTTGAGTTAGGTTAGGCTGATGCTAGGCTAGACGATGCACCGGCGGCGGCGGCGGCGGCGGCGGCGACGCAGCTATTATCATACAGCCAGCATAGTTGTTATCATATGCACGAGTCCGCGAGACGAAGCGAGATTAACGTCGCCGCGATTACGTTAATTAATCCTCGAGCGAGATAATTTTTCACCTTTCGTATCTTTCTCTGGAAATCCAAGCTTTAGCCATCTGTGACGTTTCGCTGATATCTGTACTGATACGGCGAATGTTTGTGTCAAGCATACGCATATGTGTGAAATTATCTCTGTTTCTCTTTCTCTCTCTTTTATCTCCGTCCTTTAAAGAGCGTCATTTCGGAAAGCACGAGTGCATCGTTCAGCGATAAACGGATTCTCAGTTCGAATGGAATGCTGAAATGGCATTTACTACCGTTATTAACTCGTTAGTCCTTAAATATAGCCGTGTACGCCGCGAGCGAGCCGTCTCAATGCATTTTCTGCCGCTATTCACGCGGGCGGAATGCGTTTTCAAACGCGAAAGAATCCGTGCTCGACGAATTAATCCTGATTCTATTGAAAACGGAATTTTCATACTTGGGAAAAAAAGTGTACGACCGTATCCTCCGCCGATGCGAGGAACGTATTCCGTTTACGTAGCACACCAAAATTCGTAGACGGGTCAACCTCTGTTTTTAAAATTTACACACTGAGAAAAATCTCTCGGAAAAAGTTAACACAATATTGTAGACCTTATTTTGTCAGATAAGTAACTTTAAATTGTAATGTAATAGAAAATATGAAATACACCGATTAACTACAATTTTGTAGCAAAATTTATTTTGTCACATGCAAACACAAAAACTGTGATTCTGTGAAACAAACGTGCGAATTAATATTATAATATTTTACAGTCTTAAACAGTTTGTCAATTGATTTCAGACAATCTGAGAATAATTTTTTAGAACAATTTTTTAGACTCATTTACTACAATTTATCCCTGTCCCTATTTGTACTATTATTTGTAGAAGAGATCTTCACAATTGTACTATCTGATGCTACACTTTTTTCTGAGTGCACGCGCGCGCGCGACGCTTACCTAATCGATTATCTTCCGGCGGAGTGTATTATTCACTGCAACGATAGAGAAAAATTCTAATGCATATACCCACTTCCTATTCCGCATACTATCATGTCACAACCGGAATAAACCCGGGACAGGGAAAATTCACCGTGTGGTCTGGTATACACAATAGCCTTCATTCCGTGCTACGAGTCGTCACGCGATCGTTATCGGCGACGTATTGATTCAAGTTGGCCCCCCCCCCCTCGTTCTTATCGGCTCGTAACGGTCTTATTGGAGAGTCTTCGCAAAGCATCCAGGATTTCTAGGGTCGCGTTGATCGATCCGTTGAATGATGGCGAAAGTAACGTATAAATAATTCCGCGTTCTTTATTCTCGTTAATCTAATGGATGAGAAGGCAGATAAAGAAAGCACTTAGTATTGAGTGGCATATCGCTAAGGCGAAAGAAAGAAACCAAGATAATCCGATTTAAATATTTCAGAGATATTTCTAAACGCGTGCGTCTACGTTTTCCGCGTATCCTTTCTTTATTGGCTTCCTCTTACTTTTATGAGCCACGCTCTAAGAGGATCATCGTAAAATGGCTCTTTTATATTTAAACCTAGACATTTAGGATATGCGGATATATTTAACACACACAGTTAAAAAAGGAATTAGTTTATAATCATATATATATATATATATATATATATATATATATATATATACCTACACAGTTTTAAATCGTGTTCTTTCTCACTTTCTCATCTACATTATCTTTTTAAAATCCATTTTCAAAAATAATGTACTACAATTTTTCATCGTTTTTCTTTAAAATTCGATTTCTTATAGAATGAAATAAGTCCATTTATATACAAAAATGTAGGAGGTGCGTTACATAGATTTTAAATTTTTACTGCTTATAAAATATTATTCATACCATTGTTATAAATTATAAATGTACTACCTTTACAGTTTACAAATATCAATAATGTAGTTGTTCATTAAACAGGTATTCATTTATAATTATTTAACTCCGGAAAAATTCAATTAAGCAATGTACCAGATATTTATGCATGCCGCATTGTAGTAAGCAGTTATCTCGCGGTGATATATATATATATTTCAATATCCATATATAGAATTTGCGCGATTATTTTGCATCACAAGCAGTTAATAGAAAGGAACTCTTACAATGGCTCTTACTGCGCTTTCAGATTTGTGAATGGTGATGTCGTGCGAAGCCTCTCTCGTTTGTAATTGACAAAAGAAGCCGCGTAGAAGCCCTTTAATTGTCGCCGGAAATTATCCTCCGAATAACTGTGACAGGAAAGCGCGCCCTTTCAATATCTTCTATACTATTGCTATTATTACTACTCCTTTGCTTGTGTGTGTTGGTAACTAAAAGCGAAAAGTCGCAGACTCTAATTAACGAAAATTCCGAGTTTCGCGCGTACAATCATTAGAGTATCTTTAACTATCTCAATTAAGTATCAAAATTAGTACTTCAATGACTACTATTTTCGCTGAAAATTTGTACATTATTTTCCAACACAATTTGCGATATATTATTTGCATTGTTATACTTTACATTTTTACTATCTGGAAGGGAAAATTTCTTGCCTTGATGGAGAGTATAAATAAATGCTTTTTCTACGTGTTATCTTTTCTCTTAAAATTAGAAATAAGATCTGTCAATGTGACAGAAGTATGACTTTTTGCCTATTGATGAACACGTTCCGAATTCTAAAAACAGAAATGTCACACTTGACGCTTGTCGAAGTAATATCGATTCTCATGATATTATCAAATTTTCCTGTTGTCCAATTTCCAATTAAAGTTGCTTCAGCTTTAATAATAAAGCCGCAATTTAATCACAATGATTCTATTTTTAAACACAATAGACACATTAATTAAATAAAATTGGGAATTCGGGGTGCGATCTTGAGCATTTTTAAAGTTTATTATACGAACGACATCTAAACTTTTTAATGGCGTAAAGAAAGAGAGAGTGATGTACAATTAAATCAAATACTTTAGTTCCCGCGAATGTTCCTTTCAATGCAGAACTTGGACAATTTTCGATAATTTCCGAACTCTTATAGTGGTGCGCGCGGTGCTGAGATAGGTATCAGAATCCGCGGTCGAAATTATCACCTACATTCGAGGAACGTATAATTAGACGCGTCTCCCGGGCGCGCCGAATAACATGGTATAACCGAGCTCGCGCAATTACTGCTGCGGCAACACGGCTCGTTTATCAATCTCTTCAAAAGAGTTTCTTTCCTGTGTACATCACGCAAAATTCGCGCAAGAAGGAATGCTTATAACTAAGCATTAAGCATATCAATATTTTTCATTGTTCCTTCACGAGCGTATATTCAACTTTTTTTTTACAAAATATATCAATGTCATTCGTGATAGCTGAAGGAATTTATTGTCAGAGAAATCCTTCTCTATGACAACAAATTAGTAAAAATTAATCAACGTATTATAACGAAAGTGTGCGCAGTATTTTTCACTCATTCATTTCTTTTAAATAATGCTTTTCTATTAGCTAATTAGATATCGGTTCTCAATTTATAAAGAGAAAATTTGAATCTCACTAACGTCACTGGATAACATCGCGTTCAGTTCTAATTATCGGAGTTAAATTAACGTGATTTAAAACAATACGTGCAACGAAAATAAAATATCGATACGCGGACAATATCGAGGCATTGTAAAGAGATCCATTCGACGATTCGACATCGTCGTCATCCGCACGGCGTTCGGAATATCCGGGCGACGCCACCCCGGTTTTCAGCTAGGCGGGCACACTTCGAGATGCTCGTAAATTGGCGAGGAAGAGAAGGGCGAGGAACGAGGGCGAGAAGGGTGGGCGAGAGGGGAGGTGGACGCCTTAAGGCAAGGGAACGCGGGGGCGGCGAACCGAGAGCAAAAGGAAGACACGGACGCGACCATCGATTTCTCGACCGGTATTACGCTCCTTTCCTTCGGCCGGGAAAAGCTCGGGTGCCAGCCTGGAACACGGTCGTTGTCGTGGTAGAGAAAAGAGCCCGGTGACGAGGAAGAAACGCGCCGTTTGTTCGCGAAATGCGACGCCCTCCGCGCCGACAATGCGCGTCCGACTTCAACTTATTGCGTTTATTCTTGCGCTCCCTCTCCGCTTTTCGAGCTTCGAATATCTCGACCTTATTAATCCATGAATATCTCGCGTCTCGACATCAGATAGCGGGATAAATCGGTTTATTCGGAAGGAACGTTACTCTAATTTTTCAGAAAGCATTCGGAAAAAAATGCACTCGGTATCATTAATAAACGAGAATACAAAGTTCTCTCTGCCTGACTGCTAATGCAGCTTAATGACGTATTCGCATGTTCATCCTTATTAATAATGTAATGCACGATGTGGTATCTGTGTCTAATGTTTTTCTATTTTACCGCAGAGATAGAAAAATGTGCGTGAGATTACGCGATAACCATCCGTTCTTCGAAGCAAAGCCAAGTGTATGATTACTACGTCGGTAATACCTTTTTCCCGTAACCGACTGTACGCTGCAAAACTTTGGCTCAACATTTTTACGTAAACCCATTTCTGCATTCTGCGACAACGCCGCGAAGAAGATACATAATTACGAGCGTTGGATCGATGCCACTGTGCCGCATCAGATAATACTTCCATATACGTTAATTATATCCGATTCCATTCCCCCGTGCTCGGAAGAAAAACATTACAGCCACACGCGGACCTTGCAACATGAATGTTTCATCCTGAAGCGAACGTATATCATCGTTATGTCGTAACAGTAATTAGTGAATTTAAATAGAACGCCAATTTACAACAAGTCCATCGCTATCCCAGTTAATTGCCGTAATGAAACCAGATGTACGCGAATATAATAATATTTGACAAACTGGAATTTTTGTTTCGAAAAGCTCGCAAGGGAGATGGACGTGAAACAATAAATGGATGAGACGTATAAAACTCTAACACACAAAATTGCAGGTTGATGTGGATAAACGTAATAGAGGTGCAATCCTAATAGCTTCGACAGGATAACGTTGTAATTAAAACGTTATAATATACAAGGAGATCGAAATGTGAGCGGCGAAATTTTAAATTTGACGAAGGCACGTTTATCGAAATAGCTCGACAAATTCCGGTAAACAGATTCGGGAAGATGTGACAATGTCCTCGACACGTCCGAGCGACGTGCGACGACGAGCCGAGACGCAGAACGTGAAGCACGCGAGCCTCGACAGCGTCACGAAGAGTGGCTCGTTCGCTCGCTCGCTCGCTCTGCGGCCAAGCTTAGTTTCCCATTCAATGAATCCTTACATGGAACACGTCGCCGAGGACGGCGGACATTACGCGCGTTCCCCGTCTTCTCCCCGTCTCCTCCCCGTCTCCGTCCGTGCCGTAGCAGATGGCACTCCTATCTGCGTCAATTACAGGCGGACTCTTCTCTCGTCGGGGCGTTTCGAGGGAAGAGATACGTGGCGCAACGAGGACCTCGGATCTTGATGGTTTCGCAGAGAGCGAACCGACATTACGGGCGGCCGCGTTGGTGTGCGGGCGGCGGGGATCGCGGAACAGGAGTGAGCAGAGAGGAGAGGAGAGGAGAGAGGAAAGGAGAGAGGAGAGAGAGAGAGAGAGAGAGAAAGAGACAGATCGTCGCAAGAGATGGTGGAGGTGGAGGAGCAGCACAGCAATCAATACAGAGCCAGCAGAGCAAAACCATCCCTCGACTACTCCGTGTGTCGCTCTCGCTCTCTCGCCCTCAGCTTCTCTCTCTCTCTCTCTTTTTCGAACGACCGCCGATATTTCTCTCCCTTTCTCTATTGGGCACACCAGTCTCTCTCTCTCTCTCTCTCTCTCTCTCCCTTCTTCGGTCTATCTCTCTCGAACCGGCGCGAATACAACGGTTGCATGAACGCGCTACAGCGCCGTTAACGGGGACTTCCCCACGCGTCCACCGAATACACGCGCAGATGCACATGCACATCCGTGGTGCACCAATACGAGGAGCGCGCGCGTACGCAACCAACGGGGCGACCGGGCGTCATGCTAGCGTACATACGTCGCATCGGCTGCAATTATAGCGGCGATGCTCGTAGCGCGTAGCACGAGAAACGAGAAACGTACGTGGCGTGCGAGAGCGAGCGAGCGAGCGAGCGAGATTGCACGAACGCGAGTATATAGATGTTCCTCCCGACCGAGAGCGCATATACTTTTTCCGCGAACTCGGCTATGCCGTGGGGAAAACGCGGAGATACGCGGAAGCTGTAATAAGCGAATTATGTGGGAGTACTCGCGACGGCGATCGATACGAAGAAATGCGCCGGGCCGAGCGCCCGTAATCCCTTTCGAGAATGCCGCGCGACGCCCACGGTGGAAATCGCCGCCGCCTCCATTCGCTGCGAATCGAATTCAAATCGATTGCGGAATGAAGTCATATTAACGCTCAAACAGCACTTTATTCAGGGAATAAATGCGGACCTGATCGGATTGTGGCGCGAGCATCTCGCATAAACTCAACGAAATGCTCGACATATCGCAAATAATCGTTAAAAATTTTTATTCGATAATAAAATCGTTGATAGAGATGTTTAATGAAGCATAATGACCTAATATATCGTGTATAGTAATCCGTATAAAAAAAAAAACAATATTTTAAAACTTTTAATTTGGTTTGTAAACTTAGAGTACGAAGAGTGCTTCATAAAAAACAACAGAATAGAATTTGTATTATCTCTTTCTGTTCTACTGTTTCTCTCTTTTTCTTTGTCGTGACACGTGTTTGATGCATTTTATATAGTGTTCTATAGTCGTATCGGAAGTTCAAAGAAGCTCTATTTTATGAGAAGTTTAAAAAAAAGTTGGATATGACACATGGTATACATATATATCAAGTTCCTACATAGCACTTGCGGTGTAAAAATAGAAAACCCGATAGTGAAATATTAATGTGACCCGTATTCTCTGCGTCTACCGCTCGTTACGCAGAGGAAAAAGATCAACGATCGGACAACGAAACGCTCGTGCGTGTGTACGAGCTTATGAAAATCGCCGCAGGCCATTTCGACTTTCTACCGTCTCTCGGCGGTGGAAGAAGACGCGATTAATGAGCCGCGAGAGCGCCACGATTAATATGATCATAATTGTCGAACGTAAATTACAGGATGGAGGAAGCGAGAGCGCGCGAGGCAATAAAACCCGCGATATTAAATTCGCAATTTGGAGGACATTACATATGCACGATACGTGCGTACGGGCATCGCTTAACGATCATTTCGCCAGCACTCTCGTTATAGCGCGCGGCATTCGTTCGCCATGCACACGCGCGCGCACACATGTACGAGGAACACTCATATACTCACGATTAATTACGAAGCCTCAACTCATAGTAGAAGCCGGCTCCGCGAGACTCCATCGCACCTGAAACACAGAAACACATTGCGTCGTTAATAACAACGCCGAACGGCCTGGGATGTTCTTATATCAGCCGGTCGAACGGGGATTATTAAGATGCGAACACGCGCGATCACCCTGCAGCGAATATCCCATCGGCGTGCGTTTTCACGAATCGCGAACGATCGCTTCGTTATTGCGCATCCAAGCATAAACGTTCCGATCGAACCGACGATGATAAAACAAACTTCCTCGTTTCTGCGGGGAGTTACTCCAGTTTCTAAAAATTCACGCGTAATCCATGTTTGTGGATTGACTTTGTCGAGGTGCTACCGCAACGATTTCAAACGCGTTTGCAACTCTAAGAAATTGGCAATTAGAAAAGAGCTCTTAGATACATTTTATTAGTTCTGAAAATCTTTGTCTGTTCATTAATAAAAAAGCGATATTCAAACCATTCAAAGAATTAATTAAAAACACTGCTACTATATTGAGACAAAAGTATTTTCTCATAAAAGCTTCATCAAACGTGTTAAAAATACTTGCCACGTCTAAAAATAGTCCAATTATATTAATACTCTGAAAATATCGTCTCAAAAACATCGTTTTCTATTTTTACTTATGGATAGTAAAATAATAGTGTTTGCTAGTGATGAAATATATAAATGAAAACACTCCTCTCTCCGTATCTTCATAACGACAGTCATAATTCAGAGTAGTCCGAAATTGAGACTAATCCCGAATCATTCATCATCATTACACGTACGTATCGTAACAGTTAACTGGCCGAAAGGTTCGTTGGGGGAGATAAGTGGCTGCATCTGGTATTCGTAACTACGCGTGCGCCTAGTCGATGCACGAAAGCGCATCGTGCATATAAACCGTGGAATCACATCCGTATCGGTATTCGCCCCCGCGCCCTCCCCCCTCCCCCCTCCTGACCAGCCACTCCATTTCTCTCTCTCTCTCGCTCTCTCGACTTTTCTCTATCGGCGCAACAAAGTGATACCACAAACAAGTAAATAGACTGCCGGCTGGAATTGACCAAAGTAATATTTGCCATCGATCGCGTTTGCCGCGGGAAAGGAAACACATGAATGTAGGCAAAGCGTTTACATTGGCGTACGCTAATGCATGAATGCCGAGTCAATGTTAGCGTTGCCTGCCTCGCCGTTGCGAAGTCGCTATCCGGTCGCGCGTCCATATTCCGCGTTTCGACAGAAATTATGATCGATACGATGGATATCGCAAACGTGTGTATCTAACCGAGACAATCGTATATGGCGGCGTTCTCCGGCGCGAAGAGGCGACACAGGCTATACCTCCCTTTAAACGCCCATGCACTTCAGATTTTTACGAGCCACTTGCAAAACCGACTCGACGTCATCCGCATGTAGTATTTCTGTGGTTTTGGCGTAACACGGATTTTTTTTATGGGACAGGACAATTGTCGCTACAAGTAACATACTGATAGTACATAGATCGTTAGCGTTTATTAAATATTAATCTTGTATACGAGTGTCAAGATTCTTGTCGGACCATCTAATTTTTTACACATGCAAATCTGTGATTAAGATATTATGACATGATTAATGATAATATTTCTTACATAAATTGTGAAAAGACTAAAAACGAGGATAGGAAGACTAAAACATGTACGCTCGCGCACGTTTAAGGAAACTTCTTTCAAAAAGATGCGCATGTATTAACATTGATATCGCTCAACAAGTCCACCGGAGAAAATAGGTCTCCGTGAAGTACGGAGTCCACTAACCGCGTTCTGGATACAATCCAAATGTTGCCCCATAAACCAAATTACCACTCACAATCAGACCTGGAGACGGCAAGATAATATACTCTCGTGTAACATTGTTATGTGAGTAGGATATTCTCTACAAACTCGAGCAAGAAATACCTCGGAATCTCGCAAACTTCACATTCCCGGCTATATTAATATCCCGCCAAAGTTCTTTCCTCCGTGTTGTTTATCGATGAACATGAGATGCGTGCATAATAGTGAAGAATATATCTGACATTAAAGCAGTAAAGCTATAAAATTTCACACATTTATTTCGCACATCTACAATTATGATAATAAAATCTACAATACAGAATCCATAATACTGGCAACCTATTAACAATCTAAATATTTTAGTTGCATGACATACAATCCGAATACATGTTTATCTTCAAACAGGAAGATTAAATAAATCTTCCTTATAGCAAACAAATATAACCGTGCTATCTTTCCCTCCCGATCGCAGAAAAAGAATCTTTGAGAAAAACCGTGTCATTAGCGGCAAACTCTTGCCGCTATCTTATATCGTTCGCGCGCTTCAACTTTCTCGACACGTCCGCGAATAATCAATAATCTGTTGTGCAATTAATTACGTGCGCTCTGACACGACCTTTAGTTTTTTTCATCACATGGAAAGCGCGATTTGCCCCCGGTGACGCGGATTAAAGAGTCCGGGATTCAATGGCTTGCCCGACCTCGGCCGATTTTATCTGCCAGGGCATTAATTCATTAATTAACGAGGAAGGCTCTTATCTGCCGGCGTTGATAACGGCCAAAAAGCCTCGACCTCGAGCGTGAAAAGGCGCGCACTCCCCCTCCCCTCCCTATCCCCGCGTATGAACGCGGAAAAGCCGCACCGCGACGTTTCAGCGATATCAAGCGCTTCAATTGTATCCATAATTCATGAATAACGTGACGTCCGTCATCCAAACGTCAATCGCGCGCGCGCGCGCGCGCACATACACATACCCACATAACGCACATATAACACGCGCGTTCGCGCGCACGCGGATATTTAAATTAGCGGCATCGTTCGCAATAACAATAACTTTTATTGGCAATACCGCGACGCAAAGCGTCAGCATATTAATCTTTTACCGCTCACTTTTGTGCCTCGTAAAACAGAATTATAAAGTATGAATTGTAAATTATACCGATTTCATTATCGCGTTGTTGCGGTCATAGATCCGACAACGCAATTTGCCTCATTTTATCTGAAACGGAAAGAGATGTGACGCGATAAGACCGACTGCATCGACAATGATTAAAAAAAGATATTACACAACTTTCTATCACACTGCTCTGTAATTAAGAACACGCCTTTACGCGCCTCGTCGATGCTCATCAAAGCGGAACACAATTACATCACCCACGTGTCGTATTTGCGAGTGTGTAAGTGCGGAATAATAATTATCTTCGGCTATCGATCATTTTGAACGGTACATTTTGTTAAATTATAGATCGGCACGCAACGACGAGCGGGAACACGAAATGGCCATTTTGCCGCTGTTAACTGTTGATACAGACAGTAGAATACCATCAACCACAACCATTGATTATCGCGGCCATCATCATGGTGCATCTTGCCCACGATTCATTTATTCATGTACAGCCAATTGTAATGCCCAAAATGAAAAACCACGAATCTATTCTTGAATATACATACTGAACATAAAATGCAATTATTATGACCTCAATTGATCAATGCAGAAGCACGTATTTGAATTCTCATATTTCTGATCACGCTTTAAAGGGGATAACGCATGTTATAATATGTAACATATGTGTATGCGTTAAGACGGTAAATATTTCAGTAAATATATATCCAAACACACTTCCGTTATAAATTCTCTTTTCCAAATCATTTTTCAACTACGTTAAGTCCGTTTCAGTTTCGCGGGTTTTCAAAAATCTTCGTTACGCGCTAATTACAATATATGATTGACGTTAACTTCTATACTGATCTACCTTAACGACGGTCAACGGAAAAAAACTCGGAAAGAGACAGTGCTCGGTGGAGTTCAACGATCCCTTGAGAAAGCGCCTGTAAATTGCGCGAGTTGTAACGAGAGTCAGCGAGACTGACTGAGTCATCGATATAACTTTACGTACGCACGTATGTGCACCCGTCACTACTACAGCTTCATTCACAAACACTGCGTTTTTACGCGCTGACGCACACACGCAAACGCGCGTGTACGTCTCGTTGCTATGTAAATATCCATATGAGCGTAAATATAAAATACGTCAGACAACTTTATCCTTATCGCGAGACTCTCTTCAATTATTTGCGAATTTTGTGGCGTAACTAAAAAGTAATAACAATGCAACATTACAAGCATATTGGAAAACATTTTTAATAGTAACAATCTCAAATAACTTGTGCTGATATATTAATTCTAAAGACGGGCGCAAAATTCTATTCATAACAAAGTAATTATCGCGCAAAACGTTTGGTTTTTATTCGCTTCCTTACACCCTCGCTGGGACAATACCGGTATTATATCTCAATACCCCAATCACTTTTTTCTTTTACTAAAGACGCGACGACATTCGTTGTTATACCCCTTTACTCCACGAGCGCGCGGCCAAATTTAATTTCGCTCCTGTTCAAAGGTCCCTATCGCGTGGTTAATCAACGCGGCAAACATTTCGCGATACGTATTGCACGACGTGCGCGTACATTGCCATTACCGGCGTGCACATAAACGGGCGCGACGCACACGCGAGCTCTCGTGCGAGCGGGAGAAGAAAATACGTAAACCTCTATTTTATATGCCACCCGCGGGCCGCGCGCGTGTGTGCGTATGCTCGTGTGTGTGGACACACGTGTACACGCGTCGGCTCGAGTATTATTCACTCGAGAGTATGTACGTACAGACACGTCGATCTATATACATATAGATATATATACGTAGATCCGACGTATACACACATATGTTTACATACGACCTTCCCCATGTATACGCCGGTATCTGGGTCAGTGTCTTCCCCGAGAGTGGCAATTTTCGATCCACGATTTGACGTGCGAGCGTGATTTCTTCAGCCCCCGCGCACTTGGCATTTTCGTCATCGAGAGATCCCATTGCGTTGACTTTGAAGCATTTTAAAAAAATCTTTCGGCACGGACCACGACCCACCGCGCCTCTATCCAATTTTCATAGCGACAGATTTAAGCGAGTCTGTGTTCCAGACGGATTTTATTTAATAAAAATTTCGAGATAGCGATAGCTTACACGCTGCAGGGAAAAAAATGTTTACAAGTTAAGCTTAAATATGACAAAATAATACGTTACGCATCGTGCGAATTAAATAGTTTAGAATCAGCTGACGACGCGATTCAGATTACATGTGTCTCATCAAACTTGCAAAATAAATATCGATATAAAGAAATGCGATAATTACGTTCTGTAAATGAAATTTTAAAAATAAAAATGATGACTCGTGACAAATTCAACGTCGTGTTATACGTGTGTCCAACACGTCTGGGGCATGTAAACATCGAATTATCAGAACAGTTAATAATTGGATAATTCGCAATAGCGATAAGAATTAATGCGGGAAAGGATATCGCTGTCCGGCACGATTTTTCCCGATCCGAGAATAGCAAATTGCCTGATATCAATTACGAGATCCTGCTAATTGCGACTGAAAGTTCCCGCGCAATACCACATACACAGCCACAATACATTTTCCACGAAATACTCCATCCCTTTAATTATGTAACGGCAATGCTCGCCGCTTTTCTCTTTGTCGCATTGGCTGTCATTACCGATGTAGTTAAACAGTCATGTTAATGCGCGCAATTTTATTCCACGCGAAACGTCTCTAAATGCAATGTCCAGCGGTGGACCACGTATCTCTTTTCTCGATGCATTAATGTAATAACAGATCATCAGTATTTTCGAGATTTCGTTAAAAAGCTTTTCGTTGTTGGCTAGAGTAGAATTATGCAAAAAGTATTACGAGAATCTTCCCCGTGCTGTATAATATTCTACTCCGAATGCTATACAGGCGATTCGTGTTAGCGGGAACGTTATAATACGGTCCCGTCATTGCTACCGTTATCACTTTATCTCACGTTAATACCGAAAAATGCATATCCCTGTAATTACCGCAATATTTAATTTAAATGATAAAATAAGTAATAGCGTAACAAACACGAAGAATAAAACCTCGAAAAAAATATAGCAAAAATAGCAAATACAATTTAATGTAAATTTCAGAGGAAACAAAATTATCTGAGTTATCACGAACGAATATCACAGTACATTACCATGTACTGTGTTTAATCGTGAACTTTTTCCCGGAGCAGCAACTTTCTTTTATTATACGTCTTTGTAAGATTTATAACTGTGACTCTGTGCTCTTCTTTTTCTTGCCAGACACTTTGCATATAAAATTGCAGCACTGCTTGAAAATACAGTGCGCGCGGTAGGAATCGCGCGGAATAATATATGCGTTGCGTATATAATGTATATCGAGAAACGAAGGACTTAAGTACCCATGATAATTAATGCATGAATTAATTCCGCGAGCAACACCTTCGATACGTCAC
Source organism: Temnothorax nylanderi (assembly GCF_030848795.1). NCBI lineage: Eukaryota > Metazoa > Arthropoda > Insecta > Hymenoptera > Formicidae > Temnothorax > Temnothorax nylanderi. The sequence continues at coordinate 245,294 of NW_027249094.1, read as the reverse complement.
GCAGTCGCGACGAACCGACCGGAGAAACAGTTGACGCAATCGCGCAATGGTTACGATTGAGTAATGTGGGTGAAGGCTAATGGCCGACCTCAAAGTTTTAATCGACAATTTTCGCGAAGCACCGCGACGCAACGCATTTATACCTGTCGCAATATATAATCGATGTACGAGCATTTTCCTCGAGCGAGTTCGTTTCACTGAAACGATGATTAACCTGCCCGTAATAAAAAATAATGGACCTGTAAAAACTGTTGCGTTGACCTATGCGAGACATTTTTTCCACTTATAAGAAAATATATCCTACGCGGATCCCAATACGCTTCAACAGGCAGAAAAAGCAATTAATAACGCCCGACAATAAAAGTAATTAATGATACTAAACGCGTCGTTTTACGTTCCATAAATTACATGAATCAAATTATCAATGCAACGATAAAATGCTACTTTACAATTATCATGATCGCTCTGTTGTTATGCGAAAATGCTTGTTTTGTCCGGCGCTTCCTCTTTGTCTCTAAAAATGATGATCGTGACTCTGGAATACAGCGTTGCTATACCGATAATGAAAAATTATCGGTATATATCGTACTTATAAACTGGAGATCGTAACGTATTACAGTTTAAGCTCAGTCAGTCGTCCAGGTGTAACGAGAGAGGCGGGTTTGAGAAGGGAAATACGCGTCTCTCTCTTCGGTCTCCCTCGAGTCCCGCGAGGTTTCGCACCTGCACGCACGTTCCAGTTCTCAGAGAGTCGCACGGCCTAGATTTTGCCCTGTTGCGATTCGTTTCTGCGGTATAATCCTCGCTCGTTAACTTCTCGGCGCGTTCGACTCGCGATTCATCGACAGTAACAATCGCGCTGTCGATGGGCAAAAATAGAGATTTTTGAAGTATCGAAAGAGGCACGAAGATTAAAAAATCAACTGGCAAACAAAAGATCAACGCGAGCCGGTCGTAGATAGAGATAACAAAAAATGTCAATATAACAATAGAGGCGATTGAAATTCGTTTTTTTTTTAACGAAATTTTTCATATAACTGAATATTTATTTACTTTTTAACAGATTGGAATTGCAAAAAGAGATTTCAAGCTTCCCGCTTGTAAAAGAAGCATAATAAACGATTAAATACGCAACTGTTAATTATTACTACTTTATTCTACAACTATTTCGATTATTTCATAAAATATACATGAAATGTAAAACTATGAAATATAAAAATATTAACAAAGTCACCTATCTTTTTCTTCCATTCATATAAATTCGATTATCATCAATTATTATATTTAATTACTCTAAATCGTTCCACAGTAAATATCTATCGAGTGACATTAAACGCACGCGGGAATATTCATAATCGTTATTGAGCTCCTGTGAAATCACTGACAATCTCGTTTGAAAACCGAAGGCAGACCGTATCTTGATCCTATAATACATTGGCCCGCGCATCTCGATACTTGTTAATGTTACGGAATATTTCACAAGGAAGTATTGATGGTAACACACCGCACTGGGGCAATATAGGACGAGTCGCAGTCGGCTATTCGGTTAGAAACCGGAAACCGGGCTCCCCCGTCGTGGCAAGACGAAACGAAATTGGCGGAAGTTACGCAGCGAAAACGCCTCGCGGTGCAGTCGCCCATAAATCAGCCCTCTAGCTTCTTTCGCTTCCCTCGTCCTGTTCCCCCTCTCGTTTCTTCTCCTCTCGACCTTTCTCTTCCTCGCTCCTCTCCCTTCCTTTATCATTCTCTCTTTCATTCTCCGTAGAATCGTAGAGACGTATCCACTTGTTCGGCGGAATGATCGATCATTGGCCTGAACGAGGAGCGGGTGCGAGCGCAAACGCGATCGACCGACGCCGACACGCCGCGCCGCTCGGAATCCGCGACCCTTGATATACACGCGGAATTCTTAGTATTCATAAACCAATACTGATGATTATTCAGCGGATGCAAATACCATGTGTTTGCACTGCCCGCGAGCGAAGAAACGGCCGCGCGCTTTCGACGTTAATAACTATGCCGGTAGCCGATACGCGCCGACGATAATAGAAACGAAAAGAATTAAGGGCGAGTTTATATAACGTGATAAGAGAAATAAGGAAGAAACATGCTCCGAACTCCTCCTGTGCCATGTACTCCTGCACTGGTAAAAAATTACATAATATAATACGAACGGAATGGATGGATAGAATAGATGCATGATGTGTATTGCATATGTATATTTAAATTAAGAGAGAAAAGTCGATAGAATGAGTTTTGATTTAAAAAAAGGGGGGCGATCGTTCAGGAGAGTTACCATGTAACTTCGTCACTTTTGCGCTTTGAATCGAAAAATCGATGGTACGAAAATACAGTTGGATTACATTGAACGAATCCCAGTGAGGGTTCGCCATTTCAATCTTGAGAGAATGCCTACTCATCAAAATCGAATTCGAGGGGTTTAAAGGTGAATTTTGTGGATGTTCGCGCTCGATCGTCCGCCGCCGCGGCGCCGCCGCCAGGTAACCGATTGCGTCACCGCGTTTGAAATATGTTCGACCGATTACGTGGAATAAGCGCGGAATCCTTTCCTCGTGGAGCAGGAAAGACAAAGGGAGCCGCTCTCGCGCGCACTGATCTCCGTAGCTCCGGGGAACACGTGTTCAAGGCCTATCCCTGTAATAGGCCCATAAAGATCGACGAGTTCCTACGAGATGATTCGTTATCCCGCGTGCCGACGAATTCTCTCTTCTCTCGGCCATCGCCGTCGGCCGGTCGCGTCTCGTATAAATAAAAAAAAACGCGACGACGCACACGTCACGGTAAAACTTTTTATCGAGGTGCAAAGCGACGGGGAATATCTGACGATATACCGTCTGGATTTTGAAGTACAGTCGCGCCGTTTCACGAGAGCCTTCTGAAACTTTCCAACTGGCCGACTAATTAAGGCGAGAGGAGGAATTCGGTTTATTGCAATTTCGCTTCTGTTCGCGGATTTAATGACGTCGCGGACTTACCTACCTATGAGGGAAAGAGCGAAACACGTGCTTCAGCAGCTTTCCATGCAGAAATACAGCGGTCAATGTGTTTTTATTAAAACTTGTGGTTCTCTGCTCGCTTTAACAGAAATAACTACCGCTTGAAACAAATGCAAATATGTATAAAAAAAAGAGGTGCATTTTTATTGGAAGCACTTCTTTCTTGCTCGCAAAATAGGATATTGTAAGATAAAGTATATTTAAATGCTCGTTACGGGGTAACTATCGTATGCAATTCAATTTTTGCTGCATCGTGTCCTGTCGCAAAATCGCGAAATAATTGGCGAACATCATTACATCGATTTTTACCGAAGGTTCTTTCTTTGTACCGATTAAGTAGCGCAGCGGGATACTGTTATTGTTCCAGATTGCGCCCGACTGCGAGAGAACCGAGTAAAATGTCGATTGTAGTCGCATACACGCTAAATTCACGCATTGTGTGGAAAGTTCGGGCGTGAGTTCGGCCAACTTCTCGATATTATATGTAGCAGACGTAACTACTTCGCAAACAATGTTTAAGCGCCAGACGGCTAACGTACAGACTCCGCACGAAGCGTAGGGTGTCAACACTTAACAACTGCTCATAAAGTAGAAAAACAACGTCTCTTTTAATTTCGCCAAGTGTTACATTATGAAGAGAGGAAAAAAAGAGAGCATCTTTCAGAGCCACTCGAATATAACGCTCGCGCGTACGACTTTCAGCCGACCTGCGAATCTCGGTTGAAGATGGCAAAAAAATCGATCGATATCGAATTGCGACTTAATTATTATGCCGTCTATTTTTGAGAGAGAATATTGAGAACTTGACGCTTCTATGTGTCACGCACGTGGGATTTCGGTCGCGGGAATCGAGTCGTCGTTCCATATGCGGAGCGCGGTGTCGAACGTGTCAAACACGTGGCCCGCTTCCCTGTATCGCACCTATTTTCGCGAGGCATCTGCTTTAGGAAGAAAATTGTATTTTTTGTCCTCGAAGCGTGACGAGCCCTTTAAAATTAATTACATCGTTCAAGATATTTCGCGAAAACGCGCGCGGATAGCACTCAATAATTATACAGCCGCGCAATTACACTTTCATGTACGCGCGCGCGCGCGCACACAAACGGTCCGAGCTCCGCTCGTCGTTGCCTCGTTACTCGTTTTCCCTAACGTCGGGGCGACTGCCTCGTTTAATTAAGGAATGTGTTAACTGATAAGTGCAGATGAGCGGGAGCTCTACGCACATGAGCGCGTGCGCGTCTATATTGCTTCCACGAGCACGCCGAGCGGTGACGCGGCGCCCTCGCTGCGTCGCTCAAGTGGGACACTGAAAATTGCGGAGAGACTCGGAGCTGAAGAAATTTAATTTCAAAAATTGATACGCCTCTCTCGCGACGTTAATATATTATCTTTTGTGCAACCGGTAAGATTACGGAGCAGCTAAGAAACTGAAACGAGTGAAACGAATAGGGGAACTTTTCACTTGGACATCTTTGTCGATTTGACATAGAAAACAAGAATCGAGACTTTTCGCGTGAGACATCGCGTGTATCCCAATTATCTTCACGTGGGAGAAATAAGAAGCTCTTACATGTCTAATTATGCTTTAAAAATCTGAAAATTTATCTTTTCATTTATTTTCTTTTCGGCATTAATCGAATTATAAATTTATTATGAATTTTTAATTTTTAAAGTGGATTATTTACGAACACGGATATAAGACTTTTCTTAGAATTCCGCATGTGTCAGACGGCGAGAATAAGTGATCTACGCATGCAGAGTATTCAGAAGTGCGCAAGCGTGAGCGTGAGTTCTACATGTAATTGACGATATATCGTGGTGATGTCGATGCTTGCAGCATCATTAACTTTTTGCGTCATCTTGCGATCTCGTATTACGCTATGATACAGCTGATATCTCTCTCTGATCCTGCCATTCATCCGCGATAATGAATAATCGCGTAATAAACGACTGATGCCTCAGCGCTGAAACAATCGTTGTCGCCTCTATTTTCCGATTAATCGGGACGGACGTGGCTTTTCGAAAAAAAAAATGTCCCGGAAATGCGCGACTTACTACCACGTTCGTTTCCCTTTTTCTCGCACGTATATCTATCGCGGCCGCTGCTTCTAGAACGACCCGTATAATCGGCCCACTTTTATCGCGCGGCGACAGTGGGCGTTGATACATCGCCGGCGTTTATTTTATTTTTTCGCGCGTTTAGCGCGCTGCAACAATGTGAAATTGCGCCGCTGGCGCGCGCGAAAGCGGATCGCCCTCCGCGAGCCGCGATTTTTCATGCGCACGTGCGACGATGTGAAGCGTTACGTGCACATAGTGTGCTGCGTATCCTCTCTCTCTCTCGCTCTTTCTCTCGGAGGGGATACGCGATACCCGTTGCTCGCGTGTATACGTACAAATGCACGCGCGCGCGCACTTGTACATATCGGTGCCATAATTTCGCATCATTCCTCATGCCTCTGCCTACATCATACCTGCTACGGAGAGCACTCCTGCAGCTGTCGGCTTTGCATGCTGCCTGCCTGCCTCTCAGTTGGCAGGGATCACGTTTCAATGGTCTCGATGCTTTCAATGGTTTTTAACGGCGCGAGCGAGCGAGCGCGCGCACGCATCGCCGGCTTTTCAATCCTTTGCAAATTATCGCGCGGAATTGCGAAAACCAACGGTCCACCGAGCACTCGAGAGAGATTCAGCAAGCTATAATGCGATCCTACGGGCACGATCCGCTGGATCTGTTGTCTGTGTTGAGAACTTTCGCGATTTCCATGTAAAACGATAAAGCGCTGAATTATTTCAGAGCGTGGGTGTGTGTGTCAAGTGTCGCGTGTCGCGTAATATATATTTATAGCGCGTTACACTCCGTTAGAATTCAGTTGATTTAATTTGGTGCCGTCATACACGAGTTCTCGATATGAAATAACGGCCGCTGAGAAAAATTTTCCCCAAAATATCTTTTCTATTACGCGATTAATATATGCGCCAGCTTTAACAACGTTGACATAATTAATCGTGACTTCATCGCAGTGAAACGATACTAAATGTGAATTCCTAAACCTTTTCCGCTGTTTCTCTTTACTTTGTCTTCCGACGTGATTCGATCTCACGTACAATATCAGTGAACGTTTACCTCGCATTCTCGCGAATTTAAAAACAACGTCTCCGATTTATTTTTCCATGCAGTAGCTCGCAAGACTCCGGTCTGTCGTTGAACACGCGCACACCGCGGACTCGCTCCGAGCCGCTCGTCGCTTCGTAACCGCTTCCTTCCGACTGCGTTCTGCGTTTAGTGCGTTTCACGCCAGACGGCAAACGCCGCGACGCGCTGCGAACGCGACGCGCCGCTCGGTTCGTCTGTCTACCGGCGCGGCGGGAATAATTCCCCGGTGGCGGCGTGGCGATAACGCGACCGTTTTTTTTTTTTTTTTTTTAGAACTCGGCTCGGCTCGGCTCGGCTCTCGGGCCTCTCGGTAACAGCGGCAAATCGGCCCGGCGGCGGCACCGAGGGAGGAGCGCGGGCAACCGACATTTTCGAGACAAAAGTCGTTCAGCGAGACCGGGTTGGCCTTCGTCGAGTCAGGTAGCAGCTGGAAAGGACCCGCAGCGTGCCGTACACGCGGCCATATTACGCGCGGAGGGATGTATACGTATATATGGACACATATGTGTGTGTATATGCATTATATGTATATATGTATGTATATCGGTCCGATATAATTTGGATTTATCCGTTCGGCTGATACTTCCAACGCCGGTATCTCGACTTTCATTGCGGCAGATCGATACCAGAAACCGGGGTGGGGCATTGTCGTATCCCCCCTTTCCTCATCCTCCCCCTCCTCCTCTTCCCCGTCCTTTCCGTTGCCACCGTCTCGCCCGCTGCTGCTGGTTGACGGCCGCGACGAGGGTCCTGACGCTGAGAGACGTAGGATCGTCGATGCTTAAGGCGAATTTACACGGTACGCTTTTGACAGATAACGGCCTAGATCGAGAGTATACGGGCAAGCGAAGAATCTCTCCGATTACGCGTGACAATGGTAATGATTCATCTAGGCCGCATAACGAATATTTCCCCCTCTCACTCTTCCTGTCGAAAAAATGATCTCAGAAATCTTACAACTTCCTATCTTGGTTACGATGCTGTTTCGATCGCGTCAAGTTCGTCCCTTCTGTCTTAGCAAATTGGGTTGCGAGGTTCTGTCGAACAGACTGTCGTCGACGGGTACGCGTCTAAGCTCGTTCGCTGCGGATGATTCACCCGGCACGATCACCGTCAAGGAACGAGCCGTGTAAATTCGCCTTTACGTGGCGGCGTTTGTGCGTGTGTATGTGTGCGTGTGACGTGCGTGGCCGGAGGCCGCCCGTGCGCGCGCCACGTGAACAAAAACAAGCGGCGCTCTCCTCCTCGACGAACGCGATCGAGGCGGAGCGCGGTTAAACGTAAGGCTTCTCTACCAAACGTCGCCGCGTCGGTCGTACCGAACACGTCCTAGAAGGCTGGATTCTCCACGGTTCTCTCTCGACCTTCGGCTTCCCTCGTCCTTCGTTCTCGTCGCTAAATCAAGACTAGTTCCCCAAGAAAAGCGTCCCGCCAGTTTACGTTCCATTCCTTGTCCCCTGGACGGACAACTGCGAGCTTCCTAACGTAATTTTCGACTTGGTCTGATCAGGAATATCTCAATAGTATCTCTTGAATAGAGACGATAGAGAATATAACGTGATCTGACCAAATATCACAAAATAATCTTGAGATAGTTACAAACACGAAATCCTCAATATGATCAACGCGAAGATAAACTCTAAGAAAATATTGTTAGCACCCAAAATAGTGTACTAACAATAAAAGTCTCCTTTTCCAGTCGTTCAGCTTGAAAAGTTTGTTTAGTTTAGAGATACAGAAATTTACTCGAGAATCCTTATCTTTCAGGAGACACGAAAAATATTCGGCGGCATTAAAATACAAGCATAAAGAAACGCTATCCAAGATTAGCCATCCAGATAAATCGAGAGGAAATCAATTGAGATAGAAGTTGGTCCAAAATGTCACGTGCAGCGCGAAATCGTTTTTTGATATTTTTGGAAGAGTAATTAAATAAAGTTGATTGCAAAATCAATTGACGTACTCCCAATTTAACGCAATTTGATTTATTAGAACTGAGCTTATTGCGTTCTTTCCCGCATGTTTTATTCGTGCGAACAAACTCTGTGAAACCTTATGTTAAAACCAATATAATAGAAACTATGTTGCAAAAACATCGTGTTTTCATTCGCATATGTATGCGAACATCATCGTATTAAAACCAATCATATACTCCTTTACATTCGCAGTGCGCAGTTTATTGGGCGCGTTAAAAGTACCGTAAATCGGACCGCTCATTATCAGAAATATTATACATGCGTCAGAGATCTCATTAAATTATTCAAATTGCAGTAAAGTTACGCGCCAATCGCTGCTTATAAAAAGCTCAATGTTGCATTTAGCATACATTATTTAAGTGTACATTAAACTGGTGACGACGGGAAGTTGGAATGAAGTGACTCGATTGGAAACCGATATTTTAAAAAGAAAATTCAAATCGATCTGCCCGATACCTAAATTATAAAAAAAAACCACTTTTATATTTAAAAATAGGATCTCTATTATTTCTCCTTTGGCATAGGAATCTAAATATCCTTTTTTTACGCTGCACAACGACCAGGAAAACAAGCGACGAATTAGAGATAATTCTCGAAATATACGGGCTCCGGTTTGCTGGATTCTCGTTAGAAATATCATAACTTCCGCCCGCTGAATCTGATTTTAACGGCATACAAGGCAACGATATTTCTCACAACGACTTGTTACGAGACGGATAATTACGTACGACGATAGATAAAGTGCTTAAGAATCTCGAGGAAACGAAAGCGGCGAATTTAATCAAACTTTTCGCTCGCGTCTACCCCGAAAACGCAATTAATGTGAGTTAGCACTTTCTCCCTCCCGTATCCCTCCCACACCCGCTATCAAGCAATGTGTCGCGGGTCACGCGAGCACGCGAAAGCCGGCGTCTCCACGTCGCAAAAACGCGAAACCGTCACACCGTCGCTCGGTGCACGGCACCGAGTTCGCCACGCGATGCTTTAGCGACACAACGAGATATGAAAATAAAACGTGAGCGCAGAAGAGAAATTGCATTTCGATCCCGATGTCGAACGGTCTTTTTCTTTTCGAAATAGGAACGAGCAGGGATGATGCATCCACGTGTTTAACCATCACGCAGCGATAACAGAACGAAACGTCAGAATTGTGGGCGGCGCGAAGCATATAAGCTTGTCATACGAGATTCTCTGTCGAGGATTAAACGAAAAATCGCAAACCGCAATGATGCGTTGCGAAAATACCTCCCAGCTCGTTTTTTGTACTTTATTGTTGCTTGGATTCAGGATCAAATTGATATCTTACGCGAGCGATCGATTTTTCGCGATTCATCGTGAATTAATTGCGTACCTCACAACCGCTCCGAAATAATTGTCACCCTAATTTATGCGTTTCCCTCCTTCCTCACGGATTCGACCGGGGACCGTTTGTAATATCGACAACGCGACTGCTCGCATCACCTCGGGCGATTGCGCGAAACGAGCACCAGCCAGCGGCAACTTTCGTGCCGCGTTTATGCCGTTTATGAGAGAAGTTCGTCGAACGCAGAATACGCGCGCGCCATTCCCCGCGTGTTTTCCTCGCGACGCACGCACGCGAGGTATGCTGCGAACGCCCGTTAAATCATAACCATAACGGAGGGCGCATTGCATTACGGCCGAAATGCACTTCGGCAAGCGATTCGCGGTGGAGCGGTAGTTTTTTTTTTTAATCCACTTTCGGCCGTTTTCGAAGCCAAAACGCGATCTCGCCTGGCCAACGGAATTCGATACTTTCTCTATTGCGATAGCCACACGGAATACGATTCCTCGACGAATACGAACTCCTCGGGGAAACTCTTGATCACTCGTGATTAAAAAATCGCTTTAAAACACAAGGTTAATTAACACTGCGTGGGCATCGTGTTTTCGGAGCACTCACCCGGACACCCTGGGACCTTTAAGTCCAAAGAGTTTCTGAAAGTGTTTCTGTGTTATAAAAATTCATGTATTGTATCATCTTTAAGGTTTCAAAAAGTGATCTCTACACTTACATAGGCCGGAACTGTTGCAAATTTTTTCCCATTCCCGTGGAAATTATAAATAAAAAATCGACTGTACCTTAAAAAGCCCACGGTGTCCGCGCAGTGTTAAGAAATGAAAGATGATTCTTTTTTTACAGTTAAATGCACATGGCGAAATATTTCTGCACGAGTTTTCTGGCGCACTTTCCCCTTTCCACACATCGTTAGCGAACGTCACGCGGAGCGACATTCGGAATAAATAAAAAGCTTAAATAAGTAAAAATGCAGCACTTTTAACGTGTTCCATTTCCGTTACTCGATTCGGGAACGATGCGGCCGTCTCGTCGCGGGCTTCTGGCTTGCACCGGGCAGGGCAGGGGGTCAAAGACCGCGGCAGACGTTACAGCCGTTCGAGACCCGGCGCGACGTGTACCTCCAGGTGCATCGCGAGTATTCTCGTCGCGAAATTATCCGCGACAAGTCACGACGCCATCGTTCCGATTTTACGGCACTGCCGATCCAGCCAACGAACATGTCGCCATTCTCTTCTCCGTCGTAGCTTTTCCGCAGCGGAGCTTTTCCCGAAAATGGAAATGCGAGAAACGTTAGGGCGAACAAGTCTAAAACGGAAACGAGAATTCTCGCACGATTCAACGTACGATATCGACGTTAAATTTTTTCGACATTAAATAAAGCGCTCCGGCAATAAAATAATATGCGTGAGAAATCTGAAACATCCACCACCGTACAATGTAATATTTGTCGAGAAAATTATTAGTACGCTTCATTATAAATAATGAAATGGCCGCATCGCGCGAGCTTTTAACTTCGACACATGAACATGTATAATTCGAGATATCTCGCAGTTTTCGATGGGACGGGAGTTTTAAAGCTGATAGTAAACGCATTTCCATATCCGGGATATGTTCCACACACATATATTCGGGTAAATTATTAATGGTAGAATAATTTTGCCTGAAGATAATCGGAGTAGTAGAATCTAGACGTCAGAGATGGACCGTTCTTGGAGTATTTCGCTCGACGTAACACGTGCGCGATAATACGTGTATATGCATCGACGAAAAGCGAGGTAAGTCGGGCGCAATTTTTCTTCGTGTCGGAAGAGTCGAAGGAAACAAAATCGGGGGATATACTTACTAATGCGCGATTATTTAAATCGGTAGGACGTCTCGGCTGCTAAAGTGCAACAGGTTGTGTTGACCTCTGATGTTCCTCAACGCGAAACGCATTTAAGAGAATGATTAATGTCCGCGATTGACACAAGTCGGCATTATGATTATTTGCGCTCACAGTCACATTATATTTGCACTAAACAACAAACTCGTTGTCGCTTGTCGGCGCGATTAAAAAGTTACATCCAGCGCCGGTAATAACGCACTCGCGCGACCATCTCGAATCAATTGTCGTTGTAGAAATTGGTCGTGCCCGCCACCGGAAGTCGGGAATGGTATGTTGTCACGTTGGTGTAGCGTAATTAACACACAGAGTTGCTTACAAAACACAACGTATAATCTTCGTCGACTTCTTTCGACACGACGCGCGGTATGCGCGCGCAATTTCGTAATTCTCCAGTTTTTTTTTTCTTTTTCAGCAGATATTAAGCGAATATGCAGGAGCGGCGATATTAAGAGCGCACGGAGATTAGAGGGAAAGATAGCACACGGTGCCGCGAGCTCGATTTTCCGTTACCGAGGTTGCAAACTTTCTGCATTCGCGAAACAGTCCGCACAGCGCATGCCGATATGTCGAGAGAGACTTTTCTCCACGGAACTGTCTCTTCCTAGTTCTCTCGTCGTCAAACAGTATATATAACAGTATTTATAGTCCAGAGACTCGCGAAGATCTGCGTCGCGTATTATCTCACTCAATTTCTATAAATCGTCATTCATAATTACGTTTCACAAACCGACGTTTACTTAAGGCAAATCCGCTTCAAGCACTTAATGATTTATTTATATCTCGATCATTTCCCCCGTTTCTCACCCGCAGCTCCGAAACTTCTATATGTTTTTATCACGAACAACACTCCAATTCATTTAACACTTTGTCGCTTTCAATCACTGGTGACTTAAAGATTGTTAACGTCGCGTTTAACGAAAGATTCATACCAATTCGCTGTTGTGGATTCCGCGGACGGCGAGGGACATTCCATACACGTCGTCGGTGCGAGCGCGGCCACTGCCGGTTATTCGACGGTTAGCGTACCGGTTGGCACTGTTGGCAGCCGGCAAAGAGCGTTCTGGCGCAGTCGTATAAAGACTCCTCCGACTGAAACGACGAACCGGCACGACGGCGCGGTGCGGCGCGACGCGACGCGGTTAATCGTGTGCGCCGTGTATCCGTTTACGCTCCGTGCGTGTCGCGTCGTGTCTTTCGCTCCCTTTTTTTCACCACACGACTCTCTCTCTCTCTCTCTCCCCCTTTCCGTGCCCCCTTCGTTCTCTCCCGTCCTCCGTCTCCGTCTTACTGAACCTCGCGCTCCTTTCGTCTCCTTGTGCACGATGCCGATGAACGTTCTCGCGCGAGTATGTATACGGGGTGTCCTAGAGTTATAACAGATATCGCGATAGATGAGCAGGAGAGAGAGAGAGCGATGATCGAAGACGATAATCGTCGGGTAGAAGATATCGTATTCTAACAATGTAGAAAACGGAGCATTGATGTATGAAAACTCCAAACGGGAATATAGATAACGAAAGAGAATTCGTCCAGTACGTACGAGTTCGAGGAGTTTCGCTATTTTACCGTGGTGCTTGCCGCTACCGTTTTATCTCCATGGGAAAATTCACTTCACACGAAACAAACAAAGAGACGCGTGCGTTCAAGGTGCAATGAACCCCAGCGCGCTGTCCTCTGCGCTGAACTCACCGCGAAGGTCCGATCTCGAATTCGATCGAAGGCAGAGTTAAAGGCGAAGGAGACGCGATTATAGCTCGAGACACCCCGTATGCGCACACGCGTACGTACCGCACACGCACGCACACTCCCGCGCCGAAGGCAGAAAAAAGAGAGATATATGCAGGCGCACACACACGCACGTACACGCAGGCACGCACGCACGTGCGCGTGGAGGAAAGAGAGAGAGCAGCGGCGCGATATCTTTCGAGCCAAGCCCAGCGTCCAAGGTGCGTCACGCTCGGAAATATGCGTGCGGTGCCTTCCGCCTCACCCTACGAGCCTACGAGCCTACCGAGGCACTACGACGGCACGGTGCAATATGCACGCGCGTGCAGTCGAGTCGAGTCGAGTCGCGCACGCCACCGAGCGGTCGGACTGAGGCGCACGGAACGGAGTCGAAACCAAGGGACACCGTACGAAGGGCTAAGGGCGCACGCAGTAGGAGAAAAGGACGGGGAAGAGGGTTCGGTAAAGGAGGGGGGACACTTTAGGGCGCCCGAAGCGGCGGACCCGCGGATTATTTCGTGAGCGAGAAGTTCGATCGAGGCCGCCTGCCTTGCCTGCCTGCCTGCCTGCCTGCCTGCTTGCCTTGCCTGGTCGGTTTCCCTACCCGCTCCGCGCTCGTGTTCGGACTTTACGATGTACTATGGGGTGTAACCGCTAAATCTCTCGAGCCAACGATGCCGTAAAAAGGGGTATTAACTCTACGCGCCCCGCCGTCATCTTTTTCCTCTCTCGACTGACCGCGTTATTAGCAGTTGTAACGTGGTGAGGTGACACGTTGAGGTTCTTTCGCATGATTAAGGAAATTAATGATGGAAGGAGGAGACGCTGCTTCCGAACATATATAAATTATTCGATAAATATAAATATGCTCGTAAACTTTCGATGCTGTTGATGTCGAAAATTTAACTGTCAAAGTGAACAAAGAGAGAACTCTTGTTATTAAAGATAGAGACAAAAAAATCGTCACAAAAATAACAGAAGCTTTCCGAGAGAAGAAATTACAGGCGTTTCATAATTCAATTTTTAATTTTTAAAGTTTTTGTGATATTCTCATCGCGAATTTCTGTATAAAAGACGCAACGTGCATTAAAAAGGCGAAAATGGAAAGTGTGCTACCGCGATCGCCGGAGGACGGTCATCCAGAAGATAAGGAACAAGGAATAAGGAATGCAAACATTCCGAGGTTGTCCGGCCGCGGAACGTGTTCCGAGAACGAGGCACTAACGATAAAACGAGCAGCCTCTTCCGCCGTCGGCCTTTTCCCGGCGCGGCGGTGCGGCGCACGGCGGCGCGGCGTCCCGACAGCGAGGATGTCGATGATCTCGATCTGCAGATCCAACGCGTGTACCCGACCGCGGCGTTAAGCGAAGGAAGGAAGGAAGAGGAATGCGCGTGGGACACAAACAGAAAGCGTGTGCATTTAGCGAGTAAAAGGTGCGCGCGCTTCCGCGAATTAATCTCTAATCCTTTCAACGACGCGTTGATTTTTATACCAGCTTAGTATTCTGAGACACCTAAGATAAATTCTTAAGTGTATATTTAAGTTAATTAACAGATAAGTTATTTCATCGATTTTATTACTTGATCGGTTTACGTTTCCCTATGTAGTCTTATCTGTGAGAATTGATAAGAATTAGAAATTAGAATAAAGAATTGATAATTTGAATTGTGTGTGTGACAAGAAGATTGGAAATTAAGATTGAAGGCCTATGACGTTGTCGCGTGTACGACTTTACGTTAATTGTACTTACTGAAAAGAGTTTATGTCGAATCGGGATAGCGGACTGGCCAGGCTCCTAGCCGAGTGTCTCCAGAACTGCAACCGACGCGCGTTGCAACCGGCGGAGAATACGAATTAGCGCGAGGGGTCGAAAGAGAAGGGGAGACAGCCGAGGCAGAAGATCGATTCGGCTCCGTCGGGGCACGTTTATTTGACGCTTCGTTCCGTAGTCCCCGCCGCCGCGGATTTATTATCCGAGCTTGACGCGCGGCAATCCTCGCAGAAAGACGTGCTCTTTACGTTCGCCCGATTATCGTTTGATTCACTAACGAGTAAAGCGCTAATTAAAAATGAGCGTCACGAGAAATGTAATTCCAATGCAACTCAAAAGATATTAAAATTAAATTTCAATTTTTTAATATTATATTTTATAAAATCAATAAGTCGATCGTGTTAAACGAATTATATAACTGAAGTTATATTCAGTGTCGCGAAAAAGTGCAATATATAGAATGTCAAAGAGTTATTACATTTTTTATCTTGACCCGTTCTGTGGTATAAATCGTGTCTCCAATAAAAAGTGTAAAAATATAAGTATTACCATTATTTTATACTCTTGCAAACCTTAATGAAAATAGAACAGAAATTAGAACACTATATCTCCTTCTTTAAAATCTCTTGAAATAAAATCTCTTTAATAACACGACGTCTCTTTCCGATCTTTATCATTTATCTATTTTTATGCGACACATCCATGCGGATGCGTCATGATACACAGGTGATTTCGGGGGAATTGTATTCTCGGAACCGTTTAATTACAGAATCAACTCATCAAGACCCGCGTTTTTTCATTGCGTGTCGTCTTACGATTACACCGCGTGCCCGACGCCCTTCTATAATCACGAGCTAAATATTCATGAATCTCGTTACAATGTACTTGCGATGACGGCAAAGAGGAATACCGATTTAATAGCGCGCCATATTTCCACACGCGATATGTAAAGATAAACTTGTACCGCAAACAAATCTGCCAGCCATTGATACAGTTTGACTCGAATATTATACGTATTGATAAAATTGATCCTCTTGTTATTTTACTATCCAATGAAATCAAAATGTTATCAAACCATCATCGATACCTTTACACAGCGGAGTGTGCATAATAATAATAATAATAATAATAATAATAATAATAATAATAATAATAAATTACATTTCCGATCTCGTGAATGTTGATGAATCGCGAGAAGTAAGCAATTGACATTGTTCTACAGATTTTTACAACTTGGAAGCTGCGATATCGTCCCCAACCAACTTGTAATTTTTTTCGCTATCGCCTCGCGACACTTTTTAATAATTAAGACAACCGCCGAATGTCGTTAGCGCTATACGAAATACCGGCGCACCGTTAGGGAACAATGGGAACGAGCGCGAACAATCGAGTTCGTCCGCTCTCAATCACCGTTCACGCTACAACGAATCTATTCGAAATCCATTCTCTCTCTCTCGTGCCCGTACGTATAAATGCACCTTAAAAGGCCGACATCCGAGGCGGATCGCGCGCACTCGTGACAGGTGCGCGGATAGAGGGGGAGGCAACGGATTAATTAATGGGCAGGACAACCGTAATTAAGCTTAATTAGCTCGGTCGTTAGTCACTGTGTGTTTATACAGTGTGCTTGTGGGTATCGGTCGCCGCGGCCGCGCCGCATCGGGAGTCATCATTATCGAGGAGGGCCGCGGTGACAAAAATCCATCCGATTCCGCTGCGCAGCCGCGCGCGCGGCAATGTTTCGGAATTTTATTAAATCGCATGCAAATACCACATGTATCTCGCGAGAGATCGTTCGTTGGAATCGGCCGCGCGCTGCGCTATCTTCTCGCGCAATACATATTCCGAAATTTGCCATCCAACAAAGAATTTGTTACATTTCTCTCTATACATTTATTTATTTGCGCGCGGACAATTTTTGCGGAAATATCGAAATAGACGCACGATGTTTTACGATATAAAGTGATGTATGTATGTTGTACAATAATTAACATGCAATTTATGTAAATATAAATTAAAATATGTGAAAACATGTGAAGATTCATTTACAAGAGACTCCCATTTGCCCATTTTTATTCTCGTTAAAAAAAAAAGATGTATCGTTGAAAGCCGTAAATGATACTTTCACGGATATATAAATCACACTTTTATGAACGTGTTTTTTTACTTTAATTCGTTTCTGCATAATCGCCTTAAAATTCACGGTTAAGTTCACATACTTGAAACATAATTTTCTGTGGCATTACTCGCGTAGCGTGATAACAAGAGAGAGCATTACCGTAAATAGAACTTGCGGCTAACACCTTTTAAAGAATATCTCAACAATCTCACATTGAGATATTAATGCCGATATGATATTGCGAAGATTGCATGGAGGTGCAGTAGAATTATAGACTGTAGAGCGCAAGATCTAATAATCTACGCTAAACTCGAAAGCTCGTTTCCGGCGATATGCGTTCCACTGGATGATCAAGACTAGCCACGTGTATGAAGGAAGCGCATAAATATTTATTACGAATAAAAGTTATTAATTGTTTCGCCGCCGAATTCCTATCTGTTGCGTAATGTTTATTTTAATTTACCGTCAAGTTGAGCTTTTATGTTGCCGATCAATAGCTTGGAAAGTTAAATTCAGTTAAAATCAAGCTCATTCTAATCTAAATCAACAGGATAAACGAGAAAGAATAATTAGAATCTTATACCATCAATTAAAGAGAGATTATCATCAGCGTTGGCTCACACGCTACTGAAATTTTTATTTTTATTATTCGTAAATGACGTATTAAGCGAATAATCAACCAGTCTAAAATTCGAGAACGATCTCACTTCGTCGTTGATCGACGTAAACCACTTCGGTCTTCTTCCAAAAATAAATTGCAACGATCTTGCGCGAAAGCACACAAAATCCCCTCTCTTCGCTCTTACATAATTATCACCGTGTTTAAATAATTGAATCACAAATCGAGGCTGGCGACTCCAGCAGCGAGCGTTAATGCTTTATTTAACGAATAGAACGAAAATGGAAGTTTATCTTCGCTTGAAAATACCGACTGACGCCGCTATCGACTGGCCTCTCTCTCTTTCTAATTGTATAGTTAATTATGCTCGCTATCCCTCTCGCATCAACTTCAAAATGAGATTTTAATGAAACAATCTCGATTATATCGAAATGTTAACGAAACTGGAAGTGTATCTCCCGTTCGCAAAACCGTATAATTGCAAGTAACGATTCCCCTAATTAATTTTAACATAACAGATTAATGGATTACGCGCTCATCTTATTGCGCATACGATGTATTTATGTTTACAATGTAAATCGAGCTTTTCAACCGTACTTTCTCTTTCGTCGCAAGTGTATATTATCGACAAGTCCCTCTTTTTTTCCTTCTCGCGCCGTGGCTTCGCCTCATCCTCGTCGTCGTCGTCGTCGTCGTCGTCGACATCGTTGTCGTAAATAAAATGGACGCGGAGACCGGCGTGCTGATCGTGCGGTACCTTGAATAAGTTAGAAGGGCTCGTTCGCGTGCTCGATCGATACCCCCGCGGGCTCGAAAGCCCGAAACGTCGACGACGCGCGGCGCGACGCGGCGCGTCACGTCACGTTGCATTTGCCGCTCGCTCGCTCGTCCGTTCGTTCGTTCCTTCATTCGTCTGGCGGGAACGTCTCTTCGAATGGACGGGGACCGGATGGATCCGGTCTTAAAAGCACGAAACGCTCTCTGGAAGCCACTCAGCGTGATTTCTCTGGGCAAACCAGTTTCGCGCAGGCTGGCGAGCGATGCGTCGCCGCCGCCGTCTTCTTCTCCCTCGGATTCCGCCGGTGCCGGAGTTCTCGGGCCCGGGAAGGAAAAAAGAAGCGTTTTGGCAGCCGAACGAGCGAGCGGTCAGCCTCGTCCCAAATATCAGACGGCGCGGCGGGGCGGGTCGATAACGCGAGACACTCCGCTCTCGTTCGTTGTTGCCAATGCAATTGTTCGTTCGTTCGTTCGTTCGTTCGTTCGTCCGTCCGCCCGCCCGTCCGTTCGGTCGCGCGGTATTTAATGCAGGGAATATATACCGGTTACTCCCGGTCGGAAAATATTTCGATGCATCCAGCGGAAATGACAAAATTGCACAAGCGCTAAGTGCGTGGCGATCGAAATTAATATATATGACATCAAATTTGTTACTGCTAATCTCGCTAGTTCTCAGTAACATGCAATATGCATCGAGCAATGATATCGGAAATAATATCGAATCGTTACATTCAATGTGATACTTTTCAATGACTTCGGATAGTACTTTTAGGCGAAAGATTTTAAAAGTTGTGAAATGTTTCCTTTTTTTCGAGTTATCAATCATTTGAAACATTGAAAAACAGTGTGGATACAGTCACCTCATTGTAACACACTGCAATTGGGTAATAATAATAAATCTACGAAAAGATGAAGCCCATAAATACGATGAGCCTTAAACACTGTGCCCGCTTATGCCATAAACACGCGATTACGATATCGTCGGTACAGCATAGCGCTATTATGACATACTTATGTTATAATAATACGGTTACGATCAGTTTTTACAGTAGTAAAGGGAAACTCGCTTTTGTTGGTAATGTAAATTACTGCGATTAAGTGCAATTTAATTATAATACAAACTGTATCGAACATCGAATATCAGCAAATTTGTAACGACGATCGATTTCCCCCTTTATACATGTTGGTTCAGCGAGTTTATCCGTATTGCATCCGGGGGATCAAAATCTATGGAGAAAAATTAATGAATGGTATATTCACGCGCGGAATTAAATTCAATTTTCATCAATATCCGCGCGGATGAGTTACGTGAAACGCAAATAATTTTATTTGCGTAATACTTTTCATTGTGTACCTACTAAAGAAGCATTATACGATATCGACGAAAATAATCGAATCAAAGTCAAGTTTTTTTTTTTTCGAAATTCGAAACGACATTTCTATGTCCGTTTTCTTACTCACTTACTCCTCTCTGGCCGCGCCGTGGATATCGTGTTAAAATCGCCGAAATCCGATCGCAGAGCCCTCGGGGGCAGGGAGAAGGCCGCTAACGAGAGCCAGGAAATTCGTGGCAAGAAAATGGGCGAACGTAACAGCAAGAAAACGGGTTGGGAATATCGCACGGTCTGACAGGGGCTTTACGTGCGGCGCTGCTGATTACGGGCGCGATCGAGGCCCCGGCGTATCTGGCTGCGCGCGGCGCGCATCTCGTAATCGCGATGCACCGCCAGTTTTTGCGGCGCATCTAACGCGCGAGCGGAACGGTGCAGCGGTGGCACGATTTCACGCGTATGCAAGAACGTGCGTACCGTAGCTGTTACTCCGACATACAGGATGTTCCGACAGGCCTGAGAAACCTCGATCAATGCATGATAGAAACGATAGTCCTCTCGATAGAATAAAAATGTCAATAGAGCGCTAACGAAGATTGGCGTCAATAGCTTCTCGCACACAGTTACGAGGGAATATAAATGAGCGATTACCTACAGATCAGGTTTTAGAGATGAAGCTGGAGCGAAGTGAAGCAGATAGAAAAATCTTATTTTACATTCAATTTCCTGAGAACGCATTTCGCGATCTTTAATTTGCGGCTTATTCGTTAAACGTTTTACACAGGGAATGAAAACATTATGAAACGTCGGAAAGCGAATTTTCGCAAAGATGCGGTTCACTTTGGATTCATCGAAGGTTTGTTAAATTCGTCGGAGTATAACGTTGTTGCGGAACAATCTGTACGGATACGCCGGGTTCTGCGGCAACCAACACAACCAACGGCCTCTCGAGTCTTCCACGCGGAAGCAAAGCATCCAACGCTCGCAAGACTTTGCGCGCCGCTCAGGGTATATTACGCCGAAACACACGACCGCATAAAAGTTTCGCGCCGCTGTTCGCCGCCTTACCTGCTCGTACACCCTGCAACGCTCATCTGCGGACGCCACTTTCAATTCTGATAACAGGGAAATGGTGTGCTTATATCCAACGCGAACAAAACGTGATACTACCGTGATACTTACCATCGTTACGCGATATTGAAAATTGTTTGAGACAAGACTACTTTTAGAGCGGCTAAAGTAAATAAATTAAAATTCATGATACGTTCTTCTCTCGTTCTCGGATAGTTTATCGCGTATTTGAGAAAAAGATACAAATTCGCTCAATATTTTTACATATTAAACCTGATAGTTATTTAATTAAATTAATGGTTTTAATTAAAAAATCTACTTTCATAAATATAGTTAACAAAAAATCTCAAGCTCTATGTTCAAAATTACCAAAGAATATAAAGATTTTCTCTTCGACTAGAAATTATTTCATTATATAGTACGATGATTGTTTCGTGGAGTAATTAACTTATTTATTTTAGCTAGCATGTAATGTAAGAAACATTAAATTGGAATATCATGCTGTTTTTTCACCAAAAAAATATGAATATTAAAAAAAAAGAATAAAAAGTAAATATTTCGTGAAAATATTTACTTGGTAACGAATATGTTGATTAAAATATGGACGCGATACATAAATTGGACGTTACTAATGCACCGGCATTCATCTATCTACATAAACCGTAATCTGCTCGATATTTTCGAGATATTCATTCGTTTCGAATGATTTTACCGGGGCGAAACTCGATTTTGTTGCTGCGAATGATCCTTATAGGGCGGACACACAATTCACAAGGACTCGTCGTGTCGAGAGATGTTCGCGAAGCGTAACGAGAAGTCGTCGGAGCGAGTCGCCCTGTCTTCTTGTAAGAAAAAGAAGAAAGGAAAGGATGGAGATCCGCCACTTCCGTCCAATCGTATCGTTACGAGCTCTTGCGTTCGCGGACGGTGAAACTTCTTGTTACTCAATCAGTATGCAAAGAGCGTTTAACGAAGAAGCGCGCCGATTTTCGCGTCACGCCGAACACTTCTCGATTACGGATACCGATTGCGAAATTCGATGACGAATTTTGAGAAAGAGAACTTTCGAGTGCGTGAGTAAATTTCATCCTCGTTATAGTTGACTCCCGATTCTCTTTGTGACCGAACATGCGCCCCACGACATTCGCGATGCCCGGGTGTCCTCGGGCCTATGCGACGGCTAGATACTTGCATAATTGATTTGCCGTGCCGAGTCATTACTTCTATTATTAAACGTTATCGTCAAAAGAGTGCCTGGGCGAGAAAAACGACGACGGGCCGAAGAAGCCGCTCATTTATCGCGAGCTGCCGCATTTTAGATTTTATCGCCGTAATTACAGATCCTCCTTCGGCCGGTATTTACCGGCGCTTTTTAGGGCCAGTAGTAAACGAGTAAATAAAACTTTTACGGCCATATCTGGCGGCACCTGCATACACACGGCCAGACTCGCGGCGACGAAGAACCGAAGATCGTACGTGCGTGCGCGTGCATGCGTGCGTGCGTGCGTGCATACGCACGATGACGCCGGTAACGCGTACGTGTCTCGCACCGCGAACGAATCGTATGGCGTAAAACTCGATTCCGTTACCTGCCTATCCTCTCTCTCTCGTTCTGATCCGTTCTCCCCCCCCTGCTTCTCCCTACGCGTATCCCTCCTCTTTTCGTGGACACGCGGCGGATACGCACAAACGTATATGCATGCATGCACGCACAGAGATGTCCGCGCAGAAATGCCGCCGTGCCACGATGACATTCGTTCGGGCATCATTGGAAAGCCCGATTCAACCACGAATTGTGAATTCATTCCGAATAATAAAATTGAAATACGATATGCTTCATTTTAGTATCGTAACTTTCAAATTCGGCTATTCTAGATTAATCAGATCTCGTATATCTGCGAAATATTCGATATTCTTTTTAATGGCAAAGAGAAATGCATATTTTAAGTAGCTATATCTCATCTACTTAGAGAAAATAGAATTTTTAAGCTAGATTACATATTCAAAACTGTGAAATATTAAAAGCATTATTTTTTAAATAGATATTAATATTTTCTATATTATTTATATTTTTATTAAATATTAATATATTGATACTTTATTATAATTTTAACGTTATATGTTTAAACTGATAACACAGCATCCATTGGAAGATAGCATCATGTTCCTAATGCGTCTTTTGTCTGCGCTGGTTATTTATCAAAATGATTACGTTGAAATAATGATCGGTTAAATGGGTGCACAGTTTGCGCTGAACTTGATCTAATTTGCGTAAGACATTGACGCATGCACACCACACGTTTTGATACCAGCGAGTGCGATCGCATATATCGGATAGTTTGACAACCGCTGTAAGTTCATTATCCTCCTGTCACCGGTGATCTGACCGAGATAACAAAATTGTGTCGGGAACGTGGCAGTCGAGCCTAATAATCGATTATGTGTGATTAACAGAGCGATTTAACGTCATTATTATAGATATAAGTCTGATTAATTTTTCTTTCGCGCCTAAATCGTTCTCGGTGTTATTGAAGGAGAGAATAAAGAAACATTCCGCGCGTCACTGAAATTTTGCCGTCAAGTTCCGCGACGACGATAGAGAAAGGCTTTTTTTCTCGATTATCCACTATCAGATCAGGCTTCGCTAAACCACAAGTACGTTTTGTCTTTGTTGCTCGATGCTATCCGATTTACAAGAATCTCATAACGCAGAAATCGCTCTTCAGTGACGTCCGCTTTAATGAACGCCTCGATATGTAATTTTTCTGAGATGCTTTCACATCGCGGAAACTCGATCTTGATCGTGAGTCACGACGATTTACACGATCCGTCTCTATGAAGATAGCCGGACGCTGTACATGTAATGTCAAGCATGTGACTACACTGACTGCTCATTACAATCTGTTACACGCGCATTTACATAACAAAACATAAAAGTATAAAATACGCGCATAATATAAAGACGCGCGTTATTCTTGTGCTTATTTGATTGCCACAGAACACGAGACATGAGACAGCATCAGCAATTCTCAGACTTAAACATTCAGTATAGTCGAAAATACCACCCACATTTAATTCATCACTTTTATTTTTGTTGATATTTTTGCTGTGAATTATTGGAGAATTTAAACAATCATATGCAATAATATTTTTTAATTTATATTTAAAAAAAGGAGATACCTATATAAACTTAGTTTAAATTTTTGAAATTTCAGTTTATATTTTCGTGCAAAGCTGCGTTAAATAAGACTACGAAGAATAAATCGAAATGAAATTAAAAACTCAATCACTGTCCCACTTTCACTCGCTTCAACTTACTTTTCTAACTCAGCTGGCGATTGTCCCCGATCGCTATATATTTTCCCTGAAACGCGAGTTTTCAGCTTCAATCTGATCGGATCTGCGTGCTTCAGAATTGGAACTAAAATAGACACGCGAGACGAAGAATGAATTTGGCCACGCTTCTAAGAGAGCGCGAGTTATGCAAAACCGACGCGAATTAGAACCCGCGATGCTCGTCGAACACACGGAAATATCTCGTACACACCCGCGATATCTATTGCAACTGTCGTACGTGTATATAATTCTTCTAAAACGCACTCGCGTCACGGAAACTCGAAATTAACCTGGATAACGGTGAGCGAATTCACGAGCCCGACATCGACGCTAACGCCGACGCCGACGCCGACGCCGACGTCGAGCCCGACGCCGACGCCGCCGCCGCCTGTCCAATCCGGATAATGAAACCGCGTATGTGCGGGATATCACGGCACGGCTCTTCGATTATTACATCGGGGGCGAATTCCAAATTTCTCGTACATATCTCCCGTCCGATGCATCGAAAACTCGCCTCCCCAGTATATCTGGCATTCGCCCGAACGTATCGACCCGACCGCATTCGGCTGTGCATACGTACATTCGCGGGCGTCATCGCACCGTCGCGAAATGATTGCGCGGGCCGACCCTCGTTACGCGCTAAAATCATTGCGGTAAACGTGCGAGACGCGCGACGCGACGTTAAAATCACACGAGATACAAACTGCTGGAGAGCGGTTAATCTGCAAACGCACAAAAACACCCGCGCTGTCACTGTGAATACTTCGCCGATCCGTCACTTCTTATGACTACGTATCTGGTTTTTTTTTCTCTTTTCACGACACAACGTGAAAATTCCATCGAAAAACATCTTCTCTTATTGTCACTCCAGGCGCTAGTACGAACGCATTCAACGTGACCTTACCATCCCGCGAACGTTTCCTCTCGCTACTGCGAAACTGAACGCGAGAGGAATTTATTGGCATGTAATACACGGTACGCGTATGTTACGTAACTTGACGTATGTATTACCGATACATACATATACGAAGTGTCCTGCTGCACTGTTGTGTTCCCAGCCATTTGCGTGAAAGAATAAACGGCGAAATATCGAGACACACCAACAGTTACCCTATATTATAAAAGAACCTATTTAACATCGAATATGAAAAGAGTCTAATAGATCAAGCTCTAAAGGCGTTCTCTTGTACAAACTCGTTTTTTGATTAATTTCGAAAGCCTAAGAGCCGATACTTAATATGCAAGATTAGAAACTCACAACAAACAAAGACGAGCACTGAAATCGCGCTAAAAAAAAAAACACGCTTCTAAACACGTTGGAGAATATATCCTAGGACGCTTTGTATGATTTACAACGGCTGCACATTTTCGAACGGGTGTGCAATATTCGGACGAGGTAAGCGGACGGTACGGCAATGAATTATGAAAGTGATTAGTTATGCTCGTCACAGATGCTACCTCGGTAGATAAAGGGCAGTCTCGCTTCCCTTCGTTCGCGTACCCGGACTTCCACAGATGCAGTTCGATTTTCACGTAACCGCTGGGATTAATAGCGAATCACAACCGAGATCTTTCACTTACATAAACAGTGAAGGGTGCGTTACGTCGCGGAAGTATTATTCGTGACGTTTCTTCGTCAAATTCAAATAACAGAGTTTCTCATGGATAGCATGTTTCACCATTAGTAAAATTATCGCGAGCAGTTAGCTGCCAGTTTAACAAAACTGTGAAAATCAATTAGAAATCGTCTCCTAGTTAGCAGGCATTTTTACGAAGTTTCGAAACAAAATGAATAACATACAGTTCGTTTTTTTTGAAATTAATAATATAAATTTGTTGACATTCTGGGAATTGTTTCAGATTAGAAACTCACGGAACACTAATAAAAATTCGAGCTTTTGAATTATAACAAATAATTGTAATAATAAATCAGGAAGGACGTATTTATGTAAATATATACAGCGTATAAGACACTTCTAGTATTACTCGCGGAGCTGTTGTACGCGTATGTGTGTGTATCTGTCATATGCACCGGCGATTTTTAGACCCCTCGTATAAAAACACGAGATTAACGAGATTAAGTGCAACGCGCATTCGCTGTAAAAGAGGAGGATCAACGTGCACGTAGCACCACGACACGGAAACCGGCATAAATACCACGTGGCTTGAGAACCCGGCACGCGGTAAACGGACTTTCCCGGCGCGGCGTGCCGCGCATATGTGTACGTATTTGTGTACTTGCTACGTGCGTGCGTGTAGGCACACGCATGACATGGGTACGCTAACGTAAAACGTTGAATCTACGTATTTGCAGCGCGTTTTCCGGGAGAGTTTATCTCAATTTGCCTCACAGTGTTGCGTTATAATAGCTGGTTTTCTATCGCAAAACTCGACTCGCTTGACAGATTCTCGAGGACGATCGACTCACCGAAGATTATTGTCGATTCGAGTTCCCGCAATAGCTTCACGATGAGGCGAAATCATGATAATGTCTTTTCCTCGTACGTGTTAAATCCGTCGCTTCATAACGACATGCTATGCCGTATGCAAAACTAATGGATTCACTCCGGCGTCACATAACGGCTATAGATAATTTTAATCGTATCGCATTAAGCAATATAAAACCAAGTGACATTTGATAGGATTTTCGTAATAGCGCCAACTTATTTTAGCTTTCGTGCTTCCATTGTGTTCTCCGTACAAATATTATTCAGTCTCATATTTGCATAACGCGATCAAACAAAGTTTGCACTTACGCTAAATATGGAATTCCTATCGACAAATTTGCTTAACGAATTTAGATCGAGGATACATTATTTCGTTTGACGTTTCGTATAATAGAAGGCTCCGAAGAAAACGCGAATACTTCGTAATCCCACGGACTAACCGAGTGCGTCATCGACGGTGTTTCTTCGAACGGTAAGAAAGATCATTGCGAAAACAAACGCACGAGCGTTCTTGAGTCTTTCGAAATGCGATTACGAGGCGTTCGTTCTCAGCTCGCTTTTAAATCAACCTGCATTTAATCGGACGTAATGTCCGACTTTCTTGTGCCATTTCCGCATTGTACGCCGGTCTTTCCTACCTTTTTTTCTCTTCTATACTACAACGACAGTCGAAGCAGATCGAAAAGATTCTAAATCCTTATCGAGCTTGTGAAGCAAATAGTTTGTATAAATGTGACTTCAATAAAGAATGCACTTTTATGTATAATAGAGAAAAAGCTAAAATCTTCGTCAATATAAATAAAAATGTTAAAAGATACAGATATTCTTTATCTTAAAATACCAAGGAATACTCTTAATTGCCAAAATGGTAAAATAAATGACACTATACACTTTGTTTCTTTCACTCTTCTTTCGTCGTGTCTATGTCTTTACTACATCGATATTACTACGAGTTAAAAAAAAATCGAGGGAACGTATCTGGCGACGAGAACGTCGCCATTGCAACGCAGTGCAGCGAACGACAGTTGCATTCGACCGTGGTTGTCGCGAGCCGTTCGCTAAGCAGCTGCCTCTCGTCGGAGAGAATCGTAACGCGAGGAGGCAAACCGGGAGGACGGCGGCAGATGTAAACGGGAGAAGCTTTTACCTTTAATGGATTCGCCCGGGGGCCAACGGGATCTTCGGGGTTGAAAATACCTCGGTGGTAACGAAGTTTCGTAACGAGCGGCAACGGTACTTATGCGGTATACTGCGCATGGAGGGGAGCACCCACTCTGCATCCCAATTTAAATTCCAATTGCAGGCGCGATCGGACTAAAATCAAGTGCCGACTTGCCAAGACCTGGCGACGAGTTTTTTGCGAATTTCGCGGCCACGTTGTTGTCTCGTTCGCGTTAAATTTTCGCCATCTTGACCTCAACAGTGGGAATTGTTAAGAAAATAACTAAGTCGGCAGAATTATTAAAAAGACATATAAAAGAAGGATTGGTACATACTTTACTTATTTTCTACATTTTTACTTCTGACAACGCTGAACTTTCTCAAAACTCGCTTGTTTTACATTCCACGGGTTAATCTTTTGAGAAACTTTCGCGAGAAAACTGAGTCTATCAGAAAATGGAGCAAGTTTTAAGGTCGTACTTATAATCGTAGTTATCATTATGAGAAGTCCGTGGGAATCGCGAGCAATTACAAAATACAGCGATAACTTTTCGCCAGAAGTCATTTTTAAGCGCAAAGTTTTGTTACTCACTTATCACGAGAGTGGGACGCGGTCGGGATAAGCATCTCTTAAATCTCTTTAACGGGATATCGTTTTAATCGTGACATTCAGGAGTAGGGTAGAGCGTGGTCAAAAGTAACGCGGGGCGAAAGTAACAACTCAAATATCTATAGTTATAGGCATAGATGCGCATGCGTCTGTTGGTTAACGGATGAAGCTGAACAAGCTATAACGTGTCTCAGAACGGCCTCGGCCTGGGTATTGAGTATAAACTATAGATATTAACTATAGTATTAACTATAGATATTTGAGTTGTTACTTTCGCCCCGCGTTACTTTTGACCCCGCTCTACCCTACTATATCAATTTTCAATGACCTATTCTACGGGATGCCGATGTTAATATTCAACGATTTTCGGTATATAAAAGATAGACTTCTCTCTCTCTCTCTCTCTCTCTCTCTCTCTCTCTCTCTCTCTCTCTCTCTCTCTCTCTCTCTCTCTCTCTCTCTCTCTCTCTCTTTCTCTCTCTCTCCAATTTTTCAATCAATACAGTATCAATTTAATTTGAAGCGCTTGTAAAGACTCCTGTTTTATTTGTTGCCGTTGCTAATATTTCAAACTAAAATACTATAGAAACTATATATGTAGATATAGAGAAGAAGACACGTCAACAGGGAAAGCTTTTTTCACGCAGTCCGCAAAAAGTAGAAAAAGGCCGTTGAAATCGGCACGGCACCCCGTGTTCCCCGTATTCCAGCTATCCGTAATATTCGCGCTATTCACCGCTCACAACGTGCTCGCGTCCGCTCTCGCTGATTATTCGAATATTCGAGGCACCCAAAGCGTTAAATATTTCCGACCGGGTTTGCTCGATACACAGAGTATCCTACTGAAAGTATTTTAATGACAGATTCTTTGACGTATTTCGAGTGAATTCTTCGTTGAGAATTCTCGACGGAACCTTGTCATTTTCAACATTAAATATCTCAACAAGTGCTAAATTGCATTTTTATTGACGTTTACTGCGAATTAACCGAAAATGGAAAAGTTGCGACTGTCCATTTAATTAATTTAAACACTTCATCGGTAACTCGTTAACTAAAATGTTTACTATGTTAAGTCTTATAGGATTTTTTTTTATCAAGAATCAATTCCAAATTCGTCAAATGTTATCAAAGAATTTTCCGGCACGTCACCCTGTATACAGCGCGGGTGATCGCGACGCGGCGTCCATCGTAGCAGTCAATACGTCGAAAAACGCAAACGCGCATTGCAAGAATAACATATAACATATCTACGTCCGTGTCGGCCTGTACTGCATCACTGCGCGCTATCCAATTTGAAATAACGAAGGCACGAAATTCTACGCTGCGTTCATTGCATTCCGATATACGCTTATAGCCAAAAACATACGCTTCGTAACGCGGAAAGACCTTTGTGCGCACCAAAAATGTTTATTGTAGTTCCAGATGTAAACTAATCCTTCGTTTGTTTCCAGACGATAATGTAGTGCCGATCATAACGTAACAACTCGGTTAACTATATATAATTAGATTTAATTGATAGCTAAGAGCTGTAGACAGAAAGGTTGAAGGTTGAGAATATTAAAGATTGAGAGTTAAAAATTAACTCACAACTTGTTTTAACTTGCCGATTCAAGAAAGAAAAGACATATATAAATTTTCTATATAAATATATAACATCTAATATAAATATAAAATATTTAAAATTATCCGTAACATTTATAGAAGGATAAATTGGAGTTTGTTCTTCAATAAATCCGCATCGAAGCTTTTTCGATAATCAGTTTACGTAATTCGGGATCTTGAGATGCGAGAATCGGGAATGCATGAAAAAGACGAACGAAATTTCACCTCGTTAAACCAGTAAAGGGTGAAAGAAAACAAAATTCCGGAGTCCTGCGCAGTACCGGGTGTGTCACCTGTATGTCGATCTGCGTCCAGTCTAATGGAACGTTTTCGCGAGCATGAGAGACGAGCGTGTAATAAATGCGCGAACGGTTTCTCGGTCCCTCCCCCTCTCCTTTCACGTCTCACCGCTTTCATCTGCGTCCATCGGCACGCACGCACACACGTACACACACACATATATACACGACATACATGTACACACCACATGTGCGTTCGTGCTGACACGCACTGCCGGTACGTTAAAAGACGCAGGGACGAGAAATCGCTTCTGCAACTGGATTCCACTAGCCGGCCGGCAGGCCACAAAACTTGGCCGAGGCTCAAAAGAATCGCGTCCTCTTTCTCTGTCTCTCTTTCTCTCTCCCTTCGCTTTTCCCCCTCTTTCCACCCTGTTCTCTCGTCCATTGCTCGCTTCCTTCTCCCATCGCTGTGCGGCTTTGCGTTCTACGCATCGCCGAATTGCGGCATTCATATACCCTGGCGACGGACGAAAGGAGAAAGAGGACGAGGAAAGAAGAAAAATGCGTTTATTGGTACTCTGATATTTTGATAACCTGAGAGTACATGGTATACAATACAAAGCTAATATTAACCATTGTAATACTGGCCCCATAACTCCGGAGAGTTTTGCCCTACTGGCATATCTATATTTCTCCTATTATATCTGTATTTTGATATACTTTTGAATAAACATAATTATTTTCCATTTTGTAGATTCAGATTATCATAAAAGTTTTATATCAAAATGTTTAGATGCGCGAGTTTGTGTGTAAATCAATATAATTAGCACGAATCTCTCAGGTTTCCGCATAAAACCCAGCGATTGCCGGCGAAATTTGTCGCGCTCATTGCGCGGAACGGTAAGTATGCTTTATATTTGATATCCTGCGCGAAAGTCCATTCGTCACGGATGTATTTAATTCTTTAGAGTGCGCGCACTCGACACGTAACATAGCAGGAATAAACCTGTCGGAATCGCCGACATGGCTACACGTCAGCATCGTCAGGAAGTTAAGGCCCCCGCACAATGAAAAATATAAGGAACAAGGAACAGATATTAGCGATTAGGACTAAGAAATCGGAAATAAAACTGGATGTACAATGAAAAACACAGGTTTGAATAAATAATTTATAAAAATAAAGCGTAAAAAAAATAGCTGAAGTTACTATTAAAGAAAGGCGAGAAGACATAAAAGAAGGGAAAGGATTATTCGAGTATTGTTACCAAATGTGACCAGGGCTATATTCCATATTGCATTGAGTAAGATTTAATGAATATTTATAGAATATAATAAACGCTTAAGAAGTCCGTTCTGTCGTGATCATTAATAACAAATATTACTGATGTTTCGTCGACATTAAAATCGACTGTAATTAAGCGGTTACATGATCGACCACTAATAGGGAGCAAATTTAAACGCTGTAATGGATTGCATTTGCCAAACGTCACATCTATTTGCCCGTAATGCATGATCTTTAACTAGGGCCTCGGTAAAAATAATCGAAATTTATGCGGCATTCGTGCTAAAAGCTGAAAGGTTAACCATCTCCGCGCGTGCGACGGAAAAATGCGACGCGATAGCTCGCGGCGAGGCAAAACGCGGGCGTTCGTGTCATTTCCAGGTCGTTTAAAGCCCACGTATAAACGCGCTCGGTTCAGCCTGGGTTGGCTTGGTCTGGCCTGGCTCGGCACGGCTCCGGCTTGGCACGGTCGAATCCAGAATTCGTCTAGCGCGCGTAGCCCCGGCCACACGGGCCGGGAAGGCAGAAAATTATCCCTCGAAACCTCTCGATCGTTCTTTCCCCTTGTCTCACTTCTCTCCCCGCGCAGCGGTATCCTCCGCCCTCCGCCTCTAACGTCCCTATCTGTCCCGCGCTCTCTCCCTCTCATTCTCTCTCCCTCTTTCTCTCACGTTCTTTCTGTCTCTTCCTCCCCGTCTCTCTCGCCGCGCGCTCCACGCTCTTTCTCGACCGTCGTCCGGGTTCCATCGTTTTCGCGTGTGTACGTGGGCAAGGCGCTCGATATTTCAGGCCGTCGCCTACGAGAAACGCAGTTCCTGGGGGCGTGTTCCGCCGCACTACCATGGATGACGACGCCGGCAGCGGCGGCGGCGGCGGCGGCGGCGGCTGAGGCAACGGCGACGCGGCGGTGGCGGACTGAGCCCGGTGTTACCTCGCCGCGCCGTTCGTTTACACCGAGAACGCAAGAGAAGAAACCGAGAGAGCACTGGCATAATTTCCGGCGGAGACGCCGGCGCGAGCAGCGCGAGCGTGCCTCTTTTACTCGCCGCATCCCCGGAGTGAGTCGATCCGGAATCGAGACCAGCACAGCGCGCGGTCGAGCGGGCGCGAGTAATCGAAATTTCGTTGCCCGTGAACTGGGATTGGAACCGATGTAATTTCGACGAATTCAATTCTCTACGTTGCCAGGTAGCGAAAAATGGATCGCTTTATGCCAATCGTCGCGCCTCCGCTACTGCGCGAATAGACATTGGAATGATGTTCCAAGTCCTGATAGCATCGAAATTCTTTTAAAGCTGATCACAATTATACCAGTCTCGATGCCCATTTTTAGATTTTCAGCTACTCTAAAAAGAATCTCGGACGACTTTTTAAAAATAATGGAATTAATGTTGCGTGAAACATTTTAGCGAAAAAAAAAGGATGCTAAATGGCGGAATGTACAGTGGAAGGACGATTAACATTTCCATATACATATGAAGTTCGTAGTTTGCTTCAGTGCTGACAAAATTACGTGGTACCCGGGAAATGAGTTTAACCATATAACTGATTTATAAATCATAAGATAATTATCATTTATGCAAACGTGAAAAAAACAGAAAAATACTGACGAGACAGTGTCTTGTTCAAAATTCAAGGAAACTTTAGTTCTCTTCGAACTTTAGTTAACTGATATTTTCGGGCAAAATTCAGTATGCGCGCGATTGTAATCGATATTCAGATAGATTCTAGTTACTGATGGCATAATAGATAAACTACATTAATACTGAATGCACAAGCCAGCTAAGGTTTGTGTTCAGAGTTGAGTACTCGTATGCTTCGGAGTAAATCGACGAAATACTTCAACGAGATTAAGCAATTCAATACTCGCTCGATCGAGTGGAACTAACTGCTGTGTTATATGCATTTCGACAAGCATATTGTTAATACGATGTGATTTATCATATTTAATTTGGGGATTTTCTTCGGTAACGCGAAAATTAAATACGAATTATTGGATTGATTGATAATAATTGATTGATAATTGATTTTCATAAAAGTTCCGTTTTACTTAACAAACTGAATTTTTGTATTTAAAAAAATGTTATAACAGCATAAGTACTGTAAATAATACGCTCTTAACTACTTAATTGCAACAGATAAAATAATTAGATGGATAATACTGGTTTCTCAAAAGAAATGATTCAATAATCATATACCTATAGCGGAACTTATTTATAAATCAATCCAATAATTTTTAGCTCAAATTTTTCGAATGTAATCAAGTCAATCTTTTTTATGTTATAAGAGCACTAAAAGTAAATATTAAAATATAAAATGGTAAAAAGTAGTATTTTTTTTTCTGAAAGCTATAAAAAGCGTATCATAAAAGTGTAATCATAAAGATTTAAAAATAAATATGTCAAACGTGTGTCTAAAAGTGACGACAAAAGTTCAGATGGAACTCATAAAAAATTTAATTAAACATCAAGAATGGTACTTGAAAAGTCAACAAGCTTTTATAGAATTATCGATCGTAGAAATATAAAACTTGATATAAAACCATAATCCAATAATAATCATTATATGCATTTGCTTTCGCACGGCAGTTTCTAATGCATCTCTCGTTTTTCCCCAATTATATATAGTTGTTTTATTTTCGCTGATTTTAATTGAAGATTGCTTACAAGAAATATAAAACAAATAAAAGATAGAAAACATTTAAAAAATGAATAATTTCTGTCTGAGGAACAATATCTTTCAAGTAATTAAGATGCATTTAATGTGCATTACGTTTTATTGAAATAAATAATTTTTCTCTATATATAGAAAAGATCAATATTGTTGTTATTATATATATTTCGCTTCTTTCCTGTTTATCGAAGCATAATTTCACCGTTTTGAAACACGCGAGAGCATAACTATATCGAAGTCGATGCGCGAGTTACTCCCGACTGAGAAACTTCGAACTCAATTCGCCCCGTCATTATGGAGTACTTGTCCACCTCCGATGCGAGAAGTGCGAAGAGGATTAACGCTTGAGAATGCATCGCCACGTGGTGGCACGTGGTAAATGCGCCGCGCGCGCGCGCGGCGTGTCACCAATTAACCCTTTATGGCCTAAATTTCTGTACACGTTGTTCCGTCATAGTCGGACACAAGTATAAATTTCGCACGACCGCCAGCTGTGAAATTTTCTTTATACTCGCACACGTGTTCCACGATAAAACGCAACGCTTTGCGGAACACGATAGTAGATTTACCCAGTGTCGCGGTGAATGAAGATATAAAAATTATTCTAAAGGATAAATCTGTAAATTCGTAAAAAGTTAACACTACAACAAGATAAGAATACATGCGAAAACTTTATGAGGTGTAACGTGTCATGAAATATCGATATGGCTTTCGATACGCGGAATAACAGCAACATACATAAATTATCAGTTTACGAACTTTTCGCGCAATAAAAATAATTTTTTAATTTAACATCGAATTAAGCCGCGCAAAAGCGGGCTTTCGTTACCAATGCGTACATATAAAAAAAGTTTAATATTTCTGTGCTATACGTCTCAGTGACTGGCACGTGCTTCGGCAGCTGGTTTCACGACCATCGTAGTTGAATTAGTTAATGCGATCCCGCTCTGAGATAGAACATCCGTTTTAATCGGCTCAACTTGCTATTTCATTTTTCTCAATTACGACGAAACAAGATATTTAATTACGACGAGAGGAAGACATGTATTTTATTCTTCTACAGTGTAAATTGTATTAGCGTTAAGTTAATTCTTTAAAATCTGGTTAGGGAAAAACTTTAAAACGAATATCACGCACGATCAGTATATTAGTTCATAAAATTAAGATTTCTTTTTCTTACGTCGCAATAATTGATTAATTATTTACGTTTCTAATACATGAAATGTATATGAAATGTATCTCTCTGAATTGGATCTTACGTACCTCAAGTTTTGCGATACGATGTCGCGCTTCCACGTGATATCTCGTGAGTCACCGGCTCGACGTAACACGAGCAATGGCTCATTGCGGGTATTCCCAAAAGCGAACCCGAGTCGTCGATGATACATTTCGCTCGCGTCGCATCGGTGGGATACGGTAATACGCGCGAGGTGCGAATTTTTAAAACTATTCACCGGCGCGAGAAGTTCCGAGCGAGTGCGCTGACCGGACAAAGAGCAAGAACAATCAAATTTGCATAGATGTCGGATAAATAACAACGCAGAACGAGAACTGTAAATCATACGTGTCCAGCGGCAGCGAAACGTTATATCGTCTATTATCGGGATATATCTATTCTCGCCCTGCGCTCTGTGACGCGATTCTAGTAACGGCAAGAATTCTATTCGTTTCTCTTAAATTAATGGCGTGTCACGGCATTGTTATGCGATATCGTCTCAAGCGATTACCGAAAGAACAAAGCTATCGATCTTGGAGTAATCAGAATCAAGATAAGCGAGAGAACAATTCGTATCGGCGCATTTATATATACCTTGTTCAATGTTTACATAATGCGTGACAATACAGTATGCCATATTGATACAGAGAGTACACAGAGAATAAAAAGCAAAATTTATCTTTCCTGTTTAAAGTTCTGCTCCGGTAAATTTGCTTTAATATAAAGAGAAAACAGAATATGTGCTTACTGAAGTTTAAATATAAACAGCATAAAATGTATAAATCTGCAAACGCAAGAGAATTAAGCACATAAGTTGAGATAAGAGAAAGTAAAGACAAAAGTTCGACTTTTGTAACTGTTTTTTCTCTTTGGGCAAAAAGAGGCGCGATAGAGCACTGTAATAAGCCGTAAAAAAGTATAAAGCCGGAGTTTAAGTTACTTCCACGAATTTTCCTCGCGTTTCTCAAGATGAGAAAACGGGGCTTACACCGACATTCTTCGTAACAGCTCGCGCATTTCCATACGGAAACCCGAGACATCCTGGAACGGCATCGAGATTGAAGAGCGAAAATGTGTGTGATCATCGCGCCCACGTGAGAAAATTCGCGTCTCTGTTCACCTGGCGGAATAACGTTCGCACTAGCTCGGGGTACTGCGACACGACGCGACGACGGCGCGCGGCCTACATATCCTACATATCGCGTCGAGTGCGAGTTTTGTAATACGCAATTTGACGCGTCGCGCCGCGCCGCGCCGAGCCGCGCCGCAGCAGAAAACGTCGGGCGCGAGCAGAAAGCGTGGGCGGCTTCGATCATCGTCGAGGAAACGTGCCGGCGTACGTTGAGTCACTCCGACGACGAGTTCCCATAGCCCGCCGCCAACGCCGTGCAAGGTGCCGTGCATGCGCAAGCTGCAATCAGCGAGCACGTATCTACGTGTGCAGCAAGAGACAGAATTGTCCGTTGACGTCATCGTCGACGATTTATTCGATCCGCGCCCGAAGTTCGACACGCCTGTCGCTGCGCGCTTATACAAGAGTGTCTCCGGCGCGAGCCGCGTGAATATTATCAGGGAGCGCGAATCTAAAAGACACCGTCAGATCAACGATGGCATTAATTAAAACGATAATGCCAGAGATTTAAACGGCTGCCTGCGTCTTGCTCGATCAGACGCAATGACACTGTGGTTATAATTAAAGATTATAAACAACTGAGATATAAACTGTAAGTCTAAACAATATACTTTAATTACGCTTCCGAGAAGCTCTTATCAGAAGAGAATTAAAACCTGAGCACCTACGATACATGCACCATCTTCAGAGGAAGAAGAATAAAAAAAATTCATAGTTTTAGCATACACGTGTTCCGCGTCAGCTATTTCCAGAATGGCACATACTCGAAATATAAAAATATGTAAAACTGATCTAGATGTTTGCGAAACGTGTTCCATCAGTCACATAATTTTCAGAGATAAATTTTTCGCCAACAACTTTACTGTGTATTTTAGATATGTCCTACAAAGAGAAGAACAGAGAGAGATAGAGAGAAATAGAGAGAAAAAGAAAGAAGTTATAGGTACATCAAATATAAAACTTTACCTAGCGTCAAAAAACTTTGATTTTTTAAATCAATACACCTGCAGGAAAACCTCACGGACTATACAAGTGCAGTATAAAATGTCGAATCTGTCTAAAAATGTATTTGTAATTATACCATTTTTTCTCCATCCCGATATATAATTCAAATTAGATATACGTAACGAGACTTCGTTTTGAGTTAGCATCTTTTAAAATCTATACCATCTATATACTTTTTTTTTTGTTTAAAGATAACAGAGTACGATAAAATATTTTAGTTTTAAATATGTTTAGAGTTTAAATCATATTTTATGTATGTATATATACATTATACACATAATTCTCTCTGTGCAAATTAAAGCATTAAATTATTTCAATGAAACTAAGCGATTTCTCGTGGTGGGCAATAATATTATGTTTATATAATAACGTTTGCAAACGTTCGCCACTCGTCGAACGAACCGCGTTTTCGATACGCGCGTCAGATGGAATTTGACTATATCATCGCGATGTGAATTTTACGTCACGTCGGATGCTACTCGTTTCATAGAAAACACTACAACGATACTCCAATATCCACGTTATCGGCCTGAAAACCGTTGTATCGATAACAAGCGAGTTTTTCAAGCGGGTATTGCTCGACTGTGAATCCGAAAGATCCAAAATTGTTGCAATATGATCGAGACAAACTTAACTCTGTTTAAACCGGAAAGTAATAGTCAATCGTGTGTCGCGGATTTTAATAATTTCTATTAGAAGGAATAATCGCAAGAATCGGTATTACAACAAATTTTTGCATTGTTAAGATTAAGCACACGCAATAAACGATGAGATGTCAATTGTTATCGAATTGTTTCATTTTCCCTTCGTCAACAGCCAGAAACAATTTGCAGTTTGAATGTATGTCACTTTAAAAGTTTGCAGAAGTTTAATATAAATAAAGCAGTCGTATATATATATATATCACCATAGTAGAAATATGAAGCACGCTAAAGATGTTATCAATTTTCGTTACTTTCGTCATGCAGATCGTCGACGGGATAAAACAACGCTGCGGCAACTATATAGGCCCGATTCGATTGAATACACCGTCGGTTCGAAAGCCACTACCGATAACGTGTCTACCGTAACCCCACCCCTCAAAATCCACAAAATTCCGGAATCCGGTGCGCCACGCACAGGATGAAACGCAGAGAAGAACGAGGATAATAAAAAGCCCCTGGTTCCCGCAACTCCACGTATAGCTACCGCACGAAAAAATCGGCACGAAGATTTTTACGCTCGAACTCCGCTTGCACGGAAAAAATATCGTATGAAGCAACGTAATCCGACGATGCAAATATATATATAATGTCGTTTTATTTTCATTTATATAGATTAAAAATTTATTTTTTACAAATTAAACTTTTTATTTTTCATATTTCAACAGCATCATACGATATTTTACTGATAATATGTCAATAATCGTGTTTCGCATATTATCTACGTAATTTCAATCCGTTGAATATTTCTCTCATATTCTTCGTCAATTCTATTCTTTTTTCAAATTACAGTCAGAAAACAGATTGAAAGCGATTGCGTGGTGTAATCTTCAATTAAATCATTTCACCCTAATTTACGAACTTCTTATACCTCAATATTGTACTAGTATAAGTTGCATTTACGGTCACATTTACGGTCACATTAATAATTTAAGTGCGGATTATTTTTGCACGTACCTATTTTCTATCTCGGGCTCCATCGCGACATATCCATTGGTGCAGCAAGATCGATGTCAGCGCTGATCCTATAATCGTTACTCGACTTCGCCTGCAAAAGAAAGAAAAACCGAAGGTAAGAACTGGAAGATATGGCGCATGATCATTGCGGTATAGTAATTGCAGTCGTAATGACGGTACGCATCATGCCAAGCATGATCATGCGGATAACGCGATTGCGTCGCGCCGTCGGAATATGTGTCATATTATCGCGCAGTCAAGATTCTCGCAAGAAAGAATCGAGACGGAAAAAGAACAGAGATAATAATATGTTTATAACGTTCGCATAAATTAGTTTCTAAATACGAAACGCTCGATAACAGTTTAATACTTTTCAATATTTAATTGCTAGCATATGAAAGTCGCCGTGCTCCGATGTTTACTCAATTTGTTTGCCTTCGTTCTTGCTTCCGTGTTGATAATGCGAAAACATCCAATTCTATGTATCCCATTTTCTTAAATCAAGATTACGATTACACACATATATAATTATTTACTCATATAATTAGCTAAATTGAGGTGCAACTGATTTTGCGCGTCGAAAGTGCTAAGCGAGTACTTATGTTAAGTCGTTTCGTGCCAGTGGTTAAAGGTTACAAATATTTTGTGGCACACACGCGAGCGTATAAATTATACTTGACGTTATCTACATATTATGCAAATTATCAAGTAGATTAGATAGTTAGAAAAGTAAAATTAAAATTCTTGTTAAAAGAAGAAAACGCTCGTTAATTTATTATAGCACTTTTCCGTAAATTACTAAAAAATATAACATTTCTAAAATTACAGTAAATGATTTATATTTCATGTCCTTAATAATCCAACCTTCGATGCTACAGGCGATGAACGTGATTTGGATTTGACATGCATAGGTAACGAAATATAAATATATATTATCAAAATAGTCATACTTCTCACGTAATAAAGTCATGTGCTATTAATAGTTGGATTATTTAGCGGGTCGCGACGATTTTATATTTCGATGGTGCGACAACTTTCGTATCTCGTTCGCGATCGACCCGCTTAGCTGACGTTTCATAAAATTTCCCGCAAAATATAAGGAGCGGAGCGATCGATTCGAAATCACTGGTGTTACAAAGCGGGAACCTCGCCCTAGCCGAAGGGCGTTCTCGGCACAGACGGAGGACGGCACAAAGCGGCCGCGCGCACACACACACACAGTCCCTTTTTCCTGTGAATATCAGCGAGATCTACGCACGCTTTCCTCTCTAGAAACCGCTCTCGATATCGCATCTCGCTTGCTACCTTCCCGCCCGACCCCGCGGAAACGCGTAAAATTCCAGACCTCTGTTCGAAGTACGCATCACAAAATACGACGGTATCGCCGAGATCAACGGTAACACAGATGCCCGTAATCGTCGATCGAGAAGGGTGATGCGCGTATAGAAAAGAGATCACCGAGCGTTATGTATTACCCATTATCTCCACCACTGATCGCTGGATTTCAAATCGTCTATTAATAAATCTCGTCTTCCTCTTTGCAGATTCAGAGAACATAAGGCTTATTTGAATCTTTTAAATCAAATTATCCTTTTCTCTCACCTCCGTTTCTTATATTACATTTATTATATAATATGGTAAATGTAATCGAGTAATGAGATGATTGGTGAATGAAACAACGGTGATTAAATTTTTCAATTACATATCTTTTTCCCCTTTTTCTAACAAAATTGTTCGGATTAAACATACGCAGTTTTTGATTATTTCTCTTTCGTAAAACGTTTCGAGAACATCAAGGACGATTTCTATTCTCTTCTATTCCATTCTATTATATTGCTTCTAAATTGCTGTCCTCTCGCGCATCCTTTCGCCGTTTCCCTCACCCCTTTCGCATTCTCTCTCGCACGCATACACGCGCGACATACGATCGGACAAAAGATAATCGCGGAGCTGCCTGTCGTGTTCCACAGCGCTCGGCTTTCGGGTGTGCTGGTTTCCCGAAGGGGGTGACGCCGGGCGTCGCGAGGTAGCGGCAGGACAGCGGGAGGGGAAGGGAAAGGGACGAGGGCCGCAACGGGGACGGCAGTCGGAAGAGAGAAGAGACCGAGAGAGCGGAGAGTCGCGCAAAGCGAAGAGGAGTCGGCCGGCAGGCAGGCAGGCAGGCAGGGGGTTGGCGGGCGAAGGGTGAGGATCGGAGGCGGCCGGGTAATGGGGGAGTCGGTACGTGGGGTGGCTCGGTGGTACGGCAACGAGCGGTTTCGCGGGCCTGTGGGTGGACAGGCGGAGGGGCGGAGGGGAGGAGGCGGCGGCGGCAGCAGCGGCAGCGGCAGCAAGGGGGTAGCGCGGCGAGGGACCGGGTGGGGTTGGTTAGGCGGACACCACAGAGGGTGACGTAGCGAAGGGCGGTATAGGGTGGATGAGGGAACACGGGAAGACGGGCGGGAACGGGGAGAGGGATGGTGGTAGCGGTAGAGCGGAGGAGGCAGCAATGACGACGAGGCGCTGGTTTGAGTTTGTGTGAGCACGCGCTACCGCTCTTCGGGTTCTATCTGCCCACGTCCCTCGTTCTGCGTATCGCCGTCTCCTTCTCCGACCTGTTCTCTCCGTCGCGCTCGTTATCTCGATTCGCCCGCGTTCTTTCTCCGTCGCTCTATACCGCAGCCGCTTCTTCTTCGTCCCTCGCTTCGTTCCTGACACTCGGAGAGCGGATCCTCTCCGCCACCCTCTCTCTCTCTTCCCTACCCCCCTACGTTGCCTCGTCCTCTCGCGACAGCCGCATCGGTTCACGTTCTACGTCCCTCTGGCTGTTTCCCTCGCCCTATCTCTCTCTCTCGATCTATCTATCTACCTTCCTCTGGCGCACGCGAGCACCGCGTATCAATCCGTCTCCGTTCCGCGCTCCGTATCTGCTTTCTCGCACCGGTTCTCTCGTTCTCCCTCTCGCTCCTGCCGCTCCTCCGCGCCGCGCGCTTCTCTCGCTCTTTCTTCCGCTGTAGCACCGCTAGCCGGTCCTCTCTCCGTTGAATCGCTATGCGCGAGACAGGCCGGGCACGGGGAGGTGAAGCGAGAGGAGAAAGAGGCGGTGGAGGCGGAGGAGGAGGCGAGTTCACGTTCCATCGCGAAGCACTGGGCGGAATTGGTATATCGGAGGATAGAGGGTGAGCGCGGGTAGGCGAAGGATGGAGGAAGGAGGACGCGGGGACGCGGCGCTCGTAACGTAGCGACGCGCTCGAGACGCGGACGTCGTTTGAAGACGAGTTCTGCTGTGTGCTGGGAGGCATTCCGGGTTGTTGCACCGGAAGGACAGGCGGCCTGGGAGCCCCGATGCGTCGCCGAAGTAAGTTCTGTTGGAGCTTTAATGGAGGACTTGGATAATTAGCGCGAGTGCAGATCCCGCTGCTTCGGAGTCGGGGGACGACGATGCGACGAAGAATGCAAAGAACTTGTCTCGTAATACGACCGACGCGGCGCGGCGCG
Source organism: Temnothorax nylanderi (assembly GCF_030848795.1). Classification (NCBI taxonomy): domain Eukaryota; kingdom Metazoa; phylum Arthropoda; class Insecta; order Hymenoptera; family Formicidae; genus Temnothorax; species Temnothorax nylanderi. The sequence continues at coordinate 202,686 of NW_027249094.1, read as the reverse complement.
CTCGCTCGAGAGCTTCACAGAAAACGACCTGTCTCGGTTTTTGAACGTATCGCCGAGAGATTTAATTCAGGACAGAACACGTCGAGAAAAAGGCTTCAAATCTGAATCGCTATTAGATTCTCTTTTTTTTCCCTGCCAAGTCCTATTGAATCGTGCATTCGAACGCAATAATAGTAATATGCAGAATGCATAATCGCCGATATCAATTTGCGAGTTTTTGAACAAACGTGGTTGGATAAGAACAATCAAGATTTTTTCTAACATTGCTGAATTTAATATCATACTTGGGGTACGTTCCACTTAAGGATGTTTTACGTATATATAGCTATATTTAGTATAATTTTGTTTTCTTGATTAAACAATGTAAAGCTAGTCTAAAAAATGATTCATAAACAACATGTTATCATTGGGACAGAAAAAGCGTAAAAATCGCATTTTGTCCCTTTTTTGTAGGTACTTGATATTGTTTAAATAAATCATTAAAAAATTGAAAAAAATATATATTAACAGAAAAACTTAAAAAACCATAATTGCAATTCTCGATGTCATAGAATAAGTGTACTATAAAAATTTCATTCATTTTTACTGTACAGGAGCAGAGATACATAATATGATATTTACTTGGGGAGTATATCTCTATATGTATATATACAATTTCTGTAACTTTTAAAGCAAATATCTCAGAAACGGGTCAGACAATCGATCGCAAATTTAACACAAGTTTTTGGGATATATAAGTGCACAATCTCTGTAAATGTCAGCTTCATCCCTCTATTTAGAATGTATATCATAAGCGATATACATCCTTAACGCTCGCAATGCTCGTGGAATCATTTCACCCGTGTTGTTCGTTATATGTTAAACAAGGACGAATGATGCTCGCTAGCGTTGTGAGCGTCAAGTGTAACGTACCCCAAGTATGATATTAAATTTAGCAATGTTAGAAAAAATCGCGCGAATTTAACAAACTGCAATATAATAAACTGTTATGAGTTCTCCATCTGCATAAGAAGAAGAATTTTCACGTGTTCTGTGGTATATGTATATACGTGTCTATCTGCTATTGTACAAATGTCGATTATTACTGTTTACGCGGAAAGGCATGTGCATAAAAGCGACATAAATTATCGCGAAAATATGAAAACTGGACAATGATAAATAATGCCAGGAATTCGTATTACCCACGAGACATTTCGTTTCTGCTACTGTTAGTGCTGTACGTACCTTATGAATGAATATGGTTATATACGACCGATAGAGAGAGCAGTTACATATCGTTCGCACACACTTTACATACGCGTACATACACGGTCAGATCGTTATTTACTCATAATAATGGTCGGTTTTACATGTATGTACGCGCAGATGTAGTCCCACAGTTTTGTACATGTTTATACAAACTCAACCGTCGACTCCAAATCATCGAGATAGCGTAACGCATTAATACACAATAATATTTATGATAAGGAGATGCTATATCATAAGACGCAACGGAAGTCGGATGACAAACAGATGTGCTGACAGACAGAACCGTCGATATATGAATTGATTAACATTAAATTTATCTGTAATTAAAACTACAAAATTTTCGTTCACTTTACACTGAGTCATTCATGAGCGCGAGTAGAAACTTCTCCATCATTTAATATACGTTGAATCATTCATATAAATTATAGACTTTTCATTAATTCGATCGATCTACGTATCTCACGGCAATGCGTGGCAATAAAAAAAAAGTTGTTTTATTTTCCTTTTCATAACAGTCGGACATAAAATACAGCGTTTGTTTACTGTGTATATTTGCGTTATGTATGTAGTTTCACGTCAAATCAATTGTCATCTGTTCAATTTATTTGGTCGCGTGAGATACATTTTACAATTCTGGAAATAAAAAAAAATTTAATTGAAAACATTTTTCTAGTCCACGAGCTATGATAAATCAATTTTTATTGTTATTTTTACATCTGCTAGTTTAGCAATTAATCTTTAATTCGCATCGTTCAATTTAATTAATTTTTAATTAGCGGTTCAATTAATTTATGTTGAATTTAATTAATTGAATATCCTGTAACTCCCGTCATAACTTTCAGTTCCAGATTGTTTGATCAGATTAGGATCGACCTTGCCTTAGTATTTGAACTAACATAATAATGTCTGAAATTAAAGCGGTGTCGCACTGAAAACATACAAAATGAAAGTGAAAATACAATTCCAATTAAAGAGCAAAGTTACGTGAACTAAGTTTTTCAATATTCGGCATCACGATACCGCTCAAAACGTACAATACGCTACCCGCATTCTTCTGTGCAACTTACGTTTCTTTTACGTTCGCGAGTATCGATTTGCTCCAGTGACATTGAAGACGAGCATTATGGTAATAGCGACAATAAAGAGTTTTGTTTTGTTCAGCGACAAATTTCACAACTTCTCGCGAGAATATGAGACACTCCGTAATGTATTCCTATCGAACTGCATCTACTGCATTACGAACTAATGAGCCTATACGAAAGTGTTTGTCCTAGGTGATTCAGAATGACGTTTCTTCGAAAGAATCTGGTTCGTACTTAGTGATTCAGAGACGGACTCAATGTGAAAGTGAGCTTTATTTAGGATAACGTCATGTCTTTAAAGCATTAAGAAGTTAAAACTGAGTAAGACGTTATAAAAGCTTCACATGCAAATATTATCGAAAATCATCAATTATCTGTTATATTTTATATTTTCAGAGCTCTAAAAAGATACAAGACAAACTATCGTATAATTAAACAATATCCGTCAAACGAGAGATAGAGTTTCAATCATATTTTGCTTTTCCTGTTATCGCATATTATCGCCATTGCTTATCTCGTTATCACACAACTGCAGACAGAATCAGACATTTCGGAGACGCATTATTGAAATTTTCTTTAAAAAGATCTTAACGGTGTAAACGGTGTTCTCCCAACAGATTCCAAAGCACCAAGTGCCTGATTTCGGGGAACATTTCGTCGTTTGGCACGTATTACTTAACGAATTTAACAAGTCTGATGTCTTTGACTCTCGAAGGTTTTGACCATGACACGAAATAAACAAGCGGACGGTCGCTCTCTATTATCGCGCTTTGTGTTCTGAATGACAACGATATCGTCAAGATATTTTAATCGGTTAATTCGATGTGCCGCATCGTGAATTTATTCTGCCTGCAAACGATCGTTTGTAACAATGTAAATACACGAAATGGTCGTAGCTATTTCGCCGCTGAGTTTGCAAAACTTGTTATATTGTATCTTGAACACTGTATCTCCATACATAAGTACTCTTCTACAAATAGCCGCCGCACTCACGAGCATTAATATGCGAGCATTATAAAATAAACGATTATTTGCGTTTTTCTAATATATTTGAAGATATATTTTCGCGCGATTTTCTGTTTAAACAGCACGTAACATCGCGGTGAAGTCAATCGCAATGCTCATCGATCGAACCGTTGACCGAGAACACAGATGGGTTATCGTAACTTGTATGTATCTACGAAGAACAAGAAAAAATAATATTCAATGCTATATGTCGATTATACATCACGTCTGTCGGTCGAGTATTTCTATTTTGAATAGCTCACAGTCACAAGATATCATCGGAATCTATGCTATCAGAGTGGAGATATCGACAGTTTAACGTTGATACGTACTGCAAATCGCTGATACTTCGGGAAATGTGCAACAAAATGTATTATTGACACTTCAATAGCCAAGTTTCATAGCGTATGATTCCGTTTATAGAAGCATAAGTAGCTAAGTGAATTAAGTTCCTCAAATAAAATAACTGACAAAAGCAGAAATGAGATCAATGTAGAAATGTATTTCCTTGTCACTAAGAAATATCGTTAGAAAGACATGCCAGTCTATTTGTGCCTGCAAAACGTATCGTTGTTGCAGCTTTGCAGACTCTTATAATAAAAAGTGTATCGAGTATCCACAGTTCAATGCATGATTTACTCACCACGTTAGGGTGGATTTCCAGACGTTCGCTGTTCGTTAAATTTCGACTTTTCGTGCAAGGTTGTTTGCCTCGGGCCGTAACGCGATAATCGGGAGACTGGGAGTCACGTCGCGTCGCCAGCTTCTGGAAAGTCCGATCGCGTAGATTGCGACGCGAAGTTTACCAAGGCTCGAACATGCACCGCCGTCACACGACGCAGTTAAGATCGGCCTTAACTGCGAGCACGCCTTTTGCCGCACCGTCGCGCGCCTTTAATAGCGGATCTCAAGTAATCAAGCAAAAATTACTGGAATCCCGCGACCCTGGCTTGTTTCGATTCGCCTGAACGTCAACTCTGTCGTTCCGATAATTTCGAAACGAGAGTCGCGCTATCGTCAAACTTCGCAGATTCGAGAAGCTCCTCTGAATCACGTTGCGCGATCGTTTTATTAAAATCGTTTCATCACTCTGCAATCTGCATTCAAACAATTCCTCCCGAAAGTCGCTCGAAAAAGTCCGCAACAAATGCATGTATTTTATAGATATTGTATTATATTAGCATTAAATTCATTAGAAAAGTATTTCTCTTAATTTCCGTAAATTGAGAGTATTAAAAAATCATAGCTCGCAAGATATTTATACAATTAAAGATATTTATGACGATTATAAATATTTATCCCTGATATCGTTTGAAAGCGGACTTCGACGTTGGAGCACGTTCTCTCCGTGGCAGTTCCGCTATCTCGTCATACTCAAGAACAATCTCGCGTAGTCGTTCGCGTACTCGCTATCGACATGACGGTCGCTCGTCTTGGAAACAGAATTCGCGGGGCGGTTTATTCAAGGCGTTTTATCGGTCGCTCGATCAAAGGTCCCCGGTCTTTCTCTCCGGCCGTCTACCTTCGGCACCGAGTTGGCGCTGCGAACTCGGGACCCTTATTGGCTACAGGCGGGCCGGATACCTACCCGGCATTCCGATTGCTCCCGCTCGCTGACCCGAAAGCAAATCCCCGCCGAGCTACAAAGTGCGTATCCCGCGTATGTTCGCGGCGCGAGTACGTACACGCGATGGTTGAAATGCACGCGCTATACCATTGCGGAAACGCATACGAAATTCGCCACAGTCACGCTCGAAAATGGAAATATGATCTACCACTGTGCTCCACTTAAGGAGATGGAGGGGAATGAAACGAAGGGAGAAAGAGAGAGAGAGAGAACATGAGAACATTTAACGTCACATCGAGGACGACTTAATCCTTTCGCGAATGATAAATTGTATATGCAGATAAAAAGAGTGAGAAGCGAGTAACATATTACAACCTGTTTAAAGGCTCCGTAAGACGTATTAATTATTCGTAAATAAGAATACAGATAAAGGATAAAATACGTAATCAATTATACAATCGATTGCAAGCGATTTACTAGATATCTGAACGAGGATAATACTTATAAACGCATTGTAACGATAAAATTCATATTTAAAGAAAAGAGATTAAATGTCATTTACACTTTCTTTTACAATTGCCGCTGGCCCGAACGAGAACTTCGACGGTGAGCAATTAATCCCGCGGCAGTATTTACGTGTTTGACAGTTTAAAAGTCGATCTCTCGACGTAGCACTCGCACGGAACTGCACACATGCGTGCGGTTCGCGTGTTAATACGCGGAAAGAGACCTTCCCCTTTTTATCTAAAGACCCGACGACTGTTACAGTATTACTCGGCGACTATATCGGTATCCTAGCGCGCTCGAACTGTGAGATCAATAAAGCAGTCCTTTATAGACTTCGCTACACGCGCCGTACAAGCTTGGTCGGTTCCCTCCGCCCGTTAGTCTGTCACTTTCTTTCCCCATCTCCGTCTCTCTTTCTCTCGCTCTCATTCTCTCTCTCTCTCTCTTTCTCTCTCCCCCTTCCCTCTCCGTTCCGTCCGCCCTCTCGCACCGCGGCTCGGTACGTACGAGTAAAAGAGTCAGTCGTCCGCCACCTCCCTGAAAACGCCACCCTCTTCCTTCGCCGCAAGTAAGCCCTCCTCTACGCCCTGCTCTGCAGCGAGCACGGGGCCATAAATAACCGAATGACCTACCGCGGTGGGGAGGAGGTGGGTGCGCCGCCGATCGCGCCGCACCGGGTTGCTACCGGGACACCCGTTAGACGCGTGCACGCTCGACGCTGCGGATATACCAGTGGATGACGAGCGCGTTTAACTCGGTAATTTTACACGAATTAAACGCAAGCTGGAATGACCGATAACATATGCCGGCGAGTATCTTTGCGACCGGTTCCGATTGCGCGTGTTTCGGGGTTTTTGAGAGAACAGACATTAATTTCCACCGGTCGATCGAAGCGCGACACGCTACAGACTAAGATAAAACGGCAGTTTAATTCGAAATTAAGGTAGAAATTAGGTTCGCAATTTGCAAGATTCATTATGGACGCGTCTTAGCTCTGAACTAGCAATTAGTTCAAAAAAAGCGTATGTACTAGACAGTCTCGAGACTGTAATGATCAAATGAATGTTACAAAGAACCTGAAGAATCACATAATCGTGACGTTGATTATAAATTAACATTTGGCGGACTGTAAAGAAAGCGACACCTTCGAAATGTCGCGTATCTCCCGTTCGCGCAGTAACCCTTCACCTTCCGCTGTTCACAAGACGGTAAGGAGTGCGTGGCCATAAATAATCGAACGAGCCGCCATAGATTGCACGTTTCAACAACTTGCAACTAGGACCTTTTAATATAGGTATGCCTCGTGAATAACGCGTGTTGTCGGATCGATCATTTAATGAGAGCAAATAAGTTCTTATTATAATAATTAAGACGTTAATCGACTCACGTCAAAATAATCTACGAAAATATTGCTTTTATAACTCACAAGAATACTTATCGAATACATACATATATTGAAATAGTTTATATAAAAAAATTTGCACGTAGATAATTAAAAATTTTGAAGTTTATTTATTATACCTGGATTATATCTGGGACAAATCACTTGCACATCAAAATGCGTCTTTAGATCGCGTAAGTCGTCTTTGATTAGCAGCCTATAGTAAACAGAGATAATCTAACTCGTAGCGTGATAAAGTATTCGCGGTCTTTTGTATCAGTAACCTTGTTCTCGGCAACAAAGTACTGACAGTACGTTGAGTCAGATGATAAATGCAAAAGCAAACTTAGGTTGAATGTAGAACCGTTACGTGCGTACGAGTTCAGCGACATCGTGGACAAGGCCTGGTGCAGGTGGCGAATATCGCTGAGAAATGATTCGTCGGTTAAAACAGCTGTCACTAACTCACGAAATATTTTAGTGTGCGCGCTTAGTCATTCCGAATACGGTAATATTTCTGATGCGGAAATATCATGAATAATAAAATACGTAATCTTGATTCATTCATTCATTCATGAATATTACATAATTGATATGTTACGAAATTGCAGTTTAATAAATCAAAGAATAAACAAGGTCATATAAGAATACGAGTTGCAACAACCTGGGCATTCTTCAAGTTATATGTTACTAATCTCGAGACATTAAAAAAAATGTATATTTTCCTGCATAATAATCATACACGATTCTGTTAAATTCACCTGAATGCCTTATCGCGTATTCTCTTTCGCGTTAGAGCAACATGCCGTTACGGATGAAACTTTTCTTGCAAATGCCGCTCGCTTTCTTTACGGTGAACCTCCGCTTCCGTCGTTTGAATGACGTGCAAGCGCCGCAAATAATCGAACGGCACTTCGCGAATACGCAACGATGACAAATTGTCATTGGGACACCCGTTACACGCATAAACGCAGCGCGTAACTGAATTGCGGATGGAGTTTCAGGTCGCAAATTATGTACAGCGCATCCAATCGACGTTCAGTGGCTGCATAATGGCGGAATCTGTCAGGATATCGATCACGCGTTACAAAGACGAAATCCGAGGAATAAACTCGGTTTTGCAGACAGTTGGAGATAGACGACGTGAAAAATCGACTTCGATACCAACTATTGCATTTCACGGATTCTAATTCGCAGAATTTGTTCGACGTATTGTTATCACAGCAGTGATAATACGTTTAAGAGTAAATATGCAAATTATACGCCAAATAGAAGTTATCATTTAAAAATCGCAAAAGATTATATTACTGTTCGTATTCGACAAAATCTCTAGCTGCATTAACGCACCATTATGTTTAATTTTGCTTATTTTGTAAAATATCCAGGTCACATTGTAAAATAAAGAGAGACGTAAATTATTATTATTATATACGCTTTTATACGAAAATGGATTTTTAGTTCTCCCATTGCGTCCACGTTTTTGCAATCTCGTATGTAAATAAATCCGGAAAGCTTCAGGCGTACTCTTTATCGTGTATGTACACCACGCCGGATAAAAGTCGATAGCGCGGCGGGATTTCGATGGAGAACCGAAAGAGTATCGCGCGCTATCACAATGCGCTATTAATCACGTCTTGCGAGAAGAGGGAATGCGAACTCCATCGGGCGTAAAACTGGATCCGTTACGGGATACGGCAATTAGATGTACCAAGAGAAAGAGATTGCGCGGATTATTAAAGCGATTCCGAGATATTAATCGTCTGTTTTAAAATAGTCGCGAGGGACAACGACGTACGACGTAGGTTGCTGCGATTCCCGACCAGGTTTTCCACGGGCCGTAATTTGATTCACGAAGGAAGCCTGCGACAGAGGATACCACCGTAGGCGGAATCCCAGAAGGCGGAAGGAATACTATATGGATTACGAAAAGCCAATTAAAAAAAAAACACGTGATTGTCTAAACTTTCGCGATTTTTAAATTATGAACAACAAAAGAATTTCGACACACAAGACTTTAATTCTTCCCCGATTAATTTCGAATAGATTCTTGTTGCGATACTTTTAATTCGATAATGCGTTTAATAAGTTAAGGAAAAAATAAATTCGATTATAACTTATATGATATATCAGTGATAAATTTCGCGTAGGGCCAGAAGGTCATACGAAGTTTATGGTACACCAGCCCTGTCGCACAATTTCGAAAAATAACTGCTGTGCGTAACGCATATAATTCTTTTTAAAATTCGCTGCATTTTACGGGCTACTCGCTTATATATTTCCGTTCTGTGGTGGAGTCCTGACAATTTCGATAGCTACGGTATTTCATGACTACCCGAGCTGGATTGTTCTATTATTTATTCAGCACGTTAACATGTGCAGTCGACGTGTTTCACTTATTTACCGATTACGTGGATTTATGTTTTTCGCGTCGCAATCGAAAATGCGTGTACTTTGCGCCCGTTTCGGAACGTATTGCCATTTCTAAAATATTAATTATATCGTGTGACCGTGCGTGTTGCGTTAATACTGACCTGTACAATACGAATATGTTATAAAATGTTGAGCGCGTTAGTTAAATTTTCAGTAGTCGTAAAATATTCACGTCGCAATTCATTGTATAATTAATGTTAAAAATACGACGGTAACAATGATATAACAATATTTGTTTTTCTTGAAAATATTAAAACATTTAATCATATAAATATAAAAATTAAAATATGTTCTACAGATAATCGTATATTGTTTTAATCGAAATCTCTAACTTGAAAATGAATAATCAATTAACACTACTGAATTATTTTGCCTGCTAAATTATTCTGGCGCATAGTCAAATTCGCAATAATTATAAAACATTTATGCGCTGCCTCGTTAAAACGCGATAATAACGCTCACTTTTCACGAAATAATAAAAAAGCTTAAAAGCAGAAATTAAAATATATTTTCGCAGCTCAAGAATAATATACTTTCCTTCACTTTGCTATTTAATTTCATATTGCAACAAGTTGAAGTTGCCGAAGTTACTAAAGTTTCATGATACGATTCTTTGCCACTTCTTTTTCTATTCAAACTATTGTCACAGTGGTATTTTGATCTCGATAAAAGCGATGGCGATATTTTCTGATGAAAGTCTCGTAACACGAAATCAGATTGAGGAAAAGAAATGCACACCCGATAAAACGTGATTCGTCCTCGTTATCGAATATTGTCATTAAATCGGCGCGCAAACAACATTACGCGTGCTCGAGAATGATCAGCAATTTTTGACGATATAAATAATAAATTCATTAATATCCTTCACCGCCATCGTCATTGTATGTACTTTAATAGATATGAAAACGTTATCTAATAGATGTCCGAGGGTATCATAGTGATATAACGAATATCCGTTGGCCATTTGGACAGAACGATTATCTGTCCAAAAGTCCATTTTTTCCCTGTATCTGTAACGAATATAATGCTTCGATGATTTTATGATAAACGCTTCTGAAATGTTTATTGCGATTCGCATCGACGTGAGCTGTCCGATAAACATCGTACGTTAATATCCGTGTGTCTGGAAAGTTACAACACAGCGCGTAATCTTTCGCCGGATAAGTTTTCCGCGGTACAACAGGTCCACTTCTAACAGTGTGATCGCCGGCGCGAGTTCGTTCTCGCGAGAACGCATTCGCGTGAGCGTATGAACGCCCGACGCGCTCAATCGTTCATTCCTCGCAAACGACTCCGGGCGGGAACGACGAACGGGGAAGGGCGGGCAGGCAGGTCGACTCTCGTATCGGCGTTCCTGGGTCCACGAGCAACGACACCATCGTCGTCGTCGTCGTCGTCTCCGCGCGCTCTTACGTTTTTGCCCGAAGCGCCTTCCGTCCCTCATCGCCGCCTGCTTCCTCACCTCCTTCTCTCTCCTTCTCTCTCTCTCTTTCTCTCTCCCACCCGGTGTCCTCCGCGCGGCGTCATTCTCGTCGTGCCGCTCTCAGCGGGAGCGCGCGCAAAAGCGGGGCCGCGTGAGCGCGCGAGGAGGAGAGAAAAGAGGCGGAAAGAGAGATAGAGGGAGATCCCCACAGACACCTGCAATTCGCCGGCGAGAAAGACGGACAAAGGACGGGCTCGCGCGGTCGACGCGGACGCGACGAGGAGGGAATCCGGGACCGGGGGGCTGGGAGGGGACGGGCGACGGAAGGGGGGGACGAGGGACGCCAAAGGCGATGCCAAAGAGACGACGAAACGAAGCAACGCGAAAATGGCTCCCGAACGAGATACGGCAGCCAGGAACTCTCGCCAGTTTCGAGCGAAATTACTGGGAGCCGGCCGCGCGCGCACGTTAGCGTCCCGCCGCCGCGCCGCTCCGCTCCGCCCCGCTTATTTAATGTAATTTCATTGCCGCTGCTCGCTTCCACACCGGCCTGGCGTGGCGAGGCTACTTCGTAGCCCCGGATTTCGCGTATCAAGACACCATTAACCTTTGTTTCAACCAATTAACCGACTTGAAAAATTATCATTAAATTATGATATGACACGGCTAGGACACTACTACCGCAAATGCGAGCGCACGCGGAATGTCGTTGTCGCGCGGTATGCCGCGCCGCAACGACGGGTGTGGTGACGATAAAAATGTCCAACGGAAAGCCAAGAAGCGTTCGCGAGACGCGCAGCAGGGAGCTGATTGTTGGTTCGTTGCGAAAATAAACTCGAAGCGCCGCGATTCGTTTCGAGAATTTCCGATTTAAAGCTAATTCTCCATCACCAAAATCGCGTCGCACGTCCATTGTATCGTGATTATATCCTTTCGTGTTATATATTGTAATAATTATTAACCGTCTCTTACAACGTGATACAATTTAATATGCACGCGCTAAAACATATTTGTTTAATCACAAGAGGAGAAAGTGTCGAATCTCCGTAAGATTTGCATACTTAATTTAACCACGGCTATAATCAAGGTTTTTATAACACATATTCACCCAATTTCTATGATAATAAATACGCTCGTTCGCAACGTAGCGCTTAGCGAATTAACGCAATGCGCTATAATTATGATAAACATAATAGCTATGATGGAATCGTGAGTCGGTGCGAAAACGCCGTAACTCGCATGAATTTGCTTGGAAGATTTTTCCCTGCTTGTAATCGGGTCTACCTACGTGCCAATCAGGCTCTCGACATGGACAGGTTCCTCGCAGGTGCGCGGGCCCCCTGTTAAATCGACAATGCCGGGTTTGCGTACAGCTTTCCCTCATCTCGCTCCTTTTTTCGCGTGCACCTTTACCTCGGCATTATCGCTGAATCGCGGCTCCTAAGCTCATTAATATTTATACACGCGAATTATTACGGCGCGAAATTATGTCTTAATATCGAATTACGCGTTATTACCCCCGAGTTACATTGTATTTCGAGGTGAAATTAAAGCGATAGGCAAGGAAGTGAAATTAAGAAGGCTCAAATTATGCATGCGCGAGAGTATAATTTGATATATAGGTGTACAGCAAAGCCACGCATACCCGTAATACATGCACACAGAACATTTTAACTGTCTTTCGTAAGATATATTCGTAGGAGATATTCCGACGACTCGACACGAAAGGGATGCATCTCGAAAAACTGTTTGAGTTGCGTTCTATAATGTTTCATATATTTGCAATATAATAATTTCTGATAATATTTAACAGTAGTGATATAATGATAATAATAAATATCGAGTCGAAGGTTTAAATAACACGCGGATATACCAGCAAGAAAGAACGCAGTCACAGGTGATTTTTTCCTATATTGGCGACATATTCCTGCAAGAGCGATTTCCGGTCGAGATTAAACGCGAAGTTAAAAACTTCTGCATCTATCGATTATTCGGTCTCACACGTGGCTGTATTGTCTGTCTTTATTCCACACGCGCAATGGCGCAAAATGAACGCTCGACGGTGTCCATTTTAGTCGCTATCGGATTTCACTTAACGGAATAATCAGCGATTAATCGCAGCCAGTGGCTATTGATTAATATAAATTCCTCGGGCGGAATCGGTCGTCCAATGATACGCGCGACCACGGAAGTTAAAATTTGCGATTAAAATAGGTAGCGCTAACGTCAGTTCACAGTTGAATGAATCAATTTTCTTTATATCATGCTTATGAATACGATCTAGAAAAGAATAAAGCATCACTAACTAAGTGGTATCAGTTAATTCTTCATTCGTCTCTTTATTTCACGAAATATATTTCAAAAAACGGAATTTTTTTCATCCGTTATAGCTTGATGAAAAATATCGAAAAGAGACTACGAACACTACAAAAACGTACATACATTACAAAAAACTATTTCAATATTATGCAGTCAGTTACAAACAATCTCTTTTTATATCTGCCGAATATTATAATTGCGTAAAATTGATAATAGCTAATTAATGACGAAGCAAAGTCAATCAAAATGCATATCTTCAACACAAAGACACGAAAAAATTCAGTTCATATACACGCCAACATGAACTATACCTATATGAACTTTCCACGCGATCATGAAAATGAATTATATATTAACACCCGATAATATTATCGTCATTTCCTGTGTAAAATCGCGCGAACTTACTGCGAACTAAGTAGCTCGCGCCTTGAAAAGCATCGATGAAACGAAGCCACTCCATGCGAGATGCGTGTCTCTCGTCCTCGGTATATAACGTGTCTCCACCACGACAAAAATAGGAATCGAGGAAAGTGCAAGTAATAGCTACTACGTAGCAGTGCGAGAGAAATAGAGAAATTTCACGCGTAGAATGTGAAAAGAGTCTACATATCGCGCGAGTATCGATCGTGCTTGAAAAGAAGTACGCGATGGAGGGCATCGTCGCATTAGTCTCTCTCACAATATAGAAAAATATTCTATCTATTCGCAGTGGCGGTTTGTGTGTAATTAAGAATACGAATATATTCATTTAAAAGATTTATAATCTTGTAATTGGATAAATAGATAGCACGTGACCGCAAAATTACTACGTTCGTTAATTATTGCAAAAATGTCAAGACTATGATTATTTATGGAGTTAAAGAAAATCTTGTGATCCGGGAACACCCTGTATAATGCTGAAAAGATCGTACAGCTGCAATATATACCCACCCGTATATCCGTATTACAGCCAACTTTTTATATGTGGCATTTCATAAAGAATTTTTCGCGTCGCTAAAAATGAAAGGCGGAAAAACACGAAATATAGAAAGCTAAAAAAAGACAAACTATGACGGGCAAATGAAGCGAGAGTACTTATTTGAAACTCAAGCAGACCACTTTAGCTCTTTTGTAACCGCTAAACCTTAAAGTCTTTAAACGATCTCTCCGCACTTTCAAAGGGAAAATGATTTCAAGCCGCGAAAGTGGCGTTTTTCAACCTTTTTTCACGTAACGAAACAATTGAACGGCAAATGAAAATTGCCGCAAATAAATTTACATAAGTAATTTACGCAAGTAATTATTTTATTAATGTAACTAATTAATTTATCGATATAATTAAATTCTGCTTTCATTAAAATAAGTAATGTAAAAGCTATTACGCGGACGCGCGGTAGAAAAAGAAAGACCGTTCGCCGAACACACACCACCGACGACAAGGAATATCGGACGAAGAATACCGTCGAGGAGTTATTACTCAGCGAGATTTTGGGGGAAATCGATACGGGCGCGACGATATTTTCACCCGCGTCGCGTTTCTGCACGTCGAACGAGGAAACGTCGCGGGACCGTGAATCATCGCCGGCGATCGTGAATCACGTCGCCCTTCGCCAAAGCGAGGAGTTTAAAGCAACGTTCACACCAAGTCGGAGCGCGCTCCGGAGAACCGCCGATATGCTCCCATGGGTGCGGCCCCCGTGGAACGAAGGTTCCTGCACGGGATGAAATATCTACCCTTCTCCACCTCCTCTCTTCCTCCTTCCCCCCTCCGTCGCCCCCGCCGCCCGCCGCTCTGTTCCCGCGGCGGTATAATTAACCCTGGACGTTCGGGTTAACCCGCGCAGGTAAGAGCAGATACGTGGCAAACTTGGAGGGAATACCTCGTATTTCGTGCCGCGCTCGGCAACAAAGTATTAAATTAGCACCAGGAAGCCGAGAGAGGGTACTCGATGCAACCCTTTTCCCGAGGTGCATCGAGAAGGAGGATTTATCGTCGATGCGGTTCGGAATGCACACACCCGCGCTCGCGCGCACACATACGCGCGTGGAAATTCTTCGATAATCATGTTGGCTCGCGGGTACGAGAGTGGCCGTTCGCTTCGTGAACTCTTTAACCCCTCGCGCGCACCAAAATATTTCCATACAGTCTTCCTTTTTTTACGGTTCCGTAATGCGAGAAGCGTAGCAGTTCAGATATCAGGATGCTCGCTCGGTTACTCCCGGTTACAGACCTCCGCCTTGCGACTCCCGTTTATTAACGACACTACCATCGCAACGACACGTTTTTAGCTTTATCGCTATAATCAAATTTATCGCGATAGCGCGGCGATAAATTTTTATCCAGTTTTCAACGTCAGCTGTAACTTGCGCGGAACTCGGTTGACAGGCCCCGATACTTTTCCACCGGTAATGATACGCGTTTAAACGAGCTCTCCACCGATTATCTCCGGTATCGTGCCACGCAGAATCACGTTTACCAATTAACATAATTAAGAAAAGGAATATCTGCTCCGTGAATAAAAATAATATTGAAAGACGGAAAAACAATGTTTGAAATTATTGACGATTTTCGGCTATTACATATCACAATAAACATCACTTTTAATTGTCACTTTTATTCGAACGTACAATTTATGTATTGAATATTTTGTATTAATAATAGAAAAATGACACTGATTAAATATACCAATTAAACTTTTCTAAAATTCACTTTAATCGAACAAAAATATGAAAGCCTCAGATATATCAGCTGTTATTTGAAAAAGATTATTTCTGCAGACTTGAAAAATTTTTGAGAAACAATTACTCTAAATACTTATATACTTTCTCATTTATTTTAATGATTCTACAGATTTCTTGAAATGTATTTTACAGCGTCTAGTTACCTGAGGTGCTGAAACAGCTAGTCCCGGCGCTGGTTATTATACTCTTTGATAAAGGCGAATCTACATTCGAAATTTACCGCGCGATATCTCCGCCGGACGTGTTTCTCGCGATGATGTGAATTGTAAACCGACGCGCGATAAGTGACAACGTATAAGTCGACGATACGTACCCAGGCTTTGGGCAAGAACTGTGAGCTCACTCGCGGCAGGAGTGTTGCTAGCCGCGCATTACGAACGGTGCCGCAAGAAACGAGACACGGTCGAATGCATTACGCTTGTATGTGACGATGACAATGCATGATCCTCCTCATAACGTTGTTAGGGGCTTGGGATGCATGGTGCGAAGCATCGAGTGGGTATGATACTGCGGCTCTTTAAAAAGGTTACGTAATACAAATCTTCATAAAGAGACAGTCACATTACACATTACAATCCCAAGATAATTACATTTGTAATATTTTAATCGTATTCGGCAAGGCCTGATGAATAAATAACGGTAAAGTGTAAACAAAAGATTTCTTTTACCCAAAATAAAATATCAAGATGTACAATTCCTGGCTTTAATATCATAGACTTTACTTCGATTTAGATATGTTAATCTTCGCTGTGCTCTATCCTCTTTCTGCGAGCTCCGTGCGCGAGCATTATTAAAGAATGTCTCGTGTATTGCTCGAAACACCGACTCGAAAATTATTCCCGGTAACTGAACGAACACATTTACGATATCTATTCGGGGAGGAAGGAACAAGCCACCTCACGAATTTCCATTAATCTCTGTCCCATGCGAGCTATCATCGAGGAGGTCCCATCGATCTCCGATTACCTTGTCCAAGGTCGATCTCGTCCCGCTACTTACTTTTCCCTTGGGAGCTACTCCGACAATTCTTCGCCGTTTCTAGATGTGTCTCTTGAAAATCAAGACCTTGCGATCAACGGTCGAGATGTGAAAGTCGATCGCACACGTACGCGACGATGCGTGGAGATAAAAGATACCTTCCTGGTATAATTTAGATAAGTACGGAGAGCGACCTGGAGCGTGATGGTTCCCTGAAGAGAAGGATGCGCGAAGGATACTTTTAAGTCTACAAGTCGCGTTAATTGATTTGTAGATATGCGCGACAATCGAATGACTACATAATGTAAATGTCTAACCCGTGTTTTCTAATATTTAAATCACTCTGATTCGATAAAACGATATTTCCTTGTTTAAATAAAATGCTAAGTTCGCCACTTACAACATTCAATTAACACAAGTCAATGATATATCAGTCAATGAGTAAGTCGAAGTGTAGACGTGCGTGACTTTGTCATGCAATAGGTATATGTAAATGTTATAGATTTAGAGAATATATCGCAGATGATAATATCATATTGATTTGCTTGAATGATTCTTTTTAATAAAATGAATGAATAACATGATTTGTGATATTGCATATCGTCTTTCTTCTATATAAAATAAGTATATTCTAAAATAAATATTGTAATGTATAAAAAAACTCAATTACTCATATATTTTTTAATATCTCTAAATTTATATACAGCGATATTTCTGGAAATTTTGTCAATATTCATAAAACGAATAACTGCGATAATAAAGCATGTCATGTATGATCACTGTTGAATTCGTAGCGTCAAATTATACTCAATTTGAGTCATTTTTAACCATTCGCATATCCCCACTGCTCCTAACTCAATATATCGTTAATTTAACTAAAATAATGTAAATTTAACTAAGCCAATAGAGTTAAAATATTTTATATTAAATAAATTAATAAATTTAATAAATTTCGACACACATGGTAGTTAAAAAATAACAAAATGTTATTTAACTTTCATCCTTTAATATTTAACAGTGATGTATAAATGTTTTATACATAATTATATATTCTTAAATAAAATTATTTCTCATAGTATTATAAAAAGCATGCTCAGTGATATAAAACAATTATTAAATAAAGTGGTAAATATTACTTTAATTATTTTCGTTTAATAAGAAAAATAGGACTCGTTAGATATATTATTGATAAAAAATATAAATATTTAGAGTTTCAGTTTCATGTTGCAATTTTATCTTTATTACACGTTTCGTTATATTAAAGCAGAACTAATATTATTCACTATAAAGATAATACCCATATTATTGACATTTAAATGTGACATAATCACGTCTCCCGACGAGCGATAAGCGGATTCATCGACGCTCTGCATACAAAGCGTATTAAGTACGCGCGAACGAAGAAAAATCGAAACAACATTAATTTTCAGAATCAACAATTTTCGATCGAAATCGCGTGCCTTCGTTCCTCCGCCAGTCGTTCGGTGCGTACATAACCGTATCCTCAGTTACACTCACATATACACATGTGCTTGCGCGCGCTACTCGACGATTATCTCTCGCGGAGCGTGTGCGTTTACTATCGCGCACCCGTGCGCGTCCATTAGTACGTACGTTCAAGCTTACGCATATGTGTACGTGTGCGACTTCGCGAGTAGAGTCGTACACGTTTGGGTCTGAATGCGGTCGAGCACGATGCGTTCACACGCAGTTCTGTGTGTGTGTGTGTGTGTGGGCGCGCGCGCGTGTGCGTGTGTGCACATATGTGCGGCGCGGTCGAGTATAAAGTCACAGCGGGAGCAGAAGCGGCGGCAACGACGAGCACACACGCGACGTAGAGAGAAGAGTTGGATGGCAAAAGGAAGAGAGAAGGCGAGGAAGAAGGGATGAAGAAGGAGGGAGAGGAGGAGGAAGAGGAGATAGAGGAGAGGAACGGGTGACGACGATGCGGTCTTTCTCTCTCTCGTCAGCACGCTACGCATACCTAACTTAGGTCATACCGACACGAACGCGATAAGTGTCCCCGCCAGAGTGAGCCCGGGGGGGGGGGGGAGGAAGGGGGAAAACGAGTCGCGGAATTCGAGCCGGGGTGGTCCGAAAGTTACGAATCTGCGGGCTACGACGAAGCGCGAGTGTGAACGCGAGGGTCGTCCTCGAATCCGGGCGTGCAATTACGGCCGGATTTTGTTCTGCCCGAGTAATTACGCGCGCTCCGCACCGCAACGTATTTTTGCGCGAATTTTTCGGGCGAAATAAGCCCGCGCGGCTGGTGAATTAGCAGAAGAGATGGCGGTTAATTTTCCCTTAAATCGTGCGCGCGTTATACGTCGCGTTAATATCGAATACGAATTGAAAAATGATTTGCGTTTGTAACAATTGATTTATATCGTTATGGTAAAATAATCGATATAAGTACGGTGGTATGTGCAAATTGTAAAGATTTATGTACGCTACATAATTATAATTTAAATAAAATATATCGGAATTTCTTGAGGTTACTTGAGGTTAATAGACACTAAAAATAAATGTCTCTCAAAGAATAAAGTATGTATAAGTACGTAAGTTCTATAATTACACAACTTAAAAATAAATATCTGAGAAAAGTTATTTTTATCGCAGAGACGCAACGCAGTCTCTTAAAAGTGAAGAAAACACTCCATTTTCCCCTCCCTTTCATCTCTTATTCTGTCTTCTTCTGCTTAATACGCTTTAAGACGTATGCAGCTGTGTGCGATTTAGATAATACATCGTGTATTATCAATGCGTTAAAATACGAACTGTTTCGTACTCGAGTAGCGTTTGAACTATTTAAGAACGCTTGAACCTCTCGGAGAAAGACGTTCGCAACATTTCCAGAGCAGAAAGTTTCATCTTTCTCTCTCTTTCATTATTTCTTTCCTCTGGCTAACTTAAGAAAAGCAGGAAACGTCGTACGGTAACTTTTACAATATCGAACGGCTGGCTCTCTCTCTTTTTCCCTCTAACGTCCCAGCATCCGCTTCCAATATTGAAGCGAACGGTTGCCGCCGCTGCCGCCGTCGCGGTGCGCGCCGGTTACATCACCTTGTCCGCTCGCAACGACGGATCAAAAATTACAAGCTGGCCGTAACGAGCGAGCGAGCGAGCACGGTATATCGGCACCGTGTATCCGACGAAGGTGCAGCTGCGTCGCCGTTGCGACATTTGCGACAGCAGAAACGAGCGCGCAGTTTTATCGGAACGAAAGGTCGTCTCGTCCGTTGTGTCGTCGGTCCGTTTGCCGCACGAAATTAAATTAAATACACGCGACTATTTATCGCGTTTTCTCGTCTAGCTCGGACTATTTATCGTCATTTATCGCCTTCACCAATATACTCGCATCTGACGTCGCTCCTTGCGGCCGTTAATCACTCGAGAAACGTCTCAAGATTCGATGGTAGCTAAACTGTTTTTTTACCGCTGAGTATTTTTCAGATATTTTAATATAATTTGATGTTAATTAAATATTGATACCGAAAGCAAAATGTCCAATAAGAATTATCGATTCGCTAAAGATATTCAATAAAGAAATTGAATATTAGCCTCCGATAACATCAATGTGTATAATCTATATACTTTTGCAATACACATTCTACTTTCTTTTGTTTCTCTATATTGATTTTCGTTAATTATTGCATGGAATTTTCTCCCTTACTACCACTTATGTAATATGTTTTTACTTATATTCAATAACAGAGGTTGTCGACCCTATTTCATTTAAACATTTTTAAATCATACGCTGGCACTATCAACTTATTCGGTTTGGCTAACGCTTGGTTATCGCGATCAAAACTCTCTCGCAGGCACAGAGGCACAAACCTTATTTCTCCTTATGAATCGTCACACACAAATCACCCGCGAACAGACATCCCGAGAGAGACGCGAGCGACCCGATGTATCGATTCATCCGAAAATGTCCACTGCCGGAAACGAAATGAACGCAGTCGAGTCTCGTAATACAAAAAAAAAAAGCGTAAAAGCAACGGATACGCGATCGCGAGCGCTCGCCGCGGCGGCGTCCGCGTCGCGTCGCGTCGCATCGCGGCGGGACTAATTATCGTTTTCGTACGGAGATAAATTACGTCAGGCTGGACGCGCGCGTTTACCGACGGGCGCGTTCGTTGTTCCGACTGATTTACAGCGCGCGATATTGTGCGCGGAGACCGGCCGCGGGGACCTACTCTCTCGCGGTCTTTCGCGCCGTTATCGTCGCGCGCCCGCCGTTTCGGCGCGATATCGTGACGATCAAATTTCGCGGAACGCATCTCTCGCGGCGCGAGAACGACCGATCATTTGTGCCGCGGTAAATCCACGGCGGATACCCCTTATTCATCGCGACAACGCGGCGCGCGATTGCGTCGCGCAGATTTGCGGACAGGCGATTTCGGCAAGAGACAGATATCACGGATGCGCGAGGATTCGATCTCGGATCAATCGTCCTTGATCAACGTGTTAGTATATAAACGTTGTATATGCTTTACGAAATGATGGTCTCCTGCGTTACAAGTAATCTAAATAACCGATAAAAAAAAACTGCTGTTGTTCTTCGTCACTTGTCCGCATGAATTATGCATGAGATGATAACTGGAATATCACGTAAATTATTCGCGCGTATACTGTATAGGTAAATAATGTGGTTAATGCGAGAACCAGTATCAATAGCACGTTAAAAAATCAAACTAACGTTAAACAGTTGATCCTGACCGGCATTAAATCTTAAACCTATCTACTATGAGAGAGAGTCCGTAGAGAAAAGACTAAACTACTTATTGGAGTAATTTCTGATCAATAATAATCACTTCTTAAAAATCAATTTTACATAATTGTTGTTTAAAGTAATGGTCAACTTTGGACTATTCCAGACTAAAAAATTACAATTAATAGGCTTTGGATTTGACAAGAAGTGTCGGTTTCAGATTAGATTTATTACATTTTTCTCTTCAACGGCCAACGTAATGCGTCCGCGACAACGAAAAACAAAGATGTGAACGACGGCTTTCCCGCGTCGTAACGACATACACGATGCGATGACGCGAGCGGTGACGAATGCCCGCAAATGGCCGCAACCCGATCGCGAGTTGTCCAATAAAAAACTTGAGTCACTTTAAAAGTACTTCGACGGCGAAACAGCCATCTCACGGTCGGTTACAGCTACCGGGGTCGCGAGGTGTTTACGTAAATTTTTGCGGCCGATTCACGCCGGGCAAACAACGCCCGGGCGGCGATTGCAATTTAACGGTTATTTAGAAATCGGCGACTATACCGCTGCCGCGCGCGCGCGTTACCCGCGATGATTTACTACTTTTATAATCGGCGACCATTTCCCGGGCCGATTTAACGACGCCGCCAACCACGGGAAGAGAGGAACATACGAACCGTCTCCTCGCGAGAGAGAGAGTAGGCGCACACAGCGAGCGGCCACTTTTTTTCCGTCATCGATGTGTTTCGCCGTGGAAATCGCGATTCAACGCTCGCACCGGCCGGGCCCCCCCGACTCGGACGTGATCGCGCAACCACGAGAAACAGAGATCGTAACGGTGTTGGTCGCCCACGCGCGAATTATGGAGTAGTATTTCTACAATGTTTCTCGATATGTACTCTAAGTAGATAACAAGGATGCAACAATTTGCTCTTATCTTCTACAAATATCATTATAGGAAAGCAAATATATATGTAATGTACAAGAAAAGCGTTTCTCTTAATGTCGCATTAATCGCGAGTTAAGAGTTTTGAGATATAAACTGTTCAAGCATTCGATAAGTCAAAATAACTGCAGAATAGAATTCGAATATGTATTTTGTAATATTGAAAGCAATGGAAAGTTAAGAAATTTTAGTGACGAAAAAAATGTATAGGTATATAGTATGTAATACTAATAATAATAATTCTTGAAAAGTCAATATTTAAGAATGTTCTAATTTAATTTTCATTATGCGAATGTTTCCTGTCATATTACGCGCGATTAAATTGGCTTTCCTTAGTAATATCGATCGGGTGTAATCGTGCAATCAAGTAATTATTTCTTCACCCTCGCGTGATGAAATTGTCTCGAACACGCAATCGACACCGACACAGAAATTCGTTATCTCTGCCGAAAATTCAGTGAAGAGCATTTTACATGACGACGGATCCAACGATGCGAATCTTATATATAACGTTCCTCTCGCACCTGCGTGCATATATTCAACCGTTTGCATTGCCACGTTACATGATGTTGTGATATGTACTTGAGGTAACTTCGAATATAATAATAATTTTAATAATTAACAACAGAGTTAATAATAGTAAAAATACCAACTTCTTAATAAATTAATCAGTTTTATACATATTGATAATATACGTTTGGACGATTTCCGAACTATTTTTAACTGTTAGTAAATTAATAAATGTCACATACACGATAATATTTCAATACGCGCGACTCGTGCTAGACGGCGCTTTAATACGAAACGCGGACAACGTTGCGACGATACATTCCAATATCGCACGCGACTTGAACGAAGGAATGAACGGACCTAGCGTCGTCTTATCGTTTTCTTTCATCTCTCATATCGCGGTAAACGTCGCGCAGTTTGGAGCGCAGAACGAAGCGTACGTGCTCCTACGAACACCGCTCGCTTCCGGATAACCCATCTCTCTTTTCCTCTCTCTTTCGCTCTCTGCCCCTTTCTAGACTTTCTCGCTAGCATCCTGCGCCTCGCCATGTCTTTCCTTCGATGCCGAGAGAGTGCGTGATTGTCTCTACAAAATATTCGGTACAGCGATACCTACATTATGAGTCTCCACACGAATTTTGACAATGAGTCAATCTCTCCATAGGGAAATCTTAATTGTGCAAATGCAAGTTTATTAATATTTTATTAATAGGCAAAATATTAATAAAATCTTGTGATAATAAAATTTTATTATTACAAGACCTTAGTTCGAAAATCTAGCTATGTAAAATTGAAAATTATTAAATTAGAAACATTAAATTAAATAACAATGGATATATATTGTTTATTGATATCTCTAAAATGTTTAATTCAATTTTAAATTGAATTTATTTATATGTTTAAATCAACTCTAAAATGTTTAATTCAATTTTAAATTATTTATTTAACGATCTGGAATTTATTAGTATTTTTAATTTCTCTTTTAAAGAAATACGGTGCCACCGAATCGATTTTGGAAGAAAAATTGTAACAACACTGATCGCAGAAATAGTTAAAAAATGGCACTAGCATACAATCACAGAATCAGTAAAAAAAACGCGCTGGAATATCTGGAATAAACCGTGTGTAATTCGCCGCTCTCGAGCGCAATATCGGCCGACCCGATTTTTCATCGTTCCTATTTTACGCGTAACTGCATAATCGACGATGTCCGTAATAAATTCGCAATACCGCGCCGTAAATTGCCAGTGCCGGCGGATTATCCCGATCTCGTCTGGACGCCGCGTTTCGACGATGTTATACTTTTTATAGACGCTTCTGCATCAACTATATTATTGTCATCTGTTGAAGTAACCATTATAGTAATTTCTTATTTAAAAATTAATTGTAAAGGTTATTGGCGGACTTGTTTATAAAATCCCTCTCGAAGCATCGTAACTACTAGCCCGTCGGCTGCTTCCCGTTTGGATTATTTAGATAACCGCACACGTATAGTCGATTATCCGTCAACTTTCCGTGCATGATATTCATTTGTATAGAAAGTAATAAAAACAAATTTTAAATTAATTGAAAGAGAATTACATTAATTGAGCACTTAAATGTATGACTTTTCTTAGACGTACAAAATTGATCACCTTTAAAAAGTTATTTGCAAAAAACGCATTTTAATTTATCTCTCGCATACTGTTCATTTTCACTGTTAAAAATGTGTGCTTGTTGACTTAAGCTAATTATATTTTTTAAAAATGCATGTTTGGACAAATAATAAATTTTGGTAAAGCGACACATATATTCTCAATTATTCTGAATTATAAAATCAGTTGGCAAATTAATCATTTTATGAAAAATCAACAGATTTTATCCGATCAAACTGTGGTTTGGTTCTTTCGCATATTAATGTTTTTTCACGCGCGTTTATACATATAATATAACAGATAGATAATGTTGACTGACGCGCACTAAACGCCGAATCGACAGCGAATGATACCTCATCGTTCCGTGCTCACTATAGAACATTTGTATCATTATAACGCAAATTAATGCGCTGCCGATGTAATAAATATAACGACTGATGTAACAAGCGCGAGGGCGGCGGCAGGAAATCAAGAATAAACGATATGCAATGATAGCGTTGCGCACCTGAAAGCATTGCAAGATAACATTGCGTTACGTTGCGGACCGATTTGTTCGCGCAGCGAGACGTGATATATTGCAGCTAATAACCGTTTACGTTCGTGCGGCAAATATACGGGTATCGATGTTATTCGATGACTACAGAGATAAATACAGAGATATCAGTTGTTAAGACTTTTGCTAAGCGACGCTCGGATAACTCGAGGAAAAAAGCGCCATATGTTAATGAATATACATAAAGCTATGCCATTCTCTCAGTTTGCTTTCTCCGATAGAATTAAATCACAGTGGAGATTAATCGATTAAGTAAATATTTAAAATCTGTCGAATTTATGTTTGTAATGTTCTAAATAAATATTGAAAGCATTAAGTTATCGACGCTACACGGCACTTCAAAATATAGCTCTACGTTGACTCAACTCAAAATGTTAGTATATTTTTTAAATGGATTTAAAAAAAGTAGGAAGTTATTCTATCCAGAAACGACAGATTTCGACGCGCTGTAAATCGAATATTTTCGTGATAAAATTCTAATTCTTCTCAAAAGAATAGTTAAATACAGATAGTTGAACGTGAAGTGAACAGCGGGTATGTATGAATTAAACCACTTACAATTCCAACTGTAACACTGTAGAACTACGAAAACCCTTAACTTGTGCTAATTTAATACTATTACAGATAGTTACTACGCAATACCGAGAGACTTCTGTTGCATAACTTTGTACTGTTGTTTAACAAGGTATCGATTTTCATTGATACCAATAGCAATCACGATGTTATCTTATACAAAATCAACCTCTGTTAAACTGACTCTCTCGCCACAACAAAATCGAGGTTTAACAGACGTCAAGAAATCATTTTCTCTTTTAATCGCTCTTTTGTACGGAGTCACACAAATTTATATAATCAAAATATTATAAGAATATTCAGATAATGAACATACGAAAATGCTTACACGCGAATCTTGGTGATGTTTTTCTTGCAGGTAGAAGGTCGGAACCGAAAAAGATATTCGTGCAGAATTCGTAAGAATGGAGGGTTTCTTCGACTGTCGAAGTATCCCAGTTAACGCCATATAAACGCGAGACGTTTATACGCGTTGCAAGGTCACCGTCGTCGTTGTCGATCTCGCCGATCGGTACGGTGCGTCGACCATAAATCCGGACAAGGTGCACACGCATTCGACCGTGAATTAATTATCAATGAGTTATACGCGGAGCACAAGAATATGGGGGAAACACGTGGCACTGTCGAATGTGAATGAAAAACGTTAATGAAAGTTATAAATCATATGCTTACGTCATTAAGGTATTAGTCATTTCTCCTTAATTTCAACGATTATCGTGTGTTTTAAAGATTAATGCACTTTGCAATGATTCCCGTTGATATAAGTACATTACTATTTAATATCCCGTTACTATTTATTACGCGAAAGCGAAAGACGCGACGACAATTTGTTCGTTCGCTCGCAAAGTCCTTAGTCTCGTCCGCGAGGCGAGTAGCAATAAAGTAGCGACCGCGGTCACGATACCGTAAGAGGAACAGGCAGAAATTAGCCGGAAGCGTTATACGCGCTGCGGTGATATATCTCGCGGGGCAACCTCGAAACAAACATAAGCGCAGTTCAAACAGTCATCAAATATCTATTAAGCAGATTTTTGTCCCGTAAAATACAAGAGAGAAAGTTGACGAGACTCGAGAGCCATTATTACTTCATTTAGTATGTATATTGACAGAAGCATTTTAAAATATATTAAAGATATTCGTTCTTTAAACAAGTGTGAACGCAAAGTGCTAGCTTCGGATAACAAAATCATGGTTCAAAATCAATCTATATCTGGATCTTCTGTTAATTTATCCAACATCACAACTCTTTGCTTATTGTTAGGTTAGCAAAGAGCTTCAACGTAGTTTCCGACTACTTGATATCTCCTTCTCCGAAAGGTTTACAGTAGAATCGAAAAAGAACCGAAGAGGAACGTCTCCCAGAAGCGGATTCGCGTCGGTCCGCGGGCGGGAGAGGCAGGCGGCCGTTAAGAGCGGCGGAATACCTGAGGAGCGGGTTGGAAAAAAACATGCACCGGCGAGCGGGCGAGGTGAAGGAACGAGTGCGAACGCTGCGAGAGAAGCGGGAGGGCCGGGAGGAGAGGCGCGCGCAATCGAGAGGAGTGACAGAGAGAAAGAGGTAACAGAAGAGAAGAGTCCGATCGAGCTCGCTGAATTTTATCCGAAACTCGGTGCGACCTCCTCTTCCTTTCTCTCCATCCTCCTCATCTTTCTCCTTTTCGACATCTTCAACCTTTCATTTTATATCTCTCCCTCGTGCTTTCTACTTCACAACTTCTCTATCTTCATAGCTTCGTCCACCTCCTGTTTTCCCATCTCCTTTCCCGTTCCATCGTTTATCTCTTTCTCTCTTTCCCGACGCGATATTATGACTCACTCTGGTTACTACAGATATAGAGTGAAGCAGTCGACGAAGACAAACGAGAGAACGAGAGGTATGATATTGCGAGAAAAGGAAGAAAGAAACGCGACAGTCGACAAATCTCCATGCTAACGACGAAGCCGTCCTAATTATTCGTCGAGTGTCAGTAGGAAGAGACACCACTCCCTCGCGAAAATAAAAAGGAGGTAAAGAAGGCGGGGTGGGACGTTTGGTGGGTGGACGCGAGAGTAGTCGTTCCACCTCGTAGCAAATGAGCGGCTCTCTATATCGATCACCAGAGGTCACGATACCTTTGATACACGGTAGATGTGTGAATATATGTATCTTCACAGAGTATCTGTATACGTAGGTGTACACAGGCAGGTTTACAACGATTGCCGGCGACCGCGTACCAGAAGCGCGGTCAGAGAGGAAACAAAAGTAGAGAGAAGCAGGAGAGACGAGAGCAATAGAGAAGAGAGATAGACAGAACCGCGGAGAGACGAGAGCGAGGAGAACATGCGACGAATCAGCGACTTTACGTCGCGGCGCGGAACGGCGCGGTGACTCGAACTCGCTCGCATACGGCGCAGCGGGCACTTCCGCGTATAAACGCGGACGAGTGCTCCTCGTTCGCTGGCAGCATCATTGAGAACGCCTCGCAGCACCGCGCGACTACCGAGAAAACTCGTTTAATCCAAATGACTTTCGACGCGATACCGCGGCAATACTATATCGGTATCGCTTAGAAACAGCATCAAACGGTATCATCCTTTACGCGTTTAAACACTGTCGTTAGAGTTGGAGGGATCGATGGAAAACGGTTTTTCGATCGTGCTACGATTCCTTCGATCGTCTTATGCGGCTCGAAAGTGATTGTGAGACTGATATAAAATAAACGCTGACAAAGAAGATATCAACAAAGAATTGAGATTAATACCCTGTTCGTTAGTGATTGATATGGGATATACGCATTTATTCCATAAATGCGTTATACATCGATAATAAATGTTAAAACGTATCTCATCATGCTGAACGACACAAAGCTAGTGGACACGTTTTGTGTGTAGAAATGTGTCAGACTTCGCTAATTGGCGTGCTGATTTCGGCAGGGACTGTCTGACACAATCCCCATATACAAAACATGCCAATCGGCTTTACCGATCGACGTGAATGGAGGACGCGGTTTAGAGAGAACTGCCATACTAAACGTAGAACGCCACGCTAGGATTTATTGAACTGAATCTCTCACACATGTGTGTCTGCATCTTTCCAATAAAGTATCTAAACGCTGTCGAATGGATGCTATAATTCTCTGCTTCAATCTATTTGGATGTGAACGTATTAAGTACTTATAGCACGATCGATTTACTAAGAAGGAGGTAGGGAATATGATGTTGTTTGAAGAGACTTGGAGAGCCGAAAAAATGGTATGAGATTCATAGTACGTCGCAGTGACATTTATGTCAGACAGACAAATAAATATGAATAATATTTCAGAATTAACACGTTATACACGAGTATTTGCCGCGACTTCCATTCCGACAGTACTCGTTATCATTCCTCATAATCCTCATCCGTCTCCAACTCACCGCTGATACCTACTTTCAAATCCCGAATGCAGAGCCGTAAACTGGATCGCGTATCCAAAGATTCTCTCTCGTATACATACATTTTGAATTATCTAATAGACACCCGCACATGGTGCGGCGCAGGTCGACATTCGCCGGTTTGATGGATAAACGAGAGACCGTTGATTTATAAACCATGTTATTAGCTAGTCGTAACCGAGTTCGTCAACTATTCAGAAACGGCACGTCCGATTCGTCTCTCGCGAGGGCCCGCGCGCGTTTCGGCCCGATCGAGCGCGTAGTTTCGTTCCGCATTAACGCGAGGGAGAACCCGGAGTCTTCCCGCTACTCTCCCTCGGCTCTCCTTCAGCCGGGCTGGTTTCGATCGTGCGAACGAACCATCCGTAGCCCACCAACCAACGATGGAATCGTGTTCCGTGAGTCCGTTGGGTTTGTGCGCGCGAGAAAGCCCGCCGCCGCCGCCGCTTCTCTCCCCCTGGCCTTTGCCACCCTTCCCTACCTCTCTCTCTCATGGAGTATTGAACGAACGAGCGCGAGCAGAGAGGAACCAGGAGACCAGAGGCAGCGCAGCGGCGACCGAGAGTGAGAACGAACGAGTGCCGCGTGGCGAGCGAGGGAAGGAGGGAGAGAAAGAGAGGGAGAGAACGCGAGAAAGAGACAGAGACGTGGAGAAACGAGCTGGGTCGCGTCGATGAGAGAAAGAGGAACAGAGAGAGACGGATAAAGGTACGGGAGAAAGGGAGAAGGATGGAGCCGATGTGAAGCAGGGTAGCCTGGCGGCATACAGCATAGCCAGAGAGACGTGTCGGTTCTGTGGATCCCCTCCTGCCCCCCCCCATTGCCACCTCACCCCTTTCTCCCTCTTTCTCTCTCTATACGTTCCACGTTCTGTCCTCCATCTCTCTCCGTTTCGTTCCGACACGACCGCCGGCTACGGCTCTTCCTCTTTCTCCTTATCGCACACAGTTTCTCTCGCTCTCCCGCAACCGTTTCTCCGCTCTCGCTCCGGCTAGCCTACCTCCGTCCGTAGCGCGCTAAAGTTCTCTCTGAAATGCGACGGTAACACCCTCCTTCCTCCTTCGACCCCTTCGTCCGCGACCCCTTCCTAGCTCGTCCGTTGTTTCTCTCGCTCCCACGCCGTTCCTTCCCGGCGATCCTTTCCGCGGTCCAATCGCGACCCGCCATGCTGTCCAGATTACGGAACGAGCGAAGAGCCGAAAAGTGTGAGTGAGTGAGTGAGTGTCATTGAGTAAGAGAGAGAGAGAGAGAGAGAAAGGTGGAGCGAGAAAGCAACGCAAGAAAAGCAGAGTGAAAGATGGAGACCAGGACTGCGCGTCATCATCAACGTTATCGTCGTCTTTGTCGTTGTCGTTTCCGCGCTAAGTCGGGATACAGTATCTCTCGCAGCGACCTCCGTCTTTCCGTGCCTCTCGAGAATTCTCGCATGAGTGAAGAATCCGAGCGAAATGCCGGCGTTTTTGCCAGTCGTCCACTCGCTTCTTAGGCTCAGGCGAACGCAAATCCCCAGATATTCAGCGCGTCCAAATGAGCGATTTAGGTTTTGGTTTAGCGAGAAGCGTTTTCACGTGAGAGAAATCGACATAGAACGAATGGGGAGAGAGACAGAGAGAGAGAGAGAGAGAGAGAGAGAGAGAGAGAGAGAGAGAGAAAGCTGGAGAGAGGGAAAAAGGGACAGAGAGATAGAGAGCATAGAGGAGAGACATGGAGAGGAGGGATGTCTTCGGTCGGAGGATCGGTCGACAGGAATGCAAATTGGGGGCCACATGTAGGAACCTCCGTCGAAATCGGTTAAGGGGGAGCGACGATTAAACGCTTCTATGCGGCTTCTATTCGGATTGTCTCGACAGATTGGCATTACGCTATCGATCCGAAGCGAAGACGTCAAAACATACGTGGTAGATTGCATGCGAGATGATTAGTTCGAGAATCAACGCGTTTAGAGTTGCAAATAGCAGTCTGTACCTCCAATAGTGAGAATAGTTGGAATTAAAACTTTGGAATTAAAACGATGCGAGTAAATTTCATAATTTTTACATCTCTTGCGCATAGTTTTCGTTTTCAATATAAAATTTTGAGACATAAAGAGTCAAAAATCGAAAATGTTTAGTGAATTCGCTGTTAAAATAATACAGAGTATATCAATTCGAGAAATATCCGGGTTGCACACACACATTACTATACATATTTCATTATGTACAGTAGTTCGATGATGAGCGTGATCACTAACCGATACAAAATTAGTATGGTACAGCAATTCACTTATCACTCATCCATGCAGTAATAGTTTATACGGTGGTATCAGGAAATCATTATAGCGATCAAACGCAATGAAAAGCGGCGCAGAAATTAATGTGAGGTGACGTAACGAAGGGGGAGATAGCGAACAATTAAAATCGAATATAGGTAATCGATAAGATTGGGGGACATGCGACGTGAGCGGCAAGAGGAAGAGGAGGACGAAGAGGAGGGAGGGAGAAAGAGAGAGAGAGAGAGAGGAGGAAGTCGGCGGCGGCGTCGATCGGGAATATCGAATACATTAATCAATAAAGCGCGCGAGAAGACCAGTTCGTCTCTCAGGTTAGAACGGGGAACGAACACTGCGGGAGTAGGAGAGCGGTATATCAATAGAAGACGCGGCCAGCGAATCGTATAATGCAGAAAACCTGAATAGCGGTATTTGTCAGCCTCGTTCTCGCCGAGCCGTTCAATGGCTGATATGTCACAATTAATGCCGGTCCTTGCTTGTATCCTATTCAATGTCTTCCAATTGCTCTATTTTTTTCACATAAATTTCAAGCAAATCGAACTTTGTGAATTATGAACAGGATAACGATAATAAACTATCATCAAAATTGTCGTTAAACTTTAAATTACTAAAGAATTTGTAACAAATAACTGAATTTTAGGTGATTTTAAAGACATTATTAAGTAAATTTTTCAATAAAAAATAAGAAATCTATTGCATTGCCGATTCTTCAAATAACGAAGAAATACAAAAATCGTTTGACTTTGAGTTCGTTTTTTATCACGCCTTTCATTGTTTTGGATTACACTTGAGTAAAAAAAGGTAAATTCGCAGAATAAAGAATCTGATACTTTAAGTATCTTATGCCCGAGATTTTAATAAATCTCGTTTGCCTCGCTCGCTCTTTAGGAACGTTAAAAAAGTAACTTATACAAGCAGCTAGTATATTCATCCGAGAAAAGTACGCAAAAGAGGATTACATCACGCGTACGCGTCCCATTCACTGTACTTTTGAAAGTTTTTCACGACTATAAAAACTCATCCTGCTTGGGTATAATGTCTAACTCTTATTTGTAGCGCGCAATACAATGCAAATGAACGAACACAACGAGAAAAAAAAATGAATAGAAAAAAAGAAGAAATTATCGTAGAAGTACCTAACTAAAGTGCAATACAGATATAATATTTTAATTGTTGATAAAACTAGATGTAGTGATAAATATAATTGTAATAATTGTAAGCTTCTTCACTTGAATTAGCACAAAACTTGGTACACCCGACACACAAAAGAGCATGATGTTCCGAGAGCCGACATCCAAAAGAGAATTAAACATAACGCGCGATCCGCTTCGTGCAGTCCTTATACATGTTTAACGCACAACAGCTGACGTGCGATCGAACTTCGCATATAAAGGTCGCGCCCGATCTCTCGGCAAAAGGGGAACGGACGGAGAATCGGCGATTTCCCGTCGTCGGTCGGCGATAAAAAGCTGGAAAGTTTTTCGGCTTCGCTCGTCAGCACGGGGCGGGGTCTACAGTCTACGGGCATCGGCTTTTTTTATTTTTTTTACCGAAAAGGCCGTTCTCTCCATTTTTTTAAGACAGCTGCGCGACCGACGCGGAATTATTGTGCACTCACCTACCGTGCGCACGCTCCTGCCCGCTCGATACGCATGCACGTGTGTGTGTACGTGTGCGTGGCATGAATCTGTGCCACACACATATAGTTTCAAGAGGCACGTTACGGCGCGCAGCGTCGACCTTCTTATATGGAATCGCGTGCGAGCAGGTACGCTTGAGAAACGACCGAGGGAAAATAATACGGGCGCGCCGCCGGTCGGTGCGTATGCGCGCGTACGTGTCGCGAAATCACGAAACGAATTACTCTAGCTCGACCGCTTCTTCGTTAGGCATGTAAAGATAGCATTAAGATCACGCGCGCGCCTTATCACGTATATGTATAGAAAATAATAACTTCGATAAAATTATGCCGTTAATTTGCAAATTTTATGTCCTCATGCTTTCCATTTCGTTCGATATCTATCGGCCGATCTGTGTGCCATTTCATCGGATATTGCATAAATTATTACCTACGTAAGCTATATCTGTTTAGTAACACGCGAGACATCACTTGGGATTTTCATGCGTGAATTACCGCGGAAGAAACAAAAGACTTGATGTTATGCATATATCACACCTGTCAGCGAATACACGTAAATATGCCAGCATGTAATATACATATAAAGTGGATGAATTTACTGTCTGAACTAGTTCCTGAGCGAATATAAAGATATCCAAAGCCAATTAACATATAAGACATGAAATCGCTTTGGATTTGTTCCGATATATAAAAAAAAAACGTCCGAAACGACGGTAAAAAGATAAGAAAAACGATGAAACACGATATTCGCTTCGCATTAATCACTCCTTCAACTCCTGTATACGAATTGTGATTGCGTCAAGAATGTCGTGTTTGTACCAACAATATATTTCACAAGTAGTATACGTGCGGGTGTCATATTGTGAATCGCGATGTAGCACAAAGATTTGGAGACGAAAAGTGTTCTCTCTGCCCAACAAAATCATTTATAGATATTTTTTTCTCTTGTGATATATAAAAAGGAGAATATTAAAGACTTTATCTAATATTCACAAAATTGATTTTCCTTATTTTATTTTATTTTAATAAATGGTCAAGACGTAACCTTATGATATTCGACATTTACGCGACTTACACGTTCCCACCTTATTACGACTGACACATGAGCAATCGACGGATGCGATCTCTGTATCGTCGATCCATTGTTCGAATATATTGTATAACATCTGTCATTGATCTCTCTCGAGTCCACGCGGAAAGACAAGGTCTGTGTTAAACGAGACAAATAATCACCATGAATGGAACCGCGCGGGTAACAATGCGCCTCTTCGCGACCGTCGATCGCATAAACGATACGATAAATTATTTTTCAGTTTCGCATCAGTGCGTTAATACATCGAACGCTTTCCTCCGCGTTACATTAATTTGTTGCCGATGCATCGTATATTAAATAGATTATTTCAAAACAAATCGCTCACCACTAACAGCTGTCGGAGTTACTCGAGTCATTTATTCAATCCAATTCTCGTATTAGATTATGCTGGAATTTGCCGATATTACATTTAATAGATATCGTTTGCAGAGAAAGAGAGAAAAAAAGAAAGAGAGAGAGAGAGAAAAAGAGAAATTGATATTATTGAATAATCCAATATCTCGGTAAAGCATAATTAAAGACAGAATTATAAGAAAAAGTTTCTCGAATTTTTAATTTTTGAAGTATCTGAAGTTACAATTTGTAATAAACGTTTTAAAACATATAATTCTTCAAAAAGCTTTATGTTTATATTATAAACGATGCAACTGTGTTTATTTTAATTCTAATTAATTACGTACAATTATAAAAATCAAAGGGTACGAAATGCCGTAATCATTTTAGATTACACAATTGACGTAATTAATATAGATTTATATAAAATAGTTTACCAATAAATATACCAGCTGATTTAGTAAGAGCGGTGAAATGGTAAACGTAAATTCGCTAGCAACCCAATGTTCAACTTCAATTTCATACACGTCCGCAGATGGCCATTCACGACACACGAATGTGCCAGTCAACTCGTATCGATCACTCGGTGGCCCTCGTGTAACCGTGTCTCCCCTTCTCCATAATGGGCAACACCTAATGAGTCGATAGACGTCGTTAGGCGTCGTTAGACGTTACGGAAATTCGATTATCACCGAACGCAATGTCGAATATATCGACGCGTTATTCTGCGCGACTCTTACACACGTGATAATTTTTGCTCGAACGTAAACGATCAATGTTTGCATAAACGTGCTCACTCATGCATGCATATG
This sequence comes from Temnothorax nylanderi, assembly GCF_030848795.1. Classification (NCBI taxonomy): domain Eukaryota; kingdom Metazoa; phylum Arthropoda; class Insecta; order Hymenoptera; family Formicidae; genus Temnothorax; species Temnothorax nylanderi. The sequence continues at coordinate 167,535 of NW_027249094.1, read as the reverse complement.
CAACAATACTACGCGTAATATATTTAAATTAGACCACGTCGTTCAACCCATGTCGATTCTTCGGGCGTTACATTATAGGTATTTAGAGAAATACTGTACTAATCATAATTCATAAAGATCAAAAAATTAATTTTTATATTTGTAAATTTGTGTTTTAAGTTAAATTGTGCGTACTTTTAGTGATTTGTTTATTAACGAAATGCGAACCACTCGAAGTCTCAACACACATTCTTCTTATGACACCTTAAATTCTTAATAAGTAAGTAAACAAAGGAGTTATTAGTATCCAACTGACATATGGTCGTAACTGACAACAATATGACTTATTAGCATAATGGTGAGAGTAAGAGCCGATCGAGTAGCCGAGCACAGTGCCCAGAACTAACTCCACTTGACACGGTCATTGTCATTTAAATCATCCAGCGCCAAAGAGTACGCCGCGTAATAGACGTTCATTGTTCTAGCACCAACGCGGAAAAAGATAAATAAGAAAATAATAAACGTACAATGCACCGCAAGTTTTTATCACGGAGAAGAATATCAAAATAAAAATATTCGTAAAATAAAAAAAATTTAACGGCACTTTAACTGAAAAACAAACGAATTTTAATACATATTTATTCATATCCTTAGAGAATGCTTTTCTCGGACAACAATTGCTTTCTTGTTTAATAACAAATAAAGTTTGAAATTTTTCGGTACTAACATAAATCGATTATTCTGTTAGAATATATGTTATGACAATATTACAAAAATTAAAATAATGTGATTAGGGATATATCTAAAGTTCTCGAGATATTTATCAATGGCTATTGACATTTTGTAGATAAACTTGAGCCAAATTTTGCTTTTTGAATATTGCTCTCTTCCGGATAAATAAGAAAACGAAGATTGTAAGTAGCATCACTTGCGATTAGATTACGGTTATTATCGAATAATGCAGAATTTCGTATTTAGACCGCAACTTATAGTTAGATGAACAGATTACATATCCTAATAGTACGTACTAAAGGTACCGAGGGTCAATCACTTGGTGTGGAAACGACCCTCCAATAGAGGCGATCCCGGGAATCGCTAACGGTAAATGGAAAACTCTCTTCGAAGTCCCCTCGTAATATCGCACGATATACAACTATCGTTCGCTCACCGATTTTACGATCGCAGTTTGCCAACGTGCAGTCGTTCCACTTGCGCGGTAATACGAATTCTATATTTAAATGGACACAATTAATTATCAACCGGCAAAAACGGATGTCACTGAACGCTATTACATAAAAGAAAGTGCGCACGTAATCGACACCATTACACGCGCAATATAATATACAGTATATACACGCACGTATACTGTACCATAAATAGGTAAAACGCTAAATGGCATGCGATGTGCTGTGTTCATTCATTTATATGAATTTCGAAAATGCGTAATGTTATGGTTTACGTAACTTATTTATGTCACTATGGGGATTGTGCGTAACATTGAAAACACAAGACATAACGAACGTAATCTGCAAAATGGAACATGTGATTTAATGACACTTAATGACACAACGAGCGTGTGGCATGACTCTTCTTCTCTTTCTCTCACTCGTTTTCTCTAGAAGCAGATCGCTGTTCAATCCGTGATCATTTATAACAATCGTTTTCGAATTCTGGCAAGTCCCCGCAATTTCTCGCGACCAATTATCACGCGTTTCGTCGCAACGGCACGCAAACTACTATTCCATACCTCTGCGTGCGTCTGCCGGCTCTGCCCTCCGGAAGAGAAGCGGAGCTTCTCCGCCCGCCGCCTTTTCTTCCTCTCTCCTCGCCAGCCCGGCTTTTCCAGCTTTCAGACCCTCTCTTTCGACTCGCAGCCACGTAGCGAACAACGAGGCCCACGTTCGATCACCGCCGAGAACCCGGGCGCATCCTTTCTCTCGCCCGTTCTTACGCCTCTCTCTCTCTCTCTCTCTCTCTCTCTCTCTCTCTCTCTCTCTCTCTCTCTCTCTCTCTCTCTCTCTCTCTCTCTCTCTCTCTCACACACACCATCCGCCTTTTGTCCTACCCTCTCGTACACACACAAACGTGCGCGGAACGCGTGCACATGCTCGGACACACTCAACGACGCGCAACCTTTCTACTCTCCTCGATCCGTTCCGCCGACAGTGCATCCACCGCTTTCTTCTTGATTTCACTCGTTTGCACAGAAATCGAATTTCCACGGCGACCGAGGCGACTGACGGTGGAAAGGAGAAAAGAGGGCAGTGCAACAATTGTCGTACAACGATTATGGATGAGATTAAATTTAAAAAAAAAGGATATATTTCTATTTAAAAAGGCACTAGTACCGGAAGTAAAATCGCGATATTGTTGAACGCACGAACCTCGAACGTAATGCTGTTCAATCTAATCAACAATTCGTAATACATGCCGCGGTGATATTATTCATCGTACCACGAAACGCGTGAGATGAGACGATGATTTCAACGTACGATATATGCTCGGTTGGTAAGTTTCCTTGCGCCTATTCTCTACTCCACTGAAAGAGACGCGATCGCCTGCCCTCCTCTCTCTCTCTCTCTCTCTCTCTCTCTCTGTCTCTCGCCCACCTCGCTCGTCTCGCCGAACAACGAATACGACACGACGCGACGTGACTTCTGGACGAAATGTGTGTGCCGGACGGTTGTTGTGTGGAAAGGAACGCTGCGAGATCCGCCTCGCCGCGCCGCGAGGATGGAGCTAAAACGAGTTTCGTGCGCCTGTTTCGGGGGAAGGTCTTTCGCGATGAGTCTACTCGCTTCGCTCACACGAACGAACGAACGAACGAATGAACGCCGCTCGCTCGTGGATCTTGGATTACATTTTAGCTCGGAGATGCTCGTGAACGCTACCTTACAATCAAGAAAGGATTCATTGTGTTGTCGAAAGTACCACTTTACGATTGGAATGCAATCCGTTGTTCATAAACAAACCGTTTTAGTTAGGAAAAGAGGCTATACTGTTTTCTCGTAGAAAAAATATTGTTCGAGCGAGTCATGCAATCGAAGAAAAAAGCATAAGCTAACGTTTTGATATAGATAACAATTGGACATTAATTGCGAGCGACGAATTAATTCTGCATTTTCTGTAATGATGTATGAACAAGTGGAATTTATGTCAATATAAGTCATAAAATATAATCTCTCCGAATACATTCCGATTTGTTTTATTTGGAATAATTTTTGTACAACTTTGTCGTTGATAAATGTATTTAGATTTTCATGTTATGCGATTGTTACACAAAGTACGGGAAGAAGAATGCAAACGAGTTATAAAACGCCTGGAAAATGTACCGATAAAATACTGAGGTTTCACGAGCAGTTACAAAACAGTAGCGGAACGGGTCGATCTTAGAATTATCTTCTGCATACTCCATTCGAGAAAGAAAGAGAGAGAAAGAGATAATTTCACGCTTGGTTGACCGCTGTTTGTATATTCGGAAACCTGCTTACGCAGCCTTGACTTTGTGAACGCCGCCATACATGATATGTCCGCCTCACAGGTTAACATTTGCCTATAAAAATTAATTAGAATAATTCGAATACACTTGTATGAAGTACGTTCGATTATGCAATTGATTATTCCATGAAATCTCCATGTGTATTAATCTCCAGGATTTTTTTCAATTCTCTGACGATAAAAGTCTTTCGGTTTTGAGCTAAAGAATAAATCAAGCTCCCTTTTATACGGCATCGTTTATGGAATGATCCAATACAACTATTAATACACATACATGCACAAAATTACAAGTTACATTTTCTTCCAAGTTCACGATTGTTTTCCTATTTAATGAAATACTGCACGATTGTGCGAATTGCTAATAAAAGATTAGCTTAGCGTGACGACATTTGTGAGACGTAATGATCGAATATATTTCTTGCTGTGAACCACGGGAGCGACCTTCTCTTCTTTTACCCGTCCTCCAAACAATGAATACAATACGACATGACGTATCGCAGACAAAACGCGCGCGCGAAACAATGAACTCAGGAAAAAAAAGCTGGATTTGACGGAGCGAGAGGCCGGGCAAAAAACTGCGTTGAAAGCAAGAGCAGTTTCTCGAAGTCGCCAAACGAATCACAAAGTCCCTCGAATATTCATTTCTGCAATTTTCACGACACGCTCTCCTTCTCTCGGTAAAAAGAGAAGTGCACACGTTATCCTCACATTTTATATAACTTAATATATATTAATATTTCCAATCCTCCTGATAACCAACCCTTTATATACCTTTTAGAATAAAATAGTAAAAGTATTAGAGCCATTTTGTGAGATACATACAAAAAATAACTTACAACTACGATCGCACGGAGACTTTTTCACAATTTTTAATTGTACTTCAGTAAATATCTTGATAAACCAAATTAATGACTATAGCACCGTAATGCTATAATGTACCTACATTATCTTATATTTGCATAGTAAAAAGGAGATTTGCATTTATAAAGTAACAATCGGCTTTGAGTAACAAGTGGCAAAGTTATACGGAAATGTTAACAACTCGAACATTCGTTCGACAAGACACGCTGAGGTAATCATTGCACTGTTAATTTCGACGCAGCTGACGCAAGAAAATTCCGCACGCTCGCAACTACGATAGCCACGCGGAAATGGTCACGACTCGAGATTTTCATGTGTCACTCGGTTGAGACATTCGCAATAGAACTCGCGACGCTATGCTTCAAGTATTGCGGCAATTCTGTCTCGGAAACCGTGTAAATGATTCTTGCGTAAAGAAACTTACCGTTCAAAATAATTTACTATTAACAGCAACTTACTAAATTTACGATATTTCTATGCTTTCTCATATTTGAATAATTCTCATTATTTTTAGTAATTAACATAATTGCCCGATTTTTGAATTATATATCTCTGTCAAAATCCTATCGAGAATTCATGTTTTATTATTGAGAATTCTCATTTTCTCGCGTCACTCATGTTCCGTTTCCGTTTTAAGTTTGAAAAAACGCACGTGACGACAGCCCCGACGACATGGCCGTTGCGTTGCGACGGTCCCCCGTTTCGAACACGAAGCGATTAAGTAACGAAGCACGCTCGCCCGCTCGCGCGCTCGCTCAGTCCCTCTTCTCCTCTCGCTTCTCCGTTCACCCCGTGCACGAGAATAAATTCACCCTGTACGGGTCGCGCGGGGATCGATACGCACGATTATTTCGGGAACTCGCCCCGTCGTCGTCCCTCGAGAACCGACGAGCGGCAAGGCTCGGGAGGAGAGCGCGAGCGAGGGAGAGCGAGCGAAGGCGAAGGCGAGAGAGAGAGAGAGCAGAGAGCCCTTCTCGCTTCCGCTCCCCTTTCTCTCCCTGAAACGGCGAAGGCTGCGCGAGAGATAGCGCGGGGAAAGCAATGCTCGGGAAAGATCGAGCGAGCACGTAGCGACGACAACGACGCGCGCGGCAACGTTTCCCCGGATCGATTTCCGTCGAAAACGCGCGACCGCGGGTCATCGCGACGACTACGGCTCTCTCGTTCTTTGTCCTCGGTGATATATTTTATGCTCGTCTTCTCGCGCGAACGAATCCGAGACTCCCACGATACGAACATTACGAACGTCGTTGCGTGACCGAGCGAGCCGGGGTCTCGCAATAACGGACTAAAAAGTAAAAATTATCCGACGGCGTAACTACGAGCAGCGGTTTCCTCGTCGCGCGCATTATAACTTCGACCAATTTAATGAAGGAAGGACGAAAAAGGAAGAGAAAGAGCGATATATACTATGATATTGACACAAATATGTGCGATGATTCTATATTTTATTATAATTATTTGTGATACTAATAGCAACTTATATTGATATACTAAAATAACGATCACGTGCCGTTAAGTGAAAGCTAGGACAACATTTTCGCATTAGAGTATCGCGTCTGATAAGAGTGATAAGTTTGTACCGCTTTGCCGTAATCCCTTTGTGCATATCCATACATTTGAAGAACTTTTGTTGCAGTTAAATAACAAAGTTAGGACACGGTTATGCGTCCATTCATCAAACTCACTCGAATATACTGACACACATTTATAAAAGATAAGTGTTTCACCGAGGAATATATACAATTCTCTATCCGAGACGCCAATCGTCTCTAACGAGCGGATTGTAATCCACGATCGAAATGTTACGCGCGTGTCAAGTTTCTTTAACGTTTTCGTGCATCTGCTATTTCAAAATCATCATCGGGTAAGGAGAAAAGGAGATCATCAAAGAGGTGCGCACGACGGTCGTCATAATCTCATCGGATTTATAGAGCGTAATGAAACTGCCGGATACCTAAGTTAAGAAACGCTCGATGAATTCTTCGCTACGTATTCTCTAATATCTCCTGCGATTCTCTCTCAGGAGAATAATTTCTTAATTTCTTCTCAATTTCGTTAAATATGTAGACCGGTACAAAATATTAGGCTTCTGTTTTAAAAACAGCATTAGTATCTAAATGAATATGGAGGCTCTTCTATCGCTCTATTCACAGTAGTATCATGAATTTTAAAAAGTATAAATATAAAATTATTCACGGATTCTGGTCTTCGAAAGCCTAATTCGAAAACGTGATTTGTCCATCCACCTACATTGAGAATTAATCAAATTAGTTAAGTTATAAATACGTATTCATTCACAACGTGCTAGCTAGTAGCCTCGACGGATTCATGGTTTCTTTATTCATGTATGCTAATTGCGGCGTACAGATTACGCCGGTCACGAGATTCGATAGATATCGCGGTAAGCTAATCAAGTGCAACAGTCGATATCGATTCCACGAAATGCTAAAACACACGAACATATATTATTGAACACGTTTTGAGCTGTATTTATAATTATGGTTAGACGGAAACTATTAACACTTAGAGATAGCAACATTTGAAAATGGAACATTCTCTCTCAAAATAAAATGTCTCGCATTTTTATATATTTTTAAAATTCATTAACCGAGGGAATTCGTATGATTTCAGCGAATTGAACTTTCAGTGCTATAAAAAAGAGAAAATGTGTCTCGCAAATAAATAAAGATTATTTCCGCAAACAAATAAATATATCATTACCTCGCTTTTACATTTTAAGTAGCTAAAGTCAATAACTAATTAATTTCGGGCTGTCAGTTGGCGCGCCACAAGGAACTTAAAATTTGATAGAGAATCATTTGTGTACAATATTAAATCGCGCAGAGATGACTGAGTGTAACGTTTGTAGATTCGGATATAGGCAGGTCTCTTTGTCGTCGATCACGCGAAGGCTAACGTTCGTACATTACACGTTGCCGGTTTTCACAGCACCGATAAATATCAGCTGCGTCGTACGTCCACCATGGCGTTCCTCGCCTTCGGCGATTAGTCACGTTTCGATTTCGTGGGACGATCGACCGCTGCGCGAAATGGGCCGCCTGCTAAGCAACGCGTTTTAAACGGCCATTCGTGGCCTACGAGCCTGCTACGTGTCCACGTAAATTTTCGTCTCAACTCAACAAGCTCGGATCTTTGGCGTTTATTCGGGACTAGACGCTAGTATTATTGCGACTTATAAAAATAATTATTTTATCTTGGACAATAAGACTTTCGACAATATTATATAGATTAGAGTGTACTTTTAGTAACATAAAGAAATCGATCCACAGTTGTAATATAAACCTTTTATAAACCGAATAATATCAGTAATGATTAAACGATAGCATTTACGTTCCGCGTATCTAAAGCAATTGCATTATCAGTCAGCTGTCGACCAAATGATTAATTGTATCGTTGTGCGCTCGTATATGCGTACGACTTCACGATCGCGATACGAGACGCGACGTTGTTTTCCAAACGTACTTTCCGAAATTTAGCAGCGAATCGATAACACGCAAAATCGTCCATCATCGAGCGTCACGATATTCAGTTTGATTCTCTATTGTTATCAGCACGTCGCGTCGTGGACGTTCTCTCAGCGAGTCGCCTTTGCGCGTTGATTACGACGTGAACGCAATTTAAAACGGAACTTGAACTGAATGAGAGATTATAGGCGTGCGCGCGGCCTTCTGTCGCGTTATCGACCGCTTAATCACCAGCAAGGCGCACCTATCACCGATAACAGCGCGCGGCTCCGTATATTCCTGTATGCGAGGCCTCCGTCCGTATATTCCTCCGACGCGTCAAGACGCGACCTTCCCTCGCCGACAAAAACAAAAAGGAGATCGAATTTAATAACCTGAAGACGGTCGCGAACGATGTGTTCGCTCGACAAACATTCCACAAACAAGCGTCGCACCGTGCGAATTATCCCTGTTTGCCGAATATTTGATGACTGATTATGAGCGTTAGTTTCGCTATAAGCGAAGAGTTCCCGTCGTAAAACTCTCTCATCTCTTTATTTTTACTAAGTTTAAAACATACTCCCATTCGGACGGCCCACTTAACGACTCGCTATCCATCGTTACAGGGTTAATTCGATTATCGTCGCGTCACGGGGCCTAGGAAAAAAAAAGGGCGAGAAGTTTGCGAGTTTCTGACGAACGATACCGGTTCGACCGAGACAAACATCGATCGGACGGGTAACCGACGATACGGATACGCTCATCGCAGATACGACTCATCGGCAGGCGAGACGTGTGTACCCATCGATCAATCCGCAGTGTGCTTCTCCCGCGTTAAGCTAGATCCACAACTAAGCAGAAGTGTGTGCGGTTCACGCACGGTTCATGGATTATGCATAATCTACATAGATCATGTGATAGTTCACGTAGACGTAAACTATTGTTACTCCGGTAGATACCCGATATAGCAACAGCGAACAGCGTCACGTTACGGAGCTTTATGCGAATCGCAAACTTGCGGACCGGTGCTTAATTTCCGGTGGAAAGCAAAATTTTTTCTACTTGTTTCGACTGCACAAAGAGCATAAAAATGTATACGCACAAAACGGCCCTCTTATTATAATATTGTTCGTACATTTCCATAAATTTTTAATTAGGTGTATATACACTAAAATAAAGTTTATCGTAAAGTTGTTATCAAAGTATCTGTCTTATTTTCATGAAGAAACGTATTTTATGAAATCTATGAACATTAGAAGAAACACAAAGCAGAAAAGTTTTCTACTTTTGATAAACGTGCAAAGTTAATTTTTCCAAAATTGTTTGCTTAATACTTATTTGTATTATCCTAAATATAAACTTGCTCCACTACCGATCAAACGAGAGAGTAAAGAACAAAGCATTATGAGAACAAAGCTGCGAAGATAAAGCAGTCTTTACTAAGCGGATCGACCGTTTCGGGAGCGTCTCTGCATTTTCCTTACGAGCACATCGAGAGATTCTTGCGTTAAATGCCCCACCGGGAAAAACGTAGAAAGACGAAAAATGAGGAAGAGAGCCGACCACGACTTCTCGACTGTCGCAAGAAGTGCCCTCGCGAAACGGCGCACATCTCTCTCGCTACTTGCCGCCCGATTTAGGTCGTTAACGGTAAAACGCCGCAAGGAAGCAGCTCGCGCGCGAAACCGAGACAGATCCGTTACCGATGGTGGCTCTCGATTTTGCCGGCTTAGCTCGCGCTCTGAGAACGACGAGAGGACTGGATGCATCTCACGAGAGGACTGAGTGCTGTCTCGCGAAAATTGTATGCCGGGCGGTATCGTTTTTTTTTATCGCTTGATACTTAAACAAATTTCTAGGAAAACTAATGAAGCTTCTAAGCCTAATTATCGAGAGATCACGCAAAATAATTTTATTCGGAAGTTTCTGTCGACTTTTCACAGTTATATGCATGCAAGCGATTTTTTAAATAATATATGTTTATGTTTTTAAAAATTGTGGACTTGTAATTATCGTGGTAATTATTATGGTGGCAGTATCGCAAACGCGCAGATCGATTTAACAAAGAAGAATCACTTGTCCTAGAATAAATATGCAATACCGCAGTGACCTGCTATATACAAGAATCCAACCCCTTGCCCTTCAGGCTATTTCAGATCCGTGTTACAACGGCGGATGCATAATAATTCGGTAATGTCGGGCTTCCCGTAACACACTTTGCCGCACGTAACGCTCGCGAGTTACGTAAGCGCGGAAAAGTGTTAATCGGAGTCGATATTCCAACGGCAAATAATTAATCGCGCCTCCACGTCGTCGATCGCTTCTCCTATGGCTTTTTCCTACGAGATTTCTTACCTCGCTGTCGCGATCCGCTGTGCGCACAGAGAGAAAGAGAGAGAGACAGAAGCAGCAGGAAAGATTTCCGAGCGCGACGGAACCCGACCGCGATCGCTAACGAACGCGTTTCTCGCGCGACACGTCTAATTACTCGAGTCGCTTCCACGCGTCATTCCCTCGAGGACGAACCTCCTTGAAGGACGCGCGAAACGATCCGTTGTGCCATCGCGACATTAACGAAATTACTCGATGTCAATCATTTGACGACGTGGTGCTGCGCGCCGGAGGATTTTTAAGATCTCTCTTTCTCTCTCATTAAATGTCGCTTAACGTGAACCGTACCCAATTGATTTTCACCTCCGCATTTAGATTACAGCTTTAGCTAAAAGTGTGAAACAGCTATAATAAATCGACGTATGTATACGTCAAACTAGCCCAGTCTACAAGGCATCGTAGCATTTACGTAATGCTAAACACTGAGATATGAAATTGTACTCCAATTTTCCAAACATTCTTATCATATCGTTTAATTTGAAAACTAATTCAACTCATTTCACTTCACTTAATCCGTTTTCTGCCCAAAGAGTGTAGAGGTATTGATTCAACTCGTGACAATTTATTAAATTTTGATTCTTTAATTTAAAAGTTCTCTTTATTAATTTTTCTTACTCTTCCGCCTATACGATAACTATACGATATTTAGAAAAAAATATACGGACAGATTGTAGTTAAGCAACATCAGTCAAAATCTAAAATGTCTGGAACGCGCGAACGAGAGGAGGGAAAAACGAAAATAATGTTCCGCTTCTCTTTTTCTACGCGAAACACGCGGAGTACTTTTCGTTCACGTGCACTACCGTATGAATGCGTAATGGAACGACCGAATGCATACGCTATGAGGGAAATGCAAACATACATATTTCACTCGCAGTGCGTGCATTCGTTCGTTCCTTCACATCTTCATATAGCACATAATGCACACGGGCGACAAATATTCATTTGTTTTATGTGGAAGAAACGGCTGGGAAGCTGCGCATTGGCTTCCGTTTCCTTTATCCTTCTTCAAACGTTTCAATATCCAACTGCGATAGGTAATATGTAAATGCTCCATTTATCTACAGCTACGATCGCGAGAGATATCGTTTAATGCCTATATTCCAATCCTTCACTTCTCGCTTCTCGCTGATTCATCTCGCTTCTTAATAGAATTATAATGAATATAATTTCGTTCGGTTTAATTTTTCATGTTACAAATGAAAGAAACACTTTGCATTATTTTTATCGTATTGTTTGAAATCATAAGATAAATTTAAGTGCCGCATAAATTACCATCAAATCTATTTAAAATCGTTAATCTACGTCAACTGTAAAGCTAATTTCGAAGTTTGTTCTACAAGCTGACACGTAAGTTCACGTTACTCCGTTTTAGTTGCTCCGAGATTTGGATTTCGCAAGTTCACGCTAGAGATCAGCGGGAATCAAATTAATAATTCAAATTGTAACTGTCGACGTTTTCCATCTCGAACAAAACATACGTTGGGAAACCGCGTGACGATACGCAAATTTCGCAACGAGGCCAACGAGATTTTCGATCGTGATCGTGAAAAAGAACCGCGGTCGTAGTTATCGCTGTTTATGAAAGAAAAAAAAAACCGCTCACCGATATCGCGCTGCGTCAACGGAATATCGCGTCACTTCTCGTCGCGTATCTCAACCGAAATATCTCGGAGCACTATCTTCGTCCGCAAGATCCCGACGAAGTCACGAGAGGCGCGAGACCGACGACGTGGGGCCGCAGCGCCGCGCGCTCCGCAGTAAGGCGAGAGGGAGATAAAAGAAAGAATTACACTCTTTGTATTGTAAACTCACGAGAGAAACTTCCTGTAGCGGCGCACGTCCGGGCTTCTCTTCCCCACTCCCCCGTTGGCTCCCGCGAGGTCGCCGGGCCGTTTACTCCAGGAACGCACAAACGCGCCGTGTCACCTTCCGCGGTTTCACGAGAGCTCGTCGTCGGGCATCACCGCCGGCCGCTCTCTCACTCTCCGTAGTCTCCGTGGGGGACTCCGCGCTCCGCACGCCGGCCGACGAAAACCGAAATGGGAACGTCGCGCGTCGGTCGGGTCGGGTCGGATCGGATCGCGTCGCGCCGCGTCGTTGCGTGGTGTTGCGTCGCGTTATGTCGCGTCCTCCGATCGCTCGCGAACTGCTCGCGAACGGCGAGTCTCTCTCTCTCTCTCTCTCTCTCTCGCTCGCTCTCTCTCCTTCTATTCTTGGACGCCGCTATTCCACGAACACGATTCCGTTCCCGTCCGCGTCACTTCGCTTACTCCGGGATATCCCCGTTACGCTGTCACGAGGCGACGTCGCTCGTGAAACCGATCGTAGGCCCGTCGCGGTTACGCGTCGCGAAGAAGAAAGACCTTCCGAGGGGGGGGGGGGGAATCTCGCACTCCGCGTCCCGAGCTCGGGTAACACGAGCCACAACCGGCAAGAGACAGAGAGAGAAATTTAAAAAAAACCTTGGCTCGCGCACCTTGTCTTCTCACATTCTCTCTTTCTCCGCTCCGTTGTCTCGGTCTCGTTTGATGTCCCGGCACGGCACGGCGCGGCACGTCACGAACGAACGAGCGGATAGATCGCACGGAGGATAATCGATGCCTATTGTTTCTATCTTTTCTGTCTTCGCGCGTCGAACTGCCCCTCTTCTCACCGCTCTCTCTCTCTCTCTCTCTCTCTCTCTCTTTCCCCCGCGCACTTTCGACGCACTGCAGTAGACAGATGACACACGGTACGCCCGTCGTTACTAATACACGTTTCTCCCGTGTCGCGTGTCACGCGATGGATTCACTCGCGCTCGGCTGCCGCTGCTTCGTCGCGCTCACGCTTGTCCGCCCCGAGAGATCAACGGAGTTGGAGGCCGTGCACGGTCACACGTCTCTCGCTCGACACGTCCGAACGTCGCGGGCGCCGATGGCGGAGTGAAACCGGTGGCGCCGCGAGCCCCGACGCTGGCGCCCCCTCAACTCGCGGTGGCGGCCGCCCACCGGCACGGCGCGGCGCGGCGCGGCGGACGGAGGGACGGAGCCGCGCGCACGTCGCGCGCGCGACCGCGACGCTCTTCGGAGCCGGAATAGGAACAGGAATACGCGCGCCAATGGCACACACACACATACACATCCACACGCTATTCGTGCACTCGCACACGCGCGCGCGCGCGCGCGCCGAAAAGCCGCGCGGATACGACAGCTACACTCCGCCGAATCTATAATGGATATTCGCACCGACGGACCACCTGGCCCACCGACGTCTCTCCCCCCCTTTCCTACACCACCTAACGGGTGTCCATCGATGCGCACCGACGCGATCGCGGCAACGCCGTAGCGACGCGTTGCGCTTCTCCCCGAACCTCGTCGTCGTCGTCGTCGTCCTCGTTGTCGTCGCCGTTACAACGCGCGGCGCGATTGAAGGGATGTACGGGGCGGCGGGGATGCGAGGGGGAAACGTACCGTCGAGTTGTCGCGACGTTTGGTAAAAGTTCGCAGTCGGAGTAATATTCTGATCGGTTTCGACGTAGCTCGCCCCCGTGTGCCGCGTCTCGATCGCCGACGCGATCGCGGAAATGGAATACGTTCGAGGAAAAAAAAAAAAAATTGGCTCGCCGAGACGCGGCATTGAATTATTTACGTTTCGCATTGAAACGCGCGCATCGAATGAAACGAGTCTATATATTAGAGCTGGGAGCCGATTCTTTATTCAAATGTTTGAAATACAACGTCCGCGAAAATGTATTTACGATCCTGATTAATTAAGCGTATTCAGGATGTATCTCGCGTTAAAACTCGGCAAAGTACGGTAATGAACGCGATTACGAATTCAGCCATATCTCCGCGATCCTAATTTCGATCGCTTTTAGGCGCCGACGAAGCGCTACGAAAAATTCGCGATAAAGTTTTTTATATACATGCACACGCGCGCGCGCGCGCGTGTGTGTGTGTGTGTGTGTGTGTGTGTGTGTGTGTGTGTGTGTGTTATGCCCGTATCAAACTAGCGATTGGCGATTGCGTCTACGTTTGCGTTTACGTCTCTTGACCAATCAGAAAATAGCTGCTGGGGATTGCGATTCACGATTTCCGTTCTGATTGGTCAAAAGACGTAAACGCAATCGCCCAATCGCTAGTATGATATGGGCATTAGATGTAGAACTGCCGACGGCGATGCGAAAATATTTTTTTAACAACGAGAATATAAGATATCGGCGCAGTTAGTTACAGAATGATAATTTATGCATAGCTGGCCACGAGAGAGAGAGATACCGCGTATCAATCGCGCCTTTGTCTCACGTCGGTGACAAAATGGCGCAACGTCCGCGAAGATCTTCCTCCGTGCGCGAAACGGACCGTCGATGGCGTCGATACCGTGATGCAGGGGCGCGATCGGCGACGTTTAATGCACCGCATCACGGCCGATACTTCATGGGAGACACCCGCGCACGAGATTCACTTTCCAAGACAATAGATATACGTATAATCGCGAGAGGCACAAAGCGCGTTAAGAACTCCGGCGAGTCATCGCGACGCGTTCCGCGAACTGAATTCGCGATTCAAAACTCGTCAAAACGCGACGCCCTGATTGCCCGAATGTTCACAGGACTGTTGGAACCGGCGCGGCGGACCAATCACGTCGCAGCGCGCACGGATCTATTTATTATAATTCACGTACCTAACGTAGAACGACAACACTTTGGAAAAAGGCGCGGAAAAAAATAGCGAAAATGTAATCGAACCTGAAACGAGGCTTTTCGGCGTTTAAAACGCTGAAATAAGATTCGAAATGTTTTGATAGATATTGGAAATGATCGAAACAGAGTGAATCGTGACAAGAAATGTATTCGATGCAGCTAATTACGGAACAATGATGTAATAACGAATGTACAATACTACACTGTTAAATATTAAAGAATAAAGTTTGAACAAGTACCTTAAATTAAATAACCTTTTGTTATTTTTAATTACCGTATGTGAGTTAAAATTTATTATTTTAACACAAAACAGTATTATTTTAACTTCGTTAGTTTAGTTAAATTAACGACATTTTGTGTAGGAGCAGTGACCTATAGGAATAGTTAAAAATGACTCAAATTGAGTATAATTTGACACTACGAATTTAACAGTGTGAAGATACCGAAACGCAGGGCAGAAGTAATAAAAGTCGAGATTCGTTATTAAATATTCGGGCAAACCGCGGATATCTGGAAATGTTCGGGACAGCGTACCGCAACGTAGAAGTACATATGAAAAGTTCCAATTTCCGATACACGCAAATGATGTATCTCACTTTTGTTTTTCACGCAACTATTTTCTCGTTACCATTTTCGTACCTTGCTCACCTTTTAGTTCAGTCGCAACGTTTGTAAGAAAGATGTTAGCAACGATCCTTTTAAAATTAATGATTCTCTCATAAGATCAGGGGTCCTCGATATTATCTTGTTGATGCTTTAGACGAGTTTAAATATCTGCTCAACACGTCAAGCTTCGTATCCGCACTAGTGTCTAACAGATAAGAGATAGTAAGATTTTTATTACACATTACGAGAAAGCGTATTTAACACGTCATAGCCTCATAGTATCTTAATTTTTTTTTATCACGGCCGAGAGTTAGACGCGGAGATATATGTCGTTGTATGCACAACTCCGGAATTCGACTAAAAGAACACAAACGTTCTTTCGATGAAACAAATACAGATCGAAACAATTAGGAACATTCTTGCTTGATAGCGATAAGGTATCGAGGCGTAGAAAAAAAATCATTAAAGTGGGGCGTTTTGTTCCAAAAGGCAAAAAACAAAAACGTTTAGAGGAAAACTATTATAGTGGCGTTTTGTTTCAAAGAATAGGTTAGCAGTAAGGCATTATAATGCCGCATAATGGTAGTCAAAATAATACACGTGAAACGACGTTTAAAGAAAAACCTTCTACGACGCGTGTGACGTGTGAAATGCGCGAACGTCTCGCCTGGTGATCTCGCGTTGCGCGACAACTCGATGTTATATTTCATTTTGAATTCCTCTGACCTGTATCTTATAAATTATGCAGTACGGTGGAGTGATAAAAACCTATTTGTCAAAGTTTCACGGCTATGCGCAAAATATACGATCGCCCCGGCGGCGTCGAGTAAGTACCTAAGCGCGGCAAGTTGGATGCAAGACCGAGGTTATTCGACACATCGCGGCGAAATTATTTCGGATCGGGGCGGAAAATGGCGCGGGTAACTTGGACGATGAAATAGAATCCTATCCGGAAAGTTATCAGGTTCTCCCCAAAGAAGCTGTTAATCGATGTCGCAATTACCGCGTGAACAAAATCGTCGGTTCTTATTATACTCGATTAGACCATCAGGACAATTCGTCATGCAACAATATTGAAGTTTAATAATCTATCTTACGTTGATCGACGACAGGTCTCTCGGTCTCAATAGACTGTTTACAACCGCGCTTTGAATACGTTAAATGTTAATGTCGCGCCAAGTCGCGTGCGGCAACGGAAGTTTAAGATGAAACTTGTCGCGCGACAACTCTGGTTATTTCGAAGACACCACTTCAGCATTCACCGCCGTCCGCGGCGCGTTGTATTTCGCGACCGTAATTATTTCTGCAATTCGCTATTTTCAGTAATTCTTCGTTAATTGCAATTATTTTCTCAGTACCTGTTTATTTCCCCCCAAAATAAACATTCTGAAATTACATCGTTACAGTTAATGAGTTAAGCTACTGCAGTCAGATCCAAAGCTGCATTTACATAGATTTACATGACTATTGCGAGCGATTACGCGATTATTTGGGAACGTCGGATGAGTTTTCGCTTTTCAGTTAACATCGCCGTTTGTCGCGCGTGATAATTAAACGTAAACGTTATCCGCTTTTTTTTCTGCGTCGCAATATTGCAGTTGTGGCCGATGCGTCTCGCCAAAGGGATGTAGACCGTACGCGAGATGAAGGAAACGAAATCACCCTTGAAATTTGCTTTGATTGCGCGCTATCGCTATACGTTACGGACTTACGTTACTGTTTATTGTTATTTCGTTTTCGCCTCGACCTTTCTCGCTGCGCATCGTTAAAAGAATCGTTGTTACGTCTCTAACGGACTAACTTCCCTCCTTTCCTTTCGTTCTCTCCTCCTTTTCCTAACTTACGTAACGCAACCAACGCGATCGAACGTTAGCTGCGACGGTCATCGCGCTTCTGCGCTTTTCTCACGTGGATGCGACGCCTTCGTCGCAAAGCATCCAGAAGTTAAAAGGATCCACCTCGGGAGAAAATCAACTGTAAATCGTCGGATATATATAGTTAGAAGAAACTTATAAAGAAAAATTATATCAAGTAACATACAGAGATCACGTGTAAAATTAAAGAAACATCTATACACGCGCGATATTTACAAGAGAAAAATTTACGAATGTACATTTAATATTGTCCATAAACAATACACAGTTTAGTAATGATCGTGAACAACTAAATGGCCAATATTAGTCAACGAGATCATTACATTTGAATGCTGTGGATTACATGTGACTCCGAATAAACCGCCAGATGGAATAATCTCATGAATTAATATCATCCATCCATCATCTCTCGCGGCCGTTATTGGCGTTTGTTTATTTATATTGATATATACATCACGCTAACCATAGCGACATTTCTGCCCACCGAACGTAATGGCAGTTGCGAATTTCCTGCGCACGGTACGCAAAAATTTTCAACCCAAGGATAGATCCCCATTATAATTTGCTGAGACTAAACCATAAGCATTTAAGGCCTTTACCGGCTCCTCGTTAGCGGATATGCTCGAGGAGAGACGGGCAGGCGAGCTCCTTCGGCGTATTTCGGTGACCCGTGAAGTAAGTGGACTATTTCTACGAGCGCGGCGGATACCCGGCCCGCGATAAGGTCGATACAGCTACCTCGTTACTTTCCCGTCGTAATCGTAATAAAACCTCCGCCGTTGGCGAACTCTGTTCCCCTGTAACTACGTTAATTGGCCTACGAATAGCTCACGCGGGCCGCATGACCCGACCACCTAACGGGTGTCTCCTTTACGTGGCGCGCGATAGTTCACTGAACGGCACGGCCCCCCCCCCCGTGATAGATTCTTGTTAAATATTTATCGCTATTAATTACGCGAGTGCACGAGATGCACGCGCAGTCGCCGTAACTATAATAGACGAAGATTCAGCCAGGACTGCGCAGTCAGCGTTCAAGTACAATCTTCCTTTTTTCTCTAGATATTTGCGGGCGCATATTCTACTTTTCAAGGTCTGACTGTCAGTCACAGGTAGATAGACTCATTACGAAAATCATTTATCACAATAGCCTATAGGTATTTTTCTATATCATGAAACTTCTGTAATATACATTTTATTCGTATATAAAAAATCCAAGATCGGGTTTAAGATGTCAAAGGACAATCGATAGGAATCTTCAACTCGGATTATTTTTTAAACTAAAGAATCCTGCAAAGATGATCGTGCTATTATAGTAGCCAGGCAGTTTCTTGCTACGTGAAAGAAGCAAAGTACCTTTTACCAATACCTTTCTCCCGAAAGTACTATAGCCGAAAAGCTGACGGGAGGAAAATTAGAGAAAACCGACGCGCAAGTCCCGGGGATCGAGCAGCTTTGCCAGAGAACTCATCGTTTCACGCTTATTAACGTCTTCTCGCGTACTCCGTCGTACGCGTCGACTCGAGAAAGAGCGCCGGGTCGTTTCCCATCCGGGGAAAGAGCTGTAGCTCTCGTTCGGTCGCGTACTTATAGCGCAGCCCGTGAACCGCATGGCGCGCAAAGAAAGAAGCGAAGAATCAGCAGGGAGCGGCGCGGGACGGTTGCGACTTGCGGAAGAGAGAAAGAGACGAGGAACGCTTTACGAGAGACGGTTGAGACGCGGGGGTCAGGAACAGTAGAGGGAAAGGAGGAAGAGATACACGAGGGGAGGACACAGCAGAGGCCGGGTGAGTGACGCGGCGGAGGAGAAGGAAAAAAGGTGCGTCGCCGTCCGAATGGATGCGATACGCGTCGGAGATCGTACGCAATGCTCGTCGTGTCCGTGTTGGCTACTATCTAGCCTAACTCGTGAAAGCCTAACGAACGCGCGTTTTCTCCTTCTCTCCCTCTCTCGCTACCCTTCTCTCTCTCTCCTCCTCCTCGACCGGTCGCGTGGAATTCTTTTTTACGGCGATCGCCGCGCGCGGCGATCTCCAGGGAGGCACCTGCCGCGGAACGGCAAGCGGTCGCACGGTTCCGCCGTTTTTCCGCACAAAGCGCACAGTTTCGCAGACCCGACGCGACCCAATTGGCAGCGTGAAAGATACGCGGCGAATCACGCAGCTGGGGGATAAAAAGGCGAAAAGGAGAAAGAAACGGGAGATTATGGCACCGGACTTTCTTCTCTCGCCAGCGTGAAACTCGTTCGCTTGCGTCGTTCACCGTTCGCGACCGCGTAATGAGTACTGGAGATATGAGATACTGGTTGGCAGTTGCATTTAAGGAACGATTTCGAGAACGTTACTTACTTTTATCCTTCTTTCTATCGTTATCTTATTAATTTAGTATGTCAGTCTATATATACATCAATTATGTGATAACACCAATGCCTTGCATTGGTGTTCTTTATTGATAACGAAGCTATTTAAGATAACAATATCTTTATACTTTTCGCATTGAAGCGGGGCACATTCGCCCGTAAAAAATTTCTTACACACCTGTACAGGTCGGTGCTCTTCTTACCGAGTACGTGAATTTCCTGTGTCGCGTGATCGCCTCAGAAACATCTGCGAGATGTCTGCCAGAATGTTGCGCGGGACGCTCCTCGCTCGCCATAACTCACGTCCTTTGTCAGAAATCCTGCTACCTAGCGAGAGCGGCGAATATCCGTAGTTAATTCACTACATTTGCGCAAGATTACGTTACATATATTTAATATGTGAAGGATGGAGGAAGATGACTTGTTTGCAATGGGAAATGGAAAACTTCGAACTAGTCGTTCTTATAAATAAATTCACTAATTTCAGTAAACAGTTCTAATCTTAATTGCAAATGTGATTTACTTCTGAAGATGAATATACATATACGTAAAACGCATGCGCTTGATCCCAATTGCTCATTAATTTTTAACATACGATACTTCGAAGCTAATGTTTTTCTGCTTATTGTTTTGTAGAAAATATTTATGTGCATTCATGATCTATCGTGTTCAAATGAAGACGTCAAAGGTCTCGTTGCGATCGCAGATGAATTATTTGCGTAATTCATTTATCTTATAAGATAAGACGTTAATCTGTTCAGCCGAGAGCGTCAAAGTAAGCTGTTACGAGAAAGCGGCGATAGGTCCAAAGACGTTCTCCGTTCATCGATCACGATCGCGATATTGACAGCTCGTACGGTACCATTTCCTCCTCCTCCTCTCACTACGAAGGATCTTCTTCGCAATTACTGTGAAAGTCCTAGCGAAATAGTATCGCGCGCTCATCTCTATAATAAAAACCGTCCAATACAGTAAAATCTAGCAAGAAGTTGAGATCAACGATAATTATAGGCGATCGGTTAATCGCGATTTCAATGATTAGCAATACTGACAATACGACGATTGCACTTTATCTCTGAGTGCCATCGTATCTCATCTCATTAGATATCGTACTTTGTTCTACTTTCTGTGCGTTTACAAGGTCCACGATATTAAAGCTTAAAGCGAACTTCTCCCAAACTTCACTTAATCCAAATATATACTTTGTGTCATATATGCAAATCGTTATCAATACTTTCTTTCCGGCGCGGAATGCTCGCGTCGATACTTCTTTCCAATATTGCTGCTAACGTTATCGATACCCGACAGTGTCGATATTGCAATCCTATTTGTAACTCGCGTGCGAAGCTGACTAATGCAGCGCGATGCGAGGTAGAAATATACCTATACATATGTTATATATATATATATATATATATATATATATATATATATGTATATACATATATATGTACGTATATGTGTATAATCTCGCGTATATTTTTGCCGGCCGGAATCATGCCGGCGCGCTTAATCGTGAATAATCTGTTTCGTGAAAATAGAAACGTCTACGTTTTCTACCCCGGTTATGCCGCGCTCGGTGAAGTGAATTTTCTTCCCTCGGGTTCTACGGCGGCAAACGCGAGGCAACGTCTACTTTATTCATGCCTCGCGAAACGTGCATGCGACGCGCAAGGCAGCTGCGATTTTTTACGTTTTCTCATATAAACGCGACCGAGCCCGTAAGGTCGCGATGAAAATCAGGCGAGCGCGCCGCCGCGCCGCGCGCCGTTGCGAGACGGCGAGACGAATTCGCGTCGGCCAACGTTGGCAATTACGATACCGTTAAATACGGTCTCGCCGCTCGAAGATCGTACATCATAATTTGCAGCAAATTGTGCGCTCGCACGGGGCGCGCGCTTTACGAAAGACGCTTGGACGCCCGTTGAAGGGCACGTACCACCTGCAGAACGACTAACGTTCCGGAGAAGTCGGTTGATAATCTCCGTACACGTTTTTCTATCGGGATAAAAAATACGTCGCGCGTAATATCCTGCCGTTTCATTTTTCACGAGTTTTAATCACTCCGGGAACGCCAAGAGACAAAACCCATCTACGCGCCCTACGCGGACGGGGGGAAACTATTAATTTTCGTACGATCCATGAGCGACGAGTGAATATGCGTCTCTCTCTCTCTCTCTCTCTCTCTCTCTCTCTCTCTCTCCGCTCTTATACCCGCTTTCGTTGCGCGGCCCAGCTCCTCGAAATAAGGCGACTCCCCGCGTCATTCCCTCGAGGAAATACGTATCGACGTATGACCGTAGGGTATCCTAACGCGCGAACCACCCTTTCCCCGTCCCGCTTCCCGGTTACCGAGCAATGCGGGACGGCGCGGCGCGGCGCGGCGACGGAAGCGAACGATATGGCCGGCGCGGCGATGCGGCGTTCTCGCAATTTACAGCGGCGCAAAACGATTTCGTGAGGCGAGGAGGAACGTCGGCTGGCGAGCATGCCGCGTATGGATCGAGCTTTAGAGGAGTCGGATCCCCGCGCGCGCGGATCTCTTTGTGCTACGCGAGGACCGGAGGGCCGGCTTTTCTTCCTTCTCTCCTCCGGACGGCCTCTGCTGATACCCTCGTCTCCGATCCCGACCGCCCCCTCATCGCCACCGCTCGCTCTACCTTCCCTTCCCCGCGTCCTCCTCTGCGCCGTAGCGTGCCGTCCTGTCCTCACGGCGAGTCATCTCGTTTAGGTCGTGCTGGCGGCGGCGGCGGCGGCAGCGAGGAGGGTCGCGAAAAGGGGCTAGGTGATACCGGGCGGCCGAGGGGAAAGGGCCGGCGAGCCAAGGAACGAACGAGGAGAGGAACCAAGAAGAGGCAACAGGGTCGAGGGAGAGTAGCTGCGGGACAGAAGGATATATGGCTGTGTATTATGTACTTGGACCCGCGCGTTACATACTCCTTCGTCGTTGTCCACATAAAGAGCGAGGAAGAGAAAGAGAAAGAGATAGAGAGCAGGTGTGTGTATATACGAGCGCGCATCTATCGATGTGCGAATGCGTGAGGGCGAGTGACGCGCGCTGCATGAGCGCCGAGGGGATTTCTTCTCTTTCTCACTCCCTTCCCCTCCCTCTCTCTCTCTCTCTCTCTCTCTCTCTCTCTCTCTCTCTCTCTCTCTCTCTCTCTCTCTCTCTCTCTCTTTCCGTATGCGTGTGTGTGCGAAGACTCACTTCGCACGCGAGCAAAGCTCTAACCAGCTCGAATCGAAGACGTCGGCGGACCTGGAATCACGCGAGCCGCGTAAAAATGATCCCCTGTGGTCGTACGGTGAGGGGACCGCCCGAGATCGCGGCGAGGATCTCGGGGCCGGCGCATATATAGGCGGACAAACGAGGGAGAAATTCCGCGCGCTGGATATCGTCTCGGATGATGAACGTCTTCGGAACGTTATTACATAATGCGCTGCGGAGGAGCACACTGCACGATTACGCGCTTAATCGAAACACTGAGAATATGAGAATGATATTGACCTGAATTGCGAAGATTAAGTTTTAGAATCAAAAAAAGATTTTATTGGTGAAGAATTCTACGATTTCAATGAATCAACTCGTTTGTCGTAATCTTCCATGGAAAGATGCGTTATTTGTCATATCAGTGTATGTACCACTGTACCTATTTAAACATAATTAAAAATAGGGAACTTGCTGTAGTTATAACTATGGCTGTGTTCCGATATTCACTGCAATGCACTGCCAGTACTGAAAATCTATAGTACACGTGACGTAAACTATAGCTTTTCAGTACTGGCAGTGAATATCGGAATGCAGCCAATAAGAACTTGTAATTGTGATAATCTTTTAACACTTGTTTAAATATTGCTGTCGTTATGTTTAAACATAGCGAATTATTTTTATGGAAAACGCAAGTACTATACGTATAATTGATGTGCGTACTAGTAAACTGAGCATGCGGCTAAGCATTATCTCTTGCTTTACGGTACGACGGAATTATTACTGGACAGGAAATTGTGGTTTATCCTGATAAGATCGAACCGTTGACTATCTCGTAAACAGCTACTCGTGAAATATCGTCATGGGAATATAATTATTTTTTCATGGGACTATTATTTTTTTCTTTAAAACTTATAATTCCTAAGCTGTTAGGAGATAACGTGAGATTTATCGCTGATAAATAATATACTGCAGAATAATGTATGATTTTAAAAATTTAACATTTCATTCTGACCGCGACTCCTGCAAACTACACTTTTTATTAACTTATGTAAGTAATATCTTTCATTTAAAAAATCTGCATTGTACTGCAATTGGCACAAGAATTCGTTAATAATTTTCCTGTGACAAAAAATACACAGAAGTTTGTGAGATCATAAATCATGCGAAGGTAAAATAGTGAACATATATGTAGATTTTTATAAATCAATGCTGCACAAAAAGGCTTGTAGCGCTATCTGACGGTGAGTATGTTTATTTCATCTTTGCTCGCAACAATAGAAGATAATAGCAGAGAGAAGCCTGAGAGAGAGGCCATCCCGGGCTTTTTCGTGGGACCACGTCCCAGCTCCACATGGCCACGGCGTTCCACGTTCCACTTCTTCAGAGTAAACATCTTATCGTTTTTCTGGTTGTCACCGTCGATCCGATCACCCGGGTCTTGCTCGGAATTGCCCATGTTTCGAGGTTAAAAACGCCAGCGGAACACGGAGCAACGCGAGGTCGACAAACAGGTCGATTCGTGCAAAGTGCGAACGCGACGCGGTTATTATTTATTATTATTATCAGAGAGAGAAATCCGAGCGGCCATCTCTTTCTCTCTAAAGATGTATTTTCCGACGCGCTACCTGAGAAGGTGCAACGCAACTTACGTCGTTTCGCTCGATAATGGTATATGATTCGTGTCCGTGCTATGGTTCATGTCCGAACTACTTGTCAGATAGACTGATAGAATATAGTCGATGATTGTCGGTCCTTGTCTAACTCATCTATTCATCTCATTTTACTCTCATCTTGACTATCTTCTGAGTAGTCTGGACATGTATTCAAATAAGTTATTATGAAATTAAAAAAAAAAGAGGAAAAAACGCGCCAAGTGTACGCGCGTTCTGTACAAAATCTTTATTTAAACAAATTTTGATCTAAATTGGTCTTATATTAATTACATTTATATTTTTTACTACTTCTTAATTTACGCACGTGACATATGTAACGCATGTATATTGTTAAATCTTATTTCTTACACTGAGAGAACAGTATATTAATAGTTAATATACATGCTTTGTCGTTAATGTAAGAATTTTTTATGTCCGTCCCTAATAAATATTTCTTCATAATTAATATATGCTATATTGCGTATCACTGAATATAACTACATTTATCAGTATAAAAATAATATTACTGCATACCGACAACAACAGTGACTACTGCATTGATTACTGCAACATTGACTTTCTTTGTCATAAATAAATGTATGTTTGCGTAAATATTTTATCAATTTCGACAAATAAAATAATTTATTTGAGATTATTGATTATACTTATATTAATAATTAATATAAATTTGTTAATTACAAAGACATTACATTTAATATACATACAATTTCATATAAATTGATGGTATTTTTACTATACAGTTACGTATATTATTATTAAATATTACGAATTTACATTGACATTTGTATATTTCTGACAAAGATATCAAGTCTAAACTCATGGTATATTAATAATTAAAAAAGTATTTCTCTCAGTGTATATTGAAATATATCTACATAATTACTTTGATCATCCCAATCCCTTACGCATAGTATAATTTTTGCTTCCTTAAAAATTAAATTTTTATAAATTAATATTAATTGATATTAATAAATTGTAATCATCACTCACCGTACGATGCGCAACAGCGGAGTTATTCCGCAACGTCGCTACAAACAAATATAAAATCCAAATTAGAAATCCAAATATAAAATCCAAACAGAACAGAAAACAAAGAGACAGTCAATAAATATTTCAAAAAATAATTATCGAACACTGAATTCTGGTTGATATTTTAGTTGATTAAGCAAATTTAATGAAATAATTATGTAATTTTTTAAGAATATACTCTGTCTATTGAATACAAAAGAGCTTCTATAGAATTTTTAAAATAAAACTTCTTTTTTCTAATTTTTAATTTCTGACTAACTATCCAATTGAAAAGTGGATAACTCTTCTGCATAAAAAACAAAATATGTATAAACCAATTACATATTTACTGCATGTTGTTCCGCCGGCGCCTGATGCCTTTCCTAGGCCTCCTCCTCCTCTCAGGCTGCACGGGGCTGTCAGCTTCGTAGTGTTCCCTCGATGGGATGATGCTTCTTCTTGTGTTCCCTCGAAAAGAGAGAGAGAGAGAGAGAGAGAGAGAGAGAGAGAGAGAGAGAGAGAGAGAGAGAGAGAGAGAGAGAGAGAGAGAGAGAGAGAGAGAGAGAGAGAGAGAGAGAGAGAGAGAGAGAGAGAGAGAGAGAGAGAGAGAGAGAGAGAGAGAGAGAGAGAGAGAGAGAGAGAGAGAGAGAGAGAGAGAGAGAGAGAGAGAGAGAGAGAGAGAGAGAGAGAGAGAGAGAGAGAGAGAGAGAGAAACTGTGAAAATTAAAAAAAAATTTAATTTTATATATGTACCTACATATAGTTTAATAAATTAATTTTGAAATAATTTACATCAGAATGATTCTTCCGTTCCGCGAAGATATATTTATTTAGCGCACAAACATTTTATTTTATTACAATTCGATTCGTTTTGTGTTCATCGCGTTACGTGAATGGCGACGAAATCTTCGAAGACGTCGACAATTTTGCGCGATCCTACGCGAGTCAAGCGAACGGCTGGTGATTAGAAGACACGCAGTTGATTAATTGAAAATATAATTACAAAATTAACCCTAGAACGCATATGTGGGGTAATACGTGACCCCACGCGAAATTCAAATTACGCCCCTGACTTAGGAAGGTTCATTTTCATACCGAGACCCTAACCATAATTCAGTTTAGTCATCCGGCAGTCGACCTCCGTCATTCAGCGAGTGCGTTAGATCCGTGCAGCAGCTGTGACCGAAAAAGAAAATCGTTTGGGATAACGTATTACCCCACTCAGCCGTTCACGCTCGACATTTACCACAGTAAGTATATTTCAGATTTTTTGTGAAAATGACTCGTTTTTGCGTTTTCAGCGTGTATTCAAAAGTTTTTCGTGTAAAAAATTTTTATTGACAAAAAAAGCATTGTAAAGCATTGTAAAAATTTTGAATTGTTTTATCTCGTTTCCAGTTGGTCGTAGAGCTAAACTTTATAAACAAAAAATGTTAAGTTTAACATTCTACACAATTATCAACCATATAGCGATATTGTGCAGTTCATATTCTTGACGTTAGAGGGCGCAAAGTGTACCAACAATTGTCTTTCCTGTATTTTCACCCAGCAAACGTCATTTTGTCGAAAAAATATTAAAGTTTAACTTGCAGAACTTGAAAAAATTATTCGAACTCTGTTATCCTTGAGGAAATTATTTTGACAATTGTATTGCATACAATTTGTTTATAGCAAATACATTATTTATATTAGTTATACAAATTGTTACATTGTATAACTGGATGGATGGATTGGCGTATGTATAGCAGTACATAAATTCAATTTTTTACAGAAAATGTCTGCTCGTTACCAAACGCGCAACGTTACTAGTGTACATGATAGTTTGGTGCAACAAGAGCGAATTGCGGCAGACGACTTGCCTTCAGATAGCGAAGAAGATAATGAAGAATCACAGACTGATTCGGAATCGGAAGAGGACATTGAAGATGAACCTTTTGAAGCATCGACAGAAACTGAAGTTAGAGAAGGGTCAGAGGTAAGAGATAATTTTTTTTGTTTAAAATTTGTACACCACTGTTGGAAAAAAATTACCTCTTATTTTGAATTTTATAATTTAATTTTCCAAATTCTGAAATTATGGAAATTGTAACTTTGAACTTCCAACTCCTGGAAAACTCCTGGAAATTTCCAAAGATTTTCAAAAAAACCTGACCCTAGAATTCTGAAAATTTCGATAAATTTAATTCAAAAATCCCTCGAAATTGTTAAAAGTACTAGAAAATACTCCAATCAAAAAACTAATAAATAACAAATATATAAAAAAGAATCAAAAATAAATAAAAAATATATAAATAAACAAAACAATACAATATAAATATATAAATATCTATATATAATACAATATACAATAATATGTGATACATAAATATATCACATAAATATAATACAATATAAATAAATAAATAATACAATTTAATATTAAATAAATAAAGAAATAAACAATAAACAAAAAACGTGCACAATTCAAAAACTTTTCCAAACGAAAAATATCTGCTCAAGTTTAGGACACTACTTTACATTTCATTTACAGAGTGAAGATGGAAATACTGCTGGACCGTCAACCAACAAGCGAAAAAGACCTATTTCTCGTGCAAGTTCGATGTCTTCTCGTGCGAGTTCAAGACGTGGCCGTAGACAAAGCATCTATCTTGGAAAAGATGGACATCGATGGTACACCACAGCGCGGGAGAGGCCAGCACATAATCAGCGCAATGTAAGACCGTTTTTGCCTGGTCCCATCGGAGAAGCAAAATCCGTGAGAAGTCCGCTCGATGCATGGTCTCTACTATTTAGTGACGCGTTATTGGAAAAAGTGGTTTATCACACCAATGAAGAAATAAAGCGGTATCGTGACACTACGGAAAGTGAGACTGTCTCACAAGCGACGTATGCAGATGTGGACCTATGTGAACTGAAGGCTTTCATTGGAGTTCTGTACCTTTCCGGTCTACAGAAAACTGCGAAAAGTACGTCATTAGAAGATATGTGGTCCCATGACTTTGGGTCTGTCCTTTACCGCTGCACGATGTCACGCAAGAGATTTACATTTCTCCTGAGAATGCTTTGCTTCGACGATAAAACAACAAGATCTACACGTAGAGAGACGGACAAGTTTGCACCGATCCGTGAGATTTGGGAGGATTTTATCTCTAAATGTACTAGTTTTTATTGTCCAGCCACGTATTGCACTGTTGATGAACAGTTGATTTCTTTCCGAGGACGATGCCCTTTCAAAGTCTATAACGGTGCAAAACCAGATAAATATGGCATTAAAATCGTGATGCTCAATGACTCGAGGACTTTTTACATGTACACCGCAGAACCGTACGTAGGAAAAGTCCAAAAAGAAAACATTGAAACCGTACCGTCTTATTACATTCGGAAATTGACAGAACCTCTGCACGGAACCTCGCGTAACATAACCTGCGACAACTGGTTCTCGTCTACAGAAATTTTCGATAGAATGTTGTCACGACATTCCATCACGATGGTAGGCACACTCAGAAAGAATAAACGTCAAATTCCTCAACACTTCAAAGCTGCGGACCCTGTGCATTCGTCACGATTTCTCTTCGATGAAACAAAGACGCTGGTGAAATATACACCGAAGAAAAACAAATTCGTGTTGCTCTTGTCTTCTTTGCACTGGCAGGCAGAAGTTGATCAGCAGACGCAAAAGCCTAGTATTATATCATTTTACAATGATACCAAGGGAGGCACCGATTGCTTCGATCAAATGTGCCACGAGTACACCACAGCAAGGAAAACCCTTCGGTGGCCTATGCGTTTCTGGTACGGAATGCTCGATCAAGGAGGAATCAACGCGTTGATCTTGCACAATTTCAACATTGAAAATCCAAACCTGGTTCGAAGAGAATTTTTAAAACAACTTGTTAGAAGTCTCATTGAACCACACTTACGGGTACGACTGTGTATTGTGAACGCTGCCGTCGTGCAATTTGTGACGAGCATAGAATGACCCTGTGCTGTTCTTGCACAGCAACTGATTAAAACTTTGTAAAGTTTTTGTGGAGTTAATTTTACTGTTTCCATGTACTTTTATAACTTTAGACTAGCTTTCAAATAAATAATAATCGACAGAATCTGTTTTTTCCCATCCGACAGTTTTTCGTCATTTCCTCTACTTCAGACGTTCAAAGAAATATGTTTTTTTTTAAGAAACGAAAAAGTCGCTTACATGCCCTTGAAGGTTGTCTATTCGTCTTTCAAAATCCGTTGGAATTTTTAAAATCGGTGAATTTCATGAAAAACTACAGTATTTTTTATTAAAAAAGTCATTTCAGCCAAATTTTTGGTTTTTGTTTTGTTTTTCGAAATTTTTTTACTGTTTTTTTTTACTACCAGAAACTGATGACTACTATCGTCTTCCCTATTAAAGAGCAAAACAAATTATCTATTACAAAGTTTTTTAACAACAAATAGAAACATTATACACGCGGTACAAGTTTGGGGTAATTTATTACCCCGCTTGGCCTTTCACGTATGAGAAAATTCATATATGCGTTCTAGGGTTAAATATCGCACGCACAGATATCGAGCTCGTAAATCTCGCGAATGTAAAACTGTATTATTAATGTATTATTAAGACGACGAAAAACGCGACTCCCGGCGTTAATCTACGTGCGTGAAATATATGTAGATTGTAGATTATCAAATATTCACGGCCGTAAGAAAATAGACCAATCACAGTCGATTATTCTCCTTGAGCTCGAAGAATAATCGAGTGTGATTGGTCTATTTTCTTACGGCCTTACGATTATGACTAAAACTTTGTTACGTGCAATGGCCTTTACGTTTGCTATCCATATACATGGCGAGGCGGGCGATTATCCCTTCAGCGAAATGTATATGGGGCATTTCATGCCAAATCGACCAGGGTTTGACCCTCGACCTCTCGGATTTGGTCGGCGATTTTTTATGTTATTGTTCCACCTCTAAGATGCACTCTGAATTTTTTTTAGATTTTTTTTTAAACAATTAATTTAGTTATAATTTTTTAAACCAACATATCGATGGCCACAATTTAAAAATCTGAAAAAATTCTCAAAAATCCTGTGTCAGATATCAAAATTTTTAGGTCTAAGCCTAGGCCCAATGTGGGCCGGCGTTCGCTTCTAATTTTTTCTAATCGCTTCTAATTTGAATTGATGTTTTATCGGCAGTGTCGGAAAGAGAAAAAGTGAGAGAGGGAGAGAGGGCTATTACTATTAGATATTTAACATACAGATAATATAAATATATAAAATAAGTTAACATTTATCGATACATGTAAGATAAAAATATTAAACTAATCCTCGACCAATTACAATCGAGAATATTTATATCTTACATGTATCAATAAATATTAACTTATTTTATATATTTATATTATATGTTAAATATCTAATAGCCCTCTCTCCCTCTCTCACTTTTTCTCGAGCTTTTTCTCTTCTTTCACTGTCGCACTTCCCAGACAGCACAATGTCCAAAATCGGGACATAAAACGTCTTTTAGCCATTTTTTCGCAAGACATCTAAAAGATGTCAAAAAGATGTCTTTTAGACGTCTTATGCCCCGCTTTTGGACATGTGTGTTGTCTGAATTATTTCAAATAAAAGATATGTATTTCTTATCAATTTAAAAATCCGAATACGAGACAATAGGCTTTTATGGAAAATTTTGTAAGTGAAACGAATAATATATTTGGGGAACAAGCAACAGAGAATATTTTATAATTTTTAAATATCTTGACAACGAGACGGTTTATCGTCTTTTATGGTACGCGCGATCACCGCGCTGCAAGAACGATCGCGACGAAATTTTTACAAACGATACAATTTAATGTTAATTTTCTACAAAGTTAGATTAGGAGCACATAAATACAAATAAATTTGAAACATTTGTAAACGTAACGAATTACGTGAATTACGTGAACGAGCAAATTACGTGTCTGTTTTTGAACGAAAAACGGAATTGTATTCGCATACACTGCACGTTTGAGCTTGTTAATTCGCACTCTCGACGTTCATTCATTGCATTTTGGAGCAAGCTCGCTCCCTCGTTCGCGATCGTTCGCGATCGCGACAAGCAAAGTGAGAACGCCAAACGTACGCGCGATCATTCTCTTTAACTACTCAATAGATAATTAATTCCCGTGCTTAATGAGAGGTTCGAGCTATTCACCGAAGCGTCTTTCCACGCAAATCGAAACGGAGGCAAGAGACACGACACGAATTCCGAGGTTATCGTCTCACTGCGACACACGGGACAACGATTCTATTAAAGATTCGGATGTATCGCGCTTCGAATCATTTGTCTCTCATGCACAATTCGCTTACCCCCCGATCACGGCATTCACGGCACATTGCAGGAGACCCGTCAAATCACAGCCGGGAGCGAGCGGGAGGGTATACGTACGGGCGTTCATTTCGGCCATCCCACTCGTTGCAGACGTTGCAGTCGACACGAGAAGAAACAGAATACAGAATATTCGGCGTACATTCAGCTTGCAACACACACACACACACACACACACACACACACACACACACACTCTGTAACCGGAGGATTTCTTTTCGTTCGCGAGAAAGAAATTACTTACACGAGCGACAACGTCTCGCCGCGACTCGTACCGACGTTCAACGAGTAACGTATTACTTGCGCGCGCGCCGCGCGGCGAGTCGAGCCACTCGAGCCCCTGATTGCTCTCGAATTCGGCCGAATCACGTTCGGCCGCTCTTGCCGCCCGCGCCGGCGCGGCACGCAGCACTCGGCAGTCACGTCGTCACGATGCCGCGACCGTTGAATGAATCCACCGATTTCGGAGCAGCGTACGTTCAAAGTCGGCGCGCGGATTGTTTCCATCGGCGAGACGGCCTTGCTACTTGTTTTCGTCGACACTCGGAATACCATTACCCGCGGATGTTACTCAAACATTCTCCCGATGAATTTCGGACAGGTGTGAGAAGTGTTTGTGCTCCGTGCCGTGGGTGCTGTTATTCGGAACGCGCGCTCGTTCGCGCGATTGGCATTCCTGCTCTTCGTTTCGCGGGAATAATCGACGACGCGCTCAATAAATTGCATCAAGTGTATCAATAAGTGTCGTGAATGAATGTGTCGCGCGAATTGCTCGCTCGAGGCGGAGATGTCGAGGCGAAGGTACCTGGTACGGCAATTGTGAGTTGTGAGTGATTTGCAGTTTCGTCGTGATATTCTGGCCATATGTCTGGACTATCAAATGTGCATGGCATTCATTTACGCGGCATATCTCGAATTGTGTCGTGTTTTGAACGTGCTGTGCCGGAATTGTCGTGCGATTATCCCCGATTCTTTTCGAAGAGCGGAAAGAGGGCCGAGTGACAACGTGAAATCGTATCGTGATTCAAGTAAGTGATTCAAGCGAGTAAGGGTCAAAGCACATATGACAGTCGTAGTCATGGACGTAAGTAACGCACAAGCTTTGGCGTATCCTGATCTGTCAGGTCGGGGACTACGACCGTCGTATATCGCTACGCCATGTTATGTGCTTTGGCCCTAATAGCACGCTGTGATACAACCAATATTTCTTATTTTCGTGTATTTCGTGCCGCGTAATCGCGACTCCTCGTTGTGCAAAGCATGCCATGCATTAGTACTTACACCATCATCATCATCATCATCATCAGTTGCGTTACAACCCAATGCGGGTCTCGGCCTCCTTTAATTTTTCACGCCACACATCCCCGTTCTGCGCCACATTGCGCCAGTTTCTGACGCCGATCTTCTTTGCGTTCCTGGTCTTCTCCTGCCACCTGGCTCCCCGTTGAGAGTACGCTTCCGGATGTTGTCGCATAGCCTCTCCTGCTCAATTCTGACTCTCACCTCCAAGCAGGCGTTTTTCGCTGGTGAACCCTGGGAGCCTGAGCAACCATGATGGAGATCGGGTACTAACCCCGGTGGAAGTTGTGGTCAGGACTAACGAGAGCGGGAGAAATGGCCCTCCGAAAAGGGGGTTGGCGAGGGGCTAACAACCCCTCCCGTAAAAAATTACAAGTTGTGAAGCCAATAATTGAGAATGCCGGACAGAACCCACGGAAACGACCCACGCTTAGGAAAAAGGACAATGATTTAAGGATTTATACATGGAATGTACGGACTCTCTACTGGGGAGGAGCGCTGCGAGTGCTGGACGAAACCCTGGAAAAATGGAGACTGAGGTAGGCAGGACATGTGGCGAGATTTGGGGACGGCAACATCCGGAAGCATTAGTACTTACATTTGCGAGATTTACGTGCTCGATACCGTAATGTGCGTACGATATTTAATCTTAATTGTGGTTTTGTTTAATCAACTGCGTGTCTTTACTAACCGTCCACTTGATTCGTGTATATAGTATCTCGGGTCAAGATCTTCGAACATTTCATCGCCATTAACGCGACAGTAACGCAGTGATGGAACGCGGAACGAATCGGGGCAATCGGCGTCGCGACTCCTTCAAATCTATGTTACCTGCTTTTATATTACTGCGGAGTAAAGTACTTCCTTCCCATGGGTACGACCTTGGCGAGGTGGGAAGGCCCAGTACCCAGTACGAAGATTTTACCCAAGCAAAACTCTTGTTCTGCTTGGATAAAAATCCAAGGACGGGGAAGCTAACGTACCCTCGTCCGCCGATTTAATTGAATGAACGAACCGCAGCCGGTTCGTCGCGTTTGCTTCGGGAGTGCCGTTCAAGTAATCGGACTAAAGGACTTTTTTAAACGGGAGTGTCGTACAGTATCGCGCGAGAAAGACTTTTACTGAAATTAGTCCGCGCGCGATTGTAGTTTATTATCCGCGAGTGTTTCTCGCGAGTGTCCTGTGCGGTGAGAGGAGGAAGCCTGACGTCCTGAGAGGAGGAGGAGGTCTGGGGGAGACATCGGGCCCCGGCGGAGCAACCTTGAGGTGAATATTATCTGCATAATAATTCTTTTCCATTTATTTAGATTGTTTTATTTCGATAAATTAAGAATAATTAGAAAAAGAGAAATTATCTAAAATTTTATTCTTGTAAAAGATCTTTTTCGGTAAATAGATAATTGTACGTATTGCTAAATATTTTATTGAAAGACGAATTAGAGACGCGTAAGAATTATCTTGTGAAATATTGATCATTTTGAACGCTTCTTTAATTTGAATTTTATGTTTGTATGTTACAGTATCATCGTAGCTACGTGAACAACTCCGCCTGTTGCGCATCGGGTTAATTGGTGAGTCAGAATTTTTTTTTACTGAGGTAACGAATCTACGATTAATCAAATATAGAGCAAATATATCTCGGTGCATGTCGAATTATGACAGTAAATTATAGTATAAATTTATTACATCTCGTAGATACGTCGCTTTAAAATGGATGGGCTAAAACTATAATTATGGCAAATATTTAATCTTGGTCACTTGTTTATTGATGTATTGTGCGATTGTGCTTGAGGAAATACTCGCACACTTCGCACACATAGAGCTCGCAAAGAGCTCATTATCGTTGAATTACGTTGACAAACCTTCGCGTTCTAAATAAATAATTTTTTAATAAAATTTTAAACCCTAAATAAAATATTATATCGAATCAGAATTTTATTTCGCGAATTTAAGTTAGTAAATTACACATTAAGTTAAATTTTCGAAATTTTTTTACGTAGATCAATTCTACTTACAATTAGAGTAATAAATTTTTGAAAAACACAAAGAAATAAGAATTTAAGTAATACTATCACAATTAAAGTAATGATTTTAAAAATATAAAATTATTATTTAGATCTTTTATAAAATTATTTTTATATTATTTTTCTTAAACAAAAGAGAAAAATGTAAGATATTGTGTAAAAATAAAATAAATAAATAAAAATTTCTGTAGATAGGGAAAAATTATGAATTAGTTAGGATATGTGTTATTTATACCCTTCTATTTCTTTCCATATACTTGCCAAGATTAAATATTATAAAAATCGATGCAAGGAAGCAATATATAGATATATGTATGTATAATAAAAAGGATAAAAAATATTTTGGTTTTATTATGCAATTTATTTTATAGAAAACGCGATATATAATGGTTATTAGTTATTGATTACTAAAATTTATTTTAACAAAGCACCGATTTTACCCTAATTTTGTGTAGCCTATCCATCTATTTTTGATTGAGAAATTGTCTTTATACCAGAGTCAAGTAATATATGACGTGAGATTGTAAATATTCTGTCGAGAGAAACGCTGAAACTTTTTAAATTATTTTAGAATTGATCGTATAATATAATTATATATTCAATTTTGCAGTAATATATATGAATATATCAAAAATAATTTTGTGTGGTAGAAAATGAAAAATATGACAAGATATATTTATATCTATATATCCAGTTTATAAAGATTTGCATATATTATTTAATTATAACAACGCGATTATTCATTAATTGTAATACCAATTGTGCGGGAAGTTTCTTTTTTTTTTATCTCACATCATTTATTTTATATATCTTAATACATTTTCAAGATGCGTGTCGCATGAACATGCACAATCACGCATCTTTGTATTTTCGCGAGTTGTTCCAGTGGAGAACACGATAGTTTTAAAGCGAGAAGCCTGGAACAAGATTTTTAACGAAGAAAATCAAAAAATAATATTTCCGATGAAGAGTAAAGTACCCTTTAGGTTCTTGTTCTAGTCTTAAAAATTTTGTTCTGAGTTGTTCCAGTGGAGAACACGATAGTTTTAAAACGGGAAGCCTGGAACAAGATTTTTAACAAAGAAAATCGAAAAATAATATTTCCGATGAAGAGTAAAGTACCCTTTAGGTTCTTGTTCTGGTCTCTAAAATTTTGTTCTAAGTTGTTCCAGTAGAGAACACGATAGTTTTAACGCGGGAAGCCTGGAACAAGATTTTTAACGAAGAAAATCGAAAAATAATATTTCTGATGAAGAGTAAAGTACCCTTTAGGTTCTTGTTCTGGTCTTGAAAATTTTGTTCTGAGTTGTTCCAGTAGAGAACACGATAGGTTTAACGCGGAAAGCCTGGAACAAGATTTTTAACCAAGAAAATCGAAAAATAATATTTCCGATGAAGAGTAAAGTACCCTTTAGGTTCTTGTTCTAGTCTTAAAAATTTTGTTCTGGGTTGTTCCAGTGGAGAACACGATAGTTTTAAAGCGGGAAGCCTGGAACAAGATTTTTAACGAAGAAAATCGAAAAATAATATTTCCGATGAAGAGTAAAGTATCCTTTAGGTTCTTGTTCTAGTCTTAAAAATTTTGTTCTGAGTTGTTCTAGTGGAGGATATAATAGTTTTAAAACGGGAAGCCTGGAACACGATTTTTAACGAAGAAAATCGAAAAATAATTAATAATAAGAGAAATAGGATAAAGTACCCTTTAGGTT
Organism: Temnothorax nylanderi; assembly: GCF_030848795.1. Taxonomy (NCBI): domain Eukaryota; kingdom Metazoa; phylum Arthropoda; class Insecta; order Hymenoptera; family Formicidae; genus Temnothorax; species Temnothorax nylanderi. The sequence continues at coordinate 130,538 of NW_027249094.1, read as the reverse complement.
CTTGTTCTAGTCTTAAAAATTTTGTTCTGAGTTTTTCTAGTGGAGGATATAATAGTTTTAAAACGGAAAGCCTGGAACAAGATTTTTAACGGAGAAAATCGAAAAATAATATTTCCGATAAAGAGTAAATAAGTACCCTTTAGGTTCTTGTTCTGGTCTTGAAAATTTTGTTCTGAGTTGTTCCAGTAGAGAACACGATAGTTTTAACGCGGAAAGCCTGGAACAAGATTTTTAACCAAAAAAATCGAAAAATAATATTTCCGATAAAGAGTAAAGTATCCTTTAGGTTCTTGTTCTGGTCTTAAAAATTTTGTTCTGAGTTGTTCTAGTGGAGGATATAATAGTTTTAAAACGGGAAGCCTGGAACAAAATTTTTAACCAAGAAAATCGAAAAATAATATTTCCAATAAAGAGTAAAGTACCCTTTAGGTTCTTGTTCTGGTCTCAAAAATTTTGTTCTGAGTTGTTCTAGTGGAGGATATAATAGTTTTAAAACGGGAAGCCTGGAACAAGATTTTTAACCAAGAAAATCGAAAAATAATATTTCCGATGAAGAGTAAAGTACCCTTTAGGTTCTTGTTCTGGTCTTAAAAATTTTGAAGAGTATAATAAAATACCCTTTAGGTTCTTGTTCTGGTCTTAAAAATTTTGTTCTGAGTTGTTCTACGCGGTTAGAAATATGTTCTAGATCGACAGTTTTGTAAGTCATTTTGTTTACGAATAAATGGCCAAAAACTGTTATTTTAAAAATTTTTCTTTTTTCAATATCTCTTAAAGTTTTTAACCAATCGAACTAATACTTGAAACAATGTTTAGAACAACTAGAACAACCTAGAACAACCTTGAAAAGTTCGATTTTCGAAAAATGGGGTGCCAGGTCAGAAAATCGTTTTTATTAATTTTCCGCGAACATTTTTATTTTAAAAATTTGATCTTCTGAAACAATTTAGAACAAGTCTAGAACAACCCGGAACAACTTTTAGAATTTCAAAATTTTAAAAATGGGGTGCTAACTTTACACAGGTAAAGATTTATTATCTTTAATTCTCAATAGATATATATTAACTTTTTCATTGCTATTAGCACCTAGGTATATGCGTTGAACTAACGTCGCTTATTATAAATAGACTATTATAAGTGATCGGCACTTATTATATTTTATCAACGACTGCTTAGCAATTGTATTGTTTTTACTTCATGTTTTATGTTTAATGTTTACACTGAAAAATTCAATAGAAAATAATTCATAAGAATATGTGCTGGCAAGAAGTGTGGCCGTCACTATAGCGTCGGTCGCTGCTGAGCGTGTATCGTCGTCTATCTCTATATTACAATATGCCCTAGTTTAATTGCGAATGGATTACAATATACAATAAATTATTTTTTTTTAATTTTCTAAGAATAACATTTGTTTAATCTTTATAAATACAGTATCGATAAAACGTATTGGATCATTTCCAAAAATATAGAAAGCGCAAGTAAATCATGACAATCATGGCACAGAGAGATGTGCAGCACTGCTCTAAGAAACCGAAGATCCGATTTCAAATTCGACCAAAAATCGTCGATTTTTTTATTCGATCACCATATCTCTCATGGATACATTAGGCATGGTGAAGGAATTCTGTATCTGTTTGAGAATTGAGGCTATTCTTTTGTAACTTGATATGCGCCATTTCCGAAATTAATCGTTTAGATAAAAATTTTTCTCTGTCTAGTATTTCGACATTCTCCCAATCAAATTCATGGTCGAAATTAATTCTATGTTCCGTAATAACAGATTGAGTTGTAGTATTTCTATGGATGTGATTTCGATGTTCGGAAATTCTGGTTTTTAATTGTCTCATCGTTAGCCCGACGTAAGAAGCATCACAATTTTTGCATGAGATCTTGCAAAAATTGTGATGCTTCTTGATAAACTACGTTCTTGTTGGATTGGATTGGGAGAGTGTCTTTCTGTACTCTAATAAAATTTCGCATTTTATTTAGGCTGAAAAACAATAGATTAACATTTAGATCTTTAGTGACGCTTTTAAATTTCTCCGCAATGTTTGAAACGTAAGGAATAGTGAACCAGATACGTTGTTCCTCGTTATCATTACTCGGTGAAGGTTTATTTTGTCTGCGTGTACATTTATTAAGGAGAGACTTAATTCTAGTATTGATTGTGTTGAAGATAAATGATAAAAGATAGTCGTTTTTTAAGAGAGTGTCTATTATAAATTTTATATTTTTTGAATGAAATTTCGAATGTGATAATATAAACGCTCTATCTACCATGCCCATTACTGAGCCTCTTTTTTAGGAAATAGGGTGTTGCGACATAAAATTGAGATACCAGCCTGAGAAGGTAGGTTTGTGAAACCAGTCAAATTCTAAGACGTTATTGTTATTGATGATGGTTACATCCAAGAAATCTAGCTTTTCACCTCCTATTTTAATCGTAAATTGTAATCTAGGATGGTATGAGTTAAATACGTTAAGTATTGTGTCAATCGAATCCTTTGATGCAGCTATTGCTACATCATCTACATACCTATACAGTAAAACGATAAAATAAAAGTTAATGTTTGCAACGCCCTATTCTCCAAGTCCTTCATTACCATGTCGGGAGCGATAGGAGACAACGGGGAACCCATTAGAGTACCGAATTTCTGTTTATATATAATTTTATCGAAAATAAAATATGTTGAGTTTAAAATTAATTCTAGAGCTTTCAAAAATTCTTCTTTGGGAATGTGACAATTTTATTAGAGATATCCGGCCACCTAGTAGAAACGCTTTGTATTACTAAATTTATAGGTATGTTGGTAAATAGAGAGATTACATCTAAAGATATAAGGGTGAAATTCTTATTAAAAATTTGCACTTGGCTTCCTCATCAAATTAAAATTGTGCAAATTAAAAATTTGCACTTGGCTTCCTCATCAAATTAAAATTGTGCAAATTAGAAATTTGCACTTGGCTTCCTCATCAAATTGAGATGTGGAAATTTGCACATAGCAAAGTCACAATTTTGAAGTGAGAGAGTAGGAAATTAGCAAATTGAATCCACAACGTATTGTTACGCGCTCAAAGCTCCTCTATGAGGAATCTTGTATTTTATTAAATGCATAATTTTTAGTTTGGCTTCCTCATAGAGGAAGCTTTTCGCGCGTAGCAATACGTTGTGGATTCAATTTGCTAATTGCCCACTCTCTCACTTCAAAATTGTGACTTTGCTATGTGCAAATTTCCACATCTCAATTTGATGAGGAAGCCAAGTGCAAATTTCTAATTTGCACAATTTTAATTTGATGAGGAAGCCAAGTGCAAATTTCTAATTTGCACAATTTTTTTTTCAAATTTTTTCATAAAATTTACAGGCTGCATCTTCTTCTTGCTTTTTTCCTGAAAGTCTATCTGCCTCTATCCTTCCTTAACTTTCTTTAATTATAGGGGAGACCGGGGCCTAACCGTCGCCGGGGTTGAACCGTCAAATCAAATATCTCGGAATCTGTATATTGTGCGAACTCGCTATTAACATTGTAAACGCTGCTTATGGTACCCATGTGACCAACGGAGTTTCGGCAGGTTACCTGCCGTGTTATGATTTTTACGAGGGCAAACGTGTTTTCGGAAGGTGAAAGTTACATTTTCTGCGCGTGGAAATTTTGTAATATCTGCAATAATATTTGCTCTCCAAATCTCGAGGTACGTGATTATAAAGAGTAATGCATGCTGAACACGAATCCAGTGTAGTTTTTTCATTATCGTTGATGTCTAATATTTCGTGGGCGATCAAACCTGAAACTTGTGTTTGGGGTTAATCCGTCAGTAAGCAGTCCGGGTGCATTTTCAAGGCATTTTCGGGCATTTCCAGGCTCACTGCATACGGAATATGGATGAGACGGGAATTACAACCGTTCAGACACCGAATAGAGTCATCGGACGTCGAGGAGTGAAACAAGTCGGGCGAGTAACTTCTGCGGATAGAGGAACCCTCGTAACTATTTTTTAATAACGTTTCGCATAATAATTTTAAATAAATTTTTATATTTTTCTCTTAAAAAACAATTATTAAGATGTATCCTATCATTTTTCAGGATTAGATGTACGTATATGTATTGAAAATGCAGTGTGACGGTTAAACCCCGGCATTTTTGAGATTTCAATTTTTCCACCGTTGTCGTTTTTGCTCTATACCGGTTAAACAAAGCGACGTAGATAAACATTTCCTATATAAATTTTGTAGCTAAAGGTTCACTCTTTACAGTGGTATACCACATTTAACTAAAATTATTTATTTTCTTGTTAAAAATCGGCACCGAAAAAAAACTGACGGTTAGGCCCCGGTCTCCCCTACTTTTTCGTTTATATTAATTTTGTTTCGGAATAAACCAAATTTGATGAATTTTTTGCAATCAAGTTTATTTCTCTAAAAATACATATATATAAATATATATATTATTATTTTTCACTATACTTTTTCAAAATTCAATTAGATTACTCATCTTTCTCATTCTATGTCAATAGTTTTCCTCATCACCCTTGGGGTACATCTTATACACTTTTTAAGCAGAAATCAGTAATCTCTTTACCGATCCTCGCCAAATTAAAAACAGTTTTCGTTAGTGTTTTTTTTCAAACGAGCTATTTTATCGTGCTAATTAATAATTCGATTCGCCTCGGTACCCTATATATTTTTTAGGCAGAAATCGGTAACCCTTTTACCAATCTTCGCGAAATTCAAAACAACCTTCCTTTAATGATACGTTCTATATATAAGATTACATGTATAACTTACACTTTTTAGGCAAAAATCGGTAACCTCTTCACCGATCATTGCCAACTTGTATAACTTACACTTTTTAGGCAAAAATCGGTAACCTCTTCACCGATCATTGCCAAATTCAACACCAACCTACCTTTAATGATACTCTACTATTTTTCGACGTTTTCGAACATAAGCAACACATTGGCATCGAAAACTTAAAAAAACTATTTTTACTTCGGTCTTTTCTACTCCTATTTCATATATAATTCTTTTAAATTCGGTTGATTAGACTTAGCTTTATATGCGATCAAAATTATGGACCTTTGATCGCGTATAAAGCTGGGTCTAATCAACCAAATCTTAAAGAATTATATATGAAATAGGGGTAGAAAAAACTGAAGAATATATTAAATTAGAAACAGCCCAATATCTTCAATTTTGCGGAAGTTAGAGCAACCACAAACATTTCTACAAAAATTCAAAATTTTCTGAAAAAAGAACCGCTTTACCGATCATCGCCAAATTCAATCCCAACCTTCTTTACATGATACTCTATCGATTAAAAAAAATGCATGCCGATATCTCAAAAATTACGGAAGTTAGAGCATAAACGGACAACAAAAGCGTACATACATATACACACACATACACACAAACACACGGACATTTTGTACAAAAGTGATTTTTCGACGTTTTAGAAGATTCTAAACACTTTGCTAAAAATACTTGAAAAAAATTTTTTTTCACGAAAACAAAGCTTCCTCTATGAGGAAGCAATATGTGTTCCATTTAATATGTTAACTAATTCAAAGCTGTTCTCTATATGACTATTAGGTTTAGGTATGCTCTTAGAAATAATCTTATGTAGAAAAACCGCTAATTTAAATTAAATTAAATTATTAAATTTATTGCGAAAAATATTACCTCAGCCAGAGTTCGAACCTGGAACCTCCCTCATTCCGTGTAGGGCGTCGTACCAATTCGACCACTGAGGCATGTGGTAATATTTATCGCAATAACACATTAAACAATAATAAGATGGAGACAAAATAATTTTGTTGCAAGAATATGTATGTGGAACCAAATATTTTGTTCAAAGAACAAAAGATCCAATTTGGCTACAACCTAATACGGGGACTATTTGTTTGAATGAACAAAGTAAATTGTGTTGTACGGAGAAAAATAATTTGTTGGGCTACGAATTAACGACGAATCGAAACTACAACAATAATTTTTGTTTCGGACAACACAAATTTAAATAATATTTGTTAAGGGAACAAAATACTTTCCAACAAAAGAAGTTGGTTTCTCTAAACAACCTAATCATTTGCAGAAAACAATTGATTTAATTCAACGAAACAAAACTCGCCAACAAAAAAATTTTGGTTCTATCAACTAATTGGGTCTCTCAGTGTGCGTATGTCAGTTTGTCCTACCAAGAATACAACAGCCTCCACAGTGACGTATGTCCTGTGTGTGTGTGTGCGTGTATGTGTGTCCTATGTCCTGTATGTTTATAGGTCTGTTCTTTGTAGCTGAACTAGTGTACACTCGTTGTACTTAAAATGAAATAGATAGGGCTTTTTATTGCTGAACTGGCCGCACTAGTTCAGAGTTTATCTTTTTCCTTCCAATGTGGAGTAAAAAAGATAAACTTTGAACTAGTGCAGCCTGCAGTTTAATAATAGAAAACAGATCCATTATTTAAAGTTTGGTGAAAGCGAGGAAGAAAGTTTTAGTACAGACCATGCAGTGCAGCGACAAAGAACAGGCCTTATATATGGTGTTAAGCGCTGGTCTTATAGGGCCCAAACAGACCCGAACAGACGAGACATTATGTAACGCTACAGAGATGCGCTACATAAAGTCACTCGTCTCAACGGGCCCGTACAAACGGGCCACTTTGTACCGCCACAGAGAAACTTGTACAGTACCTATACCTATAAACGGGTCTGTAGCGTTTTTGTGTAGCGCTACAAGTGTCTTATCTGTTCGGGCCCTTACCCTCAAGATAGCAACGAGACATGTGACTTGAGACCAACATACATCAAAGGTCACTACTATGTACATTTATACTGTGTCGATATTGTAAATCATCAGCAAAGTTAAAGCTATTAGTGTTTAGGGTATAGATTAAGCCGGACATTATTTCTCCCGAATTTCATCCACGCAAGTACAGGATAGTTTCGCGAACTCCAAATTTTGAACGTAACCAAGTAGTAAGTGTATATTTTTACTACTGCTCCGATATAAGGTACAACTGAAAAAGGAAGAGAATAAATTAGCGGACCATATTGATTACAATAATAAAATGCCACACAAATCTGTACAGTACTTACGACACAAATAAAACAGCGTCTCACGATATTTCGTAACTAACCAACTATACCATCCAAGCTTTTTATCTGAAACATTAATTATCTTCGATAAAAATTTTAATTTTTCAATTATCAATACAACAATTTTTTTAAATATATTATCAATGCTGATGAAAAGGATTAAATAAAAGACATCTAATTTCACTGTAGATAATTGTCATTATAGCAAGCATTATAAAACTAAATAGAAGTTATATATAATATAATTTTAGTAAAAATTTTTCTTACAAGAAATACATATCTTAATTTTATATCTTTAACAATTTCTGACTTAATAAAAGTAACAGTGCTAATTTTTATCGACAATATATTGATTAGAATTAAATATTCAAAAACAATAAAAAGATATCAATAAAAGAACAATTCAAAATTATCGAAATATAATTATATATGTAATTAAAACAAAAATTGAATACTTACATGGGAGATCATGTAATTTATAAGTCAATGACATAAAAGAGTCTTTATCCGCCATGATATCAATGTACCAAAAGGCATCTAATGCGTATGTTGTTATTTCATCAAATTCAGATGAAACTTTACTTAAATAAGTTGCATACAGTTTTTTGAACTTCTGACATAATTCAATAGTCTCCTTTGCGTTTTTGCGACATAGGTTAAGTCTGTAGATAAAAAAGAATAACTAATAAAGTTAGCTGTATAACCGTTAATTTTTAGACTGTTATTTTTTAATTTCACACCAGTCATTATTTTTAATTATTTATTTATTTATTTATCCGTGACCTCAAAATTTTCGTTCAATTTGGTTTTAGTATTCCCTTTGTTATCAATTTTAAATTTCTCCTACTCTTAACCCTTTACCTACAATACCGTTTAAATATTATACAGTGAATTGGTTGTTTGTTGCTTCCTGACTTTACTTAGTCACTGTTTGACAGCCGGATGAGACGGTTGTTATTTGAAATCAGGGATGTCTTATTTGTGAATCATTATTTCAATTGTAACAGCGTTCTCTACTTACAAATCGTATTGCTTCTCGATGTTTCTTTTTACCACTTTTAATGCTTATTCTCGCGTTCTCTAAGCTGGTGATTAAGTGACATTACTTCTCTTTTTGCTCAAGTTATAACTCATTTTAATTTCGATCATATAAATAATAAACTATTATCATTAGCCAAGCTTTACTTAGATTTTCTTATAGAAAATTTCCTCGCGCTATTTTTAGACCACCAAATTTGAAGTTACTCATTTATTTCTCGCCGGAGAACATGAGATCGTTTTGATTTAATTGTCACCGCATCGCTGAAGATGGCTCAAAGCGGAGCCGAAACGATGGATTTTTGATTACGTATCTTATTATTAGTAATTAAAGATTGTAATAACGTCAATTTACGTACCGTCAACCGCGTTGAACTCTCAAAGCTTTTTTGCTTGTCACTTGTTAATACATATATTTATATATATAGAATTCTAAAATTGATGTATATCTCTGTCTAAATTTATAAAGTATTAGAGATTAAAGTATCAGAGATGTTAATGAATAAAAGTGATTTTTACTAAACCTGTTTAGTAAAAATCACACACACACACACACACACACACACAGTTTTCAACATTATCATATACATTACCTATCAGAGATTCCTAACATGTAGGCATTTACACGCCAGAAATGATTAAATGCTTCATCTTCTTCCAGTGTATTGGACAATCCAAAATTCTTAGGCGCATTGTATATGAATCCCACGAAACCGTATTGAGTAAGTACCATATCTCTTTGAGTAATTTCTCCATGACCAGCATTCTTTGATTTCATGGCGCCTATTTTATGGTGCCAGCGGATTACGTTCATCGATTTGTACCATCTAACAGATTTTAGGAGTTCAAGAATTTGTGCAAATATATATCTTCTCACATGAAGAATTTGCATGCTCAGATAAAACTTTAACTTAATTCAGAGAATATTTTTATAATGCGCGGTTCTAAATTTCTAAATACAATTCTACATTTGAATTTTTGTGATTTTTGCGAAGTTTTCATGATAACGCTCTTGTATGCTCTTACGAAGACTATAAAAAATTCCTTAGAGAATTCTTTCTATTCTTATTTAGAACGGCAAAAACAGCAACAATTATATACATAGGAAATATATTTGCGGAAATTACACTCAGAAAAAAGTTTAAAATACAAATAATTGAACATATAAATATAATATCTATTATTAATTATTTGAATGTGATATTATTTCTTCATCTGTTTATAGTATTTTATTTAAGCAATCAAAAGTATTTTTAATTATTTATATTGAATTATTTATATTTTAATCTCAAAGATTACAAAAATCTAGATGTAGAATTGTATTTAAAAATTTTAAAGAATTTTTTATTGTGACAATCTTGTTTGTAGCTTTATACAAATTATGAAAAATCTAACTATAATAGATCTTTAAGGATGTTCTGGAGAATCTGGAGAGCTTGTCAAAATGCTACGAAGTTGATGAAAATTTAATATCATATTCCGTATTCTCTTTCAAAGTTCGGGGCCAAATTTCAGATTGATTTACAATTTAGATAAAAAGTTTTCAATTTTTGAATATTCAAGTTTTAACACGTAATCTTATGGCGTCACAGAGAATTAAAATGTACCCAAAATCAAAAACATTATCCAAGTAACATCATATTGCAATGTGTTACTTGGGTAAAAAATGCTACCAATATAACGATATTATACACACAAATAGATCATCAACAAATAAAAATATAGCAACAAAATTTGAAACAAGTTATATACAAAAAATTTTTTTTCGCAATTTTTTTATTGAAAAAAAAATAGTGGTAATAGTATATTGTGCACCAAGGGGCGAAAGTAGCGTTTTTCAGACGAGTGTGAAGTTTGTCGCCCGAGCCGAAGGCGAGGGCGGCAAATCCCACGAGTCTGAAAAAGCTTTCGACCCGAGGTGCACACGATATTTTTCACAACACCTCTTTACGGAAATGTTCGACTTTTGAATGCCTGTAGAGTGTATGCATTTGATATTCCATTCGTACAGTTTGTACGCGCGTGTAGTTAAATAGAAAGAGAAAAAGAGAGTGATGCAGGGTCCATGGGCGAAGTCCTGGTGGGGTCTAGGAGTAAAGCGTCCGGTGGGGTCCAGGGGCGAAGCCCCTGGTGGGGTTCTAGGGGCAAAGCCCCTAGTGGGGTCCAGGGGCAAAGCCGCTGGTGGGGTCCTAGGGGCGAAGCCCCTAGTGGGGTCCAGGGGCGAGGCCCCTGGTGGGGGGGGGGGGGGGCGAAGCCCCCCACATAACACAAAATTAATAGCACGATAAAATTGCTCGTTTAAAATAAAATACTAACGAAAATTGTCTTACAACTTATATTAATCCGATTCGCCTCAATCTACCCTAAGTTATTTGATGGATAGCCAATCCTCAAAACCGATCCTCAAAAAATTTAAATTCGACGTTTTTGAACATAAGCAACACATTGGCATCGAAAACTCAAAAAACAATTTTTACTTCGGTCTTTTCTACCCCTATTTCATATATAATTCTTTTAAATTCTGTTGATTAGACTTAGCTTTATATGCGATCAAAATTATGGACCTTTGATCGCGTATAAAGCTGGATCTAATCAACCAAATATTAAAAAATTATATATGAAATAGGGGTAGAAAAGACTAAAAATATAATAAAATTAGAAATAGATCGATATCTCCAAATTTGCGGAAGTTAGAGCAACCACGGACATTTCCAAAAAAATTCAAAATTTTTTTAAAAAGAACCCCTTTACCGATCATCGCCAAATTCAATACCAACCTTCCTTGAATGATACTCTATCGATTAAAAAAAAAACAGCCCGATATCTCAATATTTACGGAAGTTAGAGCAATCACGGACATCAAATCTGCACATACACACACATACAGACATGCGATTTTAATGCGATATTTCGACATTTTAGAACACTCTGAACATATTGGCATCAAAAACTCAAAAACCAATCTCTTTGTTGGTTTCTTCTACCCCTATTTCATATGTAAATTATTTAAATTTGGTTGATTAGACCCAACTTTATACGCAATCAAAGGTTCATATACGAAATTCACGAAAACAAAGCTTCCTCTATGAGGAAGCAAAATGACAATAAAATGTTAGAAATATAATTTTTAGAATATAATTTTTTTTAGGAATGAGTAACAAAGACAAAACGACACTTGTGTCGACTTGTCACTTGCTGGAAAGCTTCCTATATATGTTTTAAGATTTGCCCGTTACTTTATTTTCCGCCCGCTAAACAGGGAGGAAAGTCGTTACTTTCCGCCCTAGGGAGGAAAGTGGTCACTTTCCACCCGCTAAACAGGGAGGAAAGTGAGCACTTTCCGCCCTAGGGAGGAAAGTGGTCACTTTCCACCCGCTAAACAGGGAGGAAAGTGAGCACTTTCCGCCCTAGGGAGGAAAGTGGTCACTTTCCACCCGCTAAACAGGGAGGAAAGTAACAACTTTCCTCCCTGGCGTGAAATTGGCCACTTTCGCCTTTCTCTACAGGCATGGAAAGTCGGACTTTCCGTGGAGGTGTTGTGAAAAAGTTATTTACAGTTACTACATCTATGTCTTTTACATTTTATTAGATTTGCGGTGACTATTTATAGGTATACATTTTTTTGTCTTTGGGTCCCTGGAGAATAATACATCGGTGTTTTTAATATTTCCTGCATACTTTTGGTTAGGACGGTGCTCCAGAATGTCCTAAAGTCATCTATTTTGAACATAAATCTGTTTTGAGGTGCTATAAATAGAAGCATGACATAAAGAATAAACATTCAGAATGACTAAAGCATTTTAGAGTGTTGTATGACCTGTAAAAGATATGTTAATTTATTATTAATAAATTCAGATTGACGACCGGATTGCATATTTCGGCCGGTTTTGTTTATTGCCATCCTCACTTCTCTCGGTTCGTAGCATCTAGGCCCTAGGCTGCTCACGGAGACGAAAGACGCTCAAGCTGAGGCTCAGGGATGATATTAGCTGTAAATCATGGGGCTTTGGTGCGTGTTAGAGTTCCTATACTCTAGTGCGTGTTGTTTTTTTAATAGAATTATTAATATATGTGTACACACACAATTAACATACATTTTCATTTTACTGTTACTCTTAACTCTATAACATAATGATATTAATAATTCTATTAAAAAACAGCGCACAGGGCAACACGCACCGAAGCCTCATATGATTTACAGCTAATACCATCCTTGAGCTCGAGTCTTTCGTCTCCGCGAGCAGTAGAGTCCCTCTAATCAGAGTCTAGCTGTACAGCAGCAACTTTTGATTGGTTCGCTATTTCTTGGCAAAAGCAAGAGAAACAGAAAGAGATAGAGATATAAGAGAGTCAAGCGATATGAATGTATATCGTTTGTATATCGCTATCTCTTTCTCTCTTATATCCTTCTCTCTCGCAGAATTTTGCCAGAATTGCAAGTTGACCAGACTCTGATTAGAGGGACTCTACCTAGATGCTAGAGTAGATATCTAGAATACCGAGTGGAGTAAGGATGACAGTAAGCAAAATCGGCCAAAAAGTGCAAACAGGCCGCGAGCCTTTATTTGAACGGAATTTATTCAGTATTTTTGAAATATCAAACATTCAAATATTACAAACAAATATTGCAAAGAATTTTACAAAGAAAAAATAATATTCTATACTCTTTATATGCTTGGAAATATTCTTATGGATTAGTATGTTACTACTGTGCAAAATAGGTGTCCAAACCCATTTGAAGTAGAAAATGCAAAATAGTTGAAACCTTTCCATTTAAAAATGCAAAATACAAAATACTTTTTAAACAACCATTTAAAATAGGAAATGGAAAATAGGCATTTTTAAAATGGTTTTAAAAAATAAAAATGGTTTTTTTAAATATTTAGATATATTTTTATATTTATTTTTATTTAAATTTTTATTTTTTTATTATTTATCCAGTCCGGATTGTAAATGGCATTTGTCTCTCTAATTTTAATTGTATATCGACGGTTCTGTTTTACTTATTATTATTGTTTATTATTTATATTTCTTTTATTATTATTTCTTACTTAAATTCTTATTTCTTTTAATATAAACTTAAATTACAAAAATTGAATTATAAACATTTACATATTCAAAAAATGGGTCGGGATAGGAAGAGAGAATTTGTATAGGGTTGGGTACGTCCCTTCAAAACGCCAATGTCCATGTTAGAAAAGATGCTGGAAAAGATGTTGTGAAGGTGTACAGGGTTGGGTACGTCCCTACAAAACGCCCTTTGAAATCCCTTGTGGGTAATAAAGTATCCATTACAATACATATTCAAAAAATGTTTGCCTACATTTTGTTTACAGACATTTAATTATTCTTTTGAAATTATATTTTGATTGCAATGCTGTTTAGAAGTGTATGCTTTCAGAAGAACAAGTTGCGTCTTACATTAAGTATCTAAAATATTTTTTAATTATGTTATTCAAACTTAACTTAATTCTTGTTCTTGTGCAATTTTTTTGTTAAACAGTGCTACTGATATCGCGATTAATTTTTAATTTGGAAGAAAAATGCATATGAAATAAAAAATGGGCAATAAAAACCATTTAAATGGAAATTTAAAATAGTTTTTGAAAAAATGTATCTTAAATGCAAAATACAAAATCAGCATTTTATTTTGTATTTTTATTTCAAATCTATTTCAAATAATGCACATCTTTGGTTACTGCGCAATATCATGATAATACTTATGTTATGCAATATCTATTATGATCACGAGATCAAAGAGATCAAGTAAAATCATTATGTGATGTCGTTTCTTTATTCTTCTTTGTGTATAAATCTTAAACGTGCTTTGCATATACATAATTTACATATTAATAGAGATGCGATTGAGTTTCAAGAATAAATCACTTGTGGTTTTTTGTTTGTATCGTGAATAATAAAGACCTGGGAAATACGAGTAATAATTATATGATTTGAAGAAACTTACTTGGAATTGGTATCAGCTGAATCGCACGTAAATATGTTGTGTAGATGCAGTACAGTTTCTACATATCTCTTAAAAGCCAAACAAGTCGAACTACTTCGTTTTGTGCACAAGAGCACCTGTTAAGGGAACAAAAAATCCCTCGATAAATAATATTTTTACTTCTTGCAACAAATTTTTTTATGCTGAGATTACGATTACATCGAAATATGAAAAAATAAAGAATCTAGATTAGTATACAAAAACTTAATTATTCATGGTTATTTTAACAAATGTATATATTGTAAAATATATAAAATTTTAATACCTTTAGTATTGTCTCCACTGCAAATACTAAAATAAGTCCTGCTCCGCTTGCCGCTATTATTGATAACATGTTTCGCTTATAATAATTTTGAGCTCTAAAATTAAAAGTTATATTTTAAAATATTATGAATATAAAATAGGCAATGCCTATTTTAAAAAGATTATTGTACTATTGGAAACAAATGTCTGGTTTATATACAGGGTCCGATAATTTTTGGCAATGCCGAAGTATGAATATAGATTGGCTTAAACCGAAGAGAAATGTCATGTACCATTTTGCGCAATAGTTATTGCGTAATTAATTAAACCGTCTGAACCAATGTGCGCGTGAAAAGCGGTAGGCCGAAGGGTGTGAGCATCATCTGATAGCGAGAATCACGCAGCGAGCAGCGAACGACATATGATACCGCTATAAACTATAAATTATATATATATATATATATATATAAATAACGCGATGAGCGACGCGTGACATACGACACCATTGCTAAGAGATGTAACTATATCCTACATACCTACTGAGGCATATGGCTTCTCATGCTCTCATTCGCTCAGACGTTTCAGTTAATAACGCAATAACTATTGCGATTTTTGCAAAATGGTACTGACTTTTCTTTTCAGTTTAAGCCAATCTATCTTCATACTTCAACATTGTCAAAAATTACCGGACATATATTATATATATATGTATATGTATATGTATTTATATGTATATGTATATATATGTATATATAATGTATATATATAATGCATATATAAGTATATATACGTCTAGAGACAATTTTCTGGACTTTTCTGTTTTGTATCGGCAGATTCCAGGACATTTGGCATTTTCTAGGGCTGTCCTAGAAAAAATTTAAGTCCTATGACAGTTTCCAGGACAGTTTTGGAACCTGCCATACGAATGTGAGGACAGCTTCTAGGACTGTACATCTAGAAAATAGAAAAAGTCCAGGAAACTGCCTTCAGGCATACATGTAGTGTGTGTGTGTGTGTGTATATGTATATGTATATATATATATATATGTATATATATATATATATATATATATATATATATATCTGTGTGTGTATGTGTGTGTGTGTGCCTGGAGGCAGTTTCCTGGACTTTTCTGTTAGTATGTATGTATATATACATATGTATGTGTATATACATACATAAACGTTAACTTGCATGCACATTATATTTAATATACACATTATTTGATACACCAGAACATCCTAAAATTTTCTCAAGTTTTAATTCATTAATGTTTATACACAAAACATAGCACTAAATATCCAAGAATATAAATATTTTGAACGTAGCACTAATTGTAAGATTGAAAATGTTCATTAGCTCTATAATCATATTTTTGTAAATATATTATTCATCTTTTCCATGTTTGGTGTTTTTCTTTATATTTAATTAAAAAAAACATGTTTCTTGCTTACTTCATGAATCATTGCAATAATTATTATTACCGATATGTTGAAATTTTAACATCTTAAACCAACGTAGATACTTACTCTTTATATATATTTTCATCGTACCAATCTGGGAGATCATTGGATGTTACATCGGGCGGATTTGGATCGATCACACTGTTATCTTCTAGGATTAATTTGTAATGTTCCTCTACGGACTGCGTTTGAACTGCAATGCGTTAATATATTTATACACGGAATAATGGAAACAATCAGACAACTCGAAAAATCATATAATTTACAATTCTATCTTTTTACATGGATGCATCAATATTTGTACTTTTTCAAAATAATGGTTTATAATTTTTAAGGTAGTTAGTCCGTGACAATACTGTCAAAAAGTTAATGATAGACAAATGACATATAGTATTTGGCTGGGATTGTCCGCGTTATGCATGATGTGTGTGTAAGAATCTCATATGTATACGTATATAGATACTAATGTGTGCTATTAGATTAGGTTCACTTCAAAGCTAACTTCAAAGGTTAGTTGTCACATGCGTCCACCGCTAGTATCAGGAATTGTGTACTTTAAGTATCAATTACTTCGAAACTAGATGGTCAAAGGTCTTGTATGTTTGTAAGTATATTTTTACAAGTCTCTTCTATCGTCTTCTTGTTTTTCATAAAAGTCGCAAGAGTAGTTTGATCGCTACAATTAGAAACATAATATCGGAAGCCGTTTTTGTACCTGTGATACGTGTAAAAAGTATTAACTTTAATTTCAATTATCTCAACTCGGTACGGCCAATTTTTTTCTAATTGCACAGGTATGTAAATCGTGTTTACATTAATATAGGGAAGACCGAGGCGAAGTCGTCACTATTTTTTCGATGCCGATTTTTAACAACAAAACAAATAATTTTAGTAAAATGTGGTATACCGTTGTAAAGAGTGAACCCTTGGCTACAAAATTACAAGAAAAGCATATAAAAAAAGTTTAAGAAATATCTTAATAGTTTATTTATATTTTATCTATATTTACAGCAAAAATGTCGATTCTCTATAAGGGATAATGTTAATTTTATTAACTTTAAACTTAAATAACTCTTAAATAACTTCAAACTTTTACAGAGTATTTTTAATTTAATTTAGAAACAATTTACAGCACTTTCTGAATATATTTGAAATATCTCCAGTACATCCTTAATTACAATAACTTTTAAACCAGTAAGAGAATTGTGCTGAAATTTTACACAGATACTTAGACGTAATAATAGAACAATCTATGAAATTTTTAGATTTTTGATAATGCTTTGAGATATGTCACCCATACATCCTTAACCTATGTTCAAAATCTTGTCTTACCATCGTTAATATGTTTCTTCGTCATTTTTACTGTTTCACTGTTGTATATTTCTATTAAAGTTCACAAACAACGAAAGATTTCGCAGTAATAAAAGCGCGCGCGTGTTGTCGCCGAGCGTTGATACTGCGGTAAAAGTGAGACTCAACGGTCAGTCTCCTTCACCAGCATTTATTTCCCCTGCAAGTGGATTGCGCCATGCTTAACCTTTAGACCGCCGGCATTTGATGAGCTTTAATCCTCTTAGAAAGTCCTCAAATTGTTGTGCTTATATCTTATATATAACATATACAAAGTTCCGATCACACGTAGAGTCTATATTTAGGTTTTCCAGCGATCTAAAGGTTAAACCTGTTTGTTTTAGCTGAACGTCTTGCACAGTTCATTCTTTCTCTTTTTCTCCAACGTGAAAAGAAAAAGAGGAAAGATGAATTTTTGATAAGTTTTGTATGCCAAGTACAAACAGAATTTCGAATTTTTTATTTTATGTAGTTATTTAGCTTTGTAATATTTTAAATTATGTCAATAGATTATTTAGTTTAAGCTATTCAAAATATTGTTTGAATTCTCTCCGTCAGGGATGGGCTGAGATTTGTGAGATTAATATTTGTTTTCCCTAGGTGTATGAAGCATTTCTAGAATCTTAAGAACATTTAGAACAATGTAAAATTATAATATTATATAATTAATTCAAATGTATTTTTGAACAAGAATTTGCTTGGCTACATATCGGTACATGAAAAACTCGCTCGACCAATAAATAACTAACCGGCCAATTATCGGGCACACGTGCTTACTCGTTCGTTCGAGTAGATAACCACAATCGAAGTTTCTATTTCTGTGAGTTTTTTCAATGCAAAATTGTAAGTAAGGTAAATGTACCAATAAATAACCAGTTAAGGTCAATGGGACCGTATATCACAAATATGATGCAAACGTTCAACATTTTTAGTTAAACCATTATTATTTTGAAATGAAAATTTTATATAGGTTCCCTGGTAGAAATTTTGACTGGGTGCTTGCATGGCACTGACCAGCGTGCCACACTGCCACTTCAGGAGCTGGCATGACACGCTGGTAAGGGCCATCTGCGAAATTGTCACGTTTTGCCCGCTGGCGCCACAACTTAGAACAGATCTGATGTGGTGCTGGCATGGCGCTAACATGGCGCCAGTAAGGTACTATCATAATGCAGACATGGGACTAGCGAGTTTTCAACGTGGCACGTGCATGACACTGCCCTATATAAAAATACTATTGAAGTATTCGATTATTGATGAAAAACCTATTAAACACTATTGGTCTCACCAATAGTGTATAATAGTTTTTTCGCCAATAGTCAAATAATTTAACAGTATTTTTTAGTAAGAGTGATGTAGGGCTGGTATAAAATGCATTAAAATCTATAATTTATTAATCAGTATGATTACATCTATAATAATAAGTAAAAGTGTATAATAAAAATAAGGTTATATAATATTTACAAAAATATTTATAAAATATTATACTTCTTTTATTAAAATTTATATTTATAATTTCATATATTTTATATAGATATATATTTTTATTTATTTATTTTTATATTAATTAACATATTTTCTTACACTTCATCTTTGTTATACTTGATTCGGTTTTTTCTATGTCCTTTCCAGTCCTTTGCATTGGAAAGCGCTGCACTCAATGCCTTTACAAGACCATTCCTTGATACAGCTTCTCCTTTAAATTCCTTTTGAAGAAATATATCTAAAAATCCGAATATTTATAAAAATTTAACGTCTAATGTTTGTAAATAGAACAGCACAAAATCATTTTGAGAAAATATTATTTATATAATACTATATGTAAACTATGACCCTTCTATAGATGAATAAAATGGTTCATCTCTCATTATTTTCTTGCCAAGCGTAGTTTTAGTTGCAGTATATATGATTGCTATATCGCGCGTTACACAGATTTTAAAATCATTGTTATATTTTTTGTTGACGTTGAATTAAAGTCAACATAACGATAAAGATGCTCACACTAAAAATATAATTAATTTTAATATTTTTAACGGAATATATACTCTTTTTCAAATAATAATAAATTATGTTTTGTAAATTAAACTCACAAAATTGGTTCGGAATTCAATATCTTTGTCTAATTGAACATTCATACGCTCAAATTCGTCGTTCGTTTTTGCAGGTAATATTATTTCATATTTTTTTAAGAACATGTTATCTGCATTCATGTTGGTAGATTTACTGGAACTGGCTTGGTTTATTGTTTTATTTTTCATGATTTTAGTATCATGTAGTAAATTTTCCAATTTTAGTGATATTAAATCTAATTCTGTGAAACAAAAGTAACAAATTAAGTCATATGTACATACATAGACATTTCAACAGAAATTTGTGTGTATATACTATATATATACTACACTGGCTGCATTAGTTTGAGAAGTGTACAGATCCAATATGTAATTAACGTTTTTTACACAAAGGATTACTATTGTTTCTTTAACCTCAAAATTGAGGTTAAATCATAGTCCTGAATATTATACATATATATGTGCGTGTGTATGTGTATGTGTCAATTCCAAGTTAACATAATACTTACCACATATTTTTTTCTTGTTTCATAATTATTAAACGAAATTCGTTGCTTTATTTTACAAAGAATTGTTACAGCACTTGCGACTCGCGACGTCCACAACTTCTTAATCGCTTCTAAAACAATTAAGAAGTCGATCTAGAAGCCAAAGAGAAGAATCTCGACAGCACCTAATGTGGCGCAAGTGTGGACCGCATTAGAAACTCACAAGGAAACCTCGCGAACTCGAAAATTCTGATTTTAATGAAACTTCCCACATATGTAGGGGGAGTAAAAAGATGAATTTAGAATTTTTTTGTAGCTGCCCAAAAACTGTTTTAAGGAGTGAAACCACCACTCATATGTAGACCCGGTTTTTGCTTTTCTCGATATATTTCGAAAAGTAGTTTTTATGAATTAATACATATATTTTTTTAATTAACTTCTCGTTGTTTTTGATACAATCGATGCTCGCGTGTAATTCGAATCGAACGTAATATTATCTTTCGGCGATGATAATGATCTGACAAGGAAGGAAACAAGGAATTTTTTTCCTTCCTTTTGATCTGGTCGAAATGCGACCAGATTGCATATGGCCAGGAGCGACAAAGGTAAGTCCAGTCTAGCCCGAAAAAAGAAGATTGGATACATTAAGGGGGCTTTGTGGGTCTATTTTGGTGAAAAATTCGATTTTCTAAAAACATCATTTTCGTGTACTATATATATGTAGAATTAGTGTACAAACACTTTTCGTTTTTCGATCTGGTTGACACGATTTTGGAGAAACTATTTAACCGATTGGGCTGAAATTTACAGGGATTGTTCAGCACATATGTAGTTTCAGCCCGTACTAGAATCATAATTTTTTAATTATTTTTAACCCTTTTTTTAAACAATTTTAGTTGCAAAAAAAGGGTCGAGATATTCAAAAGTCCGCCATTTTGTTTCTTTTTACCCAAAATGTTTAATTCTAGTACCGGCTATAGCCACTTACTTATATTTTAATATCCCGTTTGAATTTTTTGTTTCAGACGTTTCTAACTCGAGATATCATGTCAACCAGATTTCTATGGGGTACCCTTACAGTTGCCATTTTGTCGCCATAAATAAGAAAAACAAAAAAAAAAAATTTTTTTTTATGTACTTCAATATATGTGAGAAAATATATAAAAGTTTCGAGACATTTCAATACATTTTACTATGACAAAAAAAATCTTGAAAATATGTGCAATAGACCCACAAAGCCCCCTTAAAGGAAGTGGTCAACATTGACCACATTGAAATGGTGAAATAAGGTAACATATAAAATGATTTTATATATATATATATCTACTTATTTGCCCCAAAGGGCTATCTTCTCTATATTTTCTCGCATAAGTGCGAGATTGGAAAAACCGCAATTAAATCCCAATCACGCGCGTGTTAGAACCCCCAGTTCCACTTTTCTCACATCTCACATCTCAAGTGATCGTGTCACTTGGAGATATCTCGTTCAGGTATCCTACTAGAATAACCAACAAATCAGGCCCCTTTTATAAGTCGTGTCGCGGTTTTCATTAAAGTTTTGTATATCAGATTATAACACGATTAACACGGGTAGGTAGGAAAATGGATAGGTAGGACTATAGATCGGAATACGGGTAGGTATAGTGATTCGGCTAGGCAGGGACAAGGGGATTAAATTCGATAGAAAAAATTGTAAACAAAATAAAAGTAATATTCTTAATATAATAATAAATATAATTATATTTATTATTATATTTTTAATATTAACAACTCAAATGTATATTAAATAATACTAATTTTTATATTAAAAATTATTTAATATATTAAAAATTAGTATTTAATAATAAATATCAATTTTTATTTTAAATAATATCAATTTTTTATAGATAATTGTATTATATTGAATTTTACTGTAAATATTATATAATTATTATGTATATATTATATATGTGTATCATGTATAAATTGTGTATATTATGTAATTAAATTATGTATATTGTAATAACTCTTTTATAATGTTGTACATTATATTATTATATTGTAAAGTAAATTGTAAGAGAAATAAAATAAATGATAGAAGTGTGAAAAAAACGTATTGTAAATAAAAGAGGACCGCCGATCGGAATCGGCGGGGCAGTGGGTGGAGGGCTTCAATAGGTTGACCTGTTTCTAGCGGATGTTAGTTAAAATCTAAGATAAAAACTAATATTTAATTTATAATTAAGAAAATGCAAAGTCCAAAATGCATTTAATCGTAATGACGTTTCGGTACAAGCAGGACGGCCTTTAAAAATATTGCTTATATATTTTTTTTCCTCGATAATACCAGATTAAATAAAATTAAATTGTGCATTATCAGATACGGACGCGCACCAAAATGATGTTTTATCGGCAGTATCGGAAAATGAATATGGCTACGTAGTACCAATTTAAAAAATGGATGTACTGGCGCTAGTGTACAGGGACTTTCGACGGTCCCACGAAAAAGACCGAGATGGCCTCTCTCAGGCTTCCCTCTGATAATAGACTTGAGTCGGTATTCGGCTCAGTTGATAAGCTGAAATATTATATATATTATATGCATGTATATAAATTAACATTACTACTTCAATTAGAAATTAATTAAGTATTAATATACAAAATTAATTAACAATTTACAAAAGTCTTGTTTTCATAAGCTCTTTCTGTAATAATTTATGTACCAGAAGTTCTTGATTAATTCGCAAATATCATATACATTTATTAATTAATAGTTAATTAACCAGTATTATTGAATAATAAATACAAATTTAATTCTTAGATAATTTCTTTAAATATCAATTCTTTTATTTATACATGCATATATAAAAAATTATAACCGTTTTGATAACAAATTAAATCAGTGCAGTCGATCTGCGATTGAATCGATTTTATATTGGCTAAAAAATCTATCCTTAAAAACGAATTATATGCTTAAGTAACAAAGAAAGCATATTATTATATAAAACAATTCTTTTTTTGTTTTTGTTTTTGTTTACGCGGAAGAGGGGAAATACCTCGCGTATCCCCGGGCCCCGGCCACCCGGAGTATGTGGGGCTTGCACCCACTAAAACCCCTCTCCCTAACAATCAGCACACGGGACTACAGTCACGTCACACGGGAGACCAGAGGTATTACATCATGTGACGAGACAGCCCTTCACGCATAGCGCTAGGAACACGTAATCAAAAGACAAAAGACACACGGAAGGTCAAAAGCCCCGAAGCGCCCGCCATCCCAGGGGAACGTAATATAAAACAATTCTACAAAATTAAAGATTTATTATCTTTAATTCCCAATAGATATATATTAACTTTTTTATTGCTATTAGCACCTAGGTATATGCGTTGAACTAACGTCGCTTATTATAAATAGACTATTATAAGTGATCGGTAGTTATTATATTTTATCAACGACTGCTTAGCAATTATATTGTTTTTACTTCATGTTTAATGTTTAATGTTTACACTGAAAAATTCAATAAAAAATAAAAATCGATAAAAATGTTTTCTTTATTGTGTAACAATTCAGCAATTTCAAGAGAATTTTAATACATTCTATAAAGAATATGTGCTGGCGAGAAGTGTGGCCGTCACTATATATAGCGTCGGTCGCTGCTGAGCGTGTATCGTCGTCTATCTCTATATTACAATATGCCCTAGTTTAATTGCGAATGGATTACAATATACAATAAATTATTTTTTTTTAATTTTCTAAGAATAACATTTGTTTAATCTTTATAAATACAGTATCAATCAAACGTATTGGATCACCTCCAAAAATATAGAAAGCGCAAGTAAATCATGACAATCATGGCACAGAGAGATGTGCAGCGCTGCTCTAAGAAACCGAAGATCCGATTTCAAATTCGACCAAAAATCGTCGGTTTTTTTATTCGATCACCATATCTCTCATGGATACATAGGCATGGTGAAGGAATTCTGTATCCGTTTGAGACTTGAGGTTATTCTTTTGTAACTTGATATGCGCCATTTCCGAAATTAATCGTTTGGATAAAAATTTTTCTCTGTTTAGTATTTCGACATTCTCCCAATCAAATTCATGGTCGAAATTAATTCTATGTTCCGTAATAACAGATTTTGAGTTGTAGTATTTCTATGGATGTGATTTCGATGTTTGGAAATTCTGGTTTTTAATTGTCTCATCCTTTGCCCGACGTAAGAAGCATCACAATTTTTGCATAAGATCTTGCAAAAATTGTGATGCTTCTTGATAAACTACGTTCTTGTTGGATTGGATTGGGAGAGTGTCTTTCTGTAGGGGAGACCGGGGCTAAAAGGTCAGTTTTTTTTCGGTGCCGATTTTTAACAACAAAATAAATAATTTTAGTTAAACGTGGTATACCACTGTAAAGAGTGAACCTTTAGCTACAAAATTTATATAGGAAATTTTTGTCTACGTCGCTTTGTTTAACCGGTATAGAGCAAAAACGACAACGGTGGAAAAATTGAAATCTCAAAAATGCCGGGGTTTAAACGTCACACTGCATTTTCAATACATATACGTACATCTAATCCTGAAAAATGATAGAATACATTTTAATAATTGTTTTTTAAGAGAAAAATATAAAAATTTATTTAAAATTTTTATGCGAAACATTATTAAAAAATAGTTACGAGGGTTCCTCTTTCCGCAGAAGTCACTCGCCCGACTTGTTTCACTCCTCGACGTCCGATGACTCTATTCGGTGTCTGAACGGTTGTAATTCCCGTCTCATCCATATTCCATATGCAATGAGCCTGGAAATGCCCGGAAATGCCTTGGAAATGCATCTGGACTGCTTACTGACCGATTAGCCCCAAACACAAGTTTCAGGTTTGATCGCCCACGAAATATTAGACATCAACGATAATGAAAAAACTACACTGGATTCGTGTTCAGCATGCATTACTCTTTATAATCACGTACCTCGAGATTTGGAGAGCAAATATTATTGCAGATATTACAAAATTTCCACGCGCAGAAAATGTAACTTTCACTTTCCGAAAACACGTTTGCCCTCGTAAAAATCATAATACGGCAGGTAACCTGCCGAAACTCCGTTGGTCACATGGGTACCATATAAGCAGCGTTTACAATGTTAATAGCGAGTTCACACAATATACAGGTTCCGAGATATTTGATTTGACGCTTCAACCCCGTTGACCTTTTAGCCCCGGTCTCCCCTACTCTAATAAAATTTCGCATTTTATTTAGGCTGAAAAACGAAAAATTAACATTTAGATCTTTAGTGACGCTTTTAAATTTCTCCGCAATGTTTGAAACGCAAGGAATAGTGAACCAGATACGATGTTCTTCGTTATCATTACTCGGTGAAGGTTTATTTTAGGAAATAGGGTGTTGCGACATAAAATTGAGATACCAGCCTGAGAAGGTAGGTTTGTGAAACCAGTCAAATTCTAAGACGTTATTGTTATTGATGATGGTTACATCCAAGAAATCTAGCTTTTCACCTCCTATTTTAATCGTAAATTGTAATCTATGTAAAAGACAAGCCGATTGGCTATTTACGACTAGGGCTTTTAAGACACCCCGATTACGGCTATTCGCGACGAGTGGTTCGTCCTGGCTATCTTAAGAGCAGTATTGCTCGCAGGCCAATAATTAAAGAAGAAGAAGAAGATTGTAAAGGCCTGGAACTGAATAATATACTGGATTTGTGATAGTTACTATAAGTACTAAATTTAAAAAATATCAAAAATGCAAAATCAAAGCAAATATAATTAATTTTATTTTACGTTTTTAAATATAATGTACTTTGATAAGATTTGATTAACAATTATTATTTTTTTTATATTACTTATATTACTTTTAATTATTACTTTTTTAATATTACTAGATTAATTTTATTTTGCGTTAAAAATAATACAATTTTAAGTTTTATTTAAAATGTTATACTTATGGTGAAACTGACAACGAGTAACACTGACATGCGGGAATCGTGGATACATATCTATATTTTTTTCTTAATAATTTTATTTTTTTTCTAATCCTAGAAGAAGACGATAATTCACGTTTTCCATAATAATGATAATCTTTATTTATAATAAAAGAATTAAAAACGTTTTCCACGTATAAAATTAATTCTGACATGTTTGAAAAAAATATTTTTGCAGAGGAAAATTTTAAAATGCGTGTATCCTGCATATCAATATTATCTCGTTTTACTTATATACTTATCGAAGATCTCAACATTTATCAAAATAAATACGATTTGATGTATTTTGTATTTAAAAAAATATGTAAGTTTTATTTAAAAAAATAATATAAGAGAATTATAGCTCCAAATAAATTTAATATATAGTCTTACAACTTTTGTTATTAAATTTCACGTTCTTTTTTAGTGCTTTAATAATATATTTACAAATATAGTATAGAATATCCTATAAATATTTTTTTAAATATTTGTGAATAATCTGTAATTGTTCTAAAAATGTGTATAGAACATTTGAATGTAAACGATTCCGCTTTAAATGTTCTATAAATATTCTCGAATAATCTACAAATGTTTGTGAATATTCCCAAATATATTAAGAAAAATGTCTATATTCCAAGATTGTTTTACAAATATTCACAAATATCCTATAATTGTTTTATAAATGTATACAGAATATGCGATACCCCATTTTTAATGTTCCTAAAATAATCTATAAATGTTCTATAAATATATTTTGCATATGTAAAAAAATTATGGATTATGCGGAAATATTTATAAAACATTTGTAGATTATTCGAGAATATTTACAGAAATTTCTAAGGACATTCAAAGCGGGACATTACACGTTCTTTGCACATTTATAGA
This sequence comes from Temnothorax nylanderi, assembly GCF_030848795.1. Classification (NCBI taxonomy): domain Eukaryota; kingdom Metazoa; phylum Arthropoda; class Insecta; order Hymenoptera; family Formicidae; genus Temnothorax; species Temnothorax nylanderi. The sequence goes on along the minus strand of NW_027249094.1, from coordinate 103,945 downwards.
TCATTCATAGAAAGTTCATGAATATTCTAAAGAATATTTATAGAACATTCATGGAATATTTCATGCTGTATGGGATTAGCGTTTAGGGTATAGGTTAATCCGGACATTATTTATCCCGAATTTCATCCACGCAAGTATAGGAAAGTTTTGCATACTCCAAATTATGAATGTGACCAAGCAGTAATTGTATATTTTTATTACTGCTCCAATATAAGGTACAACTGAAAAAGGTAGAGAATAAATTAGCGGACCATATTGATTACAATAATAAAATGCCGCACAAATCTGTACAGTACTTACGACACAAATAAAACAGCGTCTCACGATATTTCGTAACTAACCAACTATACCATCCAAGCTTTTTATCTGAAACATTAATTATCTTCGATAAAAATTTTAATTTTTCAATTAATACAAAAAATTTTTTAAATATATTATCAATGCTGATGAAAAGGACTAAATAAAAGACATCTAATTTCACTGTAGATAACTGTCATTATAGCAAGCATTATAAAACTAAATAGAAGTTATATTTTTCTTACAAAAAATACATATCCTTATTTTATATCTTTAACAATTTCTGGCTTAATAAAAGTAACAGTGCTAATTTTTATCGACAATATATTAATTAGAATTAAATATTCAAAAACAATAAAAAGATATCAATAAAAGAACAATTCAAAATTATCGAAATATAAATATATTTGTAATTAAAACAAAAATTGAATACTTACATGGGAGATCATGTAATTTATAAGTCAATGACAGAAAAGACTCTTTATCCGCCGTGATATCTATGTACCAAAAGGCATCTAATGCGTATGTTGTTATTTCATCAAATTCAGATGAAACTTTACTTAAATAAGTTCCGTAGAGTTTTTTAAGCTTCTGACATAATTCAGTAGTCTCCTTTGCGTTTTTTCGACATAGGTTAAATCTGTAGATAAAAAAGAACAACTAATAAAGTTAGCTCTATAACCTGCTCTACCGTTAATTTTTAGACTGTTATTTTTTAATTTCACACCAGTCATTATTTTTAATTATTTATTTATTTATTTATCCGTGACCTCAAAATTTTCGTTCAATTTGGTTTTAGTATTCCCTTTGTTATCAATTTTAAATTTCTCCTACTCTTAACCCTTTACCTACAATACCGTTTAAATATTATACAGTGAATTGGTTGTTTGTTGCTTCCTGACTTTACTTAGTCACTGTTTGACAGCCGGATGAGACGGTTGTTATTTGAAATCACACTGAGAAAAATATCTCGGAAAAAGTTAACACAATATTGTAGGTAGACCTTATTTTGTCAGATAACTAACTTTAAATTGTAATGTAATAGAAAATATGAAATACACCGATTAACTACAATTTTGTAGCAAATTTATTTTGTCACATGCAAACACAAAAACTGTGATTCTGTGAAACAAACGCGCGAATTAATATTGTAATATTTTACAGTCTTAAGCAGTTTGTCAATTGATTTCAGACAATCTGAGAATAATTTTTTAGAACAATTTTTTAGACACATTTACTACAATTTATCCCTATCCCTATTTGTACTATTATTTGTAGAAGAGATCTTCACAATTGTACTATCTGATGCTACACTTTTTTCTGAGTGCAGGGATGTCTTATTTTAAGTGCATCATTATTTCAATTGTAACAGCGTTCTCTACTTACAAATCGTATTGCTTCTCGATGTTTTTTTTACCACTTTTAATGCTTATTCTCGCGTTCTCTAAGCTGGTGATTAAGTGACATTACTTCTCTTTTTGCTCAAGTTATAACTCATTTTAATTTCGATCATATAAATAATAAACTATTATCATTAGCCAAGCTTTACTTAGATTTTCTTATAGAAAATTTCCTCGCGCTATTTTTAGACCACCAAATTTGAAGTTACTCATTTATTTCTCGCCGGAGAACATGAGATCGTTTTGATTTAATTGTCACCGCATCGCTGAAGATGGCTCAAAGCGGAGCCGAAACGATCGATTTATGATTATGTATCTTATTATTAGTAATTAAAGATTGTTATAACGTCAATTTACGCACCGTCAACCGCGTTGGACTCTCAAAGCTTTTTTGCTTGTCACTTGTTAATACATATATATATATATATAGAATTCTAAAATTGATGTATATCTCTGTCTAAATTTATAAAGTATTAGAGATTATACATACATATAATAGAATATATTATATTCAGAGATGTTAATGAATAAAAGTGATTTTTACTAAACCTGTTTAGTAAAAATCACACACACACACACACACACACACAGTTTTCAACATTATCATATACATTACCTATCAGAGATTCCTAACATGTAGGCATTTACACGCCAGAAATGATTAAATGCTTCATCTTCTTCCAGTGTATTGGACAATCCAAAATTCTTAGGCGCATTGTATATGAATCCCACGAAACCGTATTGAGTAAGTACCATATCTCTTTGAGTAATTTCTCCATGACCAGCATTCTTTGATTTCATGGTGCCTATTTTATGGTGCCAGCGGATTGCGTTCATCGATTTGTACCATCTAACAGATTTTAGGAGTTCAAGAATTTGTGCAAATATATATCTTCTCACATGAAGAATTTGCATGCTCAGATAAAACTTTAACTTAATTCAGAGAATATTTTTATAATGCGCGGTTCTAAATTTCTAAATACAATTCTACATTTGAATTTTTGTGATTTTTGCGAAGTTTTCATGATAACGCTCTTGTATGCTCTTACGAAGACTATAGAAAATTCCTTAGAGAATTCTTTCTATTCTTATTTAGAACAGCAAAAACAGCAACAATTATACACATAGGAAATATATTTGCGGAAATTACACTCAGAAAAGAGTTTAAAATACAAATAATTGAACATATAAATATAATATTATTAATTATTTGAATGTGATATTATTTCTTCATCTGTTTATAGTATTTTATTTAAGCAATAAAAAGTATATTGAATTATTTATATTTTAATCTCAAAGATTACAAAAATCTAGATGTAGAATTGTATTTAAAAATTTTAAAGAATTTTTTATTGTGACAATCTTGTTTGTAGCTTTATACAAATTATGAAAAATCTAACTATAGATCTTTAAGGATGTTCTGGAGAATCTGGAGAGCTCGTCAAAATGCTACGAAGTTGATGAAAATTTAATATCATATTCCGTATTCTCTTTCAAAGTTCGGGGCCAAATTTCAGATTGATTTATAATTTAGATAAAAAGTTTTCTATTTTTGAATACTCAAGTTTTAACACGTAATCTTATGGCGTCACAGAGAATTAAAATGTACCCAAAACCAAAAACATTATCCAAGTAACATCATATTGACCAAAAAATGACGTAATATTGGATCAATAGGATCAATATGACGTCAAAATAATGTCATTTTGACCGCAATGTGTTACTTGGGTAAAAAATGCTACCAATATAATGATATTTTACACACAAATAGATCATTAACAAATAAAAATATAGCAACAAAATTTGAAATAAGTTATATACAAAAATTTTTTTTCGCGATTTTTTTATTGAAAAAAAGAATAGTGGTAAGAGTTATTTACAGTTACTACATCTATGTCTTTTACATTCTATTAGATTTGCCGTGACTATTTATAGGTATACATTTTTTTTTCTTTGGTTCCCTGGAGAATAATATATCGGTGTTTTTAATATTTCCTGCATACTTTTGGTTAGGACGGTGCTCCAGAATATCCTAAAGTCATCTATTTTGAACATACATCTGTTTTGAGGTGCTATAAATAGAAGCATAACATAAAGAATAAACATTCAGAATGGCTAAAGCATTTTAGAGTGTTGTATGACCTGTAAAAAATATGTTAATTTATTATTAATAAATTCAGGTTGACGACCGGTTTGCATATTTCGGCCGGTTTTGCTTATTGCCATCCTCACTTCTCTCGGTTCGTAGCATCTAGGCCCTAGGCTGCTCACGGAGACGAAAGACGCTCAAGCCCAGGCTTAGGGATGATATTAGCTGTAAATCATGGGGCTTTGGTGCGTGTTAGAGTTCCTATTCTCTAGTGCGTCTTGTTTTTTTAATAGAATTATTAATATATGTGTACACACACAATTAACATACATTTTTATTTTACTGTTACTCTTAACTCTATAACATAATGATATTAATATTAATAATTCTATTAAAAAACAGCGCACAGGGCAACACGCACCGAAGCCTCATATGATTTACAGCTAATACCATCCTTGCACAGTAAAAAATCGTGCGTCCAAATGTTAAAATTTTCTTGTGTTACCAAGATTTGACTATTATTTCAATGTAAAATTAACATACAACAGCTATGTTATTATTTTCGTAACATTTTCATGTGTTGTATTTATGTCAACGTGATAACTAACACTTTATGTATGTCATTTAGAAATTGAATATTATTTTGAGTTCTTTTAACATAATTATTTCAAAAAATCAACACGTCTTAAAGTTATTTTAACATAAACAAAAGTTAAAGTAAATCTTCAAATAATCGTAAACTTTGACATATAAAATAATCAAATTTACTAAAATATGTGTTAATATAACTCAAAATAAAATGTATAATATACATTTCGTAAGAGTTACATTAAATCAGACGGAGCAAAATGTTATATCGACATTTTGTACAAGTTATTTTTACATTATACTTAAAGTTAAAAGAACACATATAAATGTAAAATATAGTGTCAATAAATTAACATTTCTAATTTGTCAACAAGTAACACACGATGAATGAGTTATTTTAACATAAAATTTAGAGTGGACTTTCTGGGACATTTGAAAAATGTTACAATTAACATTTTATTTTTTACTGTGTGAGCTCGAGTCTTTCGTCTCCGCGAGCAGTAGAGTCCCTCTAATCAGAGTCTAGCCATACAGCAGCAACTTTTGATTGGTTCGCTATTTCTTGGCAAAAGCAAGAGAAACAGAAAGAGAAAGAGATATAAGAGAGAAAGAGAAAACGATATGAATGTATATCATTTGTATATCGCTTTCTCTTTCTCTCTTATATCCTTCTCTCTCGCAGAATTCTGCCAGAATTGCAAGTTGACCAGACTCTGATTAGAGGGACTCTACCTAGATGCTAGAGTGGATACCTAGAATACCGAGTGGAGTAAGGATGACAGTAAGCAAAATCGGCCAAAAAGTGCAAACAGGCCGCGAGCCTTTATTTGAACGGAATTTATTCAGTATTTTTGAAATATCAAACATTCAAATATTACAAACAAATATTGCAAAGAATTTTACAAAGAAAAAATAATATTCTATACTCTTTATATGCTTGGAAATATTTTTATGGATTAGTATGTTACTCTTTCAGAAGAACAAGTTGCGTCTTACATAGCCATTAAGTATCTGAAATATTTTTTAATTATGTTATTCAAACTTAACTTAATTCTTGTTCTTGTGCACTTTTTTTGTTAAACAGTGTTACTGATATCGCGATTAATTTTTAATTTGGAAGAAAAATGCATATGAAATAAAAAATGGGCAATGAAAACCATTTAAATAGAAATTTAAAATAGTTTTTGAAAAAATGTATCTTAAATGCAAAATACAAAATCAGCATTTTATTTTGTATTTTTATTTCAAATCTATTTCAAATAATGCACATCTTTGGTTACTACGCAATATCATGATGATACTTATGTTATGCAATATCTATTACGATCACGAGATCAAAGAGATCAAGTAAAATCATTATGTGATGTAGTTTCTGTATTCTTCTTTGTATATAAATCTTAAACGTTCTTTACATATACATAATTTACATATTAATAGAGATGCGATTGCGTTTCAAGAATAAATCACTAATTGTTTTTTGTTTGTATCGTGAATAATGAAGACCTGGGAAATACGAGTAATAATTATATGATTTGAAGAAACTTACTTGGAATTGGTATCAGATGGATCGCACGTAGCTATGTTGTGTAGATGCAGTACAGTTTCTACATATCTCTTAAAAGCCGAACAAGTCGAACTACTTCGTTTTGTGCACAAGAGCACCTGTTAAGGGAACAAAAAATCTCTCGATAAATAATATTTTTACTTCTTGCAACAAATTTTTTTTATGCTGAGATTACGATTACATCGAAATATGAAAAAATAAAGAATCTAGATTAGTATACAAAAACTAAATTATTCATGGTTATTTTAACAAATATATATATTGTAAAATATATAAAATTTTAATACCTTTAGTATTGTCTCCACTGCAAATACTAAAATAAGTCCTACTGTGGCTGCCGCTACTATTGATAACATGTTTCGCTTATAATAATTTTGAGCTCTAAAATTAAATGTTATATTTTAAGATATTATGAATATAAAATAGGCAATGCCTATTTTAAAAAGATTATTGTACTATTGGAAACAAATGTCTGGTTTATATAGGGTCCAATAATTTTTGACAATGCCGAAGTATGAATATAGATTGGCTTAAGGGGTTATATACAGTTAGAATTTTCAAAAATTTGAATTTTGGTTCATTGCATTTTCGTAATGTACATGTATTCAAGTATATACTCTGAAAATTTCAAGTCGATCCGACAAATATTCTCGAAGTTACACGCACATTTGTAAAGACGCCTCAGACCGTTTAAAAGCAGGTAGCAGAGACCCGAGGGAAGAATGGTCCGCAGACAGCATCAAATAGAACTTTTAGAAGCTGCCGAAGGATCAGAGGGCTTACTGTATGGGCCTGAAATAGACGACTCGATGTAAGTTGAAAAAAATTTTTTACTACGTATAAAGTGCTCTTGAAACTTTTAAACGCGTTTATCTCAAAACTGTGTTTTCAAAGTCGGTGACCAAGATTTCTCGGAAACGGCTGAACCGATCGGGCTCAAATTTTTACACAAGTTTTATAAATATATTTTTTAGTAATTGATCGAAGGATTTTACTCGTCGATAAATATTTTCCATTTTATAAACAATTTAAGGCCAAAATTTATAGCAAAAATCGAAATTTTTTGTTTAAGAAGCCGTCATTTTTGTTAAAATTAATATTTTGCTTATTCCTTCGATTAAATACTAGATAATATATTATATTAACGAAATCTTTTTGGTTTTTTGATTTCAGATGATTCAGTCCAGAGATAGAGTGGTCACCGCAAGACACCTTTTTTTAGAGATGCTCCCGGACGTTGGCTATAGCGGCCTTAAAAATCATTATTTTTAAACAAAAAATTTGAGATTATACTTAAAAGTGACTACAATAAGTGTGTAAAATTTTGTGTTTTTAAATTAAAATGCCTTTCCAGGATAAATTCTTAAAAAATTGCTTTTTTTCGGCCTCCTAACTGTATATAACCCCTTAAACCGAAAAGAAATGTCATGTACCATTTTGCGCAATAGTTATTGCGTAATTAATTAAACCGTCTGAACCAATGTGCGCGTGAAAAGCGGTAGGCCGAAGGGTGTGAGCATCATCTGATAGCGAGAATCACGCAGCGAGCAGCGAGCGACATATGATATCGCTATAAACTATAAATTATATATATATATATATATATATATATATATATATATAAATAACGCGATGAGCGACGCGTGACATACGACACCATTGCTAAAAGATGTAACTATCCTACATGCCTACTGAGGCATATGGATTCTCATGCTCTCATATTCGCTCAGATGTTTCAGTTAATAACGCAATAACTATTGCGATTTTTGCAAAATGGTACATGACTTTTCTTTTCAGTTTAAGCCAACCTATCTTCATACTTCGACATTGTCAAAAATTACCGGATATCCTGTATGTATATATATACTGGGTGTACCGTAAAGACCGGATCAACTCTTAAGGGTAGTCTTCCTGAGATCGTTTGGAGACAAAAATCCTAATGCCAAAATGTCGAGGCTGCTACAGTGTTTAAACGGAAAAGGTTTAAAGTTCACTAGTGTGCTTGTCGAAATTTTGCGCACTCACGGACGTTGCATGTCAAAACAGCTCTTGCACACTTTACTCAACTCAAAGAAATATTTAAAATTATTATTTACTTTTTATTTCTTTGTACACTGTTCGCAAGACCGACGAATATCGGGATGACAATTTGGCAGCCTCGACATTTTGGCATTAGGATTTTTGTCTCCAAACGATCTCAGGAATCTACCCTTAAAAGTTGATCCGGTCTTTACGGTACACCCAGTATATATATAATATATGTATGTATATATATATGTATATGTGGGTTGGGAACGTCCCTTCAAAACGCCTTGCAACTCTGAGGGGAGTCAATAAACGTATATATATATATATATATATATATATATATATATATATATATATATATATATATTCATATATATGAATATGTATTTATATGTATATGTATATATATGTATATATAATGTATGTATATATAATGCATATATAAGTATATATACGTCTAGAGACAATTTTCTGGACTTTTCTGTTTTGTATCGGCAGATTCCAGGACATTTGGCATTTTCTAGGACTGTCCTAGAAAAAATTTAAGTCGTATGACAGTTTCCAGGACAGTTTTGGAACCTGCCACACACACGAATGTGAGGACAGCTTCTAGGACTGTACATCTAGAAAATAGAAAAAGTCCAGGAAACTGTCTCCAGGCATACATGTAGTGTGTGTGTGTATATATATATATATATATATATGTGTGTGTGTGTGTGTGTGTGTGTGTGTGTGTGTGTGTGTGTGTGTGTGTGTGTGTGTGTGTGTGTGTGTGTGCATGCACATTATATTTAATATACACATTATTTTATACACCAGAACATTCTAAAATTTTCTCAAGTTTTAAATCATTAATGTTTATACAAAAACATAGCACTAAATATCCAAGAATATAAATATTTTGAACGTAACACTAATTGTAAGATTGAAAATGTTTATTAGCTCTATAATCATATTTTTGTAAATATACAATATTATTCATCTTTTCCATGTTTGGTGTTTTTCTTTATATTTAATAAAAAAAAACATGTTTCTTGCTTACTTCATGAATCATTGCAATAATTATTATTACCGATATGTTGAAATTTTAACATCTTAAACCAACGTAGATACTTACTCTTTATATATATTTTCTTCGTACCACTCTGGGAGATCATTGGATGTTACTTCGGGTGGATCTGGATCGATCACACTGTTGTCTTCCAGGATTAATTTATAATGTTCTTCTACGGACTGCGTTTGAACTGCAATACGTTAACATATTTATACACGGAATAATGGAAATAATCAGATAATTCGAAAAATCATATAATTTACAATTCTATCTTTTTACATGGATGCATCAATATTTGTACTTTTTACAAAATAATGGTTTATAATTTTTAAGGTAGTTAGTCCGTGACAATACTGTCAAAAAGTTAATGATAGATAAATGACATATAGTATTTGGCTGGGATTGTCCGCGTTATGCATGTGTGTGTAAGAATCTCATATGTACATGTATATAGATACTAATGTGTGCTATTAGATTAGGTTCACTTCAAAGCTAACTTCAAAGGTTAGTTGTCATATGCGTCCACTGCTAGTATCAGGAATTGTGTACTTTAAGTATCAATTACTTCGAAACTAGACGGTCAAAGAGCTTGTATGTTTGTAAGTATATTTTTACAAGTCTCTTCTATCGTCTTCTTGTTTTTCATAAAAGTCGCAAGAGTAGTTTGATCGCTACAATTAGAAACATAATATCGGAAGCCGTTTTTGTACCTGTGATACGTGTAAAAAGTATTAACTTTGATTTCAATTATCTCAACTCGGTACGGTCAATTTTTTTCTAATTGCACAGGTATGTAAATCGTGTTTACATTAATATAGGGGAGACCGGGGCGAAGTCGTCACTATTTTTTCGATGCCGATTTTTAACAACAAAACAAATAATTTTAGTAAAAAGTGGTATACCGTTGTAAAGAGTGAACCCTTGGCTACAAAATTTATACGGGCATTTTTGGTCTACGTTGCTTTGTTCAACCGGTATAGAGTAAAAACGACAAAGATGCAAAAATTGAAATGTCAAAATTGCCGGGGCGGAGTCGTCACTCCATTCTCGGGCTGGATTTTAAATAAAAATTCATAATTCTGATCATGAAAAATGATAGGATACATTTTATTAATTATTTTTTAATAGAAAAATGGAAACATTAATTAAAAACACGATGGCGGAAAATAATTACAAGAAAAGCGCACTTATGTGCCCTACGCTCGCACGAAATGCTCTGTTCTCTATCATCTCTGAGCACATGCAGCCACATATTATCCAATCTCGTCCTCATTATCGTCCCTAATCTTATCCGTCCTGGTCGGAATCCGGCCACTGTTGCTTCCTTGCCTTTGATTTTCGCCCGAAGCCTCCATGATATCGTATGGCCACGTCATCCAAGCGTGCTATTTCATCATTATTCTTCTTCGGTCAGTCGTTCAACGTAGTTCTCGGGACTCCAAATTGTTTTGCGGCTACTTTTGTCTTAATTTTATCTTTTTTTTTCACCGTAAGAACTGCCTTCCTGAGTTGCTTCTTATCGACGGGAGTCGTTTTGCGTAAATACAATGGCTCACATTTGCAACGAAAACCAGAGTGAAACCACCGGGATAAAGTCGTCACAGTGACGAGTTCGTCCCGGTGGCTTGGTGACGACTTCGCCCCGGACACAGATTTTAAGTTTAATCGCTCATGAAATATATTAGAAATCAATATTAGAAACTCATGATAAGTAGCGTTTACAATATTAACGGCGAGTTCAGACAACATACAGATTTCGAGATAATTGTAGTGACGACTCTCCGCCCCGGTCTCCCCTAAGTTAATACTTTTTGATGACTACATTTGAATATTTTTAACTGCAAAATAATGTGTCGAATTAATTTAAGATACTGCAGAATTTTCTCGTGCATCAACTTTTGCACAAACCAACGTATGATTTTAGTTATTCAAGTTTTTGTTACTTTAGATAATTTGATCTTAATAACTAAAATTTATCTTAATAACTTGATAAACAGAACACAGCAACGATTTATGTTGAGCGTCACGCAGTAACACGGCAATGATTTTATGTTGAGCGTCACTGAACTCTGAAAGAGAAAGACGAGCAAAATGATTGTGAAATGGTGGGATATTTTCAGCACTGGCTCTGCAAGTGCTTTCATTCGATTTAATGTTACTCGTTGTCAATACGAACAGAATGAAGCATCGCGCGTTGCTGTTCTTCTTCATTCGTGTTTTAAATAAACGATTTTGTGACATATATTTATTTAATAATTTTCTTAACTCTTTCTATATTATTTACGCGGATCATAGATCACACGGTCATCAACTTCTGCTCGTGTATCGAAGAGCAACGTAGCTTTTCATGGGAAGGCGAAAACATAATGGATACGGGTATAAAGAATATAAAAATGTCGCGCAAAATACTGTATTTCGTGAGGTATGAATGGGAGATCGTTAGCGCGAGGAGACTCTCTTCTCGAAGGCCGTCCGGTAAATGCCGTCGTGTCAGGCTTCTTCCAAGCGAAGAAAATGCGCGAGAATCAGCTGAATATTTCGTCAAGGTCGTTGCCTTTCCTATAAATCCCACTTGCATGTGTGTGCACGCAGCTCAGAGTCGTCGTAAACCCACGTCGACCACAGACGCCCGCTGGGCGACTCGGCTACCCCGAACGTTTCATTGAGCGTCGCGATTTGGCCACGCGCCAAGTGACGTCACGAGCGGATGAGAATCCGGGTATTGCCGATAGTGATGGCGATGTCGTGGTCGAGAACGACGCCGCGAGTGATTTCGACCTTTCGTTCGAACGTAAAAACATCGTAACGCTAGTTTGAATCTTTAGCAGGGACGCATTCTTTCTACTAGAGTTTTCATTCAGGCAGAAAAGTTTTGTGGTCAAATACAGCGTCGGGTACCATCTTTCGGATGTAAAGAAACACGATAGCCTCACGAGAGAGATACTCGCGAAGAATAACATTAGTAAACAGACATAAAACTGGAATTACGTTCTCACACGTGACAAAATTGTCTAATATCTATAATACAACTCTCTAATTTGATTTGTCCGTTATTCCAAAAAATGCTGCAAATGCATTTCGTGCAAATTTTTTCGCTATATCTGTGGCAGAATTCGTAACGCAAGTGAAATTCGTGGTTAATTGAATCTAGCAAAAATGACTCGTGCTTGCACGCATGCGAAGCCGAACGTAAACTAAACAACGGTAGGCGAGGCGCGACTAGTTCCGTGAAGTTGGCACCCGACTTTAACAAAATAAATTTTTAAAAAAAGGAAATTGTAGCATTTTCTTTGTAGTTGTTTGTAGTAACAATAATTTCGTTTGTAGTTTTATCGATTTTGCAAAAACAAAGATTTTTAAAAATCACTCTTGCCTAAAATTGAGATATTTGAAATTCGCTCGCGCCATGTGTTTTAGAATCGTTTGTAGTTGTTTGTAGTAACAATAATTTCGTTTGTAGTTTTATCCATTTTGCAAAAACAAAAATTTTTAAAAATCACTCTTCCCCAAAATTTAGATATTTGAAATTTGTTCGCGCCATGTGTTTTACAATCGTTTGTAGTTGTTAAACAACTACAAACTTGTCAGACAACTACAAACGATTCTAAAAACATGGCGCAAGCGGATTCGAGATATCTTTAAAATTGACAAAGATACGTAATTTGTTTATTACAAATACATTGCAACTTTTAAATTATTCCACTATAAACGAAATTATTGTTACTACAAACAACTACAAACGATTCTAAAACACATGGCGCGAGCGAATTTCAAATATCTCAATTTTGAGTAAGAGTGATTTTTTAAATTTTTTGTTATTTCCAAATGGATAAATCTACAAACGATATTATTGTTACTACAAACAACTACAAACGATTCTAAAACACATGGCGCGAGCGAATTTCAAATATCTCAATTTTAGGCAAGAGTGATTTTTAAAAATCTTTGTTTTTGCAAAATCGATAAAACTACAAACGAAATTATTGTTACTACAAACAACTACAAAGAAAATGCTACAATTTCCTTTTTTTAAAAATTCATTTTGTTAAAGTCGGGTGCCAACTTCACGGAACTGGCGCGACTCGCGACGAGCGACGAGACAAAAGACAACCGCTGTTCCCGGGCCGCTACCATCTGGCGACGATGGTCTATAGCGTAGGTCAGGAGCGCAACATACATAAAAAATCCCGACAATATCTAAGAAGCTTATTTTATTTACAACTGTGTTCCAAAATTTATAGCATATGTGCACTATAGATTTTCAGCACTGACAGTGAATTTTTGAAACACAGCCTTTATATAATTAATGTGTAAGTAATCATGTAAATAATAGTATATAAATAATGTAAAGTAGATATGCAAAGGTGAGTAATGTATTGAGTTGCTGGGAAAGAAAAGGTTAGGTACTTTTGTGTTGCTTCATATCTTGCCTTTATATATCCCTACAGTAGAAATTTCGAGAATGTGTTTCAGTAAACAGACTTGTCGCCAGGTTAGATTTTTCCCGCGATAACACTGTATTGCACCAGTCCGTCTTAAAGCCACGAGGCAAGAATCAATAAATATTTATCTGTCGGTTTATATATAATACACTTTTTGCTCGCAATGGAAATAAATAAAGATCGATGACGCGAAATATATCTTGAATATAAACTCAGACACTATTGCACTTATTTGTATAACGCATGACACTTCGATCACTCAATTGAAATTATATTATTAAATTTAATCGAAACTTCCTGAAGATCACTTTTCTCATCTAACAATAAGATTTACTCCTTAGAAAATCCATTACTTTGATTAAAAACTATTCCTCCTCCACGTGTGTTTAAGGATGTATAGGTCGTACAGTCCTTGCTAAAAGTTAAACTTTCAATAAAAGAAGACTTTGCATGTATGTCAAACAACTCAAAATTTTTTATATGTTAGAAGGGATTACCGTTAACAGTTTGAGTATGATTTTTGTTATTTAAATAATTAGTATTGTTTAAAACAATTAAAAAAAATTGTTTTCGTTGCAAAAAAATTTTGAAACTTAAATACAATATCAATGTATATGTTTTACACATAAAAAAAGTTTAAGAAATATCTTAATGGTTTATTTATATTTTAGTTAGATATTACATAGCAAAAATGTCGATTCTCTAGAAGGGATAATGTTAATTTTATCAACTTTAAAACTTAAATAACTCTTAAATAACTTCAAACTTTTACAGAGTATTTTAATTTAATTTAGAAACAATTTACAGCACTTTCTGAATATATTTGAAATACCTCCAATACATTTTTAATTACAATAACTTTAAACCAGTAAGAGAATTGTGTTGAAATTTTACACAGATACTTAGACGTAATAATAGAACAATCTATGAAATTTTAGATTTTTGGTAATGCTTTGAGTATGTCACCATATATCCTTAACTATGTTCAAAATCTTGTCTTACCATCGTTATATATGTTTCTTCGTCATTTTTTACTGTTTCACTGTTGTATATTTCTATTAAAGTCACAAACAACGAAAGATTTCGCAGTAATAAAGCGCGCGCGTGTTGTCGCCGAGCGTTCCAGCTTGATACTGCGGTAAAAAGTGAGACTCACGGTCAGCTCCTTCACCAGCATTCATTCCCCTTCAGGTGGATTGCGGGGTGCTCACGTGCACACCAGCGTCATGTGAACGTCCTCGCACAGTTCATTCTTTCCCTCTTTTCTCCAACGTGAAAAGAAAAAGAGGAAGATGAACCGTGCAAGAAGTGTAGCTGAAACGAGACTTTTGGGCTGCGTTCGAAAACTGCACTCGGGTGGCACACTACACACCAGCGTCGTTCTGTCCTTGTCAATTTTAGGTAAATAACAAGATAGAACGACGTGATGTGCACCCGAGTAAGTTTTCGAACGCAGCCTGATATACATAGTGCGAGGGGTAAAACCCATAGTGGTGTAAGTTAATTTTTTAAAAATATTATATATCGTTCCTCTTCTCGCTGCATTAATTTTGCAAAAGTAGATATTTATATTTTGGAAAGTGTCGAAACGTCTGAATATGTATTGACTAATATATTTTATCTTATTGACTATATTTTGATTGCGCAATAATTACCGCGCGTACCGATTGTCTCTCTCACTATTCCTTATTTGATTTATTCAGGAGAACCTATGCTTAGTTTATTATTATGTTTTGGAGATTCACTATGAATTTGATATATGTATATTGCTCAAATTGATGTTATTTTTACTGTTATTTATTTACGTTTAATAATATGATAATAGAATAATATAATAATATAATAATTATAGAATAATTTATACTATTACATTTTAGTTATGTTAATTAGAAATGTTGTTACTTAACCTCTAGCTTCCCACACTGGGGTACCTGTAACCTCAGATAAAATTCTTTAGGTTGCTATTTCGAGAATTTTCGATTGAGAGGTTGACAACTGTGCGCATTACAAGTTTAGAACATCGTGAAGGTATAGCGCTACTGATCCGGTTCAGTCGTTCACAAACCGATTGTGGGAACCACGTCCCGTAATTTTTCTAAACATTTTTGTTTTACTTTTTTTTAGATTTATATTAAAGAGTGTATGCATAGAAAATAATATATAAACATATAAATATATTAATATTAACGAATTTTGTCAAAAAAATGATCCAAACGAGAAGCAAGACGCGTAGCGCGACTAAAATTCAGCAACTGCTACGATCAACACAAAAAGACGAATCGAAATTAATTGATGACTCTAGCGATTCCGAACAAAAATTCGAAGAAACTGTTTCTGCTAATGAGTCAGAAGAGAATGCAGAGCTTGAAATAAGAACTTCATTTGACGACGATTTGACGCATTCCACGATGTAACCTCCATCGCTCTCTATTATGCACAGCGTGTGTTGCAAAATAAATATTAATTATCGTTCGAAATGTGTTCATAATAATAAAACATTAGTACAATAGATAAAACGTGTTCACGAATTTCTTTTTTGCCATAAGCACCGTGTTTATGTTTCTTGATAATTTTTTCATTATTTATGTTAAATTTGCAATATTAATATTTTATTAACATGTGAAATGCTTAAATTTACTGCTTTATGTCTCTTTTTTTAATAACTATAGTGTTCGTCCAAAGAAAATAAATTATAACAAAAATTTTATACGGCAATTTGCATAGTGTGCGAAAAGTAAGAAGTGCAAAATTAGCAATATTGACCCCTTGCAGTTTTTCCCTTAAAATTAGAATTTGTAATTTGCAAATTTTTTCCTTGTCATTTCAAGTCTGCTCTTTCAGAATCCACAAGAAAATTTGACTTATCTATGTTAGAAAAAAAGTGACGATTTTTTTTCAAATGAGTGCAAAATTCACGATTTTCAAATTTAACTTTTTTTTTACAAGCGAATATTTTACAAACTACTGTCTTTTTCATATTTTCTTATTCATAGGCGTATTCCTTGATGTCTGGCGTATCGATGGAAAAAAACGACTTACAATCAGTTGATTTTTTTCATATATTTTTAACTAAATATTCGACGTGAGGTAGCCTGTATCCCAGTGGGAAACCCGTAAAAATTTGAAAGTGTGGGAAGCTAGCGTTAAGATGTTAATTTCAGATAAGATAAAATATATCTAAGTAAGTTAAGATGTATTCAGATAAGATAAAGTAATAATTAGCTACCATATTCGCATATTCGCTAAAATAGAGAAAATATATAGAGAAAAATTTTTGGTGCTATTTTTTCTATATGTGGATAGTAATATTTAAACAAGAATTTAGCGACGTGTCTTTTACAATAATATGAATAAATGCCACATTTATTTAATTACATTTTATATGCATTATTTGTGTGTCATTAAACTTTTGTTATAATTCAACAATTTCCCCTAAAGTGAACATTTACAACGAAAATTACGTTTTATCTTAATCGTTAATAAATATCATTCTAATCTTCTTAATGCGATAGAGTGTTATGAGTCACAATTTTAAGTTTATTCTGAATTAAAGGAATATTCAGAATTATAGGAAATTTAAATAACCTTCGGCAAATCTATTTTTGTATTTTTGTTTTGATATTATCCATATGTCGTAATATTTTCACTTTCTATTTTGCATTTCCTATATTCCAAATCATTTCTGTACTGTATTTTAACGGAAAGTACAGTTTTTAATACAATAAAATTAGAAATGTAATTAATATTTTGTAACATTCACAATTGGTTCAAAATTATCGTGGAATTACTGCTTCTTCGATTTCAGAATGACTATGAACAATCTCACGTTTTTACACAGATTAAGCAGATAATTTTAATCACACGTATACATAAAGTGGTTATTATTGGATAAAAATTGGATAAATATTATCTTATCAAAAATTAAGCAACATAACAAAATTCCAAAATACGATTACACTTTACTGAAGGTTTATTTTCTTCTAAATAGAAACAGAGAAAAGAATTATTTATTAATTTAGTGTTAGCATAGTTATTAAATTGCAAAAGCATTGTTATAAATTATTATTGTTCGCATACTAAATTATGTCAAAGTACAAAAACAAATAAATTCAAAACTAATTCTCGATAAAATAATTATAATGCACTGTTGTGCATTTAATTTTTTATTAATAATTTATTACACAGAATTGAATTTTAAAAAATAACACTCAAAAATTAGATTTTAGAAAAGCTGATTGAGATACATTTTTAAACATATATACAGTGAAAATCTATTTGATAAGTCTATTGCTCTTTCTGATAATACACAAATTATGAATTTGCACATTGCTTCCTCACTATTTTTAAGTGTGCAAATTACAAATTTGCACATTGCTTCAACATTTTATTACGCTCACAAAGGTCCTCTTACAAAGAAACTTATGAGGTTTGCACATTACTTTCTCTTTTTATTCACAGAGGAAGCTTTATGAGTGCAATAAAGTGTTAATGAAGTAATGTGCAAATTCCTAATTAGCACATATAAAAATAGTGAGGAAGCAATGTGTAAATTCCTAATTTGCACACTTTTTTATTTTTATGTAATTTTTACACAAATTTTACATACGGGCTCTATCCTCTTCTGAGTCAAATATTACATTATTTTGGCTCAGATTAGGGTATCGCTTTTTAATATATTTTTATCCAAATAATGTTACGTTGTCTCAAAAGAGTGTGTCTCAAAGTACAAACTATCATATATATGAAGTTTAACATCGACAAAATAAATTTAATGCCAGTGGTTGCTAGCTTGACAACCTTCAACAACTCTCATCTCCTCCTATTTATTTTAAAAATACTCTATTCCTTTTAATTTGCACACTTCTTTAAATTTTAAATTTAACCTTTTTATGAATTGATAGAGAGTCAGTTTAGTAGCACAAATGGGGTTTTACAATCGACGTAAATCAAGTCGATGTTAACTTTGAGAGTTCAGGCTATATGGTCCATATATGGACTTCCCCCATATGAACTTTTGATCGCGTATAAAACTTGGTTTAATCAACCAAATCTCAAAGAATTATATATGAAATAGGGACAGAAAAGACTAAAGAATATAACAGAATTAGAAATAGCCCGATATCTAAAAATTTGCGAAAGTTAAAGCCACCACAGACATTTCTCAAAAAATTCAAAATTTTTTAAAAAGATAAACCCTTTCACCGATCTTTGCCCAATTAAATACCAACCTTCCTTTAAAGTAAATTTAGATGATAAAAGACTTTTTTTAAAATATCTAAAAATACAAGAGTCCAATAATATACGTATGTATAAATGTAGAAAGTTCCATCGTAATTAGATGTAACATTTTTCGAACGAAGAATTTGGGTCACATGCAGCCGCTCCATTGTCAATTAATCATCAGTGTGAGTCGCGTTAATTAGATAATATAGTTATATAAACGAAAACAGAGAACTTGAATCGCCAGTGAATAATTAACAATTAGCTAAAAAAGGATTATGATCGACCCAACTGGCAAATCTTATTGATCACAAAACGCTACGTTTCAACCGCAGATTTCGGTCCTTTTCAAGCGTATAACAACTCACAAATATTAATCAGTCAGACATAATGCCCAAACGACGCCGAATCTAAAAACTAAACATCAAAAATTGAAGCACGCAACAATAAGTATAAATCCATAAATAATTATATAAATCAGAAGCTTACATATTTGTGCGTTAAAATCACAGAGGTAAAATATATGTTAAACGGCATTTTCGTTAGTCGTTTATGTCGAAGGACATGTCAGAGAGCCGTGCGGTGGTAAAATGACAAATCGGACAAGAGAGAGAGGAGAGAGAGAGAGAGGAGAGAGCAATAAAAACAAACCAATGTCGTCAATAATAAAAGCTAGGGCGTAGAGAGGGAAACAGAGAAGAAGAAGAGGAAATTATGTTTCTTTTATAATATGTTCGTAGAGAGCGTTAAGATTCTTCGTGTCTTTTTGTAAGTTAATGGTGTCATCAAATTTTTTAATAAAAAACATCTCCGCTAATTCCCTCTTTCTAATCTGTCTCTCTTTATATATTACTTCTGGCTTTCCCCAATCGTTGTATAAAGTATATAAAGTACTATACTTATATAAAAAGAGAAAGTAAGAGAGAGAGATTTGATTATACACGTATTTTTAATATAATATGATGTGAGAATTTTGTTTTCCGAGTGACAACCATGCTAATACAGGCCATTTCTTTACAAGCCACAATGTCAACAGAAGTACATATTTATAATAAATTTTTACTACTGCTCCGACATAGGGTACAACTGAAACAAAAAGGAGAGAAAATTAGCATTAATATTATAGCAAATAATATTATAAAATACGGCACAAATCTGTGTAATACTTACGGCAAAGTTGAAGTATCAAATCACGGTATTTTGCATTTAACCAACTGTACCATCCAATTGGCTTATTATCTGAAATATATAAATGATTTCTTTATTGAATATATTTTGAATATTTTTCCTGTGAAGTACCTAATACTTTTCAAGCAATGATTATTCATAAAGCAAAATTATCTATTAGTAATATCTATTAGTAATTTAAATTAAAAACGCACATTTTTAAATAAATATTGCAATAATTTAACGCTTTTTTTCTGTTGTGATTTAAAAATTAAATTTTAGAGTAAAGTAAACATTGAGTAGAGTATATATAGTGAACATTGTAAACGAATAATTACTTAATACTACACGTGACCTATCCAGTAAGTTTTATATGTCTTATCATGTGCGTTAAGGAGGGTCCACATTATCGAGCAGAACCGCGAGCCGAACTTCGCCACGAACCGACATTATCGAGCCGACAAAGTTTGGCTCGATAATGTGGACGCATGATCGGTTCGCGGCGAAGTTCGGCTCGCGGTTCTGCTCGATAATGTGGACCCTCCTTTTACAGTAGAACTTTTATTATCCTTATAGGCATTAAATGATAAAATATTATGAATAATATGATTAAATAAAATAGTATTCTCATAAGTTGAATAACGTACTTTTTATATTGTTATTTAGCTATTTGCATAATTAAATTCTAGAACGATACACTTTTAAATTGAAACATAAATGGTACACTGTATATCATATCTTATGTAACTTTGAGTAGTTTCTAATTTAGAAACAAAATTCAAAAAGTAAGGTAAATGTACCAATGAGTAACCATGTCCCAGTATCTAACTATTAATGCAAATATGAATTTTTAATAAGTTTTGTATGTCAAGTACGAACAGAATTTCGAATTTTTTATTTTATGTAGTTATTTAGCTTTGTAATATTTTAAATTATGTCAATAGATTATTTAGTTTAAGCTATTCAAAATATTGTTTGAATTCTCTCCGTCAGGGATGGGCTGAGATTTGTGAGATTAATATTTGTTTTCCCTAAGTGTATGAAGCATTTCTAGAATTTTAAGAACATTTAGAACAATGTAAAATTATAATATAATTAATTCAAATGTATTTTTGAACAAGAATTTGCTTGGCTACATATCGGTACATGAAAAACTCGCTCGACCAATAAATAACTAACCGACCAATTATCGGGCACACGTGCTTGCTCGTTCGTTCGAGTAGATAACCACAATCGAAGTTTCTATTTCTGTGAGTTTTTTCAATGCAAAATTGTAAGTAAGATAAATATACCAATAAATAAGCAATTAAGGTCAATGGGACCGTATATCACAAATATGATGCAAAAGTTCAACATTTTTAGTTGAACCATTATTATTTAAAAAAAAATTTTTTTTTGGGTTAGAAAAAGCTATTTCCAAGTATTAGCCAAGTACTAGGATATATTTAAATTCGGACGCTAAGACAGTCATTTTTCATTGGTTATATACAGAGACAAATATACCTTTTGGAATTTATCTTTATTCTACGCTCAATTCTATATAATCGATCATTTTATACAGTTGCAATTGATTAAGAAAAAAACTTCAATCTTCTCAAATTCACTATAATTTCTCATAAAGCAATGATTTTTTATTTATTGGTACATTTACCTTAATAAAAAGCTGAATATGTGTAAAATAGGAAGATTGTCATTAGGATTTTAAAAGGATAATAAAATATAAAGAAAGATTTTGTGAAAATCAGAAAAATCTACTTTCGTAAATATAACTTTTTGTTTCTTTTTTGCATTAAAAAAAAAACGTTTATATTTTCTGGAAAATTGAAGCAGATATTGTAAAGATAGTTATGACTTTTTCGTATCTTCTAAAAAATAGACTTATTTAAGCAGTTGAAAAAAAGGAGGTAAAAATAACAAAGTGCACTAAAGATGAAAGAGACATTTTAACATACAAATATATATTTTTATACTTTTAAAATGATGTTATTCTGAAACTTTGCTACAATCGACACAAACACACATGCGATGCTCGTCGCGTATTAGTTTAGATTTAGAGCATGTAACACATGTGTTAGTTTATATGCGTTTAACATATATATAATAAATTTATGTAAATAATTAAAATAAACATTACAGTTGAATACTCACATTCTATACCATGCAGCTGATAGGTAAATTTTAGAAAAGCATGTTTGTCTAAAGTTATATCCATGTACCATAATCCATCTAATATGGCTAATGCTAAGTGATAAAATTCGGATGGAGCATTATACAAATATTCTGTCAAAATATGAGATACTTTTTGACACAATTCGCGAGTTTCTGCTGCGGTTTTACGGCACA
The DNA here is from genome assembly GCF_030848795.1 of Temnothorax nylanderi. Lineage (NCBI taxonomy): Eukaryota > Metazoa > Arthropoda > Insecta > Hymenoptera > Formicidae > Temnothorax > Temnothorax nylanderi. The sequence goes on along the minus strand of NW_027249094.1, from coordinate 81,753 downwards.
GATTTAGTCTGTAAATAATGACAAATACTTAATAAAACCAGTGAAAAGTTATAGAATAATATATATCCACTAATTTTATTAATTATACTAGAAACTATATAATAATATAATAAAAGATTATATTTATGGACGCTCTGATTATTGTCAATAAAATATACTTTTTTGATATTGTTGTATACATTACCGATCGGGAATTTGTAACATGTGACCTATTACACGCCAGAAATGATTAAGTGCTTCTTCTTCTTGCGGCTTATTGCACAAGCCGATAGATTTTGGAGCGATTAATACATATCCTATGAAAGCAAACTGTGTGATTGCCATATCTCGTTGATAAATCCCTCCAACACCAGCTTTCTCTGATCTTTTACTACTCATCTTGTGTTTTCGGTGAATTACATTTATTGTCTTGTACATGCTAGCAGAATATAAAAATTCAAGAATTATTGTAAATAAATATTTTCTTACAATAGGAATTTTAATATTCCATAATTGGATATAGAGATAAAAATAAGGAATAGAATATATTTCGATAATTATATGATTACAGAAGGCTAGATATAGAAAAATGGCGGGAGAAGAGCTTCTTGTAAACATTACAGATGTAAATTGATAAAAAGTAAAAAATATTCGAGCTCTCTCTGAAGAATTTAGTTTCAAGAAACAGCAAGATCGGAACTTTAATCTTAGGTTACTTAGGTTACTAATGGGTTCAGGAGACCCGAGATAAAAACTTTCAGATTTCAGCATTCAGACAATAGCAAGTTCCTTTTTTCCTATATGAAGAGGGGATAAAGTTTCAACTTTCCTGAAGTGGCTATCTATGTGCGATAGTAGTTAGTTAACTACTATCGCACATACCACTTCAGGAAAATTAAAACTTTATCTCCTCTCGAACTCGCGATCGTGGTTGTGAGAAACATCAAAACACTATCTCACAGACCCAATATAGTAACCCAATAGTAGTAGATTTTTTCAAAAGTAAGTAAGTATATTGTAAAATCGCAACATTTTTTGTCACTGTAACTTTATATTTTTGTTATTACTTAAGTGCTATAGCCAATGATTATAATGATAATTAAAAATAATAATAAATATCTTGAATAATAAGATCTAGTAAAAACTGAAATATATATAAAAGATTGCACTTTGATAAAACTTACTCGGAGTCCGGGTCGTTTGGATCACTTGTATATAGCTTGTATATGTGTAATAGAGTTTGGGTATACCTACTAAAAGTCACGCAAGGTATACTGCTTTTATTAGTGTATATGAGCACCTATTAAGAAATTACATAAAACATTTTTAATTGTTTATTCGATAAACAATAACTTATTAATTTTTTCAAAACAATAAATTTTATTTTCTGATAAAAAATGATCAAGATATTCCATGGTATAATACCCCATCATAATTTTAGAATTATTATAATATGATTGAAAAGCATGAAAGTGTAAAAGATCTTTTATATTATACGAGAAAAATTATTTACAACTATTTCAACAAATTTATATATGTATGTACACTGTATACACATGTACAGTGTCTCGTGTTTGTAAAAACGATTTAATTATAAAAAATAGAGAATTTTATTACCCTTAATGTTTCCGGGACTGCTATTATCGCAAGAAGTCCGGCAAAGCTAGCTAGTACCATTGACATCATATTTCGTTTATAATAGTTTTGAGCTCTGAAATGAAAATATTTAGTTCTTGCAAATCTAACATAAATGTTACTAAAACATTACTGCCTGTAATGTATTGTTAATGCAATTATTGCTAAAAAACAGTTTATAGAAATTTGTATATAATTTGTAGAATATATTAAAATTTTCCAAAAATCGATATTATTTAGATATTATTATAATGTTCACAGTTCTAATGTCACAAAAATGTAACATTAATTGTAAGATTGAATGTACATTATAATGTATTAGGTATAATGTAACAGTAAGATTGAATAATGTAATAGTTTCATATATTTATTATCACCAGTTAATTATTTTTTCTCTTACACGTTTAGTGCAAAGAATTTTTAATTTATATCGTGAATTACATTGTTAATATTACAGTATTAATGATTATACTTTACAGTTTCAATCACACATCACATGATATATCATGATTATATCACACATCACATGAATACTTACTCTTTGAATAATTCTTCATCATACCAATTTGGAAGATCGTCAGGCGTTGTATTGGTGAATTTTGGTTCGATTATACTATCATCCTCTAACAGTAGTTCAAAATGTTTATCTACTGTTGGCGTTTGAACTGTAATATGTTGATGTGCAAATGTTCAACTTTAAATAATTTGCTAATGTAATTTTATAATTTATGTTGTTCAATAATATATTTTGTTTAATTAAAAATAAAAGTAAATAACTACGCTCGTATGAATATAAAAATTAAAAAGAAAAAGGCCAATGATCGAGCATTAATAGATGTTAAACCATATAATTAATTAACATATATACAAAGAACGGAACGTTTCGACTTCACCGAGTCTTCTTCAGCCGTAGTATAAAATATCATAGGTTAACATAAAATGTGTATAGGTATTCGTAATTACAAAAATATATATAATACTCCGATATACTAAACTCGATACAATTTAGTTGAAGTTACATAATTTTCCATTATGTTCTTTACATCCCTTTAAAATTTACCTGGTAATTTAAATCTACATTTTTAATATTAACGACAATTAATAACATTATAATATGGCAATTTTTTTTAATATTTTAGTAGATACTTACTATCGTCGATATGTCTTCTCTCCATCTCGCTTCGTCTGTTTAAGTAAGAAACACTAATCACAACAATAATATTATTTCTACTGTCGTTGCAATAGATATAAAAGAATTTTTTCTTTTAAAGTGCAAAACGGAATAAGTGTGCACGATAATGCAATACTGTGAAAAGGCAACTATTGCTATTAATAAAGATAAGACTGATACTGCTGCACATGTAGTTCCATCCGCGAGCTCAGCAACAATATTGCAAGTTACTCTCCATGATACGAGATTTATTGAGTTCACAAGTCAGTACATTTTTGTGACGTAAAGATGAGAAAGACGATTTTTACCGTTACTGGGTAAATATTGATAACAGGCTCGAACGTCAATTCTAGAAATATTGTTGAGCCTATCATCAAAACGTTTTGTCTTATGAGTGATTATCGCAGAACGGTTTTCCCCGTTTTGTTTAAGAAAGAACGTAAACGTCACTAAAATGAGTCACAAAACTACTTTGGTTACAGTGTCCTGGTCACATTTTTCAAGTATATCTCTGAAACATCTCTGAAACACCTCACTCACATTCTACATTGAGCAAGTTAACATCATAAATGTAGAAAAAAACTAGTATGTTCTGTGTACGTATTCTGGGAAAAAAAAGAAAAGAAACAAAACATAAAAATAAATCTATCCAATAATAAATCAACAGTCAATAAAAAAAATAGTTTTTTTACAAAGTTTATATAAAAAATTGCCATGTTATGTACATAATTATTCGACTATACTATCGATAGCGATAGTATGAATAGCGTTGAATCTTTATTTTTCGTCGATTCTATAATAGTATATCAGAACACTAAGTACGAGAGAAATCTATCTCTTCAAAAGATGAATGATTGAAAGAAGCACTGTAGTGCTTTGGCACAGTAATGAGTTCAACCTTTAGACCTTTACGTAATTACACGCAATGTCAAATAGTCGCGTAGTGCATGCAAAAACTAATTGATTGCTCGAATAAAAAATTACATATGCATACAGTTTTGTAAAAAATAAATTTTTCTTATTAGCCTCTACAGGAGCCTAATGAAAATTAGCCGTAAATAAAATTAATTGAAAATTGTAAGCGGCAAATCTTAAAACGCCTTTTCAGACGCAATAGAAAAAAACTTTATAGATTAATGCACAAGTTACATGCTCTCTATTAAGGGAACATAAAAGGTATTTTTATATTAATCTTATTGTTAGATAAATGTTGAAATAAATAATCATAAATTCTAGAATATAATTGCGTGTATAATTATCATGTACATATCGATAAATTTTGCGTCAGTGTATTTCTAAAAGATATCACGCATCTTTCTCGGAAAGAGATTATATTGTAGAGTTTTTTTTACGTGATAATTGTGAGTGAGAACAAATTAAGCGGATCTAAAAATGTTATGATTTATGATTTTAAATCTAAAAAGTAATGGCTTCTACTACCACACATGTACATACATACAAATGAATGTTAATTAAATTAATTTTATCTTATAAAATAAAACAGATATACATATGTATATATATAATTTATTTATTTTATAAAATATTGAATTAATTTTTATTCTTAATATTCAAATTGAGAGATTTTGTTTCCATTTACATCACGGAGCAAATAAAGTTAATAAAATAAAAAAGTAGTTTAATAAATTGCTAGCAAATGTTAACAAGAGTAATAAAAATAATTTCTTTTTATTCACAGCATAATGTAATAACATTGTTGAACGTGTATTATAAAATGTTTAAGGTCGAATATGTTCGGTTACTTTATCTCTCAATAAATTAAAAAACACAATTGCGTAAACACATTGTACAGACGAAATACTTTTATCTCTTGAGTCATTAGTATCTTCCCAGATAACCAAATATTGGCACGATGGTCGCATAATGCACGCACGCGTGCAATGGCATGCTGTCATGTGATGTTCAAATACTGCCGCACCTGACGAGCACAGTGACGGCACATTGCGCTTAACGGGCAATGCATGGTAGCTGCTAGCATTTTGCAGGTCAAAATTTTCGGCATCGTGCCCTAAGATAACAAACAATACTTATCGTGATAGCACCGTGCTAGCACTGTCTGCTTATCGATATAAAGTGACACAGGAGACAGCATAGTTTTTGCATGGACATTTTGCTGAGACAGCGTACGCTGTCGTGCTAGCACGCTTGGTTATCGGGGTTAAATTTCAACGTAAAGTTTGTTGCGTTATTATAAATTTTATTTAGCACTTTATTCAGATTTAACCCTCAAAACGAAAGTGTTGCTTCCGCAATATAAACTGAAATTTATGGGTCCCTCGTGTGCCTTATTAAATAATGTTAATGTGCTTAAAAATTCTGAAAAATTCTTTTTTTCATAAACATCGCATATATATATTTAGTGCTAATTCACTACCCTACGAAATAAAAAATAAATAATATTTACATGTATCTACTTATTATGTAAATATTATGAGAAATCTTGTCATTATTTTCGCGCAAAATTCAGTACTTGTTGTATGGACTAACAGACTTAATTACAAGTGAATCATCATTTGAATTGTGTGTATGTGTGTGATTCATTAATTCAGCTACGTTGCAATATCTTTTTTTATAAGCCGACGACTTGTATACTTCTCGTTTCTTTTGAATATCTCGAAACACCTCGCGAATCGGTCGCGAATCAGCGGCTCGTTTCAACTCATACACAAATACCATTGTAGACGCTAGAGGCCACGACGAGCGTTGTAAATCCGGCGCCTAACGGTGTCAAGCCAAGGGCTATAAAGTTTCCATTAAGACCATCGTACTCCTCGACGACTTCCCGAAGATTAAAACTGGCTCTTCGATGAATAACATCGTTGAGATGAAAGTGAGCGATGCCTGATTCCTTCAACCATAGCGTCATCTAAAGAATAAAGAAAATTTTAGGGTACAGACAGGATTTTTGTCGCAATATCACGTCAATACAGTCAGTTTTTTTTTATAAATTTATTGAAATAAAATAAATAACAATCTTTGTACTTTGGATAACTTTTACCATTACCATTCGCATATAGCTTACAGTAATATTTACAGTAATTAGATTACTTATTGTCTAATTGTTAACATTAATCACATACATTTTTATGAACTCAATTAAATGTATAAAAAGAATAAGAAATGTATATAGATCACAATATTGCAGACAAAGTTATTAATTAATGTATGATTAAACATTTCAGCTCAATTCGAGTTCCTCTTGGACTTGTCCGTTAAATTTACATTCTATAGCTATCACTGTTCATTTAATCAATGTTTGCTATGTCAAAGATATGTATATAATTTATTTATTACTAAAGAGAGCTCAAATTCAGTCCATAACTTTTGTACAGCGATCAATATCTTAGCCTTATAACGATCAATATATTGCCTTTTTGTATGTTAATTGTTTGTAACTTCTAAATTACTCAAAAATGCGGAGTCTACTTATCTGAAGAAAATTAATCTAAATAACATATGTTTTACAAGCTTTTAATGTGACAGTTTATCTAATTAATTAAACATTTATTTCTGTTACCAACAAATCTTGAACCAAGTAATATCTTGAGAGTTCTTATAGACAAAAATTGCGAATTTAGCTCTAAGCATTATATATCTTATGATACTTTACGACTGAGAAGGTCTGACTGCGCAATTGTCGCATTACCGTGTCAACAGGTCGCAACAGCCACGATTGAACCGCAAAGGATGAATAATAATTGCCCACTTGTTCTCTCATGAGTCTGTAGTCCTTACAACACAGTTTATAGTTCATTTTAGCTATTTTACAATATTTTTAATAGGCGCCTTCTTGCATCTTACTTTAATATCCTCATTGAAGATTTCATCCTCAGGAAAAAATATCGAGTCTATGACTTTCCCAAAAACTGCGATTTACCCTTTTTGATTAATGTATGTGCGTATGCCTCTGACCATACACGGCGATATATTTTGTAGGCAATTGGCTCGTGTAAGGATCCTGAAGGTACATATGTTTATCGTATCAGAAAAATCATAGTAGAAAAAATGCCCGTTGCATAAGCATAAATTTTACGTACTTCCATATCAAATACTCGGGCCAAAATGGAACTGGTCCTATATGACCCCACGATAAGTTAGCCTCGAGAAATTGACGTACCGTATCGATCCTATAAAAAACTGCGCGATCAATATCTTTATATTTTAAATAGATACAATAGGTGAATAATAATATACGATTTTATAGAAATTTTTGTACATAAATTTAAATATTTAATTTTATATAAATAAAAAGAGCATTCCCCTTAATAATAATTCCACAGTTTAACCCTTCGTGGTCACACTTATCTACAGTTTCATAATGGTCCACACCGTCAAAACGACCCCAGCGACTTTAATCAGCTGCCGTACTTACAGTTTTCATTATTTCGATTTAAAAAAATTACTGAACCTTCTTGAAATGTTGTAAAACCTGCCGCAATATTAATTTTGTTAATTATTCAATATTAACACATTGAAAAAAAATCGCAAAGTAAGTGTAATATCGTTAGTGTAATTCTGCTTTGAAAAATTTATGGGGTCATGCTGATCCCTAATGACCACGAAGGGTTAAAAAAACGCAAACTATAACAAAGAAAAAGTTAAGGTTAGTGACAAATGATTTTTTACTTAAATTAATTAAATTAGAAATAATTGAATTTAAGGATAACACGCATATTATCGTTACCTGTCCTCATATTCTGAACTCGTGAGTCTTGCTGCAAGACTGCTGCAGTAGGCGGTTATCAGCAGGAATCCTGTAGTTTGCCATAAATGCAACTCGAATCTAGCATTAGCGGTATTTTGGGGCACCCATGTGCCCACTAAACGAACGATCAGTTCCGTATCGTGTAGAAAATGCTTCGAAAACCTAAAAGAATGTATTATATCTAACATTTTTGGTCTTTCACATATCATATATTTTCTATGATATTATATATCACAGTGTACAACTAAAGTTGGAAGTTTATTATTGTTTTATTATTGCTTTTATAAGATAAAGAAGAGATAGAAAACAAAGCTAGGAAAAAACTGTTTGAGTAAAGTACATAATTTTTTATATCATTAACATACAAGCATATGATAAGAGCCATATTACTTTTTATCTTAAATCTATGCACGAAGCAGTTGAAAAATAGCAATTCTGATTGTTTGATAAAATAGCACACATTTAGAAAGTAGAATGCATTATAAAAAAGAAAAGATCCAATTACATATTAGTACATGCGATGTATCAATAGAGACACGGTAGTGTCTCGCGCCAAGTACACGCGCAGCGCGGGACCGCCCCTGCACGGAAAAAGGTATTCATTGTATGAGATCATGCAAGGCGGACCATGAAACGCGCTGCGCCCTGCCACTACGCTGGGCCGTGTCCCCCATGTCAAAACACGCTGCCGCGCAGCAACGTCTTTCCTCGTACTAAGCACGGTATTTTTCCGTGCATCGCACCGGCTTTCGCGTTGCGAACGTAGCACGAAGATACGCGGCAGCGTGTTTTGACATGTGCGCACGACGGAAGGAAGAGAGTGGGGGACACGGCCCAGCGTAGTGGCAGGGCGCAGCGCGTTTCATGGTCTGCCTTGCATGATCTCATACGGTGAATACCTTTTTCCGTGTGTGTATCTTTACGCAAGAGTACGAGAGTTGCGAGATTTTTACCTGAGATTTTGAAATCTCAATAACAATTGAATTGAACGGATCAAGTAGGTTCAATCGATAGCTTGGGTTCAATTTATATAAGAAAAGTTAATATAAGATTTATATAAGAAAAGTGTTTTCTTATTTGTCCTCCACGTGCCCTACATTTTTAACTTACGTTTTGGAAATTTCGGATCGATCCTAGCACGTGTATACATATATATGCTCTCAACAAACAACATGATTATCACAAGTATCCAACAATTCACCGAGAAAGGTCTCGTGAGCGCCCAGAAATTGGTGATCGGTTGTGGTCGCGGTACCAAAAAATGTATAAACATCTGAATCCATGGTGTGGTCATATTCACGAACTCGTTGTGACTCTGCGTTAACCAGATACTTCCGAATGCTAGATCAATCTTCGTATGAGATCAAAAATTATTTTAAATTGTTTTGTTACATTTTAATTGAATTTAAAAGAATCCAATATTTAAGTATTTTTCGACAGAGAAATCTTGATACTTGGAATACATTCTCTTCTATATTTAAAACATGAAAAATATTTAGAATATATTAGAAGCAAATTTCAAGTAGCATAATTATAGACTTGAATAAGATATTGTTATAGCTCTTATAAGTTCGAGATAACTCGATAATGTTACTGCAAATTTGTTATTAATTACGCCATAAAAATAAATTATTAGTTTATTAGAATTTAGATTACTTTAATTTAAGTATAATTATACCCTTTTCTCTCGTATAAGTTGGATAACACCACCACTCCATTCTGTACCATTGCGTCGACCGTATCTAAAAATTAGCTTATTTATAAAATTAATATTTGACATGCATTAACATAATGAAAAAACTGGAATACTCAGAGTTACCGGTAATTTCCATCTAGCTTTTGTATTGTCCAAGTAAAATTCAATTTCTCCGCTATGACCAGAAACAATTTCACTTCTATTCCATCCTTTTCTTTATCTGGAAGATATATAAACACGTTATTGCTTTACTTTTTGCCAAATTAACTGGCAATTAATTGATATCTCAGAGATTGTAGCATTAATTAACAAAGGTGAAATTAATTATAAGTTTAAATAATTTTATTCACCATTATCTGCTAGAAAAACCTCTTCTTCGACGCCGTTAATTATTTTCTTGGTTGTTTTCTTGAGATAGGAAAAGGGTGGCTGATAAAAAGTACATACTCGCAGTTCTCTACCTCTCATATTAACCGTGTTGAATTCAGACATCAGATCCTCGTAACTATAATTTACGCCATTCAACATATACATATAATATAATATATATCTTTGCTTACATAACATTTCATCGATATAAAAAATGCAGAATATTTTAAGTTGATGTTTATATGTATAATTTATTACGAGGAATGTAAATATGTGAAAATAAGTTACAAAAATTGCATACCTATTTACTTTTAGAAAAAATCTGGGAGACAAATAGTTTTCTGATAAGGTCCAAATTCCAGATCTCGATACAATATTTGCATTGGAATTTCCATATAAAGATACATTAAAAAGTTTCGAAGTATTTTTCAATTCGCCATTGATGATAACAAGAATTTCTGTCGTTGAGATGGAAGAAGGTACTCTGCCGAAAGAAATATATATACTTGCATTAATTTTAGAATAATATGGTTTTAATTAAATAAAATTGTCTGTTACATTTTATATTTATCTTTTATTCACATTCTATATTTTATATTTTATATATTATTAATTTAATAGTATTATTCTCTAGTATTATTATTATTAAAAAATTTAAATATTTTTGTTTTGGTTTACACTCGCATAGCTTTTTCAATTTCCTTATCCGTCGGTCCCAGCAAAAAGTATCCTTGACAATCATAGATTATTCTATGTAGAAGATATTCATGTGGATAAACATTGATAAATTGATTAAATAATACTTCCACATCGTAGATTGATTCTAAAAGAAAAGTTACTTTACTTTATAGGCAGCGCATTGTTACTTCGAAATAAAGTAGATGCGTGCATACGAACCACTTAAAAAAACATTACAACATTTAGAGTAAAGAAACGATTTCTTGACCATTGTCGTAAAATTTTCCGTTGAGATCCAGGATTCCGCTTTGGAATTCTTCATAATATTTCTTTTGTCAGTTAACACCGGAATAACGATGAGTGATAAAACACCGAACATTGAACTCACTTTCATGATGAACCATTATCAATTGTTATAATTTAATAATGTAATCTTTATGCAGGTAACTTTTATTCCTAAGAGTTATATAAGTCGAAAAGCTACACGCGTGTTCAGGAATTAATAATAACTATCTTGTAAGTTTATGATTATTGTATGTATGCGTGCATATGTAATTTTAAATTTCAATTATTATCTGTTCTCGCATTGCATATTTAATATTTCTCTGAATTGTGTACTTAGACTTATCACGCAATTTGATTTATAAGAGCCTATTTAAATGAGGCTTATATAAGAATTATTGTTCTGGCATGCTGGAATGTCGAGTAGTGTTATTAACGATTTAACACTAATCTAATATTGATTTAAACATACTTAATTATAATTAAATTAATTAATATTATCTGTCAAAGCAAGTCGACTTACTCGATTATCGTTATCTGCCACAGCAAATTTATCGGAAATTCGTTTTTTCTTAGATTATTACACTTAGCAATTAGTACGCAACACACGAGTATGTTTAACATGGGAATGAGAGTCGACTTGATGAGTTATCCAAATGGAGTTGCACATAAGAACGGTGTAAACGTGTCTGTACGAGCACGCTCATATGTGCAGCACAGTAGCCCTTCGTGTACAGTGAGGCACTCGAGGTGCAATTTGACAGCAGATAACTACTTCGATAGCGTACCCTGAATAAACAGCTACGACCAACATGGTTGACATATGTGTAATTACTCGGCGAATAAAAAATGACGTACACGCAATTATCTCCCACGTACGTTGCTTAATTGGTAATTCATAAAAAATTGAACCATAGCATACTTCGTGACAGCAATAATGAAACTAAACACGTGGTGTGGCATTCGTTATTGTTATCTCGACAAGTTAGAAGTTGTCTAACAAGCTGTCGCGAAGTGTCCTTGGTACTACCGATACTACCGTTTATATAAGAATCTTATATAAACGGTGCAGATAATGAATATCTGCATTTAATGAAAAAGATTTGCATTCAGTTATTATTAAATGCTGCAATTTGCATATAATATCAGAATTTTTTAAGATCAACACGTTTTTATTCTCATAGTGCTCTATTAAAAAGGAATGCGTTTGATGTCGTCTTATTTTTATAGGTAGTAAAAAGAAGGGGACTATAAAACAATGTTAACATTGCAATTCCCCAGTTTGTCGTAGAACAGCCGTTTATAACAATAAAAGATAAAACACGCAAGATTACATTTATATTTAACAGATATTTCTAAAGAGAAAAGCGGCTCAATAGAAATGACGTGACAATAATAACGATTATTACATATCTTGACATGTCTATGCTCATCAACATAAATAACAATGACATACTGGCAGGAATATTAATAACTCGTTATCGCGTGTGTCCCTAATCGTTTTACGATCAAATGGTCTCTACCGACTGGTGGCCGTGACCTAACGATTTGCAAAAAAAAACACGAGGGTGTTAGGGTTAGCAGGAAATTTTACGAGCTTCAAATAATTACCAGTTCGTACTAATAGATGTAAAAAATAGATTCTTTAAATATGATTTCTATAATTATAATTCTTATTTTAAAGTAATCGATGCAAAAAATATATTGTGATTATTAATTTCTTTTGAGGACAGGAAATGGAGCAATTCATCTTCTTAACAAAAATTTACGGAAATTAGAGCAATCGTGAAGATTTGTTAAGATAGAAATCGGTAACCCCTTTTGGAGACTTTAGAGACTTTAGAGAAAAAATGGGACTCTATAAGCTATCGAATGACACCTTATTTATTACTCTACGATTATTAGTTTCGAAGATATAAACGTTCAAAGTGTGACTACATGTTTTCGTTACATCTGTGCCTGGATTTACCCCCCCTCCCCTTACTGTCGACAAATACGTAGTTCTACGTCAAAAGAATTATTATATAATGATGAACAAACTGCGAAGTCCATTCGAATCACCCGCCATCGAAGCAACGTTCATTATCAATTCTTATTAAGTTACGTAATGTGTTTTCATGCTTAATCATAAATGAGACGTCGCTGCTGTCGCGTTTTCTATGCCATCGACAGTGTTCTTCTACAACCTAACATAAGTTTCTCTTTTCTCTCGCCAAAGATTTATTTTCTTCATACTTCTTTCGCTAATTAACACTCAGACGTATAATAACGAGCAGCTGATTACGTACACGTGTCTCGTCGAAACGAGTTATTATTGGCGCGATATATTTAACTTGATTAACACAAGAATCAGCATTATTTCCGTTGGTCACAAAGTGAATTATTTGCCGATACTTATGACTCATCACTTTCACAAGTACTAGGAATGAGTGTTTTAACGCTTACGAACTTGTTTGCTAGCACAGCAGCAGGTAATATTTTCGTTTATTTAAAACTAGAATAACCAGCGTCGGATGTATACCTAATTTTACCACATTCGTCAATTTGAAAACGGGCTTTATTTGTTATTATTTTCAATTTCTTTAATATTTAAATAATTAATTAACAAACATAGCTTTTAGTTACAAAGATTTTTATACATTTATTTACGATGAAAGATATTTAATATTTTAATAAGAACTCTTTTCATAGTTATTCAATTCTATCATATAAAAAAGAAACATATAAATATATTTTGCAATAACAATATTTTCAAATTAGTATTATATTTTATAAACTGTTAGCCATGTTTCAAAATAAGAATTTAATTAGACGTTAAATCTACAAAATTATTTTGCACTAAAGAAGAAATTAACCTTTTTACTAACACAACAGGCGCTTGACATAAATTTTAGATAGTGGATAATGAAAATGCCATTTTTCTCATTCAATTGTTTTTCTCATCAATTGTTATCGACGTACCGTACCACACTATACTATATCATTTAGTTTACTTGGAAAACTGATAGTATGCAGTTATTAGTATGAATAAGACAAAGCGTGAATATTAAAAAGTGTAAATAAGACAAAAATTATTCTTGCGTAGAACACAGAAAGGAAGTTCTTCAAAGAAATACTTACCGAAAATTCTGATATAAGAGAATGTTTTATTGTTGTATATTTTTTGTAATTGAATTATGATGAACTATAAAATTATTAAACTCGTTATTTTGACGGATTTTGATGTATTCTATGTACAGAACTTCGAAATTAGAGTGCTTAAGAAGGTTCGCCTATTAGTCGAAAGTCAACTTAGAGTCTTGATTTTTTTATATGATTTACATAAACACTTTACACAAATAATCCCAAAAGTTGAGCAATATTGACCGTATAGGTTTTTTTTTGTAATATTATTCAGAAGTTGACCATGCACTTTGAGCCTATCGCTTCATGAGAAACGGTCGCTCTGACGTAAATGATCACTGATTTAGTAACACACCTATCCAACTTAGGACTTTGAAAAACTATAGCATTTGACAGATGAAACATGAAGGATTGCATAAAAACTTTAAAAATTTATATCTTATATATAATCGGTATACCACCTGACTTGACCATACAACCTGATAAAAACAACAATTCTTATGGACTGGACCCGATTTATTCTCGCCTCCGAACGAGGAATTAATTATGTAACTTCGCTGACTACATTTTATCTCCGGTTTTGACTTCGTAGATGCAATGACAAAAACTCAGTATGTATTCGTCAGGCTCTCGAACGGTGATGTGGCTCTATAGGTTTAAGAATTTTATATTTTTGTAATTACGAATACCTATACACAATTTATGTTAACCTATGATATTTTATACTACGGCTGAAGAAGACTCGGTGAAGTCGAAACGTTCCGTTCTTTGTATATATGTTAATTAATTATATGGTTTAACATCTATTAATGCTCGATCATTGGTTTTTTTCTTGTTAATTTTAAAAAATAGAATTTTACCGTGTAGATTTAAAGCTTTAGTGTCACAAAGTTTACTTTTACCTCGTGGATCGAATTAGTAATGACAGACGTTGCCATTGGCAACGCAACAGCTGATGCGAACCCAACCTCGACACAAACAGTGTTTAACTACTAATCATGAATCCACGACACGCAATCATCAATATATTAATTAATTAATCATTTTAAGTCTTTAGTATTATCTGACAATTGTTCATATAGGTTTTTATAAATTATTTGTGATTTTTCTTTTACTTTTATAATGTTGGATAATAAGTATTTGACAACGATTCCCGAGTCGTTGACGCTCTCATACTTCGGAATATATTTGTTAATATTCTATACACTAACAATTTACGAAGTAGCATCCACAATTCATTATACTAATATTTAATATTGCATATAATTCGGGATCGCTGTAATAACATTATTATTCAATCGCATTTTTTACTTCAGAATAGTAGGCGAACCTCCTTAATAAAAAATAAATTCATATATAAATAATTTTTTTATCTTGACAAAAGTCAAAATAAATTCCAATGAAAGTACTTTAATAATTTCTGTAATGTTATACAATAAATCTGAAATCCGTCATTTTAACAGGGTTGGTTGTTCTAGTGTTAATTCTTTGAATACTCTAAATTAAAATTATCTTAATAAGACTATTGCCATGCATAATAAATGAGAGTCTTAATAATATATGTATTTGACTCCAAAATTATTTAATCTGACTGTTAAATTTTCTTTTAAATCTTGACTTATATAAATTTAAGATTACGGGAGAAAACTTTTAGATCGTTAATAAAAAGAATTGAGCTGATCATTACAAATTGTTGTGATCTTGCATGCATACATACATAACATGAAATATTCCAAGATACTTTTTCAATCCTTAAATTTACGCTTCTTTCGTTACCTTGATCTTGAATGTGAGTGCATGTTTGGTATTTGACCGATTTTCATTTTTGTTTATTTTTAGAGTGTTTAAAATTTTGTCAAACAATTCATGAATATTTCATGTTCTCTGTCAATCAACTTGAATGTTCCGGCAATCAACGCCAGACAGAGCTGCGTGACCTTGTCTCTTGTTTTAAAGACATTTCTTTAGGGGTATAATGAATTTCTTGAAAACAGGAAGATTCTAAAATGCTAAACATAAAATACCCGCGTGCCAAATTGAGATTCAAATAGACGTCAGTGTGCTTTAACCGCATGATATAGATTATAGACTATATAGAGGCTAATAAATATTGACTCTCACTCCGGTTATAAAGCCCCTTGCACAATGCCAGGCAACAGGCAATAGGAACAGGGAATAGAAATCAGAAATCATGTATAAATGTAGAATAAAGAGTGACACAGGCAATAGATACCAGCTGAGTTTCCGTGCTACCTGGGTTACGTGTTAAAATTCATAACTTTGACATTGAATATCTCGACTTTGGTACCGGCACGGTTCTTACAATTGAGGAGGTGTATAGATAACACTGTTACGAACTACGGTCCAAAGTTCAAGCATAGAAAATCGATTAACCGGTAAACATCCTTAACTAATCGACTTAAATTACTAGATAGCGGAGGCTTACAATTAGTTTATATAGGTATATTTTTTAACACATAAATTTCTTACTTCTTGCGAAATAGATACACATGCTTTTTAACATGTTTTACGATATCAATTTAGGAGCAAGATGTTATTCAAAAATAGGATTCGTTGGACTGGGCAACATGGGCGGTCATATGGCGAGAAACCTGCTGAAGAAGGTAATTGGAAGTAACATTTGATGAATTATTCTTTTTCAATTAAACGATTTTCATTAATAATTCATTCTTGCATTGACAGGGATATGAGCTCACTGTATATGACGTGAACAAATCCGCGGTGACGAATTTAGTGGAAACGGGTGCAAGTTGTGCGTCAGATGCGGCTGAAATGTCAAAAGAAGTTGAAGTCGTCATCTCGATGTTACCTTCGAATGAACATGTTCTTGATGTATACACTGGCAAAAACGGCGTGTTTAGGTAAAAATCAATTTTGAAGTCCAGCATTTTTTAAACCCCACTGTTAATTAAATGTATAAACTGCAATTTGCGATTACTTCATTTATCATTGATTTTGGTTTTAGTACAGCGAAAAACAATGTTCTACTGATCGACAGCAGTACCGTAGACCCATCCGTGTCTCAGCTGGTCGCATCGCAGGCTCGAGAACGGAATTTGAGATTTATCGACAGTCCCGTTTCAGGAGGTATGTATTTTATTCGCATTTAGATACGTAGGTAGCATATATAAAGAAACGAAAAATATGAATTTACCATGTAGAAACGAATTAAGTATGCACGAATTGTTGACTAAAGTAATAGTGACAAAGTAAGTAACCTTACTCTCTGTTTCTCGTTTTTATCATGTTTCTGTAAGTTTTATTTTTTAGTCTACTTTCTTATGATAGCATCTTTTAAAGATTATTACGTATCAAATTAATAATCGTAGAATCATCTCTTTCTAAAGAACGGACTTTACATTATTGACTCACTTATATTATTAATAAAACACACCTTTGACAACCTCATCCTATTTTTTATCACATTAAACTTGACTTGTCCTCTCTTCAGAACAAAGAACTACATATGTATATTGTTTATTTTCTCTTTCTTTTTACGTTTTTGACCTCACATAGATGTTTTAATAATTTTATTTGTTGACTAGTTTTTAAATTAAATTAATTTATTGTATAATGCTTTCAACTTTAATGTGGCCCTTTGTAGACTTGTTATAATTTATGTAGTTCGCTTTTTATTTTTTTATTTAGTTATAATATATTAATTTATCTTTGTATTTATTCTTTTTATTTATTATACTAGTAGTTTTTAACTAACTTTTCCTCTATCTTTATTAATTAATTGAATTTATTTTATGGCTAATAAAAACTCTGTGCTGTTTGAAACGTTCCAGTAAATTTTTTATCAGAAGATAATAATTCTTATTTCTTACTACAACATCCTCATTGTTTTTATTGTTTTACTGATTTATTGGTTTATTACATCGCTCATGACCTTTCCTCATTGTTAAAATAAGAAATGACTGCATATGTTAAATCGTGTCGATGTCGCAGGTGTAAACGCAGCTAAGGATGGCACATTAACATTCATGGTGGGCGGCTCGGAGACAGACTTTAACGATGCGAAATCTATTCTCGAAGCTCTGGGATCTAGAATAGTGCACTGCGGAGACGTAGGCATGGGACAGGCCGCTAAGCTCTGTAATAATATGTTATTAGCCATTAGTATGATTGGCACTGCGGAGGCATTCAACCTTGGGCAAAAGTGAGTGCACCAGCGGTGTGCATGCGCTCGTGATTGTGGTCTTCAACGCAGTCGGTAGTTTTATAGAATGCGTTATATATTTTAGGTTAGGCTTGGACGCCAAAATATTTGCGGATATCGTGAATTCCAGCACAGGCAGATGCTGGTCTTCCGATCTTTACAATCCAGTTCCAGGAATTTTGCCCAATGTTCCCAGCTCGAAGAACTATGAGGTAATTGAATGTGAAAGGCTTCTGCGTGACCCGATTTTCTTTTTATGCCGCGCTGATTCGCAGAAGCAGAATTCCAATCGGAGAAATTGAGATAATTAGGGAAGATAAACGTCGTAAAATTCCAACATTTTCGGTTACAAAATTGATGTAGCTCGCGTAATTTATTTAGAGAACTCTTACAATTTATTCAAGACCGGATAAGCAAAACGTAGTCGTTTCATCGAATTTACTCGAATATCATCATTCGTAATTGATTTTATGCGCACGTCTAATGGGAGCTGTGATGATTATGAAGCTAATAACAAGTTCACACGTGTAGGGCGGTTTCGGGACAACGTTGATGGCCAAAGACCTGGGATTGGCGCAATCCGCCGCGACCAGAACGCAAACTCCGATTCCCCTCGGTTCTCTGGCGCATCAAATTTATAGAGCGATCATTGCTCAAGGATTCTCGGACAAGGATTTCAGCGTGGTCTATCAGTTCCTTAAAGGTAAAAATTGAAAAGACCTGGAAATTTATATTATAAGATTTGTTAAAATAATGTATGTACATTGTCTCGAATGAAGTAAACGAATTTTGTACTTGGTTTTGTCGCAGTATAAGTAAGAACAGTAGGTCGAGTAGGTTCACTCCGTGTCGGAGCCTTTGTTCTTCGTGGCAAACGTCCGCCATGATGTTGATTGCGCAAGCGTGTTTTATTTCAACCGCTTACTAGAAACCGCTTGATAATTGTATAAGTGAAAAAAAATATAAGAAATATATATTAATCTGATATTAATTAAATATTCGAAGCATAAATGTCATGACACATGCATATAAGTAAAAAATACATGCGCATTTTATTTGAATAATAGAAACCGCCTGTGATAATTATATAAGAAATGAAAAAAATATAAGAAATATATTATACATATTAATTAAATATTCAAAGCAAAAATGTCACGACACATTTTATTCATGTATATTTTATTCATTTTATTTATGTATTAATGTAGGGGAGACCCCGGGGCTATGTGTCCACACTTTATGCTTTTTTCGAGTTTACTAAAAAACTAATGATTTGGCTAAAATTTTAATGGTATAACCTTTCAAACTTGCTATAAAAAAAACATAATTAGAATCGTTGATCTTTTAACATTTTAAAGAGGCGAATTTTTTAAATGGACAAGTCAAGCGTAGACAGATAGCCCCATATGCGGGGCTATCTGTCCACATAATAAAAAACACATTATTTATATTAATTTTTATACTTATTTATAATATTATTTATTATTAATATATAATATTGAAAAAACTGCCTAGTCGTTGGAGTCAGAGCAGTAGTAGGCACTCTGTGTAGATTTTTTAACAGGATTCCTGCGTAGAGCTGACTTTTCTTTATATACGGTGGCATCAAACTGATTTTGAGTTCGTTGCAATGTGATGAGTTTCTTTTGTCCCCTCAATTCTTTAATCTTTTTTTTGTAGGTGGGGCCTTTACTTTATCCTCGGCAACGTTTGAAATAGAAAATACTCAATAATTTAAGACAAACTCATTTATTTAACTTGACGTGTATTTTTAAAATAAAAATTTAGTGACGATTCTTGAATCGCAGGATCAAGTAACTGCTCGTAGGTCACTTTTTTACAGTAGCGAGTAAGAGCCCGAACATTTATTCCAAAGTCTAACGCTGTTTTTACGAAAAGATTCTCGCTCGATTTTTATTCTTTTAATCGCTCTAAGTATAATTTTATTGGATATGTCTACCTTGTCCGTCTTAAGGAAAGTATTTCTTTTGTAGTTACGCAGCATTATCTATTAATAAAAGAACAATCCGTCATTGAAGTGTGAAGTGTGGACACATTGGCCCATCAAAAATAGGACAGATAGCCCCGACCATGTTTTTCAGTCTTTAACATGTTGCCAATTTTAGATTATCCGAAATTAAGATTTGACGCTTCTCACACCTGATAACTATATATTAATTAATAATATTATGAATTGCTTACTTTAATTTGAATTAAACTACTGTCGCACAGCAAATTTTTCGACCGTCGAAAAATGTGAATAATTGTTTTCGCTTTTCTTTTAACGTATATAGCGTCTGCGAGAGGCATCGCAAGAAAACAAACAACATTTAAATATCTTACGTAGGACATTTTTCAACTACTTGTTATAATGGTAGAGACATCTGTCTCTTAAAACTTGAGATAGCAGTATAGCCCCCGTAGACAGATAGCCCCGGTCTCCCCTATTAATTTTTTTATGTATTTATTTATTTATTATCTTATTACATAATATTCAAATAGCATTTTTTTATTACTGTATTTATTTATTTATCGGCGCATCAGTTGTATTGTATTTGTATTTATTTAAAAATTTTTTTAAAATAAAATCATAATGAGTAATAAAAGTGGTTATCGATATGTATTTAAAGATTGTGGGATCAAAGGAAACTTTATTCTGATTTCCGAAAGATTCAGAAAGGTTATACGTATTCATTATAACAAATACATGAATACATAAATACGTTAAATACACATAAATACATAAATACATTAACACATTAATACATAAATAAATATGCTATTCGTATATTATGTAATAAGATACATAATAAATAAATACATTTGAAAAAATTAATACATAAATATATTAATACATTAATATATTTAATATGCATTCATGTCTTAATATATATATTAATGTGTTAATATATTTATGTATTAATTTTTTAAATTTATTTATTTATTATGTATCTTATTACATAATATACAAATAGCATATTTATTTATGTATTAGTGTTAATGTATTTATGTATTTATGTGTATTTAACGTATTTATGTATTCGTGTATTTGTCATAATGAATACGTACCTTTCTGAATCTTTTGGAAATCGGAATAAACTTTCCTTTGATCCCACAATCTTTAAATACACATCAATAACCACTTTTATTACTCATTATGATTTTATTTTAAAAAATTTTTTTAAATAAATACAAATACAATACAACTGACGCGCCGATGTATCTGACCAAATGAACTGTCAGATGACAGCCGCCATGTTATTGATTGCGCGAATCGCCATATTCATTTACCAACTTCTTAGGGGAGTGTACCTACTGTTCCAAAAGCTGATGTGTTTTTTTGTATTTTCTATCCAACACCTTAACATCGAACGATTATAATCTGCATTACTCATGCGTGTTCTAAAACCTGCAGAGGGCACCAGTTGATAGGCAGGGGCTAAGCTAAATGATTCCTGTTAGCGGCAAAGTCACTATTGGCTTTAATAACGGGTAAAATTTTATTGAGGTTATAAGACTGTATGTAGGTGTAATATAAAAAATGAAACTATGTATTACTGTGCCAAATAGGCTTGCTCCTACTGGCTGTACTTAATATTTTTCTAATAAAAAAAAATTAATGATTTCTGTCCTGTGGGAATGATCCGTTATTTAGGCTTAACAAACCCATAAATCTGAGTTCAATACACTGTAGGCACTTACATATATTTATACACGCATGCATCCATACATACATTTTTCTGAATGAAAGTTTTATAAACATTTGAAAAAAAAACAAGATAGTCTAATCTGAGAAGAATAATAGAAATTAGAATAATAAAAACAAAAACCCATAAATACCTATTTGATATAAATAGAGCAGAAGAGCTAAACCTCATTTTTCTATTTATATTTTTTACAAAGATAAATAATTTCTGCGAATTGTTAATTTTGTACGATTAGCTTTGATAGAATGGTATTTAAAAATATATTATAAAATTATTTTCTCATTGATAGAAAAGTTTCTGTACCAAAATAAATTTTTATATATTTTTTAAAATCATTTTTCGTTTATAGTACAAGCTGGTATATTAGTACGCTGTATTATCAACGCTCTCCTATCTTACAGTTCAATTCTAAGTTTACTGTTGTAAATAAAACGTTATAAATAGCAATAATGATCTTGCTAAACAATTGTGTCATATATGAAATTTCATCGCATTGCTTCCGTTACTGATTACAGCGAAAGTAAACAAATTCATAAAATACCAGATAATTTAGCGTTGACTAACGTAGTACTCTCAATCTGCTCAACTTTATTACATTTATCATAGTTATTTCTTTTACACGGCAAAATGTTTCTAAGGAGTAGTGTAATTAAAATAAAATCTGTCAAAAGTTAGATTCGCAATTATCGAATCTAATAAGACTGATACGTTATTAATAATAATTAGTATTAACTATTTTTTTAAACATTACCTTACACAAGAGCGCGTAAACCAACGTTTTATTCCATTTGTGTGATTCAATTGAGAAAAGAAAATTCTAATACATCCTGTAAATATTTTCTAAATATTTTCTGAAAATTTCTTGGTGCATACATACGTTGCTTCAGTGCGTCTCTTCGGGATAACATTTTTGGCGCAAATGTCGCGAAAGTTGACACAGTTCAGTTTCTTTTTGTACTCCGAATAGAATCAATGTTACATGTAAAAATAGAAGTTTTTTGACGAATACAAAATTCTGTTTTCCGCGCATTTGTCGAACAAAGGCTGAATTTCTAAATTCATTGCTGAAAATCTATAGTATACGTTACATACGTGTACATACTATAGATTTCCAGCGCTGGAAGTCTATAGTGCACGTAACGTATACTATAGATTTTCAGCGCTGGCAATGAATTTAGAAACCCAGTCAAAGTTACGAAGGTGTCGATGGCGATTTAGCCGACCCTGAGCCGCGCACGCGCTCAGCCAATCGCGCGCGTCCGAATTGCCCCACGTGACGCAAGCGTTCGCTCGCAGAGTGCACCGTGACCGTGCACCGTGCACCGTTGACCGTTGCCGTTGAGTCGTTGACTAGCGTAGTGCGCAGTGCGCGTCCCACCATCGCTGTCGTTTGACGGCTCTTTTTTGTGATTAGGCGAGGACGAGAGGGCAGTGCGGTTCGGTGCGAGTGGTGCGGCCGTGCGGTGCGAGTTCGAGGGTTTCCCCGCTGTCGTTTCCGTGGGTCTCGCGCGAGTCAAGAAAGGATAGAGAGAGAGAGAGAGAAAAGTGGGGACGTAGAACGGGACACGAGAGCGCGTTTACAAAGTCCGACGTCCGACGCCGTCGAGTCGCCGTCCAGTCGCGGAAAGATAATACGGTCGAGTCGTCGGTGACTAGTTTTTCCCGCCGGATTTTCGCGATCTGGCGCCAGCAGCAGCCGTCCGAGTCCGAGGCAGTCGTCCAGGAACGGCGGCGGTCGGTCGGACGTGTCGCCAGTGTGTATAATACGTCACGCACGTGCAATACCGAGTACCGAGATCCGTCGGCTGAGTCGGCTCTCTTGTTGTGTGTATACATATACGAGCGTGTGTCCGTGCGTGCGTCCTCGTCCTGTCCTGTGTCGTGCGTCGTGCGTCGTGCGTCGTGCGTGCGTGCGTGCGTACACCGCTCGCAGTCGGTTGAGTCGGTGTCTCGAGGAACCTCTCTCGTGGATCGAGGAACGGAGGAAAAGGAAATATATTCGGCGAGAGACCGCGTGCGCGTACCCGCGCGGATCAGCATCCCGAGTGCGCGGTGAGCGGCGGTGAACCGCGGCGGAGAGGACGACGCGTTAGCCGAGAAGGAAGAGGAGATTAAAGATGAGCAAGACGTGCGCCCGCTGCGAGAAGACGGTCTACCCGATCGAGGAGCTCAAGTGCCTCGATAAGGTACGTAAAGAGCGGCTCGCTCGATAGGGAGAGATCAGCAGCGAGTTCCCGAGAGTCCGGGGGGAAGCGCATCCCTCTCGAGTTCTGATCTCCCGAGAAAGGAGTGCCGCTCTCTCCCCGGGAAGGAGCGGGAGAGATGTACCGTTCCCGTTCGGCCCCATTGAGTAGGGCTCGGCCCAGTGGCGGCCTTCGCGCCACGCCGGTCGACGGCCTTCCTCCTCGTCGTCGTCCGTCGTCGTCGTCGTCGTCGTCGTCGTGCGTGATGCACGCGTGTTTAACGTCGTGGAACGCTCCGCGCGCTCGCCGATGGGAGCCGTCTACTTGTTGCGTCTCGATACGACGCGGCGCGGCGGACGGAAAGTTTCGTTCAGTTTTATTCAGTTCTGATTAAAAATCGAATGAATGAATATGTATACATATGTATGTAAGTTTACAGAAAAATTGGACAAAACCTGGAAAGTGAAGCCGAGAAATCCACTTGTTGCGCGCCGCGCCGTTCTCGCGACGCGAGAACAAAAGTACGCTTGGCGCATAAAAGGCTGCGAGATATATAGCTCCCCGCGTTCAGCGTGTCAAAAGGATGCGAGGACATTCTGGATGTTGTACGTTGCAGTGATCTCGATTAACTGTATTAACACCCGTTAAAAGCTGTTAGACCGTTACGAGGATATAAATTCGTGTTTGTTTTCAGTTCGAATCTCGAATAAATAAAATCTAAAATAATGATATATTTGAATAAAATCTAAGTACGGTACTTCAAATGGTGACGAGAGCGTGGGACAAATTTGGTATGCCAAATATGGATATCAGAGAGCCATATTTCGAGTGATTTTTAAGCGCGATAAATAAAGAGATACAGGCGAGAAGATAAAGCAAAACGTCTTATCTCTTTCTTTTTTGGTTACATTCACGTTTATTGTCTTGAAGAACACAAGTCTCAGCCTCGATGATTCTGTCTTCGTAATGTTTACCCGGCTTGATTTGGCCCATGGAACGTTCCAGATGAATACAATAATGATAGAATTATTCGATAGAGTTTGGCACTCGCTTTTAAATTTCTTCAAGCTCGCCTAAGCTTCAATAACGTTTACATAAAGAACGAAGTCTATATGGAACTGGATAAATAAGCGCTAAATTGCATCCACGTTAAACGTTCTTTTTTTAGCGCGCATTAACGTAGCAACGTTATTGTCTGGGATTTTATTTTCCGATCGTTGTAGAATGTAGAATGTGTAGTCTCGCTCATGGCATGGCATAGAACGGGTACGCGGCATTTTTTTCGAGATACACGCAGAAACGGAGTGGGAGTACATGGCAGGATGTACCGTTCGCGAACCGATTGCAATGGTTCAACTGAACGTTATAACTGGTATCTATAAATGTAGATTGCGGAAGGCCTAACATAGTTGCATAGCTTTACTCTTTAGTGTATTCCACGCATGAAAAAGTAAATTACAAATTATAGGAGGAAATAACAACGAGAAGGGATATACGAGAGAGTACCTGTAAAATTAAAAGGGCGTATCCGTGCGTTTGTTCTAGTTATATATATCTTTTATTTTATTTTATTTATGTATTTTGTATTTACGATTAAATAATTTCCAAGCATTTTTTAAAAGCAGTCACGAGATGTACAGCACCGACACATTTTGTGAGAATATCACGTTGCTTACGTGTTATCTACGTATGCTAATTATCTACATACTTTGTATTGCATAATCATGTAACGGTATTCTATTATATATCTACTTAAACAAGTACATATGTACTTGTAAAGTATGTCGACTATTCTTCGGGCAATTTTTAGGCACCAAGATGATACTCGTTCTCGTTTAGCTTCCCTCGTTTCTACGAATTCTTTTTTGCCGCCATTAAAAATAAATATCGTTGAAATTTATTTCGCTCTATCCGTCATTCAAGCGGAATGTAGCAAATAATCTCTTGCTTCATTCACTGTATGTACCAACTTCCGCTTCCGTCGAGGATAAGACCTTGAAATGTCTTATTTACGACTCGCGTTTTGCTCAAAACTGTGAAACCGTGAGCGAGTTTTGTGCGGGAAGTGTGTTTTTATCGCGAAAGACCGTGACGTGCAATTCCCATTTACTTCCATTCGCTGTGCTAATTTATCCGACTTTATTCGCGCGAGAGACCAGAGTCTGGAATTAGTCAGCCAATTAAAAAAATTTTAGCTTAGTTTTGCGCTATTTCGATAATTTGCTTTATTCCAAAACAGCTTCATAAATATAGGTTCGTATATTTAGCCACGGAAATGCAGGGAGATATACTCTCGCAAATTAACTACAATTTTAACAGTCTCTTATTTTCAATTATTTACTATTATACGACAGGATTTATACAAGCGAAATTGTATTATTAACAATTTAACTCTGTAGAATTAAAGGATTAACCAATATAGTGCTATTGTACGAGCCCAAGTCCGTTGCATACGTTGAATTAGCATGTTTTTATCTTAAATACGACGAAACATTATTTAGAAAGGATGTCGTGTGTAAAGAATTTATTTTACGACGGAAAAGAATTGTTATTTTATCTACAATTAATACGTCCTTGGTATCTGATTTCTTTTCTCGCGGCCGTTGTCGGGAAGATTGACACATTATAGCGGACCGAAACTTTTTTTGAGATAGATTACAGGATGTACCGTTCTCGTTTAGTTCCGCTCGTCGAGCCGTCCTCAGTTCCATTCGCCGCGATATTTCTCGTCTCGTTTATCCTTACGTTGAATGACCGATACTGAGCGCGGTCTCTGCATACAGAAAGAGAGACGGGAAGAGACTCTTCTCTTCAGTCAGTTTTACGCCGAATCTTTCTTCCATAAGCGCAGACGATAGCTCTCCACCAAAGATTTATCTTTTTTCCTGCGTTAGAAATGAACTTTGGAGTGAAGTGCACGAACTTTGGAATCTCTTACGTCAGTGCATCTTTATTTAGAATAATCCGTTCGCTGTCGCTTTATGGTAATAATAATCGTTAATCTTTATATGTTTATTTACCACGAATAAAAAGAATTCAGATTCCTTCACTCTGAGAAGGGATTTGAATAGTAATTAACTTTGTTAGGTGTTTCTTATCTAACTTTCTTATCTATTCTTACGTATCTCGTCCGGATGTTCGCGATTACACGAATACTTACTATTTATTTAATCCCTAAATGAGAAGCTCACAAGCTTCCACTAAAATTTCAGTTTCTCTAATCAATGAGGAACTACAATTTTATTTTTATTATTTTTCATATGATTACTTTGGCTACATAATATGATATTTATTATAGTATGTATATATATATATGCACATATGCTGTACGTGTTTGAAAAGTATCTTATTTGTACAGTTCGGTACTAAAGGGCTGATAGAAAAAAACTCGTTAGGCGAGTTAACGGGGTTTTTTTAATCGCGTGGGCGGCATTCAGCGCCCGAAAAACGAACTTCGGGCGTTCGAGAGGAGATAGAGGAAGTCAGGATCCTAAATTTGGATGTGTATCATGCCGCACGATCGCTACGTTGGTTTTCTAAATCCTCTCGCGCGTCGTTGCATGCGTCTATCGCATGCTCCATCCATTTTTGGTGTCTCCCGCAAAGAGAATTAGGAGACATTTCGTCACAGCGTGAGGTTTACAAAGGCAAAGTAAAAAAAGAATATTCTGATAAATAACTAATCCATTTCAATCGATCTATTCCTTTAATTAAACTTACCAGAAATTATATCGTAAAATTTTTTAGGGTCTGAAAAAAATTATTTAAATGTTTTTTTATTTTTATTTTTTAATCTTGTCTTATCTTAATCTTAAAATCTTAAAATCTTAATCTTAAATCTTAAAATCTTAAAAAATCTTAAAAAATACTTTGCGAGAGCCTTCCAATTTAGCAATTAATGCTTATACATATAAACTATTTTATGTATTATTTAAAATAGCATATATATTGTCAAAAGTAGTTAGTAGATATCTTTTTTGTTCACTTGGACTACTTGTAAATTACTTTGCATGATTATGCACTTTTACATGTAGAATTGTAGATCGTTGTTTACGCTCGAGTTTACGCCTGTTTCCATCACACGTTCGCGATGTTTCATGAAATTGCGCGGTTGTAAGTTGCAACTGCGTCTCTTTCCCGTCTCCTCGAAGGAACTCGAGGAACAGAGGAGGAAAGAGAAACGAAAGAAATGGAAGAGCGGCGCGATACGAGAAGGAATTGAGACGAGACGCATTACGTTACGCGGTCAACAGACCGAAGACGGATTAAAGTACACGAGGGAAAATTAAGGGGAAGGGTCTAACGAAGGAAAATGTTCGTAGCTAATCAACTTCTTCTTCGCGTTAAACGATGAATTCTTCTGTGAAAACTTGCAAACTGTGCCTTCTGAATTATTTCTCTCTCTTTGAGTTACTTTCTAGTGGTCTAATCAAATCCAATGTAATCCAATCAATCAAATCTAATCTAATCGACTTCTTTTTATTCTGGCAATTAGACGAGAAATCCGTAATTTTAATATTCCGCTTTTTAAACAGATAGATACTTATTTAAGACGCATTTTATTTCTTTCATCGTATGGATGCAACAAATTTTGCGTATTCCATATAAAAGAGTCACGGTCGGTCTCGCTCCGCGTGTACTTGGCGCGAGACACTACCGTGTCTCTTGATATTTTTACAATAGACAGTTATTATATACATTGTTTTTATTAGTATATCTCACGGGTTTTCTTAATTATTGCATTATTCAGTGGTATTGCAAGATACTTATCGTCTTACTTTAAAAAGTAAGAATGATAATGAAAGAATAGAGAGATATTAAAGGAGATATACTTAAGAATATATTTAAATTTATTATATGCTTTTCATATGACTTTTATTTGTTTTTTTTTATTTTTCGTTGTGCAACCCGCATTCAATACGGCACGCGCGGTCTAAGTTATGTCGACCAGGAGCGATTAATTTACGTTCTATTAGTGAAGAGCAGCTACTTGCCGTTTCCCAATCTCCCCTCTTATCTCTCGTGCCTAATAGGTACACGTCTTTTAATCGTAAATATAGCTATTATTATTTTGACCGTAGTCTCGCGAGTATCTCGCTTAATGCTTTGATGTTCTTTCATTATTACTTTCTTTCTCAAATATGTTAAGAAAAAAATGGAAAGAGGAACTCAAAAATTCTATTCTAATTTCTCTTTCTCGTATTTATTATAAACCAAGATTTTCTCATTACGGTATTACTATACTATAATCATATGTTCAAAAATTAAGAAAACCTAGAAATATTAATTATTTCCTAGAGATCTTAATTATCTATATAATTAGAAGTTAATAACGTATATACTGTGCAGCATTATACGTAAGATATGTATGTTAATATCTGTATAATTCCTATAAACAAATTGATTTGTTCGCTTATTTTTAATAAACCTCTGAAAATAACTTTTTTATTCGCGAATGAGGACGGTAATATCATTTGCGATATGAATATGCAGCGTTCAACCTGCAGCAAAACTGCAACGAATTACGAGCTGAGGCTACCCGTTGCGTGGGCTTCGCAACAGGTGGGAGTCGATCTAAACCTGTTGCTTCTCTGTTATGCTTTTCTCGAGAAATTCACCGATTCGAAGAATTCGCGACAGAATACCATACCGTATTGATAAAACGTAGCTTTACGCAACCGAAATATTACATGTTTACGTCGACATAAATTGAAATTGTCACGCGTTTTCGCATTCTTTACGCGCGAACGAAATCATCGGATTATTAATTTTTACTCATTATTATTATTTTTATCAAAATTGCGTGACAATTTACAAATTCGTTATGGCTGCGCAAACTTTGGATACTCAATTTAGTCATATAGCGTTTAATTGACCGCAATGCGACTAAACGACTTCTCACTTTTCTGGACCCGTTGCTTTTCAGTCATTAGGTATTCCTGCTATGCCAACGATGCGGTGCGGCATCCGGTTGTTCCCACCGTCTATTACGAAGGCATGAATAGCGATTACATAGGAAATACACATGGCATGCGATTCTTTAAACACGCGGGAAAAAAAATGGAGCTATTTTTAACGTTACTAGTTCGTTTAATAGTTCTTTCTCTTTGCGGCCTACCCATAGATAAATCAATTCTAATCTATATTACCATCACGATAGACAATTTGTCAGGAATCACACTAACAAGCGAAGAACATGAGACAATTTAGCAATGGTATTCCGCTGGTGGTAACTTCGTAGTAACATAATTTCTAGTCAAACAGATAAGACATAGACCTACTACGAGGTCACATCTAATGGCTTGATAATCTGCTTGATAATTTTGTACCAGGAATTACACGAAATAACAAATAATATCTCGATATTTTATTTTTAAATAATAATTTAGTATTTTTCTGTAAAGCTATATATAGATACTAATTTAGATGGATCTACTGAACAGTGGATTTTTTTATCAATTTTCTATTCTACCGATTGAATATTTAAAATATTTTTATTGGGTTTAATTCCATGATTGTAATCGATGTAAATATTCAATCAAGTAATTTGCATTACGTTTGTCACGTAACGTTCAATATCCAGCTCGTTAGAAAGGTACGCGAGATCGGTTGTCATTGTTCCACCGATTACCCCCCTACTCGACAATTCACTACGTAGCCGAACTTTCACTTTCGGCGATAATATCGATTTAAGCGCCATTCTTCCTTGGCTTTTCGACGAAAATATACTTCCGCGCGGTTGATGTAATCCCTTCTTTTTAACGAGCAACTCAATCATTACAAGGAATTTCGTACAGCATGGTTTGGCTTTTTACTTTCATAATAATTACTATAAATACGGTATTTAATATAAAAAGTAATAGATATCTTTTAGAAATAAATTGTTTACGTAATTATATCTAGTCCATAATGTAATGAGCACCGGATGCTGTTTGGCGGCAAACAAATCACGAAGTTTTATCTTATCGCAAGTCATCGACGATAAGAATAATGTTATAGAGCACTCGAGTGCGACCATTATCGGATTCTTGAGTTTTTTATGCGTATCGGGGCATTAAATCGCTTTTCACCTAAGCGCATAATTAAGGTCATATCCCATAGCGCCGTCGCGCATTTAACGCCGAGCGTATTCAAGAGATGTGAGCGGTTTTGCCGCGCGCGCTGACCGCTCTCTTCTTAATCCAGGACACCGTATACACAGCAACTATAAATAAAATACCTCTTGCGAAACAAGAGCCTTGCACAGGCGAAAAACATTCCGAAATCGGATGAAAGTGCTCGGTCAAGAAAGCCAAGTACAGCGTTATTCTCCCTATGCAGATTTCTTATCAGGACTGGTGCGGTCGAACAACTCTGTATTACATTATAATCTTGCAAACAAGCAAGCCTATGCATAACCACGTTTGCACGCAATATAATAGTGTACAAAATAATTTAATTGTTCTTTATTCGTAAAATTTCATTTTTGGCACGATGGAAAATAGAATTATCTTGTAGGCGCAATTTGAAATGTGTTTCTGTAAATTTTTGGATATCTGATTCATCTTCGTGTCTACTTACTCTTTTTGTACGATTAATTTCAGCGCATACTGCAATCTTTTCTAAGCTGTGAAGCTTTATTGCAAGATATGTATCAAATATGAACGTTAAAATATGAGATCAATTTTTAACCACAGGCATACCTGTGTGTCCAACAATACAGTCGTGTTTGTTACAAGCATAACATGTATCTTGCCGATCGCGCGATACAAATAAGGTACCGGTTGCATTCATTACCAGTCGCATTCCGACATTGTCTCGTGAATTGACACCGGTGACCTCGTCGTCTAGAAATCGAAACGTGCCGCGCTTCGAAAAAAAAAGAAATTCCGCGCCGACAATGTTTTATTTAACACTGCTATGTTTGCTGGCCCTTTACGGAATTAAGAGCGAAAGTGTTCGATAAAACTCTTCTTCGTGATGCTTCGATCCTGCAATGCACGATTGAAATCGTGCTTTTGCTTGCCGCCTACTCGATTTAACCTTTCATTCCAGTTAAAATAAATGCTGATGTTATTGACGCGTAATTATTGACTTTTTTTTAAATGAAAATAATTACATCTATGTTGATATTTGTTAAAAAGGAATATGATTTTCTCTTTTCTAATTGTAACAACAACTTTTCTAACAGTTTTCTAACAACTTTTTTAAGCAGTTATTTATAACTATAGAGAAGCTTGGTTACAGCTGGACGTTTAGTCTACTGAATAGTTATAGATTATAGGTTATAGTTTACTGTATATGAAGACTAGTTTAAAGGCTCGCAAAATTGTTTTATGTATCCGCTACCTTTTGTCCTCGCAACTATTTTCTAACGTATGCGGCTTTCGAAAGGATCATTAAAACACATTGCGGTGTGCCTTCAGCTTCCTGCTCGCGATGCGATTTTGCAACGAAGGAAGTCTTATGAGAAAATCGTGTGCTACTAACGATTGTAAAACGTATAAGAGAATAGCTAATGAGCATATTTCTTCAAGTGACTCCTTGAAATCCTTGAAATGTATATGTTTTCGTTCCAATTCAACACTAAACTATTTTTTGCTTTTTACGCCAAAGGATATTTAATAATTTATAAAAGCTACTAATTTTCCATCCTCCAACAAGGAAGTTGCACAGTAGACTCATTTCATAGTAATGAATCATCTCGTGTTTCGAGACTATCAAGATCGAGTTGTCGGGGACTGCGTTCTCTCGCGATCTATAACCTTTGTCGATTCCTGAGAACGGCCTTGCCGATTGCCTCGATACGACTACGATGACCTTCGATTGTCTAGATTAGTTTAATATATGGCTTTACGCGATGAATAAAGCCGTACGTGTGCTTCGTCCAGCTGCAACAAAGCTTCTTACACTCTGGAGAATTAAATTCATGTTTTCATAAAAAAAGCAATCGCCTTAATTTTATTTTTTTATAACACAGCTTTTTTATAACACAGTCGACTTGAATCTAAATTCAGCATGACTAAGGATATAAGTTTGAGATGATAATGTAAAAAAAATATCGACGAAGTATAAGAAGTCACAACATTTTTAAAATTAATATAATTTTTTCGATATATATTGCTCAAAAGAACCAATTCCTATAATATTGTAAATTAGGAAATATGTTACAATATAATAACCAAACATTTTAAAAAATTAGAATTATATATTATATATGAATTTGTAAGTTCGTGTAACGAAAAACAGAGATGTATACTGTAGAATATATTTAATCAATTTAATATCAATTACTAAATAAAATATAAGCGCCGTACTTGCCGTTCAATATATGATATTCAACTTCTTGGAGGGATTATCGTGAAGTATATTACCAAATCTAGGATTAAATTGCAAACTCATCAAGAGAACTCGTATTAATCTTACCGTAAGCTTCGTAATAACGTTTCGCACATCATCATGCCGGTTTGAAGAATCTTAACGTGTCTCGTAATGTTTGCGAGAGAGATTATGGGAGGATGATGATACGCACAGCTGCTAGATT
Source organism: Temnothorax nylanderi (assembly GCF_030848795.1). Taxonomy (NCBI): domain Eukaryota; kingdom Metazoa; phylum Arthropoda; class Insecta; order Hymenoptera; family Formicidae; genus Temnothorax; species Temnothorax nylanderi. The sequence continues at coordinate 48,498 of NW_027249094.1, read as the reverse complement.
GCAGCAAACGTATTTGGTTAATGCCCGTTGCACTGTACCACGTCGTGAAAGCCATGTATCTTATTTATCAATGGCATATCGGGTATAACGTGACAAGGTTGAGTTGCCATTTCAAGAATCTAACTAAATGTAGTTTAGTCTTTTCGAGATGAAAGGGTTATAATAGATGCACTTTTAATACCGTTAAGCAGTCCGGAGAATTTTATCTCGGGTATTAAACGATTGTATTTCTTACTTTTATCAGCTCGTATATAACTCCGCGAATTAGGTCGAAATACATTGTTATGTTATTTACCCATGATTCTCTCGGAACAAAACAGCGAAGTCGTTAATAGTGACTTGCGAGGTCATTGGTCATAGCTAATGAAATAATTATCTTCTCTATATGTGTAGGACGGAATATTCGAAAATGTTGTCGCTGGTCTTGTTCAGAATAGGATAACTCATTTTTGTTTGTTTATTAATATACAATTTAATTTATTTTATTTTGGTTGAAACGATTTTGTATTACTGTATGCAGTTATTAACCCTTCGTCAGCAATCATGTTTTTACTAATTTGTCGTTCGGGGTCGTTGTTCGAACACGCATTGACAGGAACCGGCGTCACCGCGGCAGCGAAACTTTTCTACCATAAACTTTTTTTTAGGGGGGGGAAGGTACCAATCACCGCCTCCTTCTGTGCGAAAAAATTCAAGAAAAAAATTTCGCTTGGGTCTTAAAAGCCTTATTGCTGAAGGGTTAATAATGGTTTGAAAATTCACGAATAATTTGGCTAAACGTTTCTCTCGGTCTGCTATATGCGCCATTTAATAATAGGCGAAAACTTTCAACAGACTTGAAACTTCTTTCTATGATAGCTAAATTTCTAGCCTAATATTATGTTTTCTTCTTTTACTTAGAGAAAAGTACGCTTCCACACGAAAGTTGTAATTAATTTCGGCGGTTAAACATCGAAGAATATCTCATTAAGAGAGAAAGATTACTGCGAAAAATCGTGATAATTGCGCCTCATTAATGTCACACGATTATCTGTATAAGAAATTAGATTGCTTTCATATCGATATCATATTATTATGAAATATTGACAGTCCATAACATTGCGAATAAGGACGCAAGATATCATTGTCGTGCCGTAATGTTATCACCGCTAATAATACCAATCGTTACTTATCGCTGACGTTCATTTCCCACAAGTGCAGTGCAATAAAACTTTATGTGATGAAATTATTTTGGTGAAAGTAAATAATTTATAAGCATATAAGCTCTAAAGAATGCGTAGAAAAATTAAGTAGGATACACCTCGGTCTCAATAAGATTCGTAGAAAACAGACCCTTTTAATATTTATAGAAGCACTTTTGTAATACTTGTTGATGTAACCGCCGAAAGCGGTTGATGACGAAATACGCTGCACATAACATTATATCAGATTGTGAATCGGATCAGGTTTTATGCCAATTGAAATTCGAAAATTCGAGCGTTATATCAAGCATTTTATTTATTTTTTTTTCCAATTTTCTCCGCGCTGCGTGTGTTACGCAATTGCGTGAACCTGACAAACCGACGTGTAATGTCAATAACAACATTTCCTTGTTCCAGATATGGCACAAGCAGTGTTTCAAGTGTCAGGGCTGCAGTATGACCCTGAATATGCGGACGTACAAGGGTTTCAACAAACAGCCATATTGCGAGGCGTAAGTATAAACGTTATATGTCTTCGTACTTGACTTCTCGTCTACGTGATTGTGTGTACCTCTCGTGTCTCTGACGAAATCCGCGTTCCACTTTATTGCAGAAAGTCGACCCATGAAAACGGCTGTTCGGCGAGCCGAATTGTTTGTCGCGTTCTCTTTTTTTTTCTGTCGTATACCGAACTGCTTTACGCAACCAAGTTAATCGCGGTAATTCAACACTTATTGGCGAGAGCTATTGTCTGGAAAAAAATTATAATGAAGCGCAAAATGCGTGAACGAGTTCATTTTTTGCGTTTAATTTCTTGCACTTTATATTGTAACGGAGAGTGGCTATGAGTTTTATGTATTTTTTATGACTATTGTCATAATATTTTAATATGAATTTAATTTCTCCAATTCAACATATCATATACCTCCATCCTTGTTCATTTAATCTAAGAATTCGCGAATTATCTCCGTAATTACTGACTACTTGAGAAGAAACATACCGTTCGCGCATTTAAGTGCCATAAACGTCATCCTCGTGCAGCACCGAGTAGGATCCGAACGCGCTAAATGTTTATTCAAGATCTTTAAACGCGCAATTTGATTTCGCTGCGAATACGCTCGGCACTCATGGGAAAGGAAATGCAACATCGGTATTAGCGATGCTAATGGCACACGCACGCGCCTCGCAGGCTCCTTGATGCACGCGTAGCAATAACGCGACGTTTAATATCCGGCGAACAAACGGGCTGAGAGGACTCTCGCCCCGCGAGAAGAGCATACGAGAGGAAAATAGCTGCTCGCTCGCGCTCGGTTCGCGCGATTGCGAATCTCCGATGGTTAAACGCATACCAGGCGTGTCGACGCAGCGAAAGAGCGCGCGCTCGTGCGGTCGCGGGATAATGCTGAATGCACGGCTGTGTCGTGCCTCCTCCGGCGTGGATCCTCCTTTCGGACGCGGCGAGGACTTTTAAACGCGCGCGCGTGTCCTTTCACACGTCGCCGGTAGCGTAACGCTTTGCATAAGCAAGCTCCGCCTCGCGTGTCCTGCTCATACGAGAGAACTCCGCAGAATAAATATCATTTTCTACGCCTAGAGTCACGAGTCCGTTCCGCAGTGACGTTTCGCGTGTCTGCTCGTCTCGCAAATTAAACGCGCTTTCATCCAAATGAAGAATTAAACTGGAAAGCGACGGCATGTCACTGTCTACGTTTGAATGCATCACATTTTCTTCGTTCTGCTGTCAGCGGCGTCTATCAAAGTAATATTAAACAGAAAAATTGTAGGTGATGTCTTATAACGTGTATCTTTCTACATTAGAAATAAGTTCGAACGCACTCTTGAGCAGGAAGGATATGCATTTAAATTTGAATATAATGAGTTAATTGAGAGATCATGCTCGATCAAAGCAACGTAATAACTGATCGACGAAAACCAGTTTTGTCGCGGCTATTCCTGTTCTACTTGATTTTATATAAACATACATATACATGTGTACACATGTACATATACAACCCGGAAAGATTATAATTTAGCTTTTAATTAATACTACCGACGGATCAATATTCCTCGTGGTTATTTTGCTTCGTAATGAGAAAAATAAGTCGCTGCTTATTTCGAGGAATACGACGAAGTATCGAGTTAATCATTGGGAGTGACTAAGAGATTTCGTCTTGTGACAGCCGTTTACTTATTATTCCAATAAAACTGGTAATAATTATAAATTAACTTTCCTGTCGCAATCTTTATAGTACTGTTTTAAATAAAGTAAGAAAAGTCACGGTTTGAACGTATATGAAAATTGTATGAGATAAGACGAAGAAAAACCGTGTAAACAAAAACTGTAACGATAATGTTTATCTTAATTAGGATTTCAAGTGTCTTGTTAAACGTGAGACATTCGACACGATTTGAAAGTAATTAGAATCGTCGGGCGACACAATGAGATTAACTTGACGTTGCGGTTAATTTCGTGGCCCCGACGGATATTAATTGTACTTTTTTGTGCAATGGGAGGTCCCGAGAGGAAGCGTGTAGAATCTTCTAACGTTTTCTTGCGATAACCTCCTGACATCTTTTTATCAACTTTTTCGGCATCGTTCATTCGTTAACGGAATAACTTTCTTATTATACTTATCTGTCGATTAGAAATAAAAAATTTTTATAATTCAAATTCAGGTTCTTACATTTTATAGACAGAATTATTTATTTATTAAAGATGTTTATACATTATTTTTGCATTACAGTATATTTGCCAATTTTAAGACAAAAGTAACGAACCAAATTGACTAAATAAGGATTGTGATATTATTTTTTAGACACTTAAAGTCTTTCCTTGATCGTGATAGAGATTAAATTATCTCGATGACGCGCTAATGGATCACTCATATATAATTTCCTGTGTTTTAATCTTTGTGATTTGACTTGCTGTTGACGACAATCGGACGCGCTGCGGTTTCTCGCTGCGCGTCTTTCGTCTCCTCGTATCGGTATGCCACGTTACACCGAGAGATATGTACGTCCGTGACTCGTACAGTATTCCGGTTGTGCATCGCGATGACGAAATCTCCGAGTCGCGATTCGAATCTGCATTTCTCTCTTCTTACGTACGGCCCCTCTCTTCGGCGCTTATATGGCATATAATATGCTGCGTAATGACAAGTAATTCGCTCGAGATGCTTCAATCCTTTTCTCGGCGAGAAAGCGTCATCCGATACACTCAAAAGGGGAACGCGAATGCGCGGTCCACAAATGGAGAAAAAGTTTTTGATCGATTATAAAGTTGTCGTAAATATTAAAAGACCACCAAATAGGACACTGCTACTTACAATTTGAAATTAATTTGATAAGTAATTGCAAAAGTCTTATTTAGGAATTTCGAAGCAGTTTCTGCAGCTTATTTTTGTTGATATTCAAACATTCCTGGCTCGCGCGCGCTTTACATTAGCCACGCTCTAAACATTTATGAAATAAATTTAGAGTCTTAAAATACGCACACGTGATTTATCACATAAATTGGTTAAGTTACGTTGTAAACCATTAAATTTCAAGCTACGAGCTATCATCCGATTAAAAAGATACGACTTTTCGATAATTTACTTGAGGCTATTATGTGTCATTTTAAGCATCTCGCATAGACGGTCGTTGCATGTTATTGCTTAGAAAGTTGCTTACTTGACGTAAAGCCGCATTTATTATTTGCTCGAGGCATTTGTGCCTTTTTTGAGATTGATTAAAGGAAATGGGCACAAAGTCAACGACTCTGCGGATGATGTTTCATCGAGAGAATTTCGTATTCTACGTACATCGAGCAGCAGTATGTGTCAGCGATGCGTGTCGAATCAGACGATGCACTGAATAAGTAAAGCCTAACACGTGTGGTTCATTCATACGTCTGGTTGCCTACCCCCTTTATCTCTCCCTTACGCCATAACTTTATCTCTCTCGCTCATTATCTTGCCCCTATGCGAACCAACCTCAATTCATTCTCAATTTATTTTTCGCTCCCACATTTTATGCAGTTGTATAGTTACTTAATTTCTTTGCAGTAGTTCAAACATTTGAATATAATAGCGAGTGAGTACGTCGCTTGATAAAATGAACTCCCATCCCAATTACGTCTTGCGTCATTTCAAACAGATTTGCCATTTTAATAAAATACATTATAAAATTAAAAATATCTTTGCACATTTACAAAATTTTATGAACTGAACACTTGTTTAATGCAACTAGTGGAAATAATTAGTTTAACAACTGTAATCATTGCGGTAATGCAATTTAATGATATTGTTGAGCATTAAATGATAATTGTAAGCATTTTTATCATGTCCCCTTAATTCTTACATTTATTTAAAGCGACTCGTTACTAGTGCAGCCGTGATTTGGGATTAATTTCGAAATTTTGTTTCTGGACATCGTTCGTCTATTTGAGATTTTCAAAGAGGAGTATTGCGAATTAAGTAAAGTGGTCTCTTCACGGATATAACGTTACGATTAAATAAACACGTGTTCTGGGCTCTTTTACATACACGCTTCGCCGACACGCTATACATATACGTCGAATTAAGCGCTCTACCGGATAGCAGAAGAGAACACGTGTGAGATCCGCTTGCGCATCTTTTTTCCGTCTTGCCTTTCCTTACTCCACATTTGTGTTTCCTCTTCGTACTTTAGACTTTTGTCTTGCTATATTGCAGGCGCGAATATCAGAATGTACTTTCTTAAAGTAGAATTTTTATATTAAAAGCTTATTTTTTCAAGATGTGTTAAATTAATCCATTCTTGCATAAATATTTATGCAGGAAAATTGCATTTAATTAATTTTTTATTAGACATTGGCTCCAAATTTGCTTAAAATTTATATTTGAGAGAAAAAGCTTTTTTAGACACTCCGTTGCATTGTATTTCCTTCTCCGCTTTATGATTTTCTTATGTTTCTCGAGTCATATGCTATTTTTATATGTAGGTAGTCATGCCTTCCTCCTAAATTTCAATAAAATCGTACGAATCATCTGCGACTGTCGTTGGGTCACCGCGAATGACTCATTTCCTTCGACGACGATCGTTTCTATGTAGAGGATGTTACTCGTTTGCGTCTCACGATAATCCCGCATGTGGTATTTAACCACAGATTGGTCACATTTTCTTACATTCATACATAAAAGGAGAGAGGTTGCTTCGAGTTTATTGGTGTGAACAGAAAATATACGCTCATCTCTCGATGATCTGGGATCTGGGTCGTGTGTTAATTTTGCAGAAAGAGCAACTGGGTTTTTTGTACACAGTCGCGTCAATTTTTTACAATCGTGAAATTTTTCTTGAACAATCCTACATCAAGTAATCATAATGTTATCGTAATATAACGTGAGGTTGGACAAATTCTTGTTTAATCACAATACAGTTTAGCATTTCGTTAAAAATGTTTATATTTTTACGAAAATATTTAGTTTGGCTTTAACTGTTATCATTTATTTTTAATCTACTATTTTTTTACAGCGACGTGATTATCCTTTTACATGTACATACATATTTTTTATATTTTATTTCTATATTCTCTTATGTTATTATAGACTTTAAAAATATTTAAAAATATATTTTTTTTTAACATATCTTATTCATATCTTTACGCTCTGGTTACAACGCTATACCTGAATATATTTGGAAAAATGCGGCGACTGCTTTTAACAAAGTATAATGCAATGCATAAACGTGCCCATGTCGAATCGTATTTGGCAGTCGTTCGCCTCGACGGCGAGCAGATGGAACAGGAAATGCCGCCGACTGTCACGTCGCACTTTTAGCTTGGAACAATTTAACACAGCTAGTCGTAAAGGGGTGCCCAGCCTAGCGTGGCCTGTCTGCATGTCTACGGTGAACCGACCTTGTCCCACAATGCATCCACCTCTGGACCCCGCCGTCGCTGCGGGCGTATGAAATTTTCGCAGCGCATTATACGAAGTCCGTGCACGGGGGGGGGGGGGCAACGTACGCACCGTACGCACCAAGATCACTCGCGTTGAAAATCCGCGATTAAAAGTAAATCACTATGAACGCGCGTTCACATCCGGTATTTATCTCTTTTGCGTAACACAGGACGCGCGATTTACGCGAATCGCGCAAAGCGAATCGGAATGAGCGAGTGGCATGTGAGTTTCCAGTACGATTTCGAAAGCGAGTGCGTAAAGCTCTTTTCACAAATTACTTACATGAGATTTGCGTTATTACGTCGGAAAGGGAGAGTCGCTAGATTCTTTTAAACGCGTGTACCTTTCCTTTTTTTTTTTACTGAATTGGGAGATGCAAAACGCCGAGCATCGTGTTACTTTGAGAAGCGAAGTAGTCTTGAAAGTCAAGATTCGTGACAAACTTACGTCTATGATCTTCAGTATACGTATCCTTATAGGTCTATATTATCAGGTAAAAAATTTCTAAATAGTTTCATTGTTTTACGTTGAGAATGAGGAAAGTACATTGAACTTTCGTAAGGCAATTTTCTGTTGAGGAAATAATATCTCTTCTGAAAGGTTAACATTTGCAAGTAAGACTCAACGCCAACTCAACGCAGAGAATTACGCCTGTTTATACACCGTACAATTTTCTACAGTTAATTAAATCACAAAGTAATTGCCGATTACGATAGGAGTGATATTTCTTAATCGCACAAATTATAGACCATAAACAGGCGCCTAGTTTCGCTAACGTCGGCTAAATTTAGCTTAATGTACTTTTTATTTCTTTTTTTGTATTTTGATTACATAAATTATAATTATATAATATAAATAATATAATTATTTATATTAAATATAATATAAATAATTATGTGAGGCATTTTACTACATACATTGAAATTATCTAAAGAAATCTTGTACCGTATTTAAAAAAAGTTATAAACGTCCTTTAATATTTTTACATTTTAAAAATATATCTACCGTCTCAAATATAATAATTAGATGAGAAAAGGACAAATTTTGTAGTACTTTTACAAGACTTTCCAAGGCTACAATTCATGCAATGTCTATCTTTCTCGGGCGTTTTTATGCTCTTTTGTCTCGGCCTTCGTGAGAATTTCTAGAATGCGGACACAGGTACGGCTTCGCTTTGTCGTCACGATTGACGTGCAGCAAGTTCCGAAGCCATCCGAGACTTAACCACAGTAACGGAACCCAATAGACCCGCCCTGAGAAATTTCTCCCGCGGCAAGAAACATTGCGCGAGACTTTACAAACTGTGTTCGCATCGATGTAATATCGTACGTAATCACTCTTACGAGAAATGCGGTTTTGAGTCTTGCATTTGCTGCTATTTATGTTACTTCTCTGTTCGTACCTACCAATAATAAGAGGAAAACACCTTATGAAACTTTATAAAGTTTGATAGCGTATAATTTAGATGTTGAAATCCTTGGTTTTTAATCAAATCAGGATAAAAAAGATTGAAATATAAAAATAAAATATTTTTTTTTAGTTTTAACATATTTAATAAATCAATTGGCATTTAAATTTCAATTCTTGCAGATTTATTCACGGCATACGTTAATAATGTAGTAGACATCAAAAGGAAATAAGAGAAAGTTAAATTTATTATGAATTTTTTATAATAAATTGATATAATAATTCTGGAATTCTGTATTGATTCAATAAAAAAGATGACTCGAAATTTTTCAAGAAAAGAGACGACTATAAACAAAGAGCTTCGTAAGTCATAGAACATAGAATATATTTGCTGTTTAAATTTGTCGTTTATGTTAACAAATCGGACAACCTTTAAACTTATTGCCAATACAACTAAAGTATTTAATGTGTATAATAATATGTATGGTCATTGGTCAATTATTCGTTTAGCAAACGATATTATGATTCTTGGCCGTAATTTATCGATACCGTCTCACTGCTGCTATTCGACCGGTGTGATAACCAGGTGCAACAGATGTTATCCTCTCCAGTACATTGGTGGTACTTATGTACGTAGTATTCGATAAATCAAGCATGCAGTGTCGCGTGATGTAGACAAGTAATCCGGAGAAGGTTCGCTGAACAATAAAATCTGAAAGATATCTACGAAAATTTCTATCAGCCTGTCATTTGGTCGGTATTTATAATGTCATCGACAAACAATTTAAATGCAATTTTGTCTATATCATATTCATAAAAGAAATATTTGAATTCTTATACCACATTTGTGTCCATTTCTACCAATGTAGATTAATTTTAATCTCGGTTTAACTTACTTTTTATTTCTTTCTAATTCTTAGGCTCAGTTTCACAAGTGTCGGTTAACTTTGAATCTTAGATCAACTCACTCTTTATCTCTTTCTAAGGGGGACATTAGAAGGAGATGAAAAGGAGTTAATCTAAGATTAAAAGTTAACCGACACTTGTGAAACTGGGCCTTAGAACTAGAAGAAGATCAAAGTAAATTAAACCGAGATTAAAGTTAATTTACATTGGTAGAAATGGATATTAATGTATTAAATTCCACGACTACGTATTCAAATAAGATTACGGATCTTTTCTTAAATGAATACTCGGTGTATTGCGTATCAGATGCGTCATGACTCTACGAGTGATTTAATCATCTACACTCGGATGAAATGCTTCGCGTTATTTTACTCGCGCCATATGTTATATTGGCATTAAAACTCCCACATTTTCCGCTTAAGATACACCCTGAGTGCGTCAGAAAAATTCGATAAATATATTACGGACGTATATCATAGTACGTAGACAAGCGTTTGTTAAGAGATTAGTCATCGCGCATACATATATATGTGGTTAAATGATTCGATGAATCACTTCGTTGCGTATTAATCGTGAACAATGTGATAGTCCGTGGATCTCTGAGAAAAAAAAATTGATTGTGTACATTGCACGTATATTTGTGGATTTGTTAAAAGCCTTGAAAAAAAATGTGTTCTATTTTTAGGATTATTTAGACGCGTAAATTAAGTTAGTTAATTTTTATTTTTAATATTTCATGAATAAATAATTCTTGCAAAAATCTTGTTCTTTATTAAATGTAATATAGAGATATTTGACATTTAGAGGCTCACGCCGTTTTATCCTGTGTTAGCCAATCTTTATAAATCTTTTATTATAATTCTATCATATCTTTATCTCGGTTAGATTATCTGAAAAATTCCGAGTTGCGTATTATTGTTATCTCTTATCATATCTACTTATTATGTTATTACCTGTATCTGCCGTATAATAATTGGAAACGTGCAACAGAAGTCGTACGAGAAGACGCGGGGCGTATATTGTTTTCCAATTTTCCTTCGTCCACGGTCGTTCTCAACGTTAGTTTTAGCGGACCTCTTTTTTCCACGCTAAATTCGAGGAACTCGGATGCGCATCGGTCGACAGGATAATTCTTGCTCGCCGAGCACGTAACAATGAACTATCCCTCGTCTTCTCCGAACAAAGAGAGTCAGAGTGCATGCCTTATTATTCGTGCACGGTGCGCCGGAGTATTACGTAATGGCGTGGCACAATTACCGGGTCAGACAACGCGCCGTATATGGGAAACGAAGTCGTGACACAAATCTCGATTGCGCCTCGCGCGTATACGCCAGACACAAAGACAGTTAATACTCGTACGTTATTACGTGCGATTTATACAAATTACTTTCGACAATTGTTTTACACGCACGATCCAAGAACACGATTGATTAGCACCGCGAAAGATGCAGTTATTAAAAATATATTTATTTAAGAAGAAAGAGCAGTCTCGCAGTTTCATTTAATTTATAACAAAAAATATAGTATTCTTATATATAAATAATTAATTAAAAATTAAAAGTTTTACGTTTACCCAAACAAATGAGTTTAGCACATGAAACGTGATAGAAAGTTATAACAGGTAACGGGTTAACGTACCGAACATTTCAATTTATCAACACAATGCAAAGCGTTTCCTTAATTGCGCCAGCACCGGCATTTTTAATGCGGATCGCAATACGATACTGTTGATACGTTCACGCGTGTTACTGAAATTGCATTCTCACGCGTGTCATTTATTGCACGTAAGTATATCGTTATGCGTTCACGCGCCGATTTCTATCTCGTTAAGTAAGTACCGGACAGTTACCTGTGCCGCGATTAAAGCAGTCGAGTACCCGGTTAGAAAGGTTTCTATCGAATTTCACTCGGCTCACCCGGTTGCTGGTCAATTAATAATTATCTTTATTCTACGTTAACACGCGTCGTGTACGACAAAAAGCGTTTTACGCATGCGAGGCGAATTATCCGCTTAAAATAGCTCGTTTATGCACGCTCAATTCGCCAGGATATGTTAATCGCGCGGCGGTTTCAGAATATATCGTACCTCTTGCCTGCCTAATTAATAAGTTCTTATAATTACAACGTGTTCGGATACGAATTGTTTGTCCAGAATATCAAATCGTCTAAATAATAATTACTTGTCGGGCAATAATTTAAAATTGTTGTCACAATTAGATATTTCTTATCATTTCTACAATATTTTATTTTAATGTATAGATACGTGTTACTATTTTAATTAATGTTAAAATACTAAACGATATCAAATGAAAAACTATTTCACTTGTACGGATAATAGATTAAAGTTTTTAAAACCAAAATTTATCCTCCCTAAAAAAGAGATTAACTAGTTTAAAACTTTCTAGCAAAAAAAGGCCACATATATATATCAGTTATATAAATTTCATGCGTTTAATTTCCGTAAATTTTTATGCAGGTGCAGATAATACTGTTTCGTAGAGTAGCGATGATAGCAAAGAATTCAAGTATCACGTTATCACGTGTGCAAGGCACACGTTAAGCGTGTTGTACGCGTTACGTGATGTAGGAAATACGAATTTTTCGAACTCAATCGCGTAACCGTGACGTCGACGAACATATAAATCCGCTTTATGCTATTTTCTTCCTCGCGCCTATAATTAGCTATCATAATCGACGTGCTGCACGAAGGATGCTCACGATAAGACTGACGTCGTTGACCGCTTGTCGTTCACTTGTAACTTGCATTAGTCAGCGCACTTCCACGTTTCCTTTGTGTAGGAGGTCGCCCCGGGGGAATCCATGTAAAATAATGCGAGAAGCTCGTATATGTGAGGTATTCTCGCTAAAGAGAGAGAGAGAGAGAGAGAGAGAGAGAGAGAGAGAGAGAGAGAGAGAGAGAGAGAGAGAGAGAGAGAGAGAGAGAGAGAGAGAGAGAGAGAGAGAGAGAGAGAGAGAGAGAAAAATAAACGCGAAACTGAAACTCATGTGAAATACGACATACCGGGTGTACCGAAACGGTGCTTTAAACTCAAAGTGACTTGCAGCTCTTGTCCGGCAGGTTTAAATGTACCGCAAATAATGTATATCCCCGCGCTCTTTAACGTTGGTCAGATAATTTCTCGCAGAAACGTCGTTCCTTGTCAGTGACAAAGTTCTTATCTTTCTCGGTAGACACATACCAAAGGCCAAAGCCACCACGATGGCGGAGACACCGGAGCTGAAGCGTATCGCGGAGAACACGAAGATACAGAGTAACGTCAAGTATCACGCCGAGTTCGAGAAGGCGAAGGGGAAGTTTACGCAAGTGGCGGACGATCCGGAGACTCTCAGAATCAAGCAGAACAGTAAGATTATCTCGAATGTCGCTTATCACGGCGAACTTGAGAAGAAGGCGATCATGGAGCAAAAGAGGACAATGACCGGAGAAAATGGCGAGCAAATAGGTAAGAACTTTTCAACGGTGCGTTTGCGTGTATATTATAAATGTTTTCTTTCTATTACTACTATATCGTGTTTTTTTTTAGTTTAAAAAGATGTAATTAAATAATGGGAAATATAACCATACGTTTTTGTTTCGGATATTTTATTGTATCGTTTTAGACTGTAACAAATAAGCGTGTAAAAAACTTACTGTCACAAGCTTAAAAAGATCATAAGCTTGCTATGGCAAAGTTTGTCGCGTGATTTTTGAATTAGCTTTGGGAAAATGTCATTGATTAAAACGTAATCTGTAATTTGATTAAACGGTTGGGAATACCTTCTTTTTATTTATATATATATCGGTGTATTTTACAACTTATACAATTTTTTAAATAAGTTATGTAACTTTTCGTCTTAGATCATTCTCTATAAGTAATCATACATATAATACCAACGATTTTAATCATATATAATCACATGTTTAACTTTTAACATCTCAACTGTTGATTAACGAAGATTTACGTAATGGTATCTATGTAATCATTAAATTGCAGATTATACATTATATGTACGCATCAATATCTGTGGATTCGTTATGTACTAATATATGGTTTGCATTTCGTTTAAAGTTGTTTATACATTAAGTATAATACATACGTATTGCTGCAATCCATCCACCAAAACGGCGTGAAAATCGGACAAAATTCAGACGGACCCTTATCATTTTTGTTTCCATCTTTCATGATTCATTAGTCATCACGTCACTCGCCATACCGTTCGTGGTGGGCAGATCGCAGATCGCTTCTTGTTGAACGTATCGCTAGCCTTTCTTTCGTGCATTGTTGATATAGAGTACGTAGAGTACACAGACGGTACGATTGCACCTGCGTCGAGCATAAACGCCAATCCGCCGCCTGCAAGGACGGCGAATTCGCCGGTACAGAGGACACCAGGTAGGATCGCCGATTACGATCCCCTTAGCGAAGCGAGGCCGAGCCCCTATTCCGCAAGGCAAGCTGCCACCACTGTCATTTATACGAGCGACAAGGGACCAGGTGCGTTTATCTTCGCCTTCGCGGCTGCAATCGCTGCAGCAATCTTTCGCTGTGTAAAGAAGTTGCATGACAGAGTTATAGCAGAGAATAATTGCGTTAATTTTAATGTGATTCGTAGTAAGAAATCAATAACATTCTATAATATAATATTAATTTCTATAATTAATATTCTATAATATTAATATTATTATTTCGTGAATTATATAACGTAACGTATGCAGAACGAAGTAATGAGATAACAAAAGTCTTGGCTTGAGATAACAAACGAATGCGATTTGCATATTTAATATGTAACATTGTTACTTTTGATTACATTATTACTTTTGAATTCTAATGCGATTAATGTTACGATCGATACTTGGGATTTGTGTTATTTATGTCCACGGACGATTATACATTCGTAGCTGTACCGGAATTATGTATTCACGGCTGTGTCCCAATAATTAAGATTCGCGAAAGATCAACGAAGGAAGAATTTTAATGATATATTTTTTACCGCGAGATCGCGTTCTGCGACTATTTTACGATCGTGTGGGACGGAACCCGCGTCCACGCGTAATTGGTTTTAATAGATCGTGCTTTTTAATCGGATTATTCTTTTACGGAAGACAAACGCTTAGCTATTCCTATTGTATAACGCCAGACTTATATATATTACGATCGTGATGTCGCCCAAAGCTTTTATTGTCTCCTCAGACTTAAACGCTCGTATACTTGCATCATTACGCCTTTATCGTTGTCACGCGCGATTCATCACAAAGACAAATCGTCGAAGCAATTTGCACTGGAATTAATCGTTGCGACATTGCCGCGTGCACCTTGTTGGGAAAATAGAAAGTGTAATCGCGCCTTTGTTTAATGTTCCTCATTCTGCGGTTCCGTGTTCCCTCCTCGCTCAAACCCACGGAATTATTCATGTGGTAGATCGCAGGATCGCGTCAAATAACAATTGTTACTAACTGGAGGACAAGAGGATGGCTACGGAACGAATTAAGCATTTTTACCGTAGCGTATACAAATGTAGAAAATTATTTGTGTTATACGTCGCACATAAAATATTAAAAATACGACGCGTTTGCAGTGACGAATCCACCGACACGAAAAATCGGCTCGGTTGCTGACATCGACCCAGTGAACGAATATTACGGATCGTTAACGCCGGCCACAACGATAAACAATAATCAACATCAACCTCAGCATCAACATCAATCACCGCCACCGCCCTCCAACGTTGGAGTAAATATCTTTTTTATTGCCTATTGTCGCATTGTGTTGTCTTTTGTAACTTATTTGTTACGTGATATAAAACTTGTCTACTGACACATGAAAGGAATACATTTCATGGAAAGAATGTAGACTGTTACAAAATAAACTTTTAAATAAGCTTTTTAAACAATTGGGACTAAAATAGTATAAAATATTAGCAGAAAGTAGGTTTTTAAATGTATAAAATGCGAAATGAATATGCAGTTTTACGTATCTCTGTTTTCTATAACGATGTTTTTTTTTCCGCAGAGAGTGTACAGAGCGATGTATGACTACGAGGCGCAAGATCTCGACGAGGTGAGCTTCTGCGACGGTGATTTGATCGTCAATTGCACAGCCGTAGACGAGGGTTGGATGACTGGACTGGTGCAGCGTACGGGACGACACGGCATGCTACCCGCTAATTATGTCGAACCGGCGCAGATTTAAATATTTTTCAGGTCGAGCTTCCATTCGCTAACTGTTGGCCGCCACTTCGATTAGAGTGCTTAATTAGGGCGCTTTGGGAAGCCCCCCGAAGGGAGAGATAATGTTAAAAAAATTTACGTGATACAATACTCGAGATAACGCTTCTACTCGGCTCTTGTTACCCGAGATAATATGTTTGATCGAAACGGCAAACTGTCATCTTAGAAAATCAGATAATCAGATATCTCAACTATTAAAGTGTTTCACGAAAAATCTTGATATAAATTTGATTACTTTTCTATCTTGATATCAACTTGTCCATGATGTCTGTTTGGATAAAGTTGAGTATTTCAATATTCAATAATATTTTGCTATATTATTGATAAAAGAAACAGATTTGTGAGAATAAATACCAAAATCAGTTTTATAAATGTCCGAAGACGTACTTCTTGAGTATCCACAAGTTGAGTATAACTTGACTACTAGATGACAAAGTTTCGTATATTAGAATTCCATGATGGGACCAAACTTTACATAACTGCAATAAATTATGCCGATTGCAATTAAAATTCTAAACAACTGTGAAGCGACACAAGCCTTGACCAACAATTAAGAAGAATTAAGTATAAGATATATATTTTGCAATGCAGTTTTAAAGCGTCACTTTTATTTTTTTACTCTTAGCCACAGTTATATCATTCCTCCGTTTCGATATTTTATTTAGAATTTAAATTATACGATTAAAATATAAATATCAAGAAAGAACATTAATTTGGTTCAATTGACAGTTGACTTTACGGACCTTTTTTTGTTAATCATTATTTTTATTGACGAGAATTTTATGTTACTTGTTATTCGATATAAACTCTGACTAACACATCAATTAGATAGATTTTTATATTTCCGACCATTTTGCATTTATAAGTAGTACTATATTCTTGTTTTTTATAATAATATATTATATCTTCTTTTCTTTTACTTTTTCGGAAATACTTTTCACAAAATAATATTTTAGTTATAATATCCAAACTTTTTTCCTAACGAAACGTAGGACAAAATCTTCCCTTATATTCGAAAAGAAATAATGCAATGTGCCTTATACGTATAGACTGCTAATTAGTAGCGGTATGGATTTTTTATCATAATGTAAATTATACGAAAGTGTATCGGAATAGGATATTCAAAGAAATATCAACAAATTTTTACTTGCCGCATTAATGTAGTTTAATTTGATGTAAAAAAAAATAATTGATACAAATAATCCTCTACTCTCTACTTCTTCCCCTAAAGATAAAACAGATTGAAATAATGAGAAACATAATATTATTGACGCAAAAGATGCTGACACTTGCCTTCCTTTTTGATAAAATATGAAAATTATTGTTAGGTACCGTTACTGATTTTCAATTAATTAACGATCTAAATATAAATTAATTAACCCATATTTTATTATATAGTTCTTAAGTTTTATTTCGTATGGTCCACATATATGCTTCGCATTTCTCTCCAAAATTCCATTTACATTGTTGACGTAATTATATTATTTGGTTGACGATTCTGAGGGGTTACCGAACATGAGATTTTATTGAAAATCAATTGATATTTAGTTTATCTTAATGTCGAGCACTTTTTATGTAATTTTAAAAGCGCAATATTAACCGTATTGGCTAACATGACAACTAATTTTCTAAGATTTTTCTACTTTGGCGATAATCATGCCTATAAATTGATCCTTGATAAAATGTCGTGTTTACCGCCACTGGGTGTTTCTTAGTGCCTTGTTATTGCGTGTTTAAATTAATATCAAACTGGTTCCTCAGAAATGTATCTACATCCCATTTACCTGAATAGGCAGATTATATTGTAGAACGATGTCCGATGGAACTGTACAGATTAACGAACCATGTAAAAGTTATAAGTAATTCGTTATCTGCGAGTCACACGTGATGTCGTTCGACTTCATTTATAAACGAAGAGAATGATATTTTTGGAAAAATGTTACTCAGCACTCTTGTAATTATTAGCTCGCTGATAAGAGGATTTCATATTTTAACTGCAAGGTACAGAAATATATGTTAGCGTTGTGTTTAGACAAATATTATATTATCATAGCAAATCATAAATAATGAATATGTATGTTATGTAAATCTATGGTTCATTTTTTTTTTTTTTTAGTAATTGCACGCTCAATACTGCATCCCTTTTCTATCTTCTTTTATCGATGAAATTCCTTTCTTCATTATGAAAATTCCTAGTCTTCTGAAAAAACAAGTCGCAAAGATGCATGTACATCGTTTTTTATCACAGTATATATATAATTTATTTTCATTCGCACATACCTATTTAGTCATAAACTTGATATTCGCAAAGAAGGATCCTTTCGTTTATATATAAATGTGTTGTTTCATTAAGATAAACATTATGTTAAGAGAGATAAACATTATTGTTTCTTCACAGAGTTTAACGAATGACTGTTCTTATATTTATTTTTCTAATATACTATGTTTATATTTTTCTTTGGATATTAAAAGAGCATCTATCTTGACATGACCACGCGCTAAGTTTTAATATCACGACGATGGTAGAGTATTTAATACTATTTGAAGAGACATTGCAAATTCCACTGATGCCGTTGGCATTCAGCGTTATCGCAAAGCAATCAATACTCAGCCATGTAACAGATGATCGCGAATTGAATTAACTGTGAAACAACGTTATAGCCAAACAATTCTTAACGTGACGAGATTGCAAAATCGAGTAAAAACATTTTAGTATGCAGAGATATAAAATATGCATATTTATTGAAAGTAATATAAATACAATAAAATGATAATTATCACATAAGATGGTCAAGATTCGCTGCATCAAGTGCATGTTTGAAAGTCTCTGAGCTTGGTCCATCACAAGATTTATCGTCAATCCCGGTAACTTGCGTGATTGCGTGATCATGCGTGAAACCGCTGAATTAACATTGGAAAAGATTAAAGACTAAGATATACCATTTTTCAGCATTAAGGTATGTTGCCGAGAGAGCCGTGGATGTATCGAACTTGCTCGACCTCGCAATTCGATCATTTCAAGCGTACATTTGTCACATTTTGTAATATCGGTCTATCTTTATTAGATTTCATTTCTGTCATATGTCATAATCCAACCCAGATTGCTTTGCAAACCTTTCTAATACATCATAGAAGCAACTTTGTATTGTATGCTATAATGAACACTATATCTCGTTCCGTTAAAACGAGATATTTCAGCAAGTCAATCGGTAATTCATCAATATTTTTGACACAATACTGCACGATACAACATAGAAGCGTGGCTTGAAAATATGGATGATACATGGGTACTCCTTAATATGTAATGGAAAGAAACTTAAGCGTTAGCCTGACTAATTAGACCGCACTGTCTAATCGTACGGTGGAATGTGCAAATATAAAGAAGATTCATGGTTAATGATGAATGTTAGCGCTGCTTCTTGAACAAGATGGAAATGTTATAAGCAGGAAATGTTTGTCATTTATTCGTATTATAGATGTTAATTGTATCGGTGTTATTTATTACCTATATTTTTAGACTTGTGTTTTTACGACAGATGCAAATTGCTGTAATTACGTCGAAAGAGATTTGTACAGTTTATTTTTTAATTTCCTGCTTATATAAGTGTGCCCTTAACACACTTGTCGCAATGAATGTTGTATAGGATGCTATATTCAAGGCCATATGGACTTAAAATGAGCGTGGGCAAAATCTAACTTTCGAGCAAACGTTTTTTCGGCCCGTACTTTTGTTAATGAAACAGCGCGACTTTTGGTAATATCCAGCGTAAATTGTGCGGTTGAGCAAGATGAAAATAATGTATCTCGCAACGAGTTCCTTAACAACTAATGCCGTTACAGATATAAGAAGCTACGCGAATTTAGGGGCTAATACTGCGCGTACAGATCTCGACGGAAATAATGCAATTTATTGGACGTGAGGGATAAGATAAGACACCTTGGTGTGCAGGGATACCAGGCGCAGGTAACAGAACCGATGCTGCAATAAATCGCCGTCATTGAATGGGAAATTCGTGCCAGGTATTGGAAGAGTACGTATATATTTTTGCTTCCGAAAGAGTGTTTTTCGGACTCGCAATTTTTCTTTATACGATCTTACCGCCGTTCGAAAAAGGTTTCGTTCCCGAGGCAATTTCTATGTAAAACTTTACAAAAGACGCTGGACGAGCCTGCTCAAACGTAGATTTCGATCGAGCCGAAGGAATGTAGAACGCATGACGGTGCCTTCAGCGAAAAACTCTCTCGGCTTAACGGTTAAGCCACGCGCGGTTAACGCTAAATGTCAGCAATCTCATCCTCCTCGTCCTCGACTTTCCTCCAGCGAATACTGTGTAGAATGCTAATGTAATGCTCGGACGAGACGACGTGTGGCGAAGAGTCCGCGTGCTGGCAGTGTCGTTTTGTCATAGCGTGAACGAACCGTTTCTTTCTTTCTTTCTCTCGTTTTTTTTCTTTCCCCCGCAACACCCCCAGTCATACGCATTTTAGCCTGCCTGCTAATATCCGGCGAGGTCGGCGAACGTCTGATCCATCTCATCGGCGATCGCTTTGTATTTACAGCGCTCGTTTACCAGCACGTCTGCAACGAGAAGGGAGGGAAAACGTGGTATTAGTGGACGGTACGATGGTTAATCGGGTGTACATTTTAATATTTTTTTTAATTGGAAAGAGAAAGAAAGAACGCAAAGAGCACACAATCTTCGTGGTTGACGTTTTGAGATTGGACGATCATTACGTCCGTTAGGCGATTTAAAGAGTAGGATGAAGGAAAATTTATGCTTAGCTGGATAGGTCCTGTTACCTAAAACCTGAGAAATACCATTGGCTTTTCGATTCGGAAAATAAAATATAAGATTGAAGCCAATATATATACACATATACATATTTAGAAAAATATTTTCAGAAATAAATGTCTCGCAGTCCATTTTACCTTGTTAAGGAACAGGGTGTTTCAGGTATGAAAGAAAGCAAAACAGCACATCAGATTCTATATAGGTATTTTATTTATCCTATTTTCTGAAGTATTAGAAACAAAAGTGGTCTTGTACAGCTTTTCGACAATTTTAAATCGCGAGAGCTACTTATTGACGGAAAGATTATCAAGATATACTTTTAGAATTCAATAACATTTTATTAGTGACACGTACAGAAAGTCGGATGTGTACTGTACTTTTCTTTTTGCTCTACTTACCGCACGTTCAATTACCGAAGCAGCGTAATGCAATTAGAACTGCGCTAGAAATCGTTTTTTGATTGCAATTGTAATTTCGATCTAAGCGGCGTTTTCGAAATAAATAATTAAATAATCGCGGCTCAGTGGCTGCTCTATGCGCGAAAGATCTCCGGTAGTGGAGTCGTTGATAAATAGAAAAAAGTGGAGTATATTGAACGCGGAACGTATTTATAGTACATTGATTTTAGTTACGATGACGAAAGCAATACCGCACGTCGGACGGCCGTGACTCGACCGCGATCGAATTGCACGATGTCGATAATTCGATTAACGGCCCAATAATTCGACAGCGGACGCGGATATTCGGACAGCCGATTTAACCAACCAATTCGGTGAAGGTGAGGTCCAGGTCGTCGCAGATGTATTTGTACTTCTCCTTTTCGTGGACGAGCTCGTCTGCAAGAAAACGTAGCGTCGTTAGAACGCATTCGGCTACCGTATCCTCGTCGGTTGTACTTTGATACGTTTGATATGAATTAGGTGCATTGATAATTTGCGTGAACTTTGAGATAAGATAAAATTGAAAGATATCATGAACTTCGATCCTTCGTTAATTATCGCGTACATGGAATGTTTCATTTTAAGCGGTGTGAAAAGAAGGTGTATAGAAATATTTTTGCACGACCGTTTGGAAAGGATTCTTTTGGAAGGCGCTCGCGGTCGGGAAGCTGTGGTTTCAGCAACGAGCGGGTTAAAAAAGCGTAGGCGGGTAACTTACGGAAGATGTGTTAAGCGCAAGCTAGATTTGTAAGAAAGGCTTTCGGTATTTTTTTTTTGTGTCGAAGCGTTAGGAGAATGGTTAGTAGCCGCGTTACACGCCATAGAGCTCGAAGAACGCATTATCCAGGCCGTCCCCGACCTCCTTGAATTTCTCCTTTTCGGTCACCATCTCATCTGCAAGCATTCGCAACGTTATATAGATAGCCGTTAATTAGTTAGAGAGACTTCGTCTACTGCGTGGCGTGTAAGATGCTCGGGAAAAGAAGTGTCGAAGAGATGAAAAGTGTTTAATATTGTTAATACCGCGCTAGGCAGGTATTGTGGATCGGCCAAGCAGGATAGCGGTGAAAATAATTGAATTTAAATTAAATGCTCAATACGTTTAGATAAGTAACACGAATTTTAACCCGTGCGGCTAAAGATGATTCTTCGATTATTCCTATTATCGCCATGTTCGCTAAATTCCTTTTGTTAGATATAATTTGTACCTTATATCTATTCTCTTAACTCTATATTAATAATTATATTA
Organism: Temnothorax nylanderi; assembly: GCF_030848795.1. Lineage (NCBI taxonomy): Eukaryota > Metazoa > Arthropoda > Insecta > Hymenoptera > Formicidae > Temnothorax > Temnothorax nylanderi. Next base: position 26,372 of record NW_027249094.1, on the reverse strand, counting down.
TTATGGTAATAATTTATATCTATGCTATTTTTAACTTTACGGTAATAACTTTTTTCATGTATTCGTCTAAGTGTGTTTTGACAATTAGACATGTTACTCATGAAAATAATTCTTTTTTATGATGAAATATCATTAATATAATTTTGTATCAGTATGATTGCGCAAATAAATCAAATTGAAAAATCTTTATATCTATAAAATAATTATTTCATGATAAATAAGAGACAATCGTGAAGTTTCGATATTGTAAATGGGGAGATTTGTCATGCATTAAATAGCAAAATCGGATTAAGCAGATTTACTCACCGTAAATATAAGGTATACGTACCACACTTTCTTCCTTCATCATGCATTTTGTTATGATACTGTCTAACAACAAGGCGATCACAGTGTTATCGCGTTGAACAGTAGTTAAACGTCGTTATGTTAACGGTGAAGGATTAATGTTAGCGCAGGTAAAAAAAAAAAAGAAAAGAATAACGACACAAACGAAAACAAACACACTCTTTTTTCAAAATTAAAATATATATTATAAACAGTTTTATAATAATAGCAATATATAATAATCAATTATTATTACAATGATATTAGTGTTATTATCGTTCCATTCATTTTATTAATATTAAGTAAATTAATAAACTAAAACTCTCTCTTAAACTCAAGTATCTGCGTTTTCCGTAATTTTTAGTATTATTCAGAAAGAAAAGAATTGTAGCTAACAAAAATCAACGATAGGACATGTAGGTAAGTCTCGTGGTTGTGCTTTTCGCGATTACTTTCCTGATTTTTAAATAACGCTTGCTCGTGGCGGCGTTAAATTAGAGAACAAACGGTCGCGATATTTCCGGGTGGCCTTTCGATAACGTATGTGCTACTGCATTTTGAATCGGTTCATCGTCATCTTCGCATGCATAAAGATATAACGTTTATGAGATACACAATTCAAAATAGTCCGAATTTCCGACACTATTTGACCAACAACGTGGATATTGATATCATACGTGATCATATTTAAAAGTCACGTAATAATTAATACGCTTACTATGTTGACACTACAATTGTATCAACCAAATATCGATTTGTACAATACAAATCAACGCGACGTTGACAAACTATAAAAAGCTAATTATTAAAATTAAAGCCTTTATATGAAAGGCAAAACGTTTATATTTTTTCGTCGTCAGGAGTCGTCAACCCTGAAATATATTCGATCTATTTTATTAGGTTCATCGTTAGCTTTATGATTGCTCAAATGATCATGAGAGCGATGATAATATACATGCATTTATATATCGGAACGGGAAGAGGACGATGCACATTCCTACATCAAAAGGCCATCCAAGAATATGTTGCAGGAAAAGTGCTACAAGAATAACCGTGACGGATTACGACATCGAGGTCGGGGCAGTACACGCGACATAAATTACGCTTTTTTTTTTTCAATAGAAAGAAAAAAAGATTGGAAGAGAAAATTTCTCCACGGAATTAGCCGATGCTCGATGACGAGCGTGAAATAGCAGTAACATTAACGACAACTGTATCAATTAATAGTAATAGTAATAATAATTCGTGGCGAACTATGCGCCGCGAAGTGGAATATCGGATATGCGTTATTTCGACGATCGATCATTATATTTCCGGATCTCTCATTCGCTGTTACGTTTCGAAACACGAAGCACGTTCCCTGCATCGAGGTTTGACGTTGGCCGTGGTTAGTATTTATATTGTAAATATATACAGGCACGATCGGTAAAAAATATCAGAATGACTCAGCTAGCACGGGAAGCTGTGTTGCGGCATGGACAAATTAGCCAGTTGCTTCCCTGTTTGCATCTTAAGTATTATGATCAATTTTTCGTAGGCTCGAAGTTAAACCACTCTGTAAACGTGATACACGCATATGTCTTGCATAGGCCAGATAATTCTCGATTATTTCGTACTACGAGGAAAAAAAAGGGCTTTGAATTCTGGCAATACTACGTTGGTGATATAATCGTAATTGTTTGATTGAATATTGCACAACGAAGACAAAGACGTACTACGAAAATATATAATTTTTAGAAAAATTGCTGGGAGGGCTTGGCAGTGGAATCCTCTTAAATGCACGATTATTGCATCATTATCGTCTTTGCTTTCATCGGCGGCAATGAGAAGATAACGCGACGCAATAGTCTCGCTGACAGACGAAAGAAACTGACGAATCTCTTCTCGCGCGAGCTGAGCCGCGTGGAATGCGGAATGTAAAATGATGCGAAAAGTAAATGAACACTCTGTGTCCCTCCATTATATACAGTCCTGCTACGCGTATTGTACCGAGAGAAGCACGCGCAAATTCGATGAAATGCTCGACTGAGCGAATCAATTAAAGGATAAAAAAATTTTCATAAGTCACTTCTAAAAGATTACTCAATAATCGTTTATCTTTAATGGGGAGAAGGAACCTGACTTCAGGTATCAGACGAGTCGAGCGTAGTTTACTATATAATTATATATTAAATACAATATTATAATTATATAATAGATCATATTTGAACGTCTTTGGCGCATAAAATTGATACGCTCGAGAAAATTGGTTTCAAATTTCCCATCGAACTTCTTCTCTCGGTACAAACAATCCGATCCGTCTCGTCTCCGTTTCTTTCATTTATTTTTGTCTCTAATCCCTACTCACGTATTCCTCCCACGGCCAGTAATTGTTTTTGTATAACGAATTTAAATCGCAGCGAGCTCGAAGACGCCTCAAACCCGTCGCAACCATGCCTCAATTTTTCTCAAATTAAAATTTAAAGGCAGACTAAGCTAAAATCTAAAGCTAAAAAAATCAGATTTCGATTACAAGTAACTTCATATTATGTACGGAACTATTCTGCCGTCTGTCCTTGTCGCGTATTACTTATTCTTCCTCCTTTTTCTATCTTTTACATCCTTCCTCTCTTCCTCTCTTTCTCTCTCTCTCTCTCTCTCTCTCTCTCTCGCTCTCTCTCTCGCTCTCTCTGTCGTACCGATCCTTTCGTTCTGTATCTTCCTTACTCTTCCTCGCACGCATACATACACATTTTCTACACTTCCTCTCATCTTACATCAGTCTCTGTCTTGCGTCACGTGCATACAAATAGACACGCGATACGCACGACACACGTATACACACACACATACACAAGCTTGAGCACATACAAACACGCATAACACGTACACGCGGATGGACGTAATGGAGGGTATAAGGCTAGCCTAAAGACTGCATTTTTATTCGTTAATGTAAGGTGTGCACCACGAAGCGCTCGCACCGTAACGGCGTATTTGTTTCTCTCATTCACTTCTCGTTGCCGCCGTTCTGCTATTTGCTTGCGTTTGTTTTTCTTTTGTTCTTTTTTCCCCTATATCTATCTCCCTTTCGGATGTTCTCTCGCTCTCTACAAACGTCCTCGCGTTTATGCGTTTCCGTTCCACCGCGAAAAACACGATTTACATGTTCTGGATGTCATGCAGGGTGGCCTCCATCTCCTCCTGTAGCAATTTGTTTTTCTCTCTCTCGGCCGCGAGGTCGTCTGCAAAGATCACTGGTTAAAGGGAAGTAACACACGGCAAGCCACACGCGTAACACACTGCGTTTCGGCGGTTAGATGGGTAAATGCGCAAATAAAATACGGCGCACACACACACATATATATATATATCCACACAGGGTGAAAAAATGGGGTTTGCTTTACGATTGTCGAATCATTATGTTCCTATATATTGTATAATAATTAGGAATGTTCCTATATATTATAATTAGGAAAATTGACTAGAATAAATTCAAAATTTGATTTAACCACTTCAACTTAAGCTTTCTGGTTAGAAACATTCTTAGTAATTTCTCTAATCTCTCAAAAAAGATTAAATTTATAAGCAGTGATTATCGTAATAATTACTTTCTTCGGTATTGCTTTATTTATAACATCTGGTATCAGGAGTTCAAACCGTTTAAAGTATGCACGGCGTCGATTCTTTATAGGAACCTAGGTGCTTAAGTAGAAATGATTTCTAATCGTTCTCAATATCTCTACAGAAACTTTTCCTTGAATTCTTTCTCTCTTTCCGCTTGATAAGAAATTCAATTTATATTGTAAAATAATTGTTTATCTGAGATAAAATATCTATACTAACACATGTCGACGCATTTATTTAAAAAATTTAGTTGAATTCAGATAAATCGTGTTATTGAAAAGAATGATAATAATATATCAACGTGTACGTATTCTATTTTTGCCGTATACGCACCTTCGAGCCTGTCAACTTCCTTCTGGAGTTTCTGCACGGATCTCTCCGCGAACTCGGCGCGTGCTTCAGCCTGCGCAAACGCAATACTTTGTCAGTCAGAAAATTATACTTTAAGTGAAATTATCTATCGATTTCAAAAAAAAAAAAGAAAAACAGCAAGAAGTTGTCCGTTTTAATTATCTTATCTCATGGGATCGTTTTAATAATCGCATGAAACAGAGATATAATCAGCAAGATTATGGTCGTTCTGCTTTTTTTTGAAATCGTTGAGATAATTAATTATAACTATCAATGCTTCACGCCATGCAAGTAAAACAATTTCCACGTCACACATGACTGCAACTACGCTATGTATCTGAATGTAGGCCTTGAAAGGTTTAGTTGCAACACTATATTGCACGATTAATATGCTTTTATCGAGAACAATGCTTCACTCTCTCTTTTTCGGACAACACGCTCAATGAAAAAGAGAAACTTACGATAAGTACTTTGACACATTTGCATTTGTTGTACCTCGTGATGCGATCTATGAAACTTTATATTTCTAGGTATTTATACACAGGCCTCGAAAATTTCTTTTGTAAAATAGGCGTTCTTTTTGTAAAATAGTTTTATACCTCACGTACAAATACAAAAATTAAATTAATTTCTTTTGTAATTATTTATCATATTTAAGTATCGTTTTATTTTCGAACATTATTCGAAACATTAATTTTATATTTTTCTACATTTTAATAGTATAGATAATAATATAGATAATAATATAATCGAAATAAAAGTGGAAATTTCTGATACATATTTCAAAGTGTCTTAATCCGTGGTAATTTTAATCCTCCGCTTTTACTTACCTCTTTTAATTGACTATCGAGAATCTTCACCTGGCCCTCGAACGTCTCCTCTCGTTGCGTCGCCTGTGTTTAATCAAGCACAACAAAAAGACAAAACGAGCTTTCGTTAGTTCACCGCAACGCAGAAAACACTGTTTAGTTACTTCTAAAATAATAGGGTCAGATGCAAAACGACAGGGGCACGCGAGTTAATATTTTAGTGGCAAGACCTACGACGCGAGGATGGATCACACGTTAGAAAATGCAAAGCAAGACACTCCCAAAGGATGTGTACCTCCTTTAGACGGGTAGTAAGGGTCTTAATTTGGTTCTTGTATTCCTCCTCGCGCTGGTTGGCCTACGTACAATTACGTAAATATTATTTCTTATACGATGATTTAACGATAATAATTTTCTCCGAAACATACCGGCTATAAAATACCTTAGAACGTTTAAGAGAAGGTACTCGTTTCAAAATTAATGCTCGATCCAATTATTAGCATATACTTTCATCGACATAATTTATGATTTACAATTAAATTGGGTATTATAGAAAAAACGGTATAATGCACTTTCTATTCATAATATTTTCCGGCATTTTAGACACGAGTTAATTGGTGATTAAGAAAATCTTTATAATATAAAATGAGAATTGGGGAGGCGATATAATCCACGGAATCATGTTTCGTTCTGATTGCGCTGTACATGGGGCGTAAAATAAATCATTTACCTTTTCCTCGGAGACCTCGAGGGACTTCAAGTTATTGCCGACGACACGCAATTCTTCTTCAAGCTCGACAATCTTGCTGTAAAATTAATTAGCCATTTAATATTGAAGTTTATGAATTGTAAAGGGAAAAATATTAAAAATTGCAGACAAACGTTTTCAATATTTTTGTATACAACATTTTATATTTTTTAGGAATGTAATTAAGTAATACTAGAAGTTATTTGAGAATGATGTATGAGGTGAAGTTCATAAAGAAAAAAATTTATCTTAGTATAAAAAACATTATATTTTTATCGTAATATTGAGTCTTTGTACCAATAAGACATTTTTTAATGTACAGTATATAAAAATTGTTCTGCCTATACATTTTAATTTATTGCACCGTTTGTCAGTAATTTAAACTTCTGAACGATATAACGAGCGAACGACAAAGGAGTTGCATAGTGCTGCACATGAAGGAAAAGGGACATGGCGAACACATGCGTGTGATTGCACTTACGATTCGGAAAGCTCGGCCTTCTCTTCGGCACGCTCGAGATCCTGCTCCATCATGACTAGTTTCCTGGCGACCTGTGATCAACAGCCACACGTGTCATGCGCAAAAGCAAAGGTAATGGAAGTGGTCATGAAATAGTAATATAAAAAAATAAAAAAATATATTAGGTGTTGGCATGCAGAGACGCATAAAAATCCGATGTTTCCTGGCTTCTAGGGCTCCATCCGCCTGCTACAAGATTAGTGCGAGTGCACTGTGCCACAACGTTAATTAAAATTACGCATGGGATCGCATCTACGTCTATAGGTAGCTATTTAATGCGAATGTTTTGTAGATCAATCAATTAAATAAAATTAGATAAATAATTTCGGATGTATTTGAAAAAATTAATAAGCTCAACTGCAGTTTGATATGATTCAACATAATTTTTGCTTATGTAGACGTAGATGGTGTCGTGAAAAAGCCATTATTACTATTGAGGTATTATTCAGTAGACTTCTATGAGACAATACTACTTAACGATTAGATTGACGTTTCGTAATTCTGGCTCTCCACGACAGAAAAGGTCTTACAACTGATACACTTAACAACAGCTTTTAATGGTAAAATGCGAGCACGAAAAGTATCGTTATCGTGCAAAATGGGCACGGGTGTGGTTAAGGGGTATCTTCGCCTTCTTCGTCGTCGTCGACGAACGTGTTACGAGCTAACGGTGCTGTCAAAAGTTACGGCAGCGAGCCGAAGCGCGGCACGACGATGCATGAGATGGAAAGAAAGGGGGGGGCGGCTGGGTGAGACGAGAGGGGAGAAATACCACGGGATCGTTCGCACTTCGGGCAAAAGGTGCCGGACCAAAGATGCCTATATAAAAATGATGCTTACGACTCTCCAGCCTCGGCACGCTCCTCGGCGCGTTCTAGATCGGCCTCAACCATGGCCAATTTACGGGCAACCTGTATAAACGACACACACGTACGGTTTCTAACATGTGTTGCTTTCTACCACCTCCTCCTCCTCCTCCTCTTTCTCCTCGGCGACCACACCGCCTCTGAAAACTCCGGAGGCGGCGGGATGGCGAGACACCGGCGTCTCGTCGTCGTCATCGCCGTCGTAGCCGTGATTGGAAGAGTTACGGTCTTAGGGAGATTTTCTCTCCTTACGCTCAAAGCCTGCTGACGAGCTCGTGCGGTGGCCTTTGCGTTTAACCCACACATATGCAAAGTTATGCCTCTCGCGAGAAAAAAAGGGAGCTACGCATTTTTGGCGACAAACGTGATCTTTAATATAGAGCGAGATAATTTTTTGTATTAATGGTTCTCACAGAATTCATGTACGCTCATTTTTCATGTTTATACACGGAGAGAATTTTTTGTTATATTTTACCCTTAAATTCACTACAAACTTGGGACAACTTGGCAACCAAGGAATTTTTAAAATATACAAAAGACATTTTACAAACAACGTGATAAAAATTACCATGCAGATTGGTAAATATTGAAAAATTATTGAAATTTCCTAGATATATTTTAGTAAAATTAATCAAATATATTTTATATTTTAATGAAATAGATATTAATATTTCTTATTATGGTGGATATTAATCAGAATAGTTCACATAAAATTCTTGGTGGTACATGTTGTCCCACAACTACCATGATTTCAGGGTAAATTTTAAGAGAAAATTCTCTCCGTGTACGTATCTCCGAATTCGCGTTCAAATTAAAAACATGTCGTTAACGACAGGCTAAACTGTTGCGTTAACGCCAATTTTCTCCGAGCAATCTGCCTGAACGCTTCGCAAATGGGTAGCTTCTTCCAATCGGCCGCGCCGTCGAAAAAACAAACAGATCAGAGATACAGCACGCAAGTCGCGTCACGCAAATTGCAGCTCAATCCTGACGGACGAGTCCTGATGGACTCGTAAGCGCATGTAAGACAGCAATGTATGGTCACGTCAGGGAAAAAGATCGTCGTAGAGTTAAAACACCTTTAACACCTTTTTTTCATTTGGATGCGTGCATTAGCCGTGACTAGATGTGTCTGTAACTCTGTCCTACGACGATCTTTCACTCATGCAGCACAACTTTCGCACAATCGTGGCGCGATCGATCGTAAAATGGCTTTTCCATAGAAGTTTAATTGAGAGATTCGCGATTCGTGCGGGTCCGATTACTAGTTTCCGCGTTCTCTTCACTTCGCTCATATCTCTTGACTTCGGAAATTTTCTATTACAGTTAGCACGAATGATCTTTACGCACGAGACGCAGAATCGTTCGATGTATCTATACTTGAGATTCGTATCAATTTGACCTCACACAGTCAGCATAATTCCGCGAGCAACTCACGTAATACTCGATGAAAACTGACACCCGTGATTCCGAGGCGATAAAAACAAAGATTTTATTCAGCTCGTTGAGAAAATGCAAATCAGCGATGATCGCGTCGATTTTATAATCATAATGCGTTCGATATGGTATAAGGAAAATATGACGCATAATTTATGCCAGTAGACTTAATCAATTTCGTGACGACCCGACCATTTTACGATGCAGTTGCGACACGATTTTGCGAATAAACGACAGATTGTAAATTGTAAGTCGTCATATGTATATGCAAAAAAAAGTTTAACGGAGACATCGGCACACTCAGTTGCTGTTAGAACTTGTCGTCACCTCTGTAGGTTTCTGTAACGGTTAGGCAGTTAGATCGTTAATTAGGAGGTCAAAACAGACGACTGCGTGGAAGCAACTATCTACTGAAATAAATTGGACGATTTGATTAAAATCAACTCTCGCACACCGCGATTAATTTTTGCGTATACTGTTAATTAACGACGATTTAACAGATCGCATGGAACGTCATCGGGTGGAAAACATTAATTGATTGAAGTTACGGTGAGCTCAGAAGTTTCAATAAAAAAGTTATGAATTCTCCGATGATAATCATAAATTTGCAAGAATTTTTCGTAATTAAAAAATGATAAAGTGTTATTGAAGATAAACAAAAAATTTTCATTTTTCCAAAATTAATTAAAAATAATTAATATTGCAAAACATACAGAGAAACGTGACGCATTCTGTCACAGAGAGATTAGATATTTATATCGATTAAAAAGATTTCGAACGATATCTTATCCCGGCGAAATGATAAAAACTGTAATCTCCGAGTGGACAAATAGCAAAGTGTGTATCACCGTAATTTCAACATTATCGCGGCCAACACCTACCATTGCAACTCTCGTTATTCTGCTGCATCACATTCCGAATTCCAGCAAAGCGAAAACGTGCTCGTCTTAGCGAAGAGACAAGCTCGATAAATAAAAGCAGCACCATGTCGTTGACGCGCGGAGAGCCGCGATAAAGTTGCACGGCGGCCTCACGCGGCGTTATCACAACACAATTGAGGACTCTTGTTAAATTTAACGAGGCCGGTCTCGCGAGTAACGAGCGACAGACCGAGCACGCGGGCCCAAACCACCACGGTACCCTGAAGAGATCGAATTATCGTAAATAAACGCGCGCGCGTATAAAACTTCTGCGAACTTGGTCGCGCGCGGCCGATCTCTAATCTACAAGTATCTAATAACAGGAATATATATGTAGCAATAACAAGATTAAACTCTAGTTACGAAACTGGCACTTGAGACATTTTTGTTGTAGCTTTTGTCGTAACCGAAATGAAAAACACTTGGAAATCACAGATACCCGATTTGAGTCGCGCTCGTGAAACACGTGAATGAACACTCTCGTACGTATGTATCACCACTCTCTCTCTCTCTCTCTCTCTTCCTTCGTTTCTTCCCGCGTGACTTCTATTGCTTTTTAAAATTTTCTCTATTCTAACAGCAAGATGAAAAACAACGATCTTTGAAACACTGCACTTGTCGCAAACACGCAAAACTTTTCTAAAAGGAAGAAAACTTTTTCACTTTCATTCGCAGCCCAGATCGCGATCACAGATTCGACATTCACGATTTACCCTTGCTAAGATTTCACTGCGCGAGAGATCCTCGCTCTCTCGACTTTCTTACGGATCGGAAACTTTTGCTTCACGACGCGGACAACGCGGAAAGATCGCCTCGTTCTTCTAACGCGGTCGAAACCTCGGCGAGCCAACCAACGCGATTTTGACGAACGGGATGTGCCTCGTGCGAGACACGTATCTTTACTCGCAACGGAGACGCGTATACGTATATCGAACCACGGTGTTTTCGAGCACACAAAGAGAAGACAGAGAGTTACGGGGTTAGGCACTATTTTGACTATCGACTAGGAACCATCAACGTCATGATTATCATCGTCACTGCATCCAACACGCTTGACAGTGGTAGTCGCGGGCGCGCGAACCTCATCGTATTTCTTGTCGGCTTCTTCGGCGAGGAACCTGGCCTCCTTCAGCTGATTCTCGAGGGCGTCCATGCGCTCTTCGTCCGCCAAGCTGCGGTTCTCGAGAATCTTGCGGGCGCTTTAAGGTGGACACATGTCGAACGAAAGAGTTTACGGTTAAAATAGTCGATTAGACAAACGGATTAAGTTAAGAAATAGGTTTCGGATGATCGTCGAGGAACGCCTCTGCTCAGCTCAGCTCACAATGATGTGTCTACCTGTAAAATTTATCTGGGGAGATAATCCCGGAGGAGAACTACCGACCGACCTGGACGATCTTTTCTACAATACTTTTATACAGGATTATTAATGTACCGAAAGTGACATTTCGTCTCAAGCTAATTCGCTATTTCTTCCGTGCAAATGTTCCAACGGATAAATATTTTTGCATTTATGAATACAAACGTCCTAAAAGACGGCTGGTAGTTCGTCTCCAACCAAGAGAAATAGAGGGTCCTTTCAGCCCTTATTTCTTCGCTCTTTGTTCGCTGATGACCCACCTCCTCGTATTTTTTATCCGCCTCTTCTGCGATCAGTTTAGCCTGTGCTAGCTGCTGCTCCAACAAGGCTACTCGGTCGTCCTCCATGTTAGTGCGGTTTTCGAGGGTCTTGCGTATCCTAACGATCGATCGTTCGTCGATTTTTAGAAACGAGTTAATCGTCGTTGAAAGAATGATCATCGTTGCGTACGAAATGACTAATTTCTCGACAATCGATTTAAACTTTTTTTTTTTTTTTTTTTTTTTTTAAGTATAATGAAAAATACAATGTAGATATTATAAAAGCGATAAAATCCAATTTTTAATTTTTTCCAATGCGAATTTATTTTATCAGGTTTGTATATCAATTAATTTTTTTCTGTTTATATAGAGATAATGTCTTTTAATTTCTTCCTTGCGACATAATTATGATATTTTGCCGCGTGAAAAATCAAGAAACTAGAGAAGTATGTATTTGACAATTTTTCTCTCGTACACGAGAAATACATCGTAGTAAAGTAAGACGTGCGAAGCTTGTACACGTCATTCGTTATCAACGACGATAAGCAAGCCCAACGTTATTTTAAGCATTTACGTATCGCCGTAAAGAAATCATAATCGGCAATTAGACTTTGAAAATTACAGATGCACTTAATGACCGTCCTTTATATTCAATACTTTATATTACGCTATTATATATTTATATATTATAAAAATCAGATAGATCAGACCAAGAAAAATATGGCGTTTCACATTCTTTCAACATTCGTAAATTTGTCATAAATTTGTTATCTTTCAAATAATACGTAATCAGCAAAAGAGAATGGATATTCAGAAAACTATTTTCAATTGTAAAGAATCAGAAAGCGTTTGTGTACTAAAAAATAAGTCGTCGCGGCGGACGCGACATGCAGCCAAAAAAAGTAGGTCAGGATGTGGTGTTCAAAGATCCGCAAGATCTCATTTCGATTCTATTTGAAAGATATCTCCGAGTACAAAAAAGAAGAAATATTGCGAATGATTTCTTTGTTTATATATTTTTTAAATTATGTAGTAGTTGACTAGAATTGTTTACGATATCTTTATTTTGCAATAATTAGGCACCTTGTGCATATATATATATATATATATCTATAATAGAAAACGAATTTAATATAATTACGCGAATTTGTTCACTTATCTACTATTAATTTCATATGTGTAACTGGAATATTAAAGAGCTACTGCGCTCGGGTCTATATTTGGTACGATATTAGTCATACAAAATTACAATGCATCGAACCGCGTTCTATAATTAAGTTGCGGAAAAAGGATTCAAAAGATATTCAGTCTCTTTCTCAGATTAATTCTTTCAATGTAAGGCGATACAAGGTCGATACGGAATTATAAAAAAAATAATTTTTGTTTTAAATAAAAAATATTAAAACTGTTCAGAATAAAATAATTTATAGATATTTTATTAATATTATTTACTACGTTATACCATACATGTGCAGGTAAATTTATACACATGATGGATTTATAGCAGAAGTGGCATAAGTTATGCAAAATAATTTTTGAAATATCTGTTATACATTCAGACGTTTAATTTTTTTATATTTATAGTATCAAAAAATATCTGGCTATAAAAAATTTTCATGTTTTATGAGATATAACTGAAAGAATATTACCTAATAAGGAGAAGGATTGAACTAATTTTGATTTTATAAAATAACAAGATAAAATGTATACAATAAAAGATATTGATTTATACCACTTTTGCATTTCACTTATACTTAATTCCCGATAATTTAAAATTATTCATGTATAATAGATATAAAAATGATCAAGAGTAAAATATTATAAATCTTGTCTCTTCCATAAATATAGTTAATGATAGTTAACGATTATCTACATTAAATACTAACATCGATCCTTACTAGCGGCTTGGCAACAAGCATGTTAGGAAATCCTATTAATGTTTAATATCTGACTATATAATACATATCAATTACCTACTCTTAATCATTCTCATAAAGATAAAAAAGAAATTATGTAACAATGAGCAGTTATTTTTCATTAATATAAAACACTTATGTATTCTCATTACCATAAAAATTGTCAATTATAAAATAGAAATATATTTATGTATTAATATCTCTAGTAAATATAAAATAAAAAAAAAAATATATATATATCTTTCGTATTTTTATTTTGATAACTGCTCGTTGCAAATAATATACAAGACGATCATAAATAAAAAATTTTGCAATAATTCTGTTGCGGACATAGTAATGGACACTTACCGTTCGCTCTCATCGGCAGCTTGCGATGCCTCCGCCAATTTGGCAGTGGCAGTGGCAAGGCGCTCCTCGGATCTCTCGAGGTCCTCCTCCAGGAGTTGAATACGACGATTCAAGGCGGCGACTTCGGACTCAGCCTGTAACACAAAAAAAATCCATTCCAAATAAAATAAAAACTGAAAAATCGGCAATTTTTAATCTTACATGGTCTCTTAGTAAAACCATATTGGTAATAAATAACGTGAGAGAGTGAAGAAATTACCGCAAGATACACATTGCGTAGAGAATAGTCAAATAAGAGTAGAAGCAGATAATTAAATTTAAAAAAAGAAAAAATCGAGATCTAAATGTACATATATTTAAAAAACTTAATTAAATTAGAATTAAAAAGCTTGAAAAAACACGCACTATAATAGTCAATAATTCAACAATATACTAAACGCTGTTATTTATATAATTTAGTCACCCCTGAATTATTAAATAAATAATATAATCTTTTATTATATGTGTAAAAAAATAGTAGCTTGCTAAGACAATGAGACGGTTTAACGAAATTATGCGAAGTAATAGTAAGATCAAATAGCTGATCGACTGTTACTGTCTAAAGTCTAAAGCCTATCGGCACGATATTGTAATCAGGCGCATATCGATACTGGATTAGGGACGATCTAAATCCAATCTAATGCCATAACGTGATCAGAGCTTGTCACAACAAAACACTCGGCTGGAGATCGTAAGGGTCTCTGCGTGCATACCAATGACCCCGAGGCGGTCTCGCATGTTGCATTAAGAGTTGGACCGAACGGATCATCACCGTCATCGATTTCGACCAAACTTTTGACGCGTAAATACACGTTGCTTCATCGTTCAGCGAGTGCTATGTCGGGATATCGTCCACGATAAACACTTCTAAATTTCAGATTAGCGATACGAGTAGCATGGATTGGCTTTCAATATAATCGATAACGTTCGTAAAGCATTGTGGAAATATTTCAGGCAATAAGTAAATCAATTACGAATTTTTACAGAATGTTTACGAGAACGTAATTAACAAATACTGAACAAATTTTATCATCAGGATAGTTAAATGCTAATTTTAATATAAATGGATTTTATCATCGCACATTATCCTTATAAAGAGAAAAACAATTGTATTTATTATCAATGTGACGATATCTCTTCAATTATTGAAGCCTCCATATTAGTACAAGTTAATTAATTTTAGATTAGAGAGATTAGATGATAGACGAGGGACTAATTTTAATCGCAATTATTTTTGAAAATAATAATTTGTAACTTTATTAGCGGAATTGTATAAAGCTAAACGAAGCGTGCGATTTTCACGGATGTAAATTACTTAACGGTCGATTACACGTGTATCCGCGTATACACAATTTGAGGCCCTTGTCCTCGTTAGCTGCACCTGCCTACGATTGTGCGCCTAGTAAAAAGGCCCTAATTCATCCCGTATGCAGGAAACGTGTCGTTTAACAACGTTACTTTATTAACGGTGCGTGAACTTGGTATTCATGGATTTCGGCGCACCTATATCGGTTTTATGGGAGTGATGTCAGCGGACTGACAACAACGATTGCATAATCACTTAAACGTAATCATGATATCACAAACCGTGCTACCACATCGCTAGTAATTGCTAACTATCATAATTACTCATTTTTCTGTTGACTGTGTTTCTGTTAAAACAATAGATGGTGAGGGTATCTGGGTTTTGTCATAATGCACGTGGTTTATACAAAATAAAATCCAAATAGATATACAAAATTGTCCTCTTATTTATGAAACTGCTTGATATTTTGGAATAATTGTCGCGTAAAACACACCGTGTGTCTGTATACAAAACATTTATATTTATCCCACAATTTCTGTGAGACTTTTTTTTCGCTTGCTACCGTCGAACTTCCGCAACCAAGTAATGCGAGTTCAATGATTGTGAAACCTGGCCGGCGTGGTTCGCGTTGCCACGCTGTTCTACACTCGATAGTGCGTGCACGCAACGCTACGCACGCTTTCGGTGTTACCTTACCGGTGCGAGACGACGCGAACTTTGTATTCGGAGGAAATCGGCACCACGCCCACTCGCGCACTTGTGTCGAGCGGACAGGTCGTGTCACATGGACGATGTCCGCGGCAAGTGTTGGTAAGTGTGCCAAACTTCCGCTTCGTCCGACCCTTTCTCGTAGCTTTCCGACCACGATCTATTTAACTCGTCCTGCAGTCCGATCAAGTCCGATCGACGTCGACCGCGATTATAGGGATCGGTGATAATTTAGTAAAGCAAATATATTTTCAATATTGGAGCTTATAGGCGTTGATATTTGATCAATACTCATGTGGGATCTTGAAGGAATTAAAATTGCAGTTTTATTTTGAATAAAAATGACGGAATTGCTTTGAAGAATAGGAGAATATACATTTCAATAAAGTCGTCACAAAGGCAACATATTTCATAGCTCACAAAGACACATATGAAATATGTTGCCTTTGTGACAACTTTATTGGAATGCATAGATTCTCCTATTCTTCAAAGCAATTCCATCATTTTCTCAAAAATAATATATTCCATATTTGCCTTTGTGATAACTTTATTGGAATGTATAGATTATACATTCGCAAGTTGTAGATGTGAAAAAAGCCTTCTATTAATTTTCCAAGGAATAATTTTATCGTCTAAAATTGCTCTTTTTGCATTTATGAGTTTTATCGGAGTTTTATCTTTGCAGATAAGATTCTTAACATGAAAACTTCATTGAGGATTATTCCACTATTTGTCTTTCTGCTGTGCACGTGTAATCAAGGTATGAGGCGGAAAGAATCACAGCGTATACGATATTATTTTGCATCGCTCCGTGTGATATCCGCGAAGTGCGCGACCGGCATTCGTTTGTAAATAAATTCAAGGCGTCGTGAGGAACGTCGAGAGGGAGAGACGTCGGGATTCTGTTATGTAAACTTCTCGGCAATAAAGACACCGCGGTCACTCCGAATCCTCGAGATCGCTTTCGCGCCTGATCGACCCGTCGATGCGCGAGCAAATCAATAAGACTCGCCTTATCGCGCCCTCGCATCCTCCCGTCTGAGCGACGATAAGCCGCGTATAATTGAATCAACTTGCGAAACGGCAGATCGCTCATTATCATCGCGTCGGAATCGAAGAGGAAGGAGGGAGAAGAGGAAAAACCAGAAAAATCGCGGTGTCGCGCAGCAATGCACTTCGTTGCTCCGTGACAAAAGCGTATTAGTGCAGCCTGACCGAGTCCGTCGCCGTTGGCCTTTAAAACGTATTTAGCGCACTATCGGGCGCATTCTATCGCGAGTGCGCATTGGAATCTAGCGATGGATTTTCGCCACTGCGCCGGAAAATGCGGCGCGGCGTTGCGCTGTTATACATCCGAGCGGAAATGCAGTCTTGCAGGCCAGACATTTGATTGCGAATTATTGTTAGGTTTGTCGTGTCACATATATATCATTTCAACATATACAAAATTTCTATGGATTTATTTATCCTGCAAACGTAACAGATTTTCGTATTTGATACGGAGGTAAAAATAAAAAAATGACCCGGACTAAGAAGACTATAAGAATGTACCGAAAGACGAAATCGTTAACTGGTTGTTGGTCGGCGCACGCGACATAACAAAATGATATAATAAAGATTTATAATCTTACGCGATTAATGATTATCCGAGTGATTATCCATAATGAATAATCACGTACTTGAGTTTGGTATGTGTTTTCAATTACGATACTGACGCCTGCTATTTTATACGACAGGACATTGAAACGGTTGACAGACCTCTTCGATACGGCCTGATGGCAAAACAAATCTACGTTCTACGCGCGATAGAAGCGATATATCCGGCATTCCATGCAAATATTTGCAAAAATTGCTTTCAGCGCTATACGATCAATACTTCGACCTAAAATAAATATGAAATATTAATGGTGTAATGGAAAAAGGACGTAACTGAGAGATATTCAATATCTCTATTCTAAACTGGTATTACGCAAACGTCCGCAAAATATTTTATTGATATTTCGTGACAAATAATGTTTGCTCAAGCAGAATGTACAGAAGCTATCGATAAATATTATTATAGAAAGCATAAAATGTTCATTAAAGCGGTTCGCAAAAAAAGATATCATTATTTTCCCCAAATTAATTTAAGGAATTTAAAAAATTGTCTCAAGTAAATTATATATTGATCTAACTAAAGCAAAAGAGCAATACGTCGATTTCAGCAATACGGATCACCTTATATTTTCACGACTCGCTGCATTTCATATGCTAAAGCGCTGAATTTACAATATAACTGTGTGTCATTATACCCGAACTTACAATTGCACAACTTTCGGCTTTCGATCTTTCAGCCCGTTGTAATTTCAGAAAGCCACAATCAAAAGGTCTCCGTGTGCTAATAATATTCGAATAAAATATTTAACGTAGGAATTTTTTCATGTTTCTAATTATAAAATATCAGTTTCTTAAATTAGACTAATTAAAAGCTACGATTTGAAAATGTTCTTTGTCTATATTTTCTTCAATTGACAAAAATCCCAAATATGAGTGGCCGAAAAATGTTTCCGTACGCTTCCTGACGATTTAATCACTTTGATCACACGTGTACTAGTATCTCGCAGTTGCCTCGACAGGTCGCACTTGTTAAGAGCTATTTTGCGAATCAACCGATCGTGACACCCGACGACCGGTGTTCGTGCATGTCGACAAGGCACGCGCGTTACATCGCCGTTTGTGAGCGAAAAAGGAGCGAGAAACGGCTAAGATTGTAGTATAAATCCGTTAAATCGAGGCTGATGAACGAGGCTCACCGGGAGACTCCGGCTCGCTTCACTTGTGCACACTTCGCGGCGTAGCTGTGTGCTTTACGCGTGCTGGCGTGGCCGTAAATAGGCAAAGTGACTTAATATGCTATAACTTCCAAGCCCTTCCAGTAATGATCTCATCGCCTCGTCGCGAAAAATTCGTGACGTGTTGAGAACGATCATATCCGTGACGTAACTGCACATTGCAAAACGTTATGTGGTTTAAATTTCAGTCAAAAAATTATGTATATGGAGCTCAGATTATTGTACGTCTCATTGTCAAGAATTTTTAAAAGCAACAGTTCTTATCTATTTTTAAATAATCATGAAGCAGTAAAGCACTTTTTGGTAATATATAGAAATGGATTCTCCAATAATATTAAATTATAATAAACTATAGGAGATTTCTGTGAAATATGAAAGAGCATCAATGAAAAGATAGCTTTATACGAATTGAACTTTTAGATTCGTGTAAAAGGATGCCAATGAAAAATATGTATAAGAAGTCTCTCGGAACGAATATAGACTGGTAATTGTCCGAATATGGTAGTCTCGAGGTAAGAAAAGTCTAACGGATTAAGGCGTAACGGAAGCTGTTGCCTAGCAATCTTACACCCAAGATTTCATGCACTTTTGTACTGTATATAGCTTGTTTTATGACAGAGATAAACAACGTACACACTTAACAAAGTTTTTTATGCCAATTGCAATGACTGGATCGCAAGCTGCAAATTAATGACAGTTTTGGAAACAATTTTACAGAAAAAAAGAATATATCTTTTCTCACGGTTTCTTACTAATAAAGTTTCTACGAATCGCATGCATTCGGTTTTTGTTTGTTCAAAGTACTGAGCGTTTCACGAGTTGAATAGAATCTCAAGTCTAAAGAACAAAACAGTATCAATTAGTATCAATTAGTAGGGGAGACCGGGGCTAAGCCGACAACGGGGCAAACTTGACACTAGGCTTTTTGCCAATTTAAATCTATCGTAGAAACTTGCCTTTCCTACTGTAAATGCGTCTTTATGTGCCAGTATTATCAACGGAATTTGGTAACATTCTGAGTTATAGTGTAATTTTTAACGCGACATAAGCGTTTTTGATAGTGAAAAGTAATTTTTCTGATCTCTCGAAAATGTCTACTCTTTCATCGAGCTTTACTCTTGCGAATCTACCGGTAAGTGATTTTGATGGGAAATTTGATGCTCTATATGAATCCGATAATCGTTTTTGCATATTTTCAAAATGTTCATGTTTTTGAAGTGACAAAAGTGAAAAACGACGTCCGGGGCAAAGTCAACACCACGCCGTTTCGTCGGCTCCCAGTAACAAACGATGCTTGTCATGCAGCCGTATGGCTCATGACAAATGTATGCGCACGTCCGATCGCGAGTTTACTTGCATTAATTGTTTTTCAGACATAAGTTTAGATGAAGATAATTGAAAGTTCAACAATTTTTGTTCTCATTATTTCAAATGATTGTTCTAGCTACTTTATTCCGAATTTTTGTACTTTTTAAATACACAATAAACAAGTATTTTCATTTTCAGACAGTAAAAAAAAGTTCCAGATCAAATTGTGTCGATCAGACAAAGTGACCCCTATCAAGTTAGCCCCCCCCACCATCGCAAAAAAAATCCGAACTATTAAAAAATTTAGTGCTAATTATGTGCTAATTTGTTGCTCTAGTCCGGATTTTGTTGCTCAAACCGTTTAGCAGGAAATTCGCGATCGAAATGGGTGGGGCCAGCTTGTCGTCAAGCTAGCCCCCCCCATAATAAAAAACCTATATAGAGTGCTCAAATCCAAAAAACTAATACACCATAATTTGTTGCTTTTTGTTGCTCCAAGATAGCGTGAAAACATTTTTGAAATATAACGTTTTTTTAGAAAATACGTATATCTGAATACTTAACAGACATCACCATATTGACTACATCTTAAACAACGTTATATTTCCAAATGTTTTCACGCTATCTTAAAGCAACAAAATAGCAACAAATTCTGGTATAAACGTTTTTTCGATTTGAGAGCACTCTATATATTTTTTTTTCGCTTGGGGGGGTCCAGCTTGACACAAGTTCTAGCCCCACCACATACTAAAAACACATATAGAGTGCTCAAATCCAAAAAACTAATACACCAGAATTGTGGCTTTTTTGTTGCTTTAAGATAGCGTAAACAATTTTCGAAATATAAGGTTCTGTAAACAATGCCATTAATAAATACTGCATCTTCGACCGTTATCTACGACTGGATGGCTAAAAACTAAGTAAAAGAATTTGTTACTCGGGTCTTTTTGTTATTAAATATTCTGTGGACCGTGCCCTACCAGAATATGCAACGTATGATTTTGTTGCTCGCCCCTAACTGCAATAAACAAATTATTTATCTCCGCGTCGACCGTTATCTACGACTTCCGTGGCTAAAAATTAAGTAAAAGAATTTGTTGCTCGGGTCTTTTTGTTATTTAAATATTCTGTGGACCGTGCCCTACCAGAATATGCAATATGATTTTGTTGCTCGCCCCTAACTGCACATAAACAAATTATTTATCTCCGCGTCGACCGTTATCTACGACTTCCGTGGCTAAAAATTAAGTAAAAGAATTTGTTGCTCGGGTTTTTTTGTTATTTAAATATTCTGTGGACCGTGCCCTACCAGAATATGCAACATATGATTTTGTTGCTCGCCCCTAACTGCACATAAACAAATTATTTATCTCCGCGTCGACCGTTACCTACGACTTCGATGGCTAAAAATTAAGTAAAAGAATTTGTTGCTCGGGTTTTTTTGTTATTTAAATATTCTGTGGACCGTGCCCTACCAGAATATGCAATATATGATTTTGTTGCTCGCCCTAACTGCAATAAACAATTATTTATCTCCGCGTCGACCGTTATCTACGACTTCCGTGGCTAAAAATTAAGTAAAAGAATTTGTTGCTCGGGTCTTTTGTTATTTAAATATTCTATGGACCGTGCCCTACCAGAAATGCAACGTATGATTTTGTTGCTCGCCCCTAAACTGCACATAAACAAATTATTTATCTCCGCGTCGACCGTTAGTCGCAGTTCAGGGGGCGAGCAACAAAATCATACTGTTGCATATTCTGGTAGGGCACGGTCCACAGAATATTTTAAATAACAAAAAGACCCGAGCAACAAATTCTTTTACTTAATTTTTAGCCACGGAAGTCGTAGATAACGGTCGACGCGGAGATAAATAATTTGTTTATGTGCAGTTAGGGGCGAGCAACAAAATCATACGTTGCATATTCTGGTAGGGCACGGTCCATAGAATATTTAAATAACAAAAAGACCGAGCACAAATTCTTTTACTTAATTTTTAGCCACGGAAGTCGTAGATAACGGTCGACGCGGAGATAAATAATTTGTTTATGTGCATTAGGGGCGAGCAACAAAATCGCAAGTTGCATATTCTGACAGGGCACGGTCCACAGAATATTTAAATAACAAAAAGAGCCGAGCAACAAATTCTTTTACTTAATTTTTAGCCACGGAAGTCGTAGATAACGGTCGACGCGGAGATAAATAATTTGTTTATGTGCAGTTAGGGGCGAGCAACAAAATCATATGTTGCATATTCTGGTAGGGCACGGTCCACAGAATATTTAAATAACAAAAAGAGCCGAGCAACAAATTCTTTTACTTAATTTTAGCCACGGAAGTCGTAGATAACGGTCGACGCGGAGATAAAAAATTTGTTTATGTGCAGTTAGGGGCGAGCAACAAATCATACGTTGCATATTCTGGTAGGGCACGGTCCATAGAATATTTAAATAACAAAAAGACCCGAGCAACAAATTCTTTACTTAATTTTTAGCCACGGAAGTCGTAGATAACGGTCGACGCGGAGATAATAATTTGTTTATGTGCAGTTAGGGGCGAGCAACAAAATCGCAAGTTGCATATTCTGACAGGGCACGGTCCACAGAATATTTAATAACAAAAAAGAGCCGAGCAACAAATTCTTTTACTTAATTTTTAGCCACGGAAGTCGTAGATAACGGTCGACGCGGAGATAAATAATTTGTTATGTGCAGTTAGGGGCGAGCAACAAAATCATACGTTGCATATTCTGGTAGGGCACGGTCCATAGAATATTTAAATAACAAAAAGACCGAGCAACAAATTCTTTTACTTAATTTTTAGCCACGGAAGTCGTAGATAACGGTCGACGCGGAGATAAATAATTTGTTTATGTGCAGTTAGGGGCGAGCAACAAAATCATATAGTTGCATATTCTGGTAGGGCACGGTCCACAGAATATTTAAATAACAAAAAAGACCCGAGCAACAATTCTTTTACTTAATTTTTAGCCACGGAAGTCGTAGATAACGGTCGACGCGGAGATAAATAATTTGTTTATGTGCAGTTAGGGGCGAGCAACAAAATCATACGTTGCATATTCTGGTAGGGCACGGTCCATAGAATATTTAAATAACAAAAAGACCCGAGCAACAAATTCTTTTACTTAATTTTTAGCCACAGGAAGTCGTAGATAACGGTCGACGCGGAGATAAATAATTTGTTTATGTGCAGTTAGGGGCGAGCAACAAAATCATACGTTGCATATTCTGGTAGGGCACGGTCCATAGAATATTTAAATAACAAAAAGACCCGAGCAACAAATTCTTTTACTTAATTTTTAGCCACGGAAGTCGTAGATAACGGTCGACGCGGAGATAAATAATTTGTTTATGTGCAGTTAGGGGCGAGCAACAAAATCATACGTTGCATATTCTGGTAGGGCACGGTCCATAGAATATTTAAATAACAAAAAGACCCGAGCAACAAATTCTTTTACTTAATTTTTAGCCACGGAAGTCGTAGATAACGGTCGACGCGGAGATAAATAATTTGTTTATGTGCAGTTAGGGGCGAGCAACAAAATCGCAAGTTGCATATTCTGACAGGGCACGGTCCACAGAATATTTAAATAACAAAAAGAGCCCGAGCAACAAATTCTTTTACTTAATTTTTAGCCACGGAAGTCGTAGATAACGGTCGACGCGGAGATAAATAATTTGTTTATGTGCAGTTAGGGGCGAGCAACAAAATCATATGTTGCATATTCTGGTAGGGCACGGTCCACAGAATATTTAATAACAAAAAGAGCCGAGCAACAAATTCTTTTACTTAATTTTTAGCCACGGAAGTCGTAGATAACGGTCGACGCGGAGATAAATAATTTGTTTATGTGCAGTTAGGGGCGAGCAACAAAATCATACGTTGCATATTCTGGTAGGGCACGGTCCATAGAATATTTAAATAACAAAAAGACCCGAGCAACAAATTCTTTTACTTAATTTTTAGCCACGGAAGTCGTAGATAACGGTCGACGCGGAGATAAATAATTTGTTTATGTGCAGTTAGGGGCGAGCAACAAAATCGCAAGTTGCATATTCTGACAGGGCACGGTCCACAGAATATTTAAATAACAAAAAGAGCCGAGCAACAATTCTTTTACTTAATTTTTAGCCACGGAAGTCGTAGATAACGGTCGACGCGGAGATAAATAATTTGTTTATGTGCAGTTAGGGGCGAGCAACAAAATCATACGTTGCATATTCTGGTAGGGCACGGTCCATAGAATATTTAAATAACAAAAAGACCCGAGCAACAAATTCTTTTACTTAATTTTAGCCACGGAAGTCGTAGATAACGGTCGACGCGGAGATAAATTAATTTGTTTATTGCAGTTAGGGGCGAGCAACAAAATCATATATTGCATATTCTGGTAGGGCACGGTCCACAGAATATTTAAATAACAAAAAACCCGAGCAACAAATTCTTTTACTTAATTTTTAGCCATCGGAAAGTCGTAGAGTAACGGTCGACGCGGAGATAAATAATTTGTTTATGTTCAGTTAGGGGCGAGCAACAAAATCATACGTTGCATATTCTGGTAGGGCACGGTCCATAGAATATTTAAATAACAAAAAGACCCGAGCAACAAATTCTTTACTTAATTTTTAGCCACAGAAGTCGTAGATAACGGTCGACGCGGAGATAAATAATTTGTTTATGTGCAGTTAGGGGCGAGCAACAAAATCATACGTTGCATATTCTGGTAGGGCACGGTCCATAGAATATTTAAATAACAAAAAGACCCGAGCAACAAATTCTTTTACTTAATTTTAGCCACGGAAGTCGTAGATAACGGTCGACGCGGAGATAAATAATTTGTTTATTGTGCAGTTAGGGGCGAGCAACAAAATCATACGTTGCATATTCTGGTAGGGCACGGTCCATAGAATATTTAAATAACAAAAAGACCCGAGCAACAAATTCTTTTACTTAATTTTTAGCCACGGAAGTCGTAGATAACGGTCGACGCGGAGATAAATAATTTTTTATGTGCAGTTAGGGGCGAGCAACAAAATCCATACGTTGCATATTCTGGTAGGGAACGGTCCACAGAATATTTAAATAACAAAAAGAGCCCGAGCAACAAATTCTTTTACTTAATTTTTAGCCACGAAGTCGTAGATAAGCGGTCGACGCGGAGATAAATAATTTGTTTATGTGCAGTTAGGGGCGAGCAACAAAATCATATACGTTGCATATTCTGGTAGGGCACGGTCCATAGAATATTTAAATAACAAAAAGACCGAGCAACAAATTCTTTTACTTAATTTTAGCCACGGAAGTCGTAGATAACGGTCGACGCGGAGATAAAAAATTTGTTTATGTGCAGTTAGGGCGAGCAAGCAAATCATACGTTGCATATTCTGGTAGGGCACGGTCCATAGAATATTTAAATAACAAAAAGACCCAGAGCAACAAATTCTTTACTTAATTTTTAGCCACGGAAGTCGTAGATAACGGTCGACGCGGAGATAAATAATTTGTTATGTGCAGTTAGGGGCGAGCCAACAAAATCATACTGTTGCATATTCTGGTAGGGCACGGTCCATAGAATATTTAAATAACAAAAGACCGCGAGCAACAAATTCTTTTACTTATTTTTAGGCCACGGAAGTCGTAGATAACGGTCGACGCGGAGATAAATAATTGTTTATGTGCAGTTAGGGGCGAGCAAACAAAATCGCAAGTTGCATATTCGGACAGGGCACGGTCCACAGAATATTTAAATAACAAAAAGAGCCGAGCAACAAATTCTTTTACTTAATTTTAGCCACGGAAGTCGTAGATAACGGTCGACGCGGAGATAAATAAGTTGTTTATGTGCAGTTAGGGCGAGCAACAAAATCATACGTTGCATATTCTGGTAGGGCACGGTCCATAGAATATTTTCATAACAAAAGACCCGAGCAACAAATTCTTTTACTTAATTTTAGCCACGAAGTCGTAGATAACGGTCGACGCGGAGATAATAATTTGTTTATGTGCAGTTAGGGGCGAGCAACAAAATCATACGTTGCATATTTGGTAGGGCACGGTCCATAGAATATTTAAATACCAAAAAGACCCGAGCAAACAAATTCTTTTACTTAATTTTTAGCCACGGAAAGTCGTAGATAACGGTCGACGCGGAGATAAATATTTGTTTATTGCAGTTAGGGCGAGCAACAAAATCGTATATTGCATATTCTGGTAGGGCACGGTCCACAGATATATTTAAATAACAAAAATCCCGAGCAACAAATTCTTTTACTTAATTTTAGCCACGGAAGTCGTAGATAACGGTCGACGCGGAGATAAATAATTTGTTTATTGCAGTTAGGGGGAGCCAACAAAATCATACGTTGCATATTCTGGTAGGGCACGGTCCACAGATATTTAAATAACAAAAAGACCCGAGTAACAAATTCTTTTACTTAGTTTTTAGCCATCCAAGTCGTAGATAACGGTCGAAGATGCAGTATTTATTAATGGCATTGTTTACAGAACCTTATATTTCGAAAAATTGTTTACGCTATCTTAAAGCAACAAAAAGGCAACAAATTCTGGTGTATTAGTTTTTTGGATTTGAGCACTCTATATGTGTTTTTTAGTATGTGTGGGGCTAGAACTTGTGTCAAGCTGGCCCCCCCCAAGCGGAAAAAAAAATATAGAGTGCTCTCAAATCGAAAAACGTTTA